>NW_024870728.1:6177500-7377500 GCF_019054845.1 Dipodomys spectabilis
ATTTTTTGACAAATATTTTCATTAAAAGAGTTCAAAGAATACTTTTAGATGTTCAGAAAACTTGAGAATACCAATTCCCACATATTCCCACATATTCACACTGTCCTTCCCTAAGTTAGGATAATACATTTCACAAATATTGAAATCATACTGGTGTATAATTATTAACCAAAGACCTTACTCTATTCAATTCATTACATTTTTGCCTCCTGTCAGTTTTCTATGAAATTCTACCTATGATACCAGATAATCATATTTAATTGGTTATTCTCCTCAGGTTTAGTTTCTCATCAATAATTTCTAGCACTTTCTTTGTTTCTGACCTTGTCAGTTTAGGGGAATAAACATGGCTCTGTTACTTTGGTGTACAAGGCTCAATTGGGATTTGTTTGCTGTTTTGCTCATGATTAGGCTGGCACTGTGGGGTCAAAGACCATAAAGATCAAGTGACATCACCACATGTCAACTTAACTATCAACCTTAGTCACTGAGGTAGAGGATGTCAAGTTTTAGCCACCCTACTAATAACAGACAACAGAATGGCTATTCAGTGGTGGATAGAAATGATCACGTCCTAGTTGTTGAATCTGGAAAGTCTGAGATCAGAGGGTCAGCATTGTGTTTCCTTCTACATCATCACCACCTGCCTGAGATTGGGAAGAAGACAACTGTGTGTGTGTGTGTGTGTGTGTGTGTGTGTGTACATTCAGATTAATTTTTGAGATAAGGTCTGGTTTTTTTTTTGCTTGTCCTGGTCTGGATCTCCCTATTAATGCATCCCTCTATAGTTAGAATGAAAGGCATGCACCACCATGCCCAGCATTTTCCAAAATGCACAATCTTCTGTGAACTCGTTTGTGCCTAAGGCTGGACTAGAATGAGAACCACCCAGATCTCAGCATCCCACATAACTGGATGACATTCACAGACTACCATGCCCACCTCTGGGATGTGGTCTCATAACATTTTGGCCTGACCTACAAACACAATCTTAGTAATTTTGGCCTCATATATGGCTAGAATTGTAAACCAAAGCCACTAGTGTCAGGCTACATAGTCACTTCTTAAATGGCCCTTGGGAAGCAAGTTTCCACCACATGAGGACACATTCAATCCATAGCATGCATATCTTTACATTTTTTCTTTACTGTCCTCTGGGAGAGTCTCTATGTGCAGACTTATTTAAGTGAGGAGGTAGAGAATCTGCATAAATCATTTGTACTTATTTCATACAGATTTATTTTATCTATGAATCTATAAGCATGTAGTATAATACAGATCAATATTATGTGTTTTCAGATCAGTATTATGTATTTTCAGACTCATTTCTGGAATAAATAATTTCTCAAAAAAGCCCCTGGTTCTTTTTGTTAGACTCCAAGATATAAGCATGAGGTATGTTCATTTCAACTGAGATGAAATCTATAACCTTTTAGCTAGAAGAGCAAAGAAATATATAAATGTATCCCAACCCATGTACATAAAAGTTATTTTATTTCTATGTTTCTGTATTATATTCCAACATACACAGATATAAAAACAAATCTGTGGATTATATGTAAACTGTATTTCAGTGCATTGAAATATGCTACTATAAATAGTATATTCTTTTATGTTAGTATCACTGTATTTATATTAAGTTAAACAGACATTTTGACTGATTGGTGTTTCAAAATTTTTAACCACGTGCATCATTGAAGCTTTTGCTTCTTGTTCATCTTACCTCTCTATCTGACACTCCTAAGAAACCTCTGACTCTCAACACACAGCTCAGTTAGATAGTCCAGTTCTGATATTCATTCACACTGCCTTAAAATTGTTAATGGATATCACCACAGTAAACGCTTTTATTAAATAAAGTACAATATGTGTATATGTTATTCCCATACTTAAAATCTCATTCAATTCCAAAATTACTTAGTTCTAATTTTTTTCTCTCTTTCTCATGTTTCCTGAGCAGAGTAGCTCTAGGCCAGTTCATGCCAACACATCAGAAACAACAAATATTTAGGTATGGTGATGCACCCTGTCAGTTCAGCTAAATGAGACATGTACAGATGAGACTTACAATCCAGGCAGAGAGGAGTGGAGAATAAACATGAGACACTATTTCCAAAATAACAGAAGCAAAAGGGCTTAAGGGGCTGCTGAAGTGGTAGCGTGCTTACCTAGCGAATGCAAAGCCCTCCGATATTTCCATATTTTTTTTAAAAAATGTGTTAGTGAATATCTGAACATTTGATCATTTTGCAATTGCCTTTCTGATTTCTTACTGAATTCTATTGTGGTTAAACAAAACTTTTGTTTAGTGTTCTTCCATCGTTTCAGAGATATGTTTATGGTCAAGAACGGAGCCTATGTGACTGTCCCATGGAAATCTGGTGCTCATCCCATGTGAGAAAAAGTGGGTAATTTGCAATTGTTGCAAGAGTGCTTTATAAATGTGAATTGGTAAGAGTAATTGTCTTATCTACTTGTTTCTCACAGAGGAGTGTTGAACTCTCCAAGAGTATCATTGTATGGGTCTAGCTCTCCCTTTAGTTCTACCCACTTTTCTTCATATTATTTGATTTTTTTCTCCATCAGATCTCACTTACACATTTAACATTGTTATGGTCTATTTGGGGAATTAACATGTTTCTCATTATCCAAAGAAGTTGCTTAGGCTTGCTTGTATTTGTTGTCCTGAAGTTGGTTTGTCTGAATTTAATGTAGCTACCAGGGCTTTTGTTTGATTAGCATTGGCACATAGTTTTTTGTTTTTTTTTTTTTTTAACCTGTGACTATATACTAAACAGCATGTATTTTAGGTAATGCAAGTCTACTTTTCCAACCTCTGTCCTTTGTTTCCAATTTCTGTCTTTCAGTAATATGTAGTGTTTATTAATATAGTTAAATTACGATCTGTCATTATTATGATGGCATTCTGTTTATCTTTTATTTTCCCTAAACTACTTGCTTGCTTTGGTTTTATTGAGCATTTAAAAGGATTTCAGTTTACCTATTCCATCAATTTTGATTCTTTTAAAAAGAATGTCAATTTTTATTTCTTTTTAAAATAATGCCATAGATTTTAAAATAAACATTATCATACTAACCATGGTCTCTACTTACATGCAGCTATTCTTCTTTATGTCTATTAGAGGAAGAGTCTTTATCCATATAATTATCATAATTCATCTCACTTGAAGGAAGACTCGTGTAATAGTTAAAAATATAATCTAAAATATAAATAGGTGAAAAGATTTTAAAAACGTAATGTTATCAGGTGAAGCAAAATTGAAAAAATCAGCAATTATTCTTATAAAAATGAGAAAACAGAAAAGTAATTTGACTTGACAAAGACTACCCCTCCAAACCTGTGGAATATATAAAACCCAGTCATCAGGTTTGATGTTCCGTATACTATGAAAAACAGGAAATGTGCCGTGGCCACTCTCACTACTGCTGTTGAGCACAGTAAAAGATATTCTAGTCAATAAAATAAGAAACAGTGGAAATCATGTAGTTAAGGAGTAAATGAAAACGTGCATGTGCAGATTGCTCTTGTTAAAAAATCCAAAAGAATCTGACAAAAATATATTACCACTAACGAGTCTAGCACATTCCCAAGAACAATATAAATATGTAAAAAGTCTGTATTCTGATGTTCTAGCAGTAATATGTGGTAAGCAAAATTTAAAGTATAATACGATTTATAATAGTTTAAACAGCATAGATCTAATGATAGGACTGTGTAGGAATTCTGTGATGAAAATTATAAAATACCAATGAGAAAATCAAACATTAAAAAATGAAAGAAAATATGTTTTTATGAATGTACTAGTTAATATTTCTTGTCTTTATGAAAATTTAAAGTAAGTCCTATACAATCTCAGATGTTTTTCAACTATAAAAGAGTTAGTTCAAGAATTTATATAGCCAGGTGCTGGTGGCTCACGCCTGTAAACCTAGCTACTCAGGAGGCTGAGATCTGAGGATAGCGGTTCAAAGTCAGCCAGGGCAAGGAAAGCTTGTGAGACTCTTATCTCCAATTTAACCACCAGAAAACCAGAAGTGGCGCTGTGGTTCAAGTGATAGATTGCTTGCCTTGAGTTGAAGATCTGAGGGACAGAGCCCAGGCCCAGAGTTCAGGCCCTATGACCAATTGGAAAAAAAAAAGAAGAAGAAGAAGAAAGAAAGAATAATAAAGCTCATTGAAATTGATTTGGGAAGGAAGAGGGTGAATGGGGAAGAGTGAAGGATGGGGTGGGTCTGATCCAGCTATCTCATATGCATAGATGAACATGTCAAAATAAAACCCCTTTGGGGCTGGGAAGGTGGCTCAGTGGTAGAGCGCTTGCTTTGCATGCCTGAGGCCCTGGGTTCGATTCCTCAGCACCACTAAGCAAAAAGAAAAAAGCCAGAAGTGGCACTGTGGCTCAACTGGTAGAGCGCTAGCCTTGAGCTGAAGAGCTGAGGGACAGCGCCCAGGCCCAGAGTTCAGGCCCCACGACCAGACCAAAAAAAAAAAAAAAAAAACCCTTTGTCCAATTAGTTGATGATAATAGAAATGTGGGGAAATTTTACAGAAAACAAATTTAAAGAGCAAAAATCATTTTTAAAATAAAAATAAGAGTGATCATTTTATCCAAATTTAAAACTTAATATATTGCTAGTTATCAAAACTGTACTTTTATGAAAAGATAGACATATGGGCAAACAGAACAGAACAGCTCCAAAAATAGTTTTATGCGAACATGCCCAATTAATTTTTGACAAAAGAGCAAAAGCAACTCAAGAGAAGATGGATAGTGGCTCTGATCAACAATGTTGGAAGGAATGGGCAATTGTGGACCTCATACATTATACAAACTTAAACCCCAAACTTCAGAAAACTATTAATTATATTGGGAGATCAAAGTGAAATCTTAAACTGAAAAAACTTCAAGAATATCACTTTTCAAAACCAATATTTTCATATCCTAACGGGTGGTGAAATGTTCCTAGACAGTAACGAAAGTATAATCCATAAAAGAAAAATAATTAACAAGATTTACCATATTCAAAATATTACTTTGTGAAGAGAACTAAAAGACAAGCAACAGCTGGTAAGGAAATATTTGCCAACTACATTACTGGCAAATGACTAGTATCTAGGATATGTGAAAAATAAAAATTATTAATAAGTTTTTTAAATCTGATTAGAAAGTGGGTACTGGTCATAATGAAAAAATAAGCAAATGAGACAGTTAACCTCATTAGCCATTTGGGAAATGAGAGAGACAGAGACAGAGACAGAGACAGAGAGACAGACAAAAAGAGTGAGGGAGAAGGGAGAAAATTATTTTGGAAATTATTTGAAGACCACTCAGTTCATACAAATACTTGAAAAGTATTTGTCAAAAATGTCTTTCTTTGAAGCAGCTAACAGCAGGAACATTCAAAATGTCCTTTACCAGATGAATATTTAAATCGTGGTTAATCTGTATCATGGACTTTCACACAGCAATAAAAACCACAGAATATTGATCCTGAAATTATTTGCATGAAATAGACCTCAAGGTCATTTTGCTGAGAGACAATGGACAGTCCCCAGAATGTCACCTGCTCCATGACTCTATTAACATAATATTCAAAATATACAATGGATTTGTAAACATCTTTGTATGGACTGCTTATGCTTTCAGAACGTACTTATTCATGTGCACTAAATGACTCATTAGCAGATACTCTTCTGAGAAAAGAAAACCACTGGTTATTAAAGCAGAATTCCCATCCCTAAGGGTCATCCTTTCTAGTTGAGCATATATAAAATGAGCTAGTATAGCTACATACAGTATGTGCATTAGAGAAGACTTTTTTGTACCTTATATCTAATATAACTAGAGAAAGCTTGTTTGATAAAAGAATAAAAATAGTTGATCTGAGCCTTGAGAGAGGTAGTCAGGAGAATTTCTAGGGATAAACTGTTTAGGGAAATGAGTGTGGCAAGCCCCTGGGGTCAGAAAGGAGTAAACTGTGAGCAGACATGTTGATGTTAGGGCCTAGAAATTGGAGTAATGAGTACTTGGATCCTTGGTACCTGATAAGGACTTGGGATTTTACACATGGCTGGAATCTCCCTCAAGGATTTGAAAACAATGAAAAGATATAAGCTAAAAGGGAATCACTTTAATTTTATTCTGATAGACCATAAAAGGTGTAGAATAGATGTAATAACCCAAGAAAAAAAATGTCATCTACAAATCTATGTCATTTTTTTGGTGAAGGAGAAAACAAATTGATTTTAAAGTCCTCAGAATTCGAGTATTATTAACGTTATCTCCTGTCAAATGTCAAGCTATATCAATATTTGAGGAATTTGGAAGAAAGTTTCTTTGCGAGAATATTACAGAGTATAAATAGTTGTAACCTTTCATTGTCATCCATTCATCAAACATAATATATGTACATATATAGCCTTCATTTGCCTTGTAGTATAATTCTTCAATTCATTTATTTGTTATGCACTCACAGAAACTATTTAATTTAGTAGAAAGCCATGTTTGTTCTGTGAGAAAAAATTCCACTCTTCCTTTCCCTCCTGGATTATATGGGTGGCTGCTATATAGATACAAAACATGACAATGTAGCAAAAAGAAAAAAGATTCCATAAGAGACTATCTTGGCTCTCATTTTACTGAAATGATAACTAAGTGGAGTGATGATGTCTTAGGGGAGTACAGCAGTAACATGTGATAATCACTGAAAGACCAGAAAGATCTTTAGACCATTAGCCAATGGAGACTGTCCCTTAGTCCTGCATCTAGAATATTATCAGGTAAGAAAAATGTGTCCAAGACCAGGGGTTATAGATTGGATGCCAATTTGCATAACACATTTTTGAATAAGACAATTCTGAATCTGTAGTTCATACACATTTTACTCTCAGGGTTACAAAAATATGGTACAATCTTTTGTGGCATTTCATAAGACAACACTGTGAGAACTACAAGAAGCCTTCCTGCCTTCTAGCATGGGAACAGAAAGCATTCTTCCCTTCCAAAGGATGCAGCCCTCCACATACAACTGTACCTGCTCTAATCTTGATCTTGGTTTTCCTATCCCCCAGAATTGAAGGAGATAAATTTAATTTTTTTAAAAAAAAACTTTAAAGTTCTCTATCAATATCCCATTCTCTTGTATTTGACTCAGTCAATTGTGAGGGAAGTTAGAGACAAACTATGGAAGCATGTTAAGAAAATGATTGCATGTTATAGAGAATAAATGAGACAAAAGCATCTATGAGTTAAATGGGCATCCAGAAAATGATATTGCTGATCAGAATGAAATATGAAGAGTTACTGGGGGAAAAGACCTATGGAAACTCATTTCCAATCTATCTGGGTCTTAAGTATTCATAGGAAAGTTTTGAAGTAGAGATATAAAAATGACTACATCATTTTTATGCAATAATACATCCTACAAAATAAAACTTAGCAGATACCAAGACCACATTTTTAGGAACTGTTGTCCATCAGGTTCCTGGAATCTATTCAATTGCAAAATAGTCTAATCTGTGGCTTAGAGAATCAACTTGGGTTGCTTTCACTGCTTTTTTTTTTATTGTGAAAATACTGTACACAGGGGTTACAATTACAAGGTAATGAGTACATTTATTATCAAGCATTTTTGCCTCCTCCTTTGTTTCCCTTCCCATCCCTTCCCATCTCCTCCCAAAGTTGTAAAGTTTGTTTTTTAAATTTATTTTTATTGTGAAAATACTGTACAGAGGGGTTACAATTACATGGTCAAGATAAGGAGTACATTTCTTATCAAGTATTGTAGCCTCCTCCTTTGTTTCCCCTTCCCATCTCCCTCCCCCCCCACCCTCCCCACCCCCCGCCCCGCCAAAGTTATAAAGTTCATTTTCGACATAACATCTTGCACATCTCATTGTTGCAATGGGTCCACCTGTATCCCTATTTAAACAACTTGTTTTTCCCCTTCCCCTCCCCAAATTATACCAACATCAAATACAGGGAAACAGGAGTTATACTGTGGGGGAGGGACATACAAAGGGACAAAGAAATCATCTTATAAATATGTTAGAAACAATAGCAAGAAAGAAAACCCATTTGAGTCCTTATTTTGGGATTCATTTTGCCTAACATCAACTTATCTGACCGTTTCTGCTTGTCTCAGACATATGCTAGTTATTGCAAATAAGGGAAACCATGGGAACTATGTTTCTTTGGGCCTGGCTTACACATGAAGAAATGCTTAACCTCCCTAGCCAAAAAAGAACAAAACAACATTGAGATACCACCTCACCCCAGTCAGAATGGCTATAATCAAGAACTCTAATAACAACAGATGCTGGAGGGGATGTAGACAGAAGGGAACCCTACTGCATTGTTGGTGGGAGTGTAAACTTGTTCAACCACTTTGGAAAGTAGTATGGAGGTTCCTCAAAAAACTCCACATAGAGCTTCCCTATGACCCAGCAATCCCACTTTGGGGCATTTACCCAAATGATCACAAACAAGACTATACTAAAGCTACCAGCACAGCTATGTTTATTGCAGCATTTTTTTTTTTTACCATAGCTAAGATAGGAACCAACCCAGATGCCCCTAGTAGAGGAATGAATCAAGAAAATGTGGTATATATACACAATGGAATTTTATGCCTCCATCATAAAGAATGACATTGCCCCATTTGTTAGGAAATGGAAAGGTTTTCACTGCTCTTACAGGGTTGGGTTGGATCTCCCATGGAGTGCAAAGGAGGAAGAGAAAGCAACAAGTTACTTAGAAAGACATGAGAGCACATCCACCTGGCACATTTGTGTCGGTCTTCCACATATTAGCCTGTTTCAGCCCACTTTCCTGTAGAAGGACTGCTCTCATTTGTCTTTTGCAGCAGCTGCATGCCTTGAGGAGATCCAGGCATCTGGATGAGAGGTATTAATCCTGGGTCTATTCTCAACAGATCAGCAGATAATATGGATCAGGATTATGCCCTGAACTGGTCATGGCAACGATGGCACAGACAAAGCAGAAGTTCCAAGGAATCTGGTAGGTCGAGGAATCTGGAGCAGAGTCTGTAGCATTTTCAAAGCCATTGGGGCAGATCCAATCTTGCCTTCTGACCTAAAGTCAGCACTTCTACAGTGTCTTTAGCTCTAATTGTAGCCACTGCTATAGATATCCTCTGGTGCATCAATGAATAAATAGCTCACATTTTATTCACTTTCAATCTGTGCTATCTAACAGAGATTTACAATGAAGTAAGTATAAGCAGTGAGAATGTGGTTATCGTAAGTAGTGATGTTGAGGCAAAGGTATTACCAGTAAGAGCCTTCAGGAGACCCCAATCTTTTTCCAAAAGCATTGCAATGCTGGGGAGTAAATACAATATGCACTTGGTCATAAAATTGTTGCAATCCATGTAAAAATAGCAAACACACAAACAGAATGCATGGATATTCTACAGTGATGGATAAAATACACTGATTTCAAAAACAGAATATACGATCTAGAGATTTGGCACATACATTTTTTTCTGCTAGGATGAAGTCCCAAAGGACACTCAAGGACAAAATAACTTCCTTACATCATTAGGAATATTTCCACTTGAATGAGTTTGTCTTCTATAAAGTTTGGAAATATCAATTTTAGAATGAATTGTGATACCACAAAAACTGAATGAGAGAGAGAGAGGCTTATTTTTTGGCGAATGATAGTAAATCATTGAATATATGTCCCTAACTTCATCTTTCTTTCTCTGATTGTTTAGTGGTTCATTGGGATGGGAAAAAAATGTGTTAGCTTGAACAAAAGACAGATACTGTACAACTCATCATATATATTTTAGCACCAGATGATTTATTGATTGCTCATCAGTTTAAGGATTGAAACCCAGGGTCTCAGGAAATCCAGGCATATGCTTTCCCACCTAAGCCATATCCCCAACCTTTTCATGTGCATTTTTATTTTGAGACACGGACTGGCTGTCTGCTGCTGGCTAGAGCAGGCATTCTACCACTTCAAACATGCCTCCAGTGCCACTTACTTGATATTTTAATAAAAGAGAGTTTTTGGTTTTCTGATTTCCAAATCATAACTGTTTAATCTCCACTATTCATATTGAAGCTATAATAAAAATACCTTGGTGATACACAGGCAATTGTCTGTTTTTTAATGATAACAAAATATTCACTAAAGTTAACAGGTATAGAACTTGCAGGGAAGGTTTGGAAAATTTCACAAAATGCAAGGAGAAATTAAAATTCAGCTAAGACTCAGAAAGAATAAGAAACTGAGTAGAGGAGTTGGGGAGGGAAGGAATAGTAAGAGGGAAACAAAGGCTGATAGGAAATGTACTCATTACCTTATTCATGTAACTATAATCCCTCTGTACAGTATTTTTACAATAAAAACATATGTATATGTATATATGTGTGTGTATAATATATATATATAGAGAGAGAGATAGATAGGTAGACAGCTATAGATATATATATGAAGTTGAATCCTGCAGTCAGCAGTAGCTGAATTTAATGTACTTACTTTTATGGACTTCCCATTTGAAAAAAGTTATTATTTATTTATTTGTTTGTTTAGTCATGGGGCTTAAATTCAGGGCTTGGGCTGTCACTGAGCTTTTATACTCAAGGCTAGTGATCTACCACTTTGGGCCATGGTACCACTTCTGGTTTTCTGGTGGTTAATTGGAGATTATCTCCAATTTAATACTCCAATACTCCAATTTATCTCCAATAAAATACTCAGAAAAAAAGCTGGAAGTGGTGCTGTGGCTCAAGTCATAGAGCACTATCCTTGAGCACAAAGAGGCTCAGGGACAGTACTCAAGACCTGAGTTCAGGTCTTTTTTTTTTGCCCTGAACAGGCAAAAAAAATATTGTGCCAATAATAAGAAAGAGGCTGGCCAGTTATTCATCAAACCTAAGCCTACTTGTTTCTCATTACTCCTGGGCAAACAGCTGCGCAGTTCCCTATGCAGTAAGTCATGGATCTGGTGGCTATGCTATGTGGATTCTCTGATGCATGCCACTTAAAGATTAGTGAATAAAACTAGCCCATTTGGTTCTCTACCATTTCTTTTGTTCATTTGATGGTTAGATTGCACTACTATCACAATCCCTATAAGCCATATGCTGACCACATTGCAAGATTTCCTTCTTTCAGGCCCTGAATAACTTTCTCTTGCTCTAAATGATACCGAATTGTTCATTGTGTTAATGATGAAAAATATTATTGCAGGTACTAAAATGAAGGAGTCTCTGATAGAAGCAAATTGTTTTGAAATGCATACTACATATAAAGTAAGCTCTGTGATATTTAATTGAGATAGTCATACAAAAGGCATTAACCTGTAATAAATTTCCATCGCTAAACCAAGAGCATCCAGTGTAGTTTGCAGAGGAAGAAAACACAGTAAAACCATGTGTTTCCCAGAATATCATTAGGATTTCGTTGTCTAAATAAAATTTGACTAATTCTTTTTTATTTTCCATTTTCAGTCAAGTCTTGAGTTTATGACTAGTGTCTACAAGTTGAAAAGTTGAAGTATCAAATAAATAGAATTACTCATGCTTTTAAAATGTGCATAAGAATTGTAGAATGTATTCCTAAAACTTTCAGTATTTTCAAAAGCAGCTTTAGCCTATCTTTAGATTTTTTTCCCTTGGCAACCAAAAGATCCATGTAGAGATTGATATCATTATTATTAGGATAATAATGGGTTTGAAAACAAATCATAAATATGTAAACCTGATCTTTTTTTCTTTAAACTCACACCATGAATATTTATTTTTAAAAAGAGGATAAGTCAAATGAAATATTTTTCTAAAATGCTCACTCAGAAAATGTGTAAGTCAAAATTCTTTAATATACCATCCTCAGTTATTTGACTATTATTTGAGGAAATATTGCACTCTCTAAATTCTTCATCACTAATGAGCCAGAAAGGAAAAGTTCCTGGTCAGGATGCCAGCTTCAAGTAAACAGTCACTTTTTTCTCATGAAAGGAAACTAGATTCTAGATTGATATACATTATGGCTAAGTTGAGGAGGTCTATATTCCTAATGTAGCCACCATGCCTGAGAAATGCAAATTCAATACTTCTAAACACAAGAGGGAACTTGGTGTCCTTCTATGTGTTAAGGTACAGAATTCTGAATAGAAGTATGGTCTCTAGCACACCTCACTCATCTAGGTTTGGAGGACCATGTGGGCTAAGCCCACAGGAAGGGCTTTAAGTTTGTAATTAAGAGTAGTAAGTTCCCATAATCCTTATCATGAAGCCACCTATAGAAAAAACACCAATAATTTAGTTAAATTATAAACCTGATTTCCTCTACACATATGTCTAAGTTGGTCCTTTCTCACATTGTATTCTACATGTGCCTGTACATACCTTGAGAATTGCATTGTGTTGTATTAGTCTATAACCAGCAAAGGGTCCCACATTTAGCCCACTGTGTTTGTCTAACCTACTGTTTACTTCTCCAATGAAAGAAAGACAATGACATGTTTTACAGAAACTGCTGTGATTGCAGACATTGAATATGGAAAATATACACTAGTTTTTGTTGTTGTTCAATAGAAAGATGAGACATTACCAAGCCATCAACATCACACTGGAAATGAAAAGTCATGTTTGTAAATACTCAGTTCAGTTATCCATATTGACTTTCTGTCTAAAATTAAAAGCTCACTGATGTGCTTCTACTTATTTGTCTTAGTTGTCTGTATTCATTACCTTTAAGTAATTATACAAAGAGGTTTCTCTTTTGTGGCAATCTTTCTTTTCTTTTCTTTTCCTTTCCTTTCTTTTATTTTTTATTGTGAAAATACTGTACAGAGGAGTTACAATTACAATTACATAGGCAAGATAACAAGTTCATTTCTTATGAAGCATTGTTGCCTCCTCTTTGTTTCCCCTTCCCAACTCTTCCCATATTCCCCCCGCCTCACTTTCCCCACCAAAGTTGTAAAGTTCGTTTTTTGACATAACAACTTGTACATCTCATTGTTGCAATGGGTCCACCTGTATCTGTAGTTAAATGACCTGTTTTTTCCCTTCCCCTCCACAAATTATACCAACATCAAATACAGTGAAAACAGGGGTTATATCTTGGGGGGAGGAATATACAAAGCAACAAAGAAATCATCTCATAAATATGTTAGAAACAATAGCAAGAAAGAAAAAATACTTGTGTCTTTATCTTGGGGTTCATTTCACCTAACATCAACTTACCTGACTTTTTCTGCTTGACTCGGACATATACTAGTTATTGCAAATAAGGGAAACCATGAACCTATGTTTCTTTGGGCCTGGCTTACTTCACTTAATATAATTTTTTCCAAGTCTTTCCATTTCCTAACAAATGGGGCAATGTCATTCTTTCTGATGGAGGCATAGAATTCCATTGTGTATATGCCACATTTTCTTGATCCATTCATCTACTGAGGGGCATCTGGGTTGGTTCCATATCTTAGCTATGGTAAATAATGCTGCAATAAACATAGTTGTGCTGGTCGCTTTAGTATGGTCTTGTTTGTGATTATTTGGGTAAATACCCCAAAGTGGGATTGCTGGGTCATAGGGGAGCTCTATGTGGAGTCTTTTGAGGAACCTCCATACTGTTTTCAAAGTGGTTGAACAAGTTTATACTCCCACTAACAATGTAGTAAGGTTTCTTTCTGTCCACATCCCCTCCAGCATCTGTTGTTATTAGAGTTCTTGATTACAGCCATTGTAACTGGGGTGAGGTGGTATCTCAATGTTGTTTTGATATGCATTCCTTTTATGGCTAGAGAGGTTGAGCATTTCTTCATGTGTTTATTGGTCATCCTTCTTTCCTCTTCAGAGAAGTTTCTCTGTAAGTCTTTAGCTCTCTTATTTATCGGCAGTTGTTTCTTTGAATATTTATTTTGGGGGGATTTAATTTTTTGACCCTTGTCCGTTGTATGGCTAGTGAAGATCTTCTCCCAATCTGTGGGCTTTCTATTGATCTTGCTAGCTATGTCTTTACTATGCAGAAGCTCTGCAATTTCATGCAGTCCCATTTGTTCAACTTTTCTTCGATTTGTTGTGTTTCTGGGTCTCTATTAAGAAAATTTCGGCCTGTGCCAAGGAGACCTACGGTTTCTCCTATTGCATCCTGTAATGTTTTCAGAGTATCTGCTTTGACTCTGAGGTCTTTGATCCATTTGGAGTTGATTCTGGTGCAGGGTGATATAAAAGGATCTAACTTTAGTTTTCTACAAGTAGTTAACCAATTTTGCCAGCACCATTTACTGAAGAGGCCATCTGTCTTCCATTCTATTTTTTTAGCTCCGACAAAGGGGTTTCAATTGAACAAATCAGCTTGTTCGTGCAATGCTCCATTGTTTTATCCAAACTATCATATGTTGTTGATACAATAAATCTAATGACTTCAATCAAGCAATAATGCCCCCCAACAATTCTAACTTGCACTTTTGTTCAGATTTAAAAAGAAAAGGACTAGAACTTTGATACCTTTTAGTAAATGACAATCCTTTACATGGAACAGAGTTGCAAGCTCTGTGTGCTTTATGAGGTTCACACAAAGCACTATTTTAGTCCTTGAGGACACTGTGTTCCTTGTAAGGTCACAGTGACACAGACAAATGACTAATTGATACTAAATGACTAAATAGAGAAATCTTAGGTGCTTCTGCGAAGATTGTTCAGTGTAAACTGCTAGATCTGACACTGGAATTCAAAACAAAAATCTGTTTCTGTTGGGAAACAATTAAAATATTTGCTTTGTATCAGCATCACCACAACTCCATCCTAATTCTATGCTTTCTAGAACTGCTAGAAGCTAAACTCTCATCTTTATAAGACTTGTATTAAAAAAAACTGAGTCATTTGTGTTGCAATTTTCTGGGTAATAAAGCAAACAAATGAAAGAAATAACGAAGTCTAAGTTATTGTAACTCTGTTAACTTTTAGCTATATTCCTTTTAAGGAGAACAATATTTTAAAATTTAGACTTCACAGTAGAGTAAGAAGCCTTCTATCTTTTTTCTTATACTCAGATAATTGTTATACCATGTCTCCATGTGTATACCTGTATTGTGTATACACAGGCATAAATAGGCAAATAGATTTGGGAGGTTGATAATCATTTTAAAGGAAAGTAGGATAATATGGTAGACCTAGCTTGCATATTTCTCACTCAGTAATATTTGTGGAAATCTCTCAAAGTTAGCAGGCATCCATTAGGCTACAATAGGAGGGGAGAAGCAAGGGAGACTTAGACTGATAGGAAGAAGTGGTCAATTACATTATTTAGAATGACGAGGAGTGAATGATGATGTGGAGAAGATAGAAACCTCTCCTTGGGTAAGGAAATGAATGAATAAGCGACTCTTGAGGCACTACTGAGATTTTAGTCTCAGGGTCTGACCCTTGGTAGTCAAGTGGCCTAACACTTGAATGTCATGCCTGGTCCTCATTGCTTTGATTTTTTCTTTGGGTTTTGCAGCTTTGCCACCTCTGCCTTCTGATTAGCCAGGACTCCGTTTATATTTCACCATGCCTGCCTCATTATTTTTCTTTTTTTAATTTTCAGGTAGGGTATTACTCACTGTCTGTGCAGGCTGGTCTTGAACTGTGATCTTCCTAGCTGTCCCTCCCAAGTGGCGTGAGCCCGCACACTAGACCAAGGTGGAATTGTTACAAACACCGAGCCTCCTCCTTGCTGTCCTCCGGTGCATTGGTCTCACCGTCTCTCCTACTATCCACTTAGTGCACTGAGGAACTATTAGCTTCCATTCTTTATGATCCCAGTATTTGCATAATATTCTAGAATATGCATGTCTCAGAACATCTCTCTTTCTCAACAAGCTCCAACCTGTTCTTACAGAGGATTTTCTCATAGATTGTTTGAGTGCTTTTCACTGGACAGATTTTTAATCCTGAAAAATAGCTTCATGCACAAGTATCTGACTTTGAAGAAGTGCCTTTGTCACAGGAATTTGTTTATTTTAGACTGGCAGATGGCTCTTTGGGCTATTGCTTTGTCTGAGTTCAATTTGCTATCCAGGAAAACCATAACCTGGAAAAAAGCACTAGGTTAGAGTATGTCTATGGGGTGAGACACAGCAGCAAACACAAGAGAATGGACGGAAGGAGGAAGGCTGCACGTCACTCACAGGCCCTGAGCAATGGGAGCACTTGCTGTTGGGACATTCAGCTGGCAATGAGAGAGCCAGAGAGTTGAGAGAGCTAGAGAATGAGAGAAAGAGAGAGTGAGAAAGATGGAGAGAAAGAGGGAGAGAGAGGCAAATAGAGATGGGATGAGAATGCAGGACAAGAGCTTTATTTGCTTGTAGGATGTTAACCAACAAAGTTTCCTAAAAAGCTTGGTGGAAGGATTTCTATAAGAGAATGTAGAGATAAACCAGGTATATGGATGAAAATGGTGTTACATTGTAATCCTTTGTCATACATTTGTTTATTCCCTAAAAGGATATTTGTATATGACATGGAAAACAAAATCCTGCTTGGAACAGATTTGAAGGATGAAGCTAGGTGCTGGTGGCTCATGCCTGTCATTCCAGTTACTCAAGATGCTAAGACCTAAAGGATTATGGCCAGGCAGAAAAGTCCAAGAGACTCCATCTCCATTTACTCAGGAAAAAAGAAAGAAAAATCCAGCCTGGGGCTATCACTCAAGCGATACAACCAGCCACAAGCAGGCAAGTAAAGTGAGCTTAAGGCTTTTAGGTCAAGCTGTAATCTTGGTAAAAGCTAAAAAGATTTTTAAAAATGTCAATTTGGAGTCATGGCTCAAGTAGTAGAGCACCAGCTGAGCAAGAAATGTCAACAAGCAAGCTGAGCAAGCACAAATACTGCCCAAATTAATATAAGTTAAAAAAAAAGTAGGAGTGTGAAAAAGAAAAGAAATAAAAGTAGTTTTCTTAAGTCAGGTGGTGGTGGCTCACACCTCTAAACCGAGCTAGTCAGGAGGTTTAGCCCTGGACTATTTTTTGTTTAAATCGAGTCTACACAGAAAGGTTCATGAGACTCCACTTCCAATTAGCCAGCAAAATACCAGACTAGACCTTCAACTAGGCATTTCAAAAAATAAATTATTTTAAACCTGAAAAACATTTCAGAAATATTTTAATGTTTGTGAATGTGTAATTGCTCTATTATGACTCCTTAGCACATCCTATCTGGATTTGCTAGAGAAAACATTTGTGGTAATTTAAGAGAAAAGTTCATTTTTGTTGAAAGCATACTATGTGCTAAACTGTACATGTAGAATCTTCCATGGTAGGTTGCAGTGGGATTCATATTATTCTAATTTAAAGAATAAAGAATTTGAGGGCCCAAAAAGTCAGATTCTTTCCTAAAGCCAATTGATTCTTTTTGTTGTTGTTTTATTTTGTTTTTAAACTCTGGTACTTAAATCTGAGGCATTCCCTTTTCTGAACAAAAACTAGTATTGTTGTGTCCAATGTACCTCTAACCATGATAACTTCCGGAACTAGAGGAAACAAAGTCATACATAACCATACCTATCAAGAATTTATAGGCCAGGTGTTGGTGGCTCATGCCTGTAATACACCTACTCAGAAGGTTGAGATCTGAGGAACACAGTTCGAAGCCATCCTGGGCAGATAAGTCTCTGTGAGACTCTTATCTCCAATTAACTACTCAAACTGGAAGTGGAACAGTGGCTCAAAGAATACTAGCCTTGAGTAAAAGAGTTCAGGGACAGAGCCCAGGTCCTGAGTTTGAGCCCCACAACCAACTATATATATATATATATATATATATAGAGAGAGAGAGAGAGAGAGAGAGAGAGAGAGAGACAGAGACAGAGACAGAGACAGAGACAGAGACAGAGACAGAGACAGAGAGACAGACAGACAGACAGACAGAGACAGACAGAGACAGACAGAGACAGACAGAGAGACAGAGACAGAGACAGAGACAGACAGACAGACAGACAGACAGAAAGACAGAGACAGAGACAGAGTAACAGCCTTGGGAGGCCATCTCTACCTCATTAATTGAACAAATACATAGTGTCAGTAATTATGCCTCAATCTATTATTCTTCCCTTTGCAAAGCATTTTTTAAAATATCCCTCAGTGAAGCAAACCCCTAATTATCCACTACTTGCTGTCAGGAAAATGCACTGTGTTAATGATCCCGCAGTCTGCCATATGTGGCCAGAAGAATTTCTACATAGGACTTAAACATCATAAGAGAGCCTCTTACTTTGTAAGAATAACCATGAATCAGAGATAACCTCCTTGGTGTGGAGCTGGGGTATTCAAGAAGATTTGGTAATGGATACTAAAGGATAGTAAGAGAGTGGAAATACGTGTCTTATGATCAAGAGAGGTACCTGGGGTATTATAAATTGATGTAATAAAATCTTTTTGGAAAGCAATTTGGCAACTT
Organism: Dipodomys spectabilis; assembly: GCF_019054845.1. Classification (NCBI taxonomy): domain Eukaryota; kingdom Metazoa; phylum Chordata; class Mammalia; order Rodentia; family Heteromyidae; genus Dipodomys; species Dipodomys spectabilis. The sequence goes on from NW_024870728.1 coordinate 6,195,946, forward strand.
GTCTGAAAGTCTATAAAAATCTTTATACCTTTTGACCCAGTAATGTCTCCCCTGAGAATTTTTTCAAAAGACATAATTCAAAAGGAGGAACATAAGTATGTGCATAAAATTATTAATTACATGATTAACTGTACCAATGAAAAAATAGAAACAACCAAAACATCTAACAATAGGGTAGTAAATTATGAGACAATGAATAAAAATTTTGGCTAACAGTTGCAATTGTAATTATGAAGACTAAAACCATATGGAAATACATACAGTAGATTTAAGGAAAATAAAATCTACAAAATTGAAAGAATTGAATGATTAAGTGCTTTAAAAAGAGAGCTGCTCTTGGATTAAGGTTTCTTAAGAAATAGAAGAAAATGACTAGAGTGGAGTGATGATAGAATTTGGGATGATATTAGTTGTCTCCTGGCATATTGAATCTTAATGCTGTTACTAAACTACCATCAATAATTAAAACTTGCAAACGAAGGCCTTATATGTTCTTACTATTTATATAGTTCTTATCAGAGATATGACATAAAGAACCGGTAGTTGTCAGTATTCATTGCATTGTTTTAAAACTTGCCTTCTCTTATTTGGTCACTTTAACTTATACATTAAATTTGCATATGGCTCTTAATATTTGTTTTCTTACATATAAAACTAATGGTTTTAGCTATTCCTTTTATTCTGTTGGATAATTTGTTAAGTTTCTTACTGGATTCCTATTTTAACACTTTTCATTTTCAACACACACTCTGTGAGCCAGGTGCTAGTGGCTAAAAAGTGTAATTCTAGCTACTCAGGAGGCTGAGATCTAAGGACAGCAGTTCAAAACCAACCAGGGCAAGAAAGTTCATAAGACTCTTATCTCCAATTAACCACCAAAAAGCTGAAAGTAAAACTGTGGCCTATGTGGTAGAACAATAGCTTTGAGGAAAAAAAAAAACAAAAAACAAAAAAAACAAAAACAACAAAAAAAACTCTGGGACTGCATCTGGGTCGTGAGTTCAAACTCCAGGAATGGCACAAAAAATGTGTTCTGTGATATCATGAATTGTGTGTGTGTGTGTGTGTGTGTGTGTGTGTGTAAATATATATTCTTTCTTATTCAATTATTTATTGAATATATAGTATTGACCATATAATGCATATAACATAAATTTTAAAGAAAGAAACTTCCAAAGTGCTTCTGTTGCAGAGGCTGGCTCCTTTTTCATATTTCTAAGGTACAGGAAATCATCACCTGTGGTCATCAAACATCTTACACACAGAGAGCTCACCTTCCCTTTTGTATTCAGGAGACAAAAATTCTGTATACTCACTTCTCATCAATGGATTCCTTGGGGAGAAGTCTTGAAGCTCTTTGAATCTTTTCTGTGACTTCTTTTCCTAAGACTTAAATTCAGATCAAAATTAAAATCTTAAAACTTTTATCACTCTTATATTTTTATGCTAAGATATTCTTCCGAAAAGAAACCTAGTGATGGGAAGGTGGCTCAGTGGTAGAGCGCTTGCCTTGCTTGCATGGGTCCCTGGGTTCGATTCTTAAGCACCACATAAGCAGAATAAAAAAAAAACAAAAACCGGAAGTGGTGCTGTAGCTCAAGTGGTAGAGTGTTAGCCTTGAGCTGAAGAGCTGAGGGACAGCACCCAGGCCCAGAGTTCAGGCCCCATGACCGGGCCCCCCTCTCCCCCTCCAAAAAAGAAAAGAAACCTAGTCTTTTTCTTTTCCCTTAGTATGGGAACTTGTCCTTGCATTAATTCATACTTCAGTGAGGTAGAGATATAAAGTATCATTATACTAAGTACAGGACAATATGTTGATTGGCCATTTAATAAAACAAAAAGGGAAAGAAAAGAAAAAACAGTGTACTTACAAAAAGGAACATAAGTTATTTTCAAAATGGGCTTCAAGGCAAGATCAACTGAAAAATACATTTAACATTATTTGTGTGTTCAGTATCTTCAGCCAGAAGCAATATGGTAGATCAAAAGAGGTTGAAATTTTCCTCTCACCCACAGATACAATGACAGTCATCAAGAAAGCAAATCACAAAAGTACTGACCAGGAACAGAAAGGGACAGAAAGGAACCTTTACACACTATTGTGAAAGGGGAACTGCAGTGGAGGGACCACAGGAGGGGGAAGGGAGGAGAGCATGCTGGGAGTGATTACAAGCAAAGCAAAGTTTTAGGGAAACCCACTAAAACCTTGTAAAAAGGAGGGATTCGGGGCGGGAAGCCTTTTAAGAAAGACTAACATAGATGGAGTGAATTTGATCAACTCCTCATGAAAGGAAAACATATAAACAACAGGAAATATTAAAGTAGAACACAAAAGAGTACAATGTAAGCGCTACACAGGATTAGAGTCAAGTGGAGAAAGTTAACTCTGTGTGTGTGTGTGTGTGTGTGTGTGTGTGTGTGTTTAGGGGTCAGAACAGATGTTGTATCCTCATGATAGATTAGGAGATTCAGAAAGGTTCAGGCTAATTAGTGACTGAACTAATTAGTGGTGTTTTATTCTGCTCAGCTACTGGTTCAGAGCTCAAGATCCTCCTTCTGTTAAGAAACTTCTTAGAATAATAGTTACCTCAATCTAACAAGGGCATATTGTTTATTAGCACTTCATCAAGAGTTCATGAGTAAGAACTAGAGATGTAGTATTAGGGAAAACTAGAAATACATTTAAAAATAGAAAGCAATGGGGAGAAATATTAGAGGCTGTTGTAAGTAAGGAGAAAATTGCCACTGTAATCATGATCAGCTAATATCGTCAGAACTTTCATTTTATGAAAGATCCAGAAATCAAGATTGTAGAACAAATCTCATGTAGTAGTTTAACATTTCAGCAAATCATGTCAACTCTGTCTCCAAAGAACCTCTCGACTATCCTTCCACACATTTTATTTAATACATTGATAGATACTTGGATAGACATGTCAGTTGATTTCCAATCTTGGCTACTATGGACAGTTCAGCAGAGAATATTTGTGTGTAGCACCTCCTTGATAGAATGATTTCATTCCCTTTGGATATATACCCAGCAGTGCTGTTGTTGCATCATAAATATTTTATGCTGATTAAAAACAAAACAAAAGTTAGATTATGTAAAAATAAGTGACATGGGATTGGAGGTGTGGTGTGGCTTAGTTGGTAGTGCTAGTCAAAGAGAGAAAGCAGCGGGTACTGAGTTCTAGCACCAGTACTGGACCTAAAAAAAAGACATGGATAGCTTCCTTCTATCTCTTTTAATAGCAATCTAAGTCATCTTGTAGCTTCCAGCTTTATCCCTTTATATATTATTCAGACAGCATCCAGGGAAATTTTAAAATAAAACTTACTTTCCTCCTTACACTCCACAGAGTTATTGAGGAGTCAATCATGGAAACTGAGACATTCTAGACATTGTAAAAGTAATTAACTTATTGGAGATAGATTTTACTAAATGTGGAAAGGTATGTAGTATAAAGGCACCTAGAAAAAAATGAAAGAAAAAATTCTCACAGAAATATAACCTAAATCTAAGATGAAACTAAACCAAGCCCCAGTGTGTGTGTGTATGTGTGTGTGTGTGTGTGTGTGTGTGCTTTTATTTTTTGTGAAGTCCCAAGTTATTCATCCCATTATAAAGGTGGGAACATTTATTAAAATAGTTAAATATATTGGCATGGCTTTAGCCATTGGTATAGTAGTATTCACAGAAGAAATTTTAGTCCTGAGATCAAGTCATATGATGCTGTAGCTTTGATCTGCTACATAAGCAGTTCCGTTCGCAGAACTCAACAACCACACAGTCCACTTCCAGCAGGGAGTCTGTTTTCAATCTCAAAACAAGTGACCAGAATATTCAATATCTTCTGAAAGCATTATTGTATCAATCACTCTTGACACAAATCCATAGCTTAAATGTAGAAAATAAGTTGAAATTAGAAAGCTAATTTCAAATATGTAATCAAGCCACAGCCCCTTGCCAGGAACAGGCGTGCACTGCTGTTATCTGTTTAGATTTTATGAAGTGTGGAGGTCTCTTATTCATAAAATGGACAGTACCACACCATCATACTTCAAGCACTCAAACTTAAGAAAAGGTTTTCTCATACATTTTTATGACTGTTATTTCCTAATATTACTCATGAGTAAGAAATCCCACCTAATCTTCTTAAAGACCCCCTGAGACTCTAACATATTAAAGAGTTGAGATCATAGTGGGACAAACTTTTGAAACAACCAGATTGGATAGAAACTCATACCTCTCCCCACAGCCATTCCAGCCTTGAGGTACCTGATGCAAAGTATGTTAATCAATTGGAATGAAGGAAATAGAAACAGATGACTATGTGGATGTAATATTGCATGGAATTTGGAGCTTTGCTATCTGCTCTTATGGAGTCAAGATAGAACATCACAGCAAAGCTCTCTCCATCTGTAAACCACACTGGAGTGCTACTCCAAGAAGCAGAATCTGTCTGGCAGAGGACTGAGGGACATCAGCCATTTTCACCCAAGTATACATCAGTTCGGGCAATTCCCTTTTAGTGTATTCGAATTATTGCAATATTGCAATTGATCTGAATTGCACACACTTTCTTTTAACCGGAAGGGCCATAGTAAAGAAAGCTCAGTGACCCTTTACAAGATCTCTTTTAATATTTTTCATGAAAGAGGTGGTGGTTGCTTCCTCTAGGTGAGAACAGACCTAATCTAATATTCTGCCCATCTGACACACAACAGCTTATATGAGAGGTAGTTATTTTTCTTAATGCTTATCCACAGTGAAATTCAAGAGCAAAGAAAATAATTGCAGTATGAGCACAAAGGTTGGCACCTCTTAGATTGGTGAGAACTAAATTAAGTTTTCATCTTGTTCCTATCACCACTACAAATAGAAAACATATCGGAGAGCTCTAATGTCTTTGGACATTAAATTACAACCATGTCAGATTTTATAACTGATTATAACTCATTTCAAAACAGCACAGGGACTTCTCCACCACTAAATAATTGGTACTGTTATTGTGAATGAAAAATGGAGAGACAAAAGAATGACAGTCTTAGAGATAATGTAAGGAACATACACACACACAAAGAAAACCCACAGCTTATGTTTGTCAAGCTATGTAACATCAGAAGTTCTTTACAGGGTCATAGGGGAGCTATATGTGGAGTCTTGAGGAACCTCCATACTGCTTTCCAAGTTTATACTCCCACCAACAATGCAGTAGGGTTCCCTTCTGGCCACATCCCCTCCAGAATGTGTTGTTATTAGAGTTCTTGATTATAGCCATTCTAACAGGGATGAGGTAGAATCTCAATGTTGTTTTGATTTGCATTTCTTTTATGTCTAAGGAGGTGGAGCATTTCTTCATGTGTCTATTGGCCATCACCCTTTCCTCTTCAGAGAAGTTTCTCTTTAAGTCTTTAGCCCACTCATTTATCGGCAGTTGTTTCTTTGAGGATTTGTTGGTGGTGGATTTAATTTTTTGAGTTCCAAGTATATTTTAGATCTGAGACCCTTGTCCGTTGTATGACTAGTGAAGATCTTCTCCCAATCTGCAGGCTTTCTACTGATCTTGCTAGCTATGTCCTTTGCCATGCAGGAGCTCTGCAGCTTCATGCAATCCATTTGTCCAACCTTTCTTTGATTTGTTGTGTTTCTGTGTCTCTATTAAGAAAATTTCAGCCTGTGCCAAGACCTAGGGTTTCTTGTATTCTGTCCTGTAATGTTTTCAGGGTGTCTGCTTTGATTCTGAGGTCTTTGATCCATTTGGAGTTGTTTCTGGTACAGGCTGATATGTAAGGATCTAGCTTTAGTTTTCTACAAGTGATTAACCAATTTTACCAGCACCATTTACTGAAAAGGCTGTCTTTTTTCCATTCCATTTTTTAAGCTCCCTTATAGAAAATTAGGTGGCTATAGGTCTGTGGGTTCATTTCTGTGTTTTCCATTCTATTCCATTGCTCCTCAGATTTGTTTTTGTGCCAGTACCAAACTGTTTTGATTACTATGGCTTTGTAGTAGAGTTTGAAATTTGGCATTGATATTCCTCCAGCACTGTTCTTTCTGTTACGGATCATTTTTGCTATTCGGAGTCTTTTATTGTTCCATATGAAATTTTGGATTCCCTCTTTTGTTTCCTTGAAGAATGAGGTTGGAATATTGATAGGCATCACATTGAATTTGTAGATAGCCTTGGGAAGTATTGCCATTTTCGCGATGTTGATCCTTCCAATTCAGGAGCATGGGAGGTTTTTCCACTTTGTAAGAGCTCCCCTATGACCCAGCAATCCCACTTTTGGGCATTTACCCAAATGATCACAAACAAGACCATACCCAAGCTACCAGCCAACTATGTTCATTGCAGCATTATTTACCATAGCTAAGATATGGAACCAACCCAGATGTCCCCCAGTAGATGAATGGATCAAGAAAATGTGGTGTATATATACAATTGAATTCCATGTCTTCATCAGAAAGAATGACATTGCCCCATTTGTTAGGAAATGGAAAGACTTGGAAAATATTATATTAAGTGAAGTAAGCCAGGCCCAAAGAAACATAGGTCCCATGGTTTCCAGTATTAACAATAACTAGTATATGTCTGGGACAAGCAGAAAAGGTCAGATAATATGATGTTAAGCAAAATGAACCCCAAGTTAGGGACACAAGGTGTTTTTTCTTTCTTGCTACTGTTTCTAAGGTATTTATAAGGTACCATGTGATTTTTTTGTTGCTTTGTATGTTCCTCCCCCGCCCCCCGGTATAACCCCTGTTTTCACTGTCTTTGATGTTGATAAAATTTGTGGAAGGGAAGGGAAAAAACAAATTGTTTAAATAGGAATACAGGTTGACCCATTGCAACAATGAGATGTACAAAACGCTATGTTGAAAAATGAACTTTACAATTTAGGCGGGGGTGGGGATGCAGAGTAGGGATCTGAAGGGAAGGAGGAGGGTAGTTGGGGGGGGGTGGGAGGGAAGGGATGGTAGGGGAAAAACAATGGAGGAGGCAACAATGCTTGATAAGAAATGTACTCCTTACCTTGCTCATGTAACTGTAACCCCTCTGTACATTATTTTCACAATAAACACTTATTTTTTTTTTTAAAAGAAGTTCTTTGTAGACAAAATTGAAATGAAAGTCAGCATAAGAGCATGGTAAAAAATATCTGTTTCCTGATGTACCTCAGCATAAACAAAGTAATAACACAAATAACTGGTATTTTTTCTACAGACTCTGCAGTGTTTTATGTAGACTTGTCTTTGTAAGGGTGACTGATTTTAAAAGTAAACATATGGTTTTAAAACAAACACTTCTAATTTCTTCATCAATTGTCTTCTAGAATATGGTTCTTTATGTATCATAAAATATGTTCATTCTCTCTCCAAGGGCTTTCCTGGTGTTCTTCTCTATGGCAAAGTTCTACCATTTAATTTTCAGCCTCTTAAGAATGATTGTATCAGTGTGGTCTTTTAATTGTATCCTTCAAAGAGGATTACAACTTGTACAATGCTGCTACTGTCCTTCCCTTCTGTTTCTTTCCCCCTTTTCTGTTTCTTTCTTCTTTGTCTTTCTCTCCTTGGCCTTCTCCTCCTTTCCTTTGTCTCTTCTCTCATCTTTACCTTGTATCTTTTTCTTCCTCTATGAGATATATCATTGGTTATTTTCTGTTTCAATCCATTTTCTTTCCCAGAGCTAATAATCTTGCCTTAAATTTTCCAACAGAGACCCCTTCAATTGATATTCTTATTATCTACCATTCTCCTCCCCAAGATCTCTATCTCATCAAGAATATGATAAATTACTTTTCATTACATATAACAGAAAGCTAGGGGCAACTGTCAACTAGACTGTGATCAGGACTGATTTCTCTAGTTTTGCAATATATTGGCCTGGTATTTAACTAAAGAACTTAATGAACTACTCACTAGACTCTTTGCGGACTGTTCACCTTGTGGGTGGGGATGGGAGGGAAACTGGGAGAAACCAAGGGAAGGTGAGAAATGGTTCTTAAAGAATGGTACTCCTTACCTGACTCTTGAAACTCTAACCCTTTCATATGTCATCTCTATAGTAACACGAAAATTTTCTTTTAAAAGCACTTAATGTATAGATAGCTACAGGTCTACAAAATCTACATTTCCATATCTATTTATAATAAATATATATTATCTATAGATAGTAGATAATATAGATTATGTATAGATATGTTTTATCTCAGGCATTTATCGACATAACCCAGAAGTAAAGAAGGGATGGGAACTAATAATACTCCTGAGAGCAATTTCTAACATTTAGGAGATGAAACACACCGAGAAAGTACTCCAGATTTGTCTATATTTTTATAGAGACAATTGTGAAAATTATCTATAGATATATAGATATATAAATAATATATAGTATATAATAATATAAAATATAATATGTAAGAGATACAATCATATCTATATCCTTGCTAGCCACTCAACTGTATGCAGTAATTCTTCATGCTATTGATTGTCCCCTATAATATCCCTTAGAGTTACATATTTGTTACATATCAATTATACATTTCCTCTGTATGCCAAAATTTATTGTGCTCATACTGGGTCTAAAAATCAGGGCTTGGAGGCTGTCTCTTAACTCTTTTGCTTAAGGCTTGCCATCTACCACTTGTGCTATACTTGCATTTCTGACTTTTTAAGTGGTCTATTGGAGATCAGTGTCTCACAGACTTTCTTGCCATAGACTGGCTTTGAACCACACTTTTTTTGATCTCAGCCTCCAATGTAACTCTGATTACAGGTATGAGCCACTGGTGCCTAGTTTAATGAAAAATTTCTTGAGTGTTGTGTTAATCTCTGCCTTGTCCTAAGTATCTAATTCAATGTTTCTAACATTTTTAGTGGTTGATTCATAGAAAGGTCCCTATAAATCAATGTTAGACAAACAAAAACAGCAAATGGCTAATTCACCAAAGACAATTTCCTGAATGTATGTACTTTCCATTTACATTGTCAGAACCCCCATTATAATTGGGTAAAATAGCAACCAGTCCCTAAATACCAGTCTAACCATCCTTACCGTTATATGACATTTTCTTAGTTCTGTGATTGAATCTATCCTTTAATTTTAGGTTTTTGATTAAAATTCAAATGTGTCAATAAAATACAGCTTACTAACTAACACCTTTTGTCATTAATCTTATAATGAAGCCACATGGTTCATATATTCTTAAAGGCATGTGAAAGGTAGTCTGGCTTAGTAGACATAGACAAAGCAGTAGAGAAATTTTTGATAGATATAATATCCCCATATATTGTTTTCAATTCTAAGAGAGGCCTGATTGCTCACTGCTTAGTGGTAAATAAGACTGAAGTTCAAGCTGACTTTGACACTATTTCTGTTCTTCCTCCTGAATGCTGCCTTGATTCCAAACAACAGTGGTGGACACTTTAATTCAGCATGTAATTTCCTGTTAAAGTGTTCTCTACTTTGCTTTCTTTGATGACCTGAAAGGCCTCGCCGACATTCATAGACATAACCCAGAAGTGAAGAATGCATGGGATCTATGAATACGTCCAAGAGCAATTTCAAACATTGAGGAGATGAAACACCCTGAGAAAGTACTCCAGATTTTTCTATATCTTGATAGGGACAGTATATTACAGGGCCATTACATTACAGTGTCTGGGCTATAACGACCTCTCAGTAAATATTAATTAAGTTAATAGGTAACTTAATTTATGACTGATTGCATACAATTATTAAAGCTCTTATCTCTATGTGAGGCTTATCAACCTTGTAGTTGTCTATAAACAAGAAATCCAATATAATTTAGTAAATCCAGATAAGTATCCTTGGTTGAATTCCTGGAAGTTTGCTTTTACTTTCTATTTTATTTCCAACTGTACTTTTCTAAGAATAGTAAAAATGGAGACGGAGTGATATGTATGGACTCCTAATTGGGAAGATGAGTTTGTTTCCCAGAATGCTAGAGAAATTTTACATGTATCATTTTCAAACATGCTCTCATGAAAACTAATAAAGACAAATTCATTTCTATGAAGTGAATTGATGTAAGTCTAAATGCAATGGCTGTAACTACAAACCTGCTGAAGCACACAGACACCCGAGACTCATTGGATAATTAGAGCTCCATTTTACATTTAGAAGCTTTCAAATGTGTGGCTTCTCTGAATGATTAATTACGCAGTTTAGCTATCATTATGTTTCCTCTTTCTTGACCTATCTAATATCCACTATCTGGGAAAGAAAGAAAGAAAACAAACAATGTACTGATCACATCACTGCCACCCATTTTGTTCAGAAACTTTTGGAAATCTAATGTTCAAATATCTACTGTTTAAATAAAACTCGTAATAGTTGTGCAGTAATCAATGACAGAGTCAAAAATTGAAGCCAAGCATATGAGTCTCAAGCCAATACATTTAAATAACATTTCAAAGACTAAATATTCTTCGAGTTAGATAAAGCTTGAAACATTCAGTAAGCCAGGTGCAGGTGGCTCACACCTGTAATCTTATCTACTCAGGAGGATGAGATTTGAGGATCATGGTTCAAAGCCAGCAGGAAAGGCCGTGAGACTCTTATCTCCAATAAACCACCAGGAAACCAGAAGTGGCACAGTGGCTCAAGTGGCAGAGCGCTAGCATTGAGCTGAAGAGCTGAGGGACAGCGCCCAGGCCCAGAGTTCAAGCCTCACGACCGACAAAAAAAAAAGTTGATGTTGGGAAAACTGAGCATCCATATGCAGAAAACTAAAAGTGGATCCCTGTTTGTCACCATGTACTAATATCAATTCAAGGTGAACCAAAGACCTCAATGTCAGACCTGAAATTTTGAAATTAGTACAAGAGAGAGTAGGAGAAACATTAGAATGTACAGGTATATATAGAAACTTCTTTGATACTAGCTATTTCTTGGCTAAAGGAACTACATTTCCTTTATGCAATATTCATGCTAACTGTGCTATTACTATTATAATAAATAAAAAATTGAATATTTCTTCTGTGCTAAACAATACATGTCACATGTCACTGATGTTCTTTTTATATGTGAAAAATCAAAGACAGAGAGGGTTAATTAATTCAAAATCACACGGTTAGTAAATTTCTGTGTAGGTGATGAAAACTAAGCATGTCTAATTCTTTTTAATAAATATTTTAATGTCTTTAGTTAGTTGTACAAAGGGATTTCAATTCAACATGTCAGTGTATGAGTAAAATGCATCTGGATTAGCGTGAACCCTTCCATAATTCTCTTCCTTCCATTTATCTCAATCCCATCCACCCCTGAAAGTTACCTGGACCCATTGTCACACAGGTACATTGAATATTTTCATTGCTTTGCACTTCTTTCTTTTCTTCAATTCATCCAAAATTGTGAAAAAAACAAACAAACATGTTTTAGCTTCCTGGTATTCATTTTTGTTAAATTGTAAGTTAGTTGTTTCAATGAATTCCATTATTGGAATCTCCACTTTCATATACCATATGTGTCCATTTCCATATCTAATTTCAAAACTCGTATTTGGGGCTTTTGTAACAGTGAAAGTCTACAATTGAAAGTGCCATCTCCCACGTCTGTGGGTTGATGTTCAGTGGTAGTTGCAACTGGACTTTTTCTGTTGGTGGTAGTGGTTGTAGGGCTTGAACTCAGAGCCTGGGCACTGATGATGAGCTCTTTTGCTCAAATCTAGTGCTCTACCACTTTGAACCACGGCCCCATCTCCAGTTTTTCAGTGGTTAATTACAGATAAGAGTCTCACAAGGACTTTTCTGCCTGGCTGGCTTGAAATCACGATCCTCAGATCTCAGCCTCCTGAGTAGCTAAGATTACAGGTCTGAGCCACCAGCATCTGTAATCCAACCATCACAGGACTTCTAACACAGCGTTTAATGAAAAACATAAGAGAACTTGAGGGAGCATCTTCCTAGGAGGGCCCACACAAAACTGACTACCTGCGTCTCCTGACAACACAGAAAGCGGTTGAGATCCACCTCCTCCCACAAAGGAGCTGGTAACTTCAAGGAAGATATAGGGAGCGTATTTTTTTTGGTGATTTTGTTTTGCTTCTGTGGCCTTCTTTGTGAAATTCACCCTGGTGGGTTTTCCCTAGATTCCTCTTTATGGTAACAGTTGTTCATGCTGTTTGTTATCTTGTTCATTGTTTATTATTATTATTATTGTTTATTATTATTTATTATATGTTCACCCAGCACACCAATGCATCTTTCCTCCTGTGTTTACCAACTGCTTGAAGTCAGAAACTCAATCTTAATGTTCTGTGTAACTACCGTCCTCAGGCACAGGACACTCTTATCAATGGAAGTCCAACTACAAGAATTTGTGTTAAATAAATACAGGGATTAATTGAGTTAATAAGGACAGGTTAATGTCAGCAGACACACTCAGTGTCTTCCTTGCTGCAATATCCTCATGGAACTTGATTAATTTCAAATCTACCACTAGTAAAGTAAGTACATAATAGGATTGAATTTTGCAAATCTTCCTGAGAAATGTGTGACTGAGCTATAATTTTTGTTACTATTTTTTCTATTATGTCTATTCTTGCCATTTAGTTTCTCTGGCTGTAACGTGCAGGAAGCATATGATCAAACATCTAGAAATCTTTGCAGAAAAGACTAAATGGTAAGCATTCCCATTACCTTTTTGAAAACTGTCACCCCATCCAGGCCAAAGCTGGCCAGCTTTCTCATGTGGTTGACATATGACTAGGCTATCAGAAACAAAAGAAACAGCTGTGCTCAAATCTCCCCATATTGTGAGTCCTTTGATCTTTTATTTGGATAAATGTAATATCCCCAGAGGAACTGAAAAAAAATCTGCCTCACAAATACCTGGAACATCTGGTGTGAACCACCTTCTTTTAAACCACTTAAGTAAAATCATGCAGAAAAACTAGAATGAATATCATTTATCATCTAAATCATGTGGGGAAAACCTTACAGCAGCATTAAATTACTATATTCTAGTTTAACATTAATTATAATAAAAATGCAAAGTGTTGTAAATATATTTATCTACTCAATTTAGTTTCTACCTTTGGATAAAATCATTACTCCCAATTCTAGACTTGCATTTGCAGAAACTTTTCATGTGTATAAAATTGATTTTGGTCAATACAACATAGACTTGTTTATTTTATAATTCATAAGTATCATAATATTCCATTGTATTGATGCCACTTTCATATTATTTATTTACTTGATATTCCAGAATAAAATTTGAATCTTTTATATTACTATCATATATCTTTATAGTGCTACTCAAAGTTTAAAGTCTTCGCCTTTCTCTACATTAATCTGTGTAGAAGTTGAATATAATAGCTGGACAAGAGTGTCTCACACCTGCAATCCTAGCTACTCAGGATGCCAAAATCTGAGAAACATGGTTCAAAATCAATCTGGGTAAGTAAGTCCACGAGACAGTTATCTCCAATTAACTACCAGAAGACCAGAAATGTAACGGTGGTTCAATCTGGTAGAGTGCTAGCCTTGAGCAAAAAGTCACTGGGGCAGTGCTCAGGCCCTGAGTTCAAGCCCCAGGACTGACAAAATAGAAAGAAAGAAATTGAGTATCACTATTTAACAATGCTATTAAACTAAGTGTGTTGAGGCAACGTATTTTCAAAATCGTCCACAACAGATTGTAAGGGGGAAATTCCACTGGCTACAGCCTGAGCAGTAAAGACACTTGAGTCATAGCAATGACTAACATGATGTAGGTACTGAATAAATTATCTGTAGGAAGACTCAACATGAGCACATGTTTCTATGTTTGCTAAGATATAGCTTCGACAAAGTTATTATTGTACAAAATATGAATCATGACCAAAGGGAATAAAATAAATTCACTTCTTATTGTAATGGAGTTATTTTCATTCAGCATTAGATGAGAACAACGAAGAGTAGCTTGTTCTCACTCAGCATTTTGAAAATGTGAGTAATGCATTATTTATCAAATATGCTAACTCAAAAGACTTGACTTGCCAAACCCTATTCATCTGAGTCAGAGATTGTAGACTCCATTTAGCCTTGCTAATACATGCTATGCAGGGTATCTTGCCATGAAGGAAACAAGCAAAAGAGCAGATCAGACTGATGAGCTCCTGATCTTCCTTCCCTCTATCGGACTGTCTGGCCCAGGATCTCTGTTTGCTCATTACCTATCTCCCACTGTGGTGAGCATGTACTTTTTGAAACATATCCATTGTATACATGACATTTTCAAGTAAACCATACGGTATAAATTGTGCCTTTCTTGAGTATACACAGTGTTTAACGAGGGATAGCCTATTAAGAACATGCCATAGATATGGATTCTCCAGGAAACATTACTGGTCTGTTTATCTGGAGGTCTAGTTATCATGCTGGTAAGGCGATTGGATGGTTTATCTGAAATCTTTCTTTTCTCAGTTCATTCACTCCATTAAAAAGAATAAATGGATTGTAAACTAGGTTCTTCCTACACATTGACTAAAACTCAATGAAAATTACCTGTCAGATATTAAAGGTAGTTGGCTGAGATCAAGAGAACTTATGTGATGAGAGAGAGAGAGAGAGAGAGAGAGAGAGAGAGAGAGAGAGAGGAGGAATGGAGAAAGGAGAAATGGAGAGAGGAGACAGAGACAGAGAGAATGGAGAAAGAGAGAGAGAGAGAGAGAGAGAGAGAGAGAGAGAGAGAGAGAGAGAGAGAGAGGCTTATTAAATCACTTAGAACATCACAAATGCATTCTTGAAGGTAGAAGTCCAAAGTCCTCTTGAGGGTTGGCTCCATCAGGAGGCTCTGTGGGAAAATCCATTCTATGCTTTTCCTCTGGCTTTTGTAACAGATGCATCACAGCAATCTCCCTTGTCTCTATTGTCATAGAGCTGTCTATTCCATATATCTGTCTCCAATGTCTATCTCTCCATGTTACACCCCTTCTTCTAAGGACATCAGTTATTGAAGTCACATCTTCTTTATACCCAGGAGGATTTCTTATCAAGACCTTAATTGCATGTGTAAAGAACATAACTTCAAATGAGCTCAGCTTCAGCTTTTGACAAAAAAGGCACTATTTTCCAGTTACACACTGCATTAGAATATGCCCTGATAAGAAGCTTGGCAGTTAAGCCCATAACTAGGATGAATGAAGTGTGAAAGTGTGCAAACCAGACTCATTTACAAGATCTTCTTAACACTGTTTTAAAAACTAAGCTTACCTTATAGCCCACTAAAACCCTGACAGTTCTTGTTCTTTACTAATTAAGTGGTTATTATTTTTATCTTGCAAATCCCTCTTTCATGTGTAGGTAAGTCATTTGTTTTCTTTCTCTTATTGCCACAGTGGAATGAAACTTTTTGTTCTCTTTCATCTTTTACAATCCCAAGTTTGAATCCCACTGCTTATTTGTTATCTGTTTCTATTCACTCTGATTCCTTGAAAATTGTAGCTTCAGGTTCAACGTTAATTATCCCTGCCATAAGATTTGGTGAGTTTCAAGACACTATGTTGGAAATAAACTTTTCAATTTGTGGGGGAAGAGTAGGGGAGTTGGGGAGAAGGGAAAGTGGGAGAAAACGAAGGAGTGAGGGTGACATTGTTCAAAAATAAATGCACTCATTACCTTACTTATGCAACTGTAGCCACTCTGTACATCACCTTTACAATAAAAAAGAAAAAGAAGAAGAAAAGATTTGGTGAGATTAATAACCACATTTATCCCATTTATCCTATATCTTGCCATTCACGTTTTCCTCAACTAATTTTATACTGTCCTCCCCCAACTACTCATGATCATGCCATGGACTTTGTGCTTACATTACCTGTATCTCAACCAACATTCTCCAACCAACATTTCTGCTTTTCTTTTCATAATTCATTTTAGTGGCTACACCTTAAAATTCCACCCACCACTCTGGCTCATTTGCTCATCGATTCTATATATTTTAACTAATTGTTATTCCCCTTAATGCCCTCACTTCTTTCACTTCTTGGAGAGCCCACACACCATACAAAAACTCCTCATTATTTTACCTTTCTATGTTTTTAGTGTATTTAATAACAAAACAAATGACCTTATCTTCTCTGTGTCTGCATCTACACAACAGAACTGCACTAGTGAAAAACAGAACTTCCTGATATGCCCCCACATTAATTTGGTGGACCAGGATAGTAAGAACCCCAAGAGCTACTGGACTCTTGTATCAAATTTCCCTAATCCAGTCACTTCCATTCTCACAACTAGTTTCACTTCTTTCACAACATTCTCAATTCTCTTCTCTCTAACACATTCTCCATCTTTCATTTCACGGACAGAGAGGAAACGATCAAAGAAATCTTTCACAAATCCTACTACAACTTCCCCCATGCACCTGAACATAGGTAGTCTGATGCATAAACTACTTGTGCAGTAAATATCATCCATAATATGACCAGTGAAAATAGTATCAATTCAGCAAGGTTTCTCCTTACCTCTTTCTCCATCTTTTGGGTATGTCATATCTCCCCCCAATGTTACTGATTGTCTCATATGTTAATAAAAACTCTAAAATACCCCCATAATACTAGTTCTAAGGGGTTTTTTCCTTAAAAATACTTGTTCCCATTCCTGGAGTTCATTTTGACAAATATTATTTTATATGATCAGATGCACATAGGCATTGCTCCTTTCTGTTCCTCTCCTAAGAGTGTCCTCCTCTGGTTTCACTGTGTGTGAAAATATAAAGTCCTGCATAATTTACATGTCCCGGTGTATTTTAGATGTAGCATCTGCACAAGAGAGACCATGTGCTGTTTTCCTCCCCGAGCTTGCCTCAGTTAACATGATTCTCTGAAGGTCCATCCATTTCCCCGCAAATGATATAGTCTTCTTCCTAATGCTGTGTAAAATTCCATTGTGTATAGGTACCACATTTTTCAGATCTGCTCATCTATTTCAGTCCATGTGGGCTGTTTCTATAACTTGGCTCTTGTAAGCAGTGTAGCCATGGGCAGGGATAGGCAAGTATCCTGGCTTGTGATGTTCAGGGTAGATGCCCTGGAGTGGTATGGCTAGGTTGAAGAGCAGATCTATGGTTAGTTTTTTGAGGAAGCTCCAGACTGCTGTCCAAAGAGGTCATACTAGTTTATAGTAAGTTTTACTTTTGTGCAAGAGGAATGTGTTTGTGTTTATGTTTGTCCCAAGGCTTGAACTCAGGGCTTGGTGCTACACTTGAGCACTTCTTCTTCTTCTTTTTTCTTCTTCTTCTTTCCTCCTCCTCCTCCTCCTCCTCCTCCTCCTCCTCCTCCTCCTCCTCCTCCTCCTCCTCCTCCTCCTCCTCCTCCTCCTCCTCCTCCTCCTCCTCCTCCTCCTCCTCCTCCTCCTCCTCCTCCTCCTCCTCCTCCTCCTCCTCCTCCTCCTCCTCCTTCTTCCTTCCCTCCTCCTCCTCCTACTCCTTCTTCTTCTTCTTTCCCTCCTCCTCCTCCTCCTCCTCCTCCTCCTCCTCCTCCTCCCCCCCTCCTCCTCCTCCTCCCCTCCTCCTCCTCGTCCTCCTCCCCTCCTCGTCCTCCTCATCCTCGTCGTCATCGTTGTCGTCGTCGTCTTCGTCGTCGTCGTCGTCGTCGTCCTCCTCCTCCTCCTCCTCCTCCTCCTTCTTCTTTCTTCTTTCTTTTCCCTCTCCCTCTCCCTCTCTTTCTCCTTCCCATTCTCATTCTCCTTCTTCTCATGGCTCTTCTACTTGAACCACAATTCCATTTATGACATTTTTGGTACTTAATTGGAGATAAGAATCTCATGGACTTTGTTGCCCAGGCTGGCTTCCAATCATGATCCTCAGAGCTAAGCCTCTTGAGTAAGTAGGATTACAGACATGAGTCACTGGGCAGCTAACATATATTAATTTTGACTTCACTTACTCACTTACTTGTACCTAATTATGGTACAAATCATGCTCCCCTAAATGTATACATGAGAAAATGATCAGATCAGTGTTACTTTGTACATTATACTTACTCCCTTGACATAAACATTCCTTTAGAAGATTTATGTGTTTTTCTTTGTACTTCCTTTTCTCTGTTGGTCAAATTATCTTCACACCATCTCCACGCATGTTTAATAGGTATCTCAACTGAATGTGTGTAGAACTCATCTTCTAATTTATCATCCCAATTTAACTTCCTAAGCCTTCCACCTTTCAATAATGGCATTCCTGTGCTTTCACCTTTTTCTTCTCCTATTCATCTTTTTTCAGTCTTACCTCCTTTCAGATTTTAGTTTTATATTCCTTCGGCTAAGTGCCATTTCTCACCATTGCTTCTTTCTCTTCCTTCATGTATTAGCTCAGTTGTTAACTTTCTCAGCTATGACTTTGCTTCCAAATTTTAAAATTAACCTCCCTCAGTACACTGCATTCCTGTTGCTTTATTTTTATACGGAGATTTTATTTCTTTTATTCTATTTGGTGCCTTAAAATTATTATAGTCAGAGTTGATTATTTATAATTGGTCCCAGACAAGAAAGCCTAGAAACACTTGAAAAGATTTTATAGAATTCCTGACTGAGCAATTCCTAGGTCTAAATCCAATATTTTTTAGAAGGCAGCTTGTGATTTGTCTGTCATTTTAATTTTTTTTACAGAAAATAATTTTCTTTCATCCTGTTTTTAAAAATATTGCTTGACAATAAATTTGGAATTTTGAAAATAAAACAAAACTGTTCTTTTATCCTTGGATGGTTTCATAATTACTGCCCTGTAACACTGGCGGCTCGAATCACACTAGCTCAGATGGGATTAACCACAGGAGATTTCTAAGTCAAAATACAGTTAGCATAAAAAGGAATAATAAAACACTAAAAAGTAAAATTAAAAGATGGTTGTATTGGAAACTTGTGTCATTATTAATAGACTAAAGTAATAAAATACCAGTAAAATTGGGATCTTAAAAAATGTCAGTTTATAGAAATTCAGCCTTTGATGTGATTCAATTCTGATTCTCTGTGCTCAATTTTTGCACTTGTGAACTGTTTTATCTTCATTTTCCTGCATTATTTAAAGAAATATTGCAATGTAGTCTTCCTTTTAAAGAAAAACTATATTTCATGTGATTTCGTATTCTTTCTAAAAGTTATCTATTTTATTTGTTAAAACAAGCTTCCTAGAGGTTTAATATGTATGTAGAGTGGTGCCATATATGTTATGCATACCATGGAAGGGATCTTTTTAGTTTCTTACACATTTGGTTATTTCCATTTTAAAAAAAAGCTTATATGTAGCAATTTCCTTAATACATGTTTTCTGAATTTTAGTTACAGATTGGTTATTATCATCCTATTAATGAAGATTTCATTCACATAATACAGGAATGATCTTTTCACCTGTATAAGTTTTACCTGGAGGGAAAAATGCATTTTAAGAGACATCTTTCTTAAAAATGATTTTGTGACATCTCAGAAATGTTAGTCTTACATAGTTTGTCATGTTAGCATGTAATAACCTCTCCATTCAGATGCTGATCAGAGAGCTGTGGTTCATCCTTTCATCTTTCTTAGTCCATGAAATCTGGCAGCACACCCTTCATTCTACCTCCTAAATCCCTTCTGGACTGTCTTCCTCCTCATCACCAAGAGCCAGTGTAATATTGTCTTCTCAATTCCAGCTCACTCACCTCACACTCTTTCTGCTTTCCATTTGGTACTCTGCCTCGTGAGAAACAAGCAACTGTGCCCTTTCCTTTCTCTATGTGCTAACTTCAAAAAATATTAACATTAAGAAGTTGTACAAAGGAGGTGACATTTAGGAAGAAGTTTATGAATACAATGCAGCGTGATCAGTGTCACCACTTGGACATTCTCACCCCCACTTCAACCCACCTCTTCCCTTGTTTTCTTAGCATTGTGGTAGATACAATGAATTCTTGACCACATTCTCCTCCCATCTCCCCCTCATTCATCTATTTCTATTGCCTTGGCCCCACCACCTGGCTTGGATCTATCCATTTCCTGGTTCTGATTTTGTTAGGCTTTGATATAGTCTTTCTAAATAATTATAGTATTTGTATTCTCCATTGAGTCTATTACACTTCAGTTAATTCATTTGTAATCCCTTGTTTACCACTCAATGTGTTTACGTATAGATTTTTAGGTACATTCTATCTACGACAAATGAGGGAAACTCTGCAATTTTCTCTGCATCTGGCTTACTTCATGTTTTATATATATATCCCACTTTTGGGCATTTGCCCAAATGATCACAAAGAAGACCACACTAAAGCTACCAGCACAGCTATGTTTATTGCAGCATTATTTACCATAGCTAAGATATGGAACCAACCCAGATGCCCCTCAGTAGATGAATGGATCAAGAAAATGTGGTATATATACACAATGGAATTCTATGCCTTCATCAGAAAGAATGACATTGCCCCATTTATTAAGAAATGGAAAGACTTAGAAAAAATTATATTAAGTGAAGTAAGCCAGGCCCAAAGAAACATAGGTCCCATGGTTTCCCTTATTTGCAATAAGTAGTATATGTCTGAGTCAATCAGAAAAGGTCAGATAAGTTGATGTTAAAGGAATGAACCCCAACGTAAGTATTCAAATGTTTTTTTTTTTGTTTTCTTTTTCCTTTCATGCTATTGTTTCTAACTTATTTATAAGATGATTTCTTTGTTGCTTTGTATGTCCTTCCCCCACGGTATAACCCATGCTTTCACTGTATTTGATGTTGGTATAATTTGTGGAGGGGAAGGGAAAAAAAATCGTTTAACTAGGGTTACAGATGGACCCATTGCAACAATGATATGTACAAGTCCTTATGTCGAAAAACGAACTTTACAACTTTGGTGGGGGGTGGGGGGAGGATCAGGTGGGCAGAGGAGGGAGTACAGGAAGGGATGGGAAGGGGCAACAAAGAGGAGGCAACAATGCTTGATAAGAAATGTACTCGTTATCTTGCCCATGTAATTGTAACTCCTCTGTACGGTATTCTCACAATAAAATAAATAAATAAATAGATGGATAGATAGATAGATAAATAAATAAATAAGAAAAAAGAAAGAAAAATATATATTCATGTAATATATATATACATATATATTTCCCCAAGTCTTTCCATTTTCTTACAAATGGTACAATATCATTCTTTCTAATGGATGAGTAAAATTCCATTGTATACATAAGTATACCACATTTTCTTGATCCATTCATCCATTAAGCAGCATCTGGGCTGATTTCATACCATGGTTGTGGTGAATTGTGCTACAATGAGCATGGTTGTGTTAGTGGCTTTACTGTAACCTTGGATAAATGTCCACAAGTGGAATTGCTGGAGCATAGGGCAGATCTATGTTTAGTTTTTTGAGGAACTCCATATTGTTTTCCAGAATGGTTGAACTATTTTACATTCCTATCAGCAATGTATTAGAGCTAACTTTTAATAGTTAGATTAAACCCCTGTGCCCATATCATTGGGGCTCTCATCTCCCTTAAGTAATTATTTATTATTCTTGGTCTTGTTCATTTCAACTATACTGATACTTCTTGGTTCTATAAAGACACCCAGACCCATCAATTAGCTACTTTCTCTGTCCTTACGAAGACCTCTCACACTCTCTCTGATAGGTCTCAGTCAAATGTCCCTTTTTCCAGAAGACCATGAATTGCTCTGATACTTTTACCCATCCAGAACAAATTGGGTTTCTGGTGATTAACCATGAAACATTTTCTAATCTGCATTTATTAGCACTTATGTAATATTAATACAGTTATTTTTTTAAGACTACAGTCCCTACTTGACCAAAAAATTTCATAATGATAATAACCACTAGATATATTCACTCCTTCATTGATGGTATCTAATAAACAGCATAACATAGTAAATAGTGATGAACACAAAGTTAAAAAAATTCAATTCTGAAAATCTATACTAGAGGTTTTTTAGTGATTTAGTTATAGAAATATGGCATCCTTTTATATACACCATAATATCTACATAGCCATATTTTCCAAAGTAAAATTAAAACTTTATTGTGACTATATAGGCTTGATTTCCCATGCAAGCAGCCTGATCCAGAGGTCCAATTTATCTCTTATTGTGATGAAAGGTGCAATGAAACAACTGACGAGAAGAAGCAATTTATTTACATACTTGTTTATATTTTTGTGCTAGTACTGAGGCTTGAACTCAGGGCCTGGACACTGTCCCTTAACTCTTTGCTCAAGAGTGGTATTCAACTGCATGGGCCACAGCTCCATTTCTGGCTTTCTGGTGGTTAATTGGAGGTAAGAGCCCCGAGGACTTTTCTGCCTTAGATGGCATCAGACTGCAATCCTCATACTAGCTTCCTGAATAGCTAAGATTATAAGCAGGAGCCACAAGTGCCAGGCTTGAAATCATTTGTTTTGCTCATAGTTTTATCCATGGGCACTCATTCCATGTTACAGGTCACAGTTTTTTTTTTTAATTTAATTAATTTTATTGTAAAGGAGATTACAGTTACATAAGTAAGGTAATGAGTACATTTCTTGTCAAATATTGTTATCCCCTCGCTTATTTTTCTCCCACTTTCCCTCCCCCTGCTCTGGTACCCCTTCCTCCCCAAATTGTAAAGTTCATTTCCAGTGTGGTGTCTTGTGACTATTGCTACTGCTTTGAAACTACTGATCAAGTCCTAATAAGTCTTTTGTTTACAACATATTTAAGTGTCTCTACTGGGGTTGAAATGGATCCCAATTTCCAAACGCTTTTCTCAAGTATCCTTCAAAAATTTTAAGTTATTATTCCAAATTTTTGTTCTCTGGTGCCAGGAACCAATGGCTCACATCTGTAATCCTACTTATTCAAGAGGCTGAGATCTGTGGATTGCTATTCAAAGCTAGCCCAGACACACAAATATAAGAGACTTTTATCTCCAAACTATCAGCCAAAAATCTGGAATTGCATTGGTTTAACTAGAGTGCCAGCTTTGAGCAAAAACTCAAAATTGCAAAGCCCTGAACAATAAACCAGGGATGGGAAGGGGAAACAATTAGGAGGCAACAATGCTTGATAAGAAATGTACTCATTATCTTGCCCATGTAATTGTAACTCCTACAGTATTCTCACAATAATAAATAAATAAATAAATAAATAAAAAGTTCTCTCTCTCTGTCTCTCTCTCTCTCTCTGTGTGTGTGTGTGTGTGTGTGTGTGTTTTCTTTTCCTGTATCACTTTAGTACTTTTTCTTTATTTCTACTTTCTTTTACTCTTTAAAATATTGTTGCTATTTCTCTCTTCATCATCAGATACATGAAAAAGATAAATGGGAACCAAGAGAGGAATAGAAATTTGACTTCTGTTTTTATTGAAACTTTTAACATATTGATGAAATTCGAATTAATCACTTTTTCCTCCATCCTAAATTTAGCTACTTGAAGATAGAGATGCTGGGGCTGGGAGGGTGAAGCAGTGTTAGAGCGCTTGCCTTGCATACATGAGGCCCTGGGTTCGATTCCTCAGCACCACATAAGCAAAAAGAAAAAAGCTGGAAGTGGCGCTGTGGCTCAAGTGGTATAGCGCTAGCCTTGAGCTGAAGAGCTGAGGGACAGCGCCCAGGCCCAGAGTTCAGGCCCCATGACTGGACCCCCCCCCCAAAAAAAAGAAAAAAAAGAGAA
Organism: Dipodomys spectabilis; assembly: GCF_019054845.1. Classification (NCBI taxonomy): domain Eukaryota; kingdom Metazoa; phylum Chordata; class Mammalia; order Rodentia; family Heteromyidae; genus Dipodomys; species Dipodomys spectabilis. The sequence goes on from NW_024870728.1 coordinate 6,219,585, forward strand.
AAGAAGATAGAGATGCTGAGGACCTAGAGAGCATAAGCCTTCTCACGAGATGACAGGGCATAACAGCTCAGAAGTAGAAGATTTTAATATCCTGACGGGGACAGTTGTACTTTTGATGTAAAATTACAGTGTCCTTTCCACTGCTGCCTCAACAAGTCTAGAAATTCTTATTTTGCCAACAGCCTGAATCCCAAATGGATCACTTTATGATCAGTCTGAAGTGGAGGCTAGCTGCTGCCAAAAAGGAAGTAGCACAATCTAGCTTTTGCCTGTCCCTCTTTATGAAAGCCAAGATCTGAACCTTGACTTAAGAGTCATGGGGAAGAGAGAATTAATGGTCCATCCATCCTGGGTGGACAGCTCCCAAGACAGAGATAGGGATTGATCCATTCTTGTTTTGGAAGCAGTAATGATTTAAACCAGTCTACTTCCTCAGGGTAAATAAGAGTGAAAGGTTTTTCTCTAGCAATTCAAAGAAAGTTGAGGTACTGGAAGCGTTTTCTTCTTTTATAGACTAGCTGGTAAACAATTGAAAGAATTTGCTCACCAAGAGAAAGAAAGAAGTTCATATCTTGGTCTTAGAATGAAAAAGGAAAGTGCTCTTAAGCAGAAATGTAAGAGGAGATAAGTGAGTGGCTTAAGATGCAACATGGAAATGTCTGCACTTGTGTTACAATGAAGAAAGACAAGCTAATGAACAAAATATAGGTGAAACTATCGACAATATTTTAGCCAATTTAATCCATTAAATTAAATATTTCAGTACTATGGGGATTGATACTCTTAGTAATTGTGTGTGTGAGAGAGACAGAGAGAGGAGAGAGAGAGAGAAAGAGAGAGAGAGAGAGCATCCTTTGGCTTGAACTGAGGGGCGAGGCAATGTACTTGAGGTTTTTTGCTCAAGGCTAGCACTATACCACTTGAGCCAAAGCTCCACTTCTGTTTTTTTTTAATTTAATTTATTGTTATTAGAGAGGTGATGTACAGAGAGATTACAATTACATGAGTCAGGCACTGAGCACATTTCCTTTCATATAATGTCTTCTGTTCCCTCTCTTGCTCTCTCTCTGTTCCTCTCTCCTATCACCACCAGTGAGTTGCTGTACAACTAGAGCCTTTGGAATATGTGAACATACATTTGCTGAGATTTGGGGATGAGAGTTGCTTCACTCTGTGAGCACGGTACCTGCTGTTGCTAAATACAGAAAACAGGTGTTAAGCGTTCAGGTGTCCCTGCTGCCTAGAGATTTTCACTGTCTCCACCAAAAATATCAACCTCAATTCTGAGGCTATAATCCATATTTACAAAGTTACTATTTGAACTTCTTTGTCTTTCTGTTAGCACTGCTTTGGAAAAATAATTACTGGGTGCCTGAATCAACATGAATGAATCAATAAATAGTACAGTGGAAAAATAACAGAACAAACATGGTATGGTTTTAAACAGACAGCTTTTTGTAAGTCAATATCTTAATGTGAATAGAACCTCAAATCATCCCCCTTTGTTCAAAGCACTTTCAACAGATGGTTAGCATTTCTACCCTTTCTGAACAGAGCACACATAAGGTTCTTTGGTTTCTATGTTATATAGACCATGCTACACAAGATGGTTGTAACTTAGTCCTCAAATAACAATGACTTAAGCCGATAATTTATCTCTCTCAGGAAATTGTCCTGACATGAATGTGAAGCTTCTATGGTAACTCCATGATGTAGAGAAGCATATTTCATCCCCAAAGTCTTTTGTATTATGAAATTCTCCATAGATCAAAGTTAAAGGAAGACCATGTACTACCTTGAAGTAGTAAGACTACCTTCTGCTGGTAAGAACTGACTAAAGCAGATGAACCAGTCTCTGAGGAAGGCTGTCAAATGCATTTTTGTCTCAACAGTCATCAGGACAAGAAAGAATATGAGGCCCCTTGGGTCTCGAATGAGAACATTCCAGGTCTGTTACCCATCGTTAACACTGAGTGAAGGACAAGGTGTTGGGAGATACTAGTCAATTTCCAACATTGAGACACAATGAATCACCACTGAATCACAAAGCAGGAATACGCCATGTGTTAAGCCCTTGTACTTGAATAGGAAGCCTATCAGCACAGCGAGGTCCTCCCAGCTGCTATACATGAGCCTCTATCAGCCAGATTGTTAAGGAGAATGGCACCAGGCTATTTTATGATAACATCATTTACTGCGTGAAGAAGTCGATTCTTCGTCCGGCAGACAAGATTTGTGTCCGCCCCGTGCTGAAGTCCTTATATATGGGTCACATTAGCACAGAGAAATGATAACCTTTAAAAGTAAGAGACTTAGCTGATCTGACAACTGTAGCAAGATGCGGGATGATCAAGATGCCCCCGCAGTGAAGTAAAAATATTTTAATGGAAAGCACAATAATTGATCAAAGAGACATGCAGGCCTCTTGGGTCTCCAGTGAGGCTCTTCCAAGTCTTTAAATCTGCTATAAAACCCTAATGGACACCCACTGGGGGCACTTTGAACAATTTATTTTACTTTAAGTGAATTCCAGGACTTTAAATTACCGGCAAGAACCTCGTCACTTGCTACAGTGTCCTGAATTTTCTGGTTCTGATTACTTCATGGAGTATATTCAAGTTTGTCGTCATTAACAGAAGATAGCTAACAGATATATCTTTGGAGAACTCCATCTAGATGTAAAGCTCATTTGCTGGAAGGGTCTGAATTTTATCACCTACACACAATCACAATCCTGCGCTTAACTTCTTAAAGCACTCTTTTTTTTTTTTTTTTTTGCTAATGAGTAGCTCAAAACATTCTTTATGTTTCTGCAAGATTCACTTTCTTATTGTCTTCAAAGTATCTGTATGTCACCTAGATACTAATAGTGTTTATGCACGCTATTAGCCAGTAACAAGTATCTGCCATCTGAATAGAATCTGGCAATTATGAGAGATCTCTGGGAAATTACTTTCTCAGGCTGCCGAAATAAAACAACCTGTAATAAGTTTATTGCCTTGTATAATATAACTTCTGCCAATTAGCCTTTTTAAATATGCAATAGTTTCAAACTGAACCTTGACCAGATTTTGGAATACAGCTGCAGTTGGTGTTTTTTTTTTTTTAAATCCTGCCAGCAAAGTAGAAGAAAGTATAATTTTGCTAAAATGAAATTAGAAGTCCAGGCATCAAGCATTTGGGACATTTTAGATCTAAAAAAACATGTATTGTGCCAATAAAGGTTCATTCTTTGACTTGAATACTTAAATTTTAGAGACACTCAGTTTCTTAAGAAACATCTATTGGACTCCTGTATAAACTGAATATTCCAGTAATACCTACTCTATTAAATCCATGACTAACATCAGAATAAAAAAAACCTGGAAGTATCTAACAGAAACAAAAGGACTTTACTCACTTTAAAATTTAGACAATGAAAGCCCATAAACGCTTTTATTTATTTATTTATTTATTTACTTTGCCAGTCCTAGGGCTTGAACTCAGGGCCTGGGCATTGACCTTGAGCTTTTTGCTCAAAGTTAGCACTCTACCACTTGAGCCACAGTGCCACTTCTGGCTTTTTCTGTGAATGTGGTACTGAGGAATTAAACCCAGGGCTTCATGCATGCTAAGAAAGCACTCTACTAAGACACAATCACACACACACCCCAAAAAACCCTCACTGTATTTAATTTAAGGTTACATTAATACATTTTATTCACTAAGGTGCTATAGGCTATTAGTAGAACATTTGCTTTTCATGCAGAAGGCCCTGCATTTGACTGCAAAATAAAATCAAAAGAAAAAGATGTATATGTTAAAATTTGCTCATTTAACAATTCAGTATGCTGAAACTCAGCAAATGTACATAATTTTTGTAATTATTCTCAGAATCAAAAAAATATAAATTTAAATCAACCCCATAAAACTCCTCACCTACAACTGGAATTAAACTGCCCATATTCATCCCAAGTCTCTGAATAAAATATAGATTTATAATCTATCACAAACATTTTATGTTTATGCATATTTTATCACAAACATAAAATATTTGTTATACAGATAAGTTATATATATATCATATATATTATTATGATATATATAACTTATATAGATAAGTTTGTTTACATATATAAGTTATTCTATGTATAAGTTATACATAGAATGTATAACTTATGTATAACTTCATATACATGAAATCACAAATCTTATACTATTTGTCCACTTCTTTTTCATACCATAAAATTGGTTCTTGCCTCTTTATCCAATGTGAACTTCTATCATTTCATTAGATGGCTTTGAACATGCACATTTATTATAGTTGTATCAATGGTTTCTATTTGTTCAATATGTTATTTCCAATTTTTACCTGTATTCCTTTTTGTATAAATTGAGTAACTGTGATTTTCTCCATGCATAGACTTACCAGCAGCATCCATTTTGCTTTTTTTTTTTACTGCAGTTGTTTTAGGTTTACAACATACATCTTTAGTTGACCACAGTCTATGAGTAATAATCTAATGTCATTTAGTGTATAATATGATTTACCTTCTATATATGTTTATGAACATTATTACATCTTGATATATGTGCCTTGAAAAGCCTATTTTTCTTTTCAAGAAGTAAAAACTCCAAGCATTCTTCCTTCCCTTTTACAGACTTATAAAACATAATGAATACTTTTTATATTGTCATATTTAATATTCTGAAATTTGAAAACATGAAAAACCATGAAAGGCTTAGAAAAATTTACAGCTCACATTTACCTTGATGATGTCTCTCATTCATAAAATAAGAAGAGTTGTATTGTTTCTTTTGGGGCTATGTTTCTTTAGCTACTTGTAGTTTGCTTCTAAGTTTTATCCTATCAATAACTCTGGTTACATCACCTATTTAATTTTCAGAGACTATTACTAATTTGAATTATCATATTTAATAAATGAATTAAGAGAATTAGGGTAATGATATACTTAATAATTTTAGTAGCAAAACAGTAGACAATAGACAAGAATATAGCTCCTTCTGTTTTTGAATCCTTTATTTGCTGATGTTTGTAACTCACAAAGTTTAAGTAATACGCCCATCATCATGTAGCATGTCATAACTTAGAAATATTCCTAATTTGATTAGAAAACTGTAGCTGCTACCCTTGAGTTACACAATATCTAATTAACTTTAACTGTACAGATAACCTACTAACAACAAATAATTAACAAACTTGTTCATTATAGTTCCGGCAATATTTCTGATATAACCTTAAATAAAATTATTTCAATAAATGTTTTAATTTGATGTGAGCTAAAAGCAGTTATAATTCTGATTTCACCCTAAACATCTTTGGAAATGTATTAAAAACTAATTATAAAAATAACAGTTCAAGGACCATGAAAGGAACTGAAATGAAGATCAAAGTAAGGGTGAATTTTAAAAGATTAAGGAGGTCTTTCAGCACTTGCAAATATATTTGAATAATCAAAGTAATTCTTACCTTAGTTTTGTCTACAACTGTTTTTTCTTTGGTAATATTTTAAAAGATTGAAAATATCAGCAGTTTAAAAACTGAAAAATTGTGAAAATTTAGAAAATTTGCTCTGAAAATTAATTAATGGGACACAGCTATACATAGAGTATAAGAAATCTAGTTTAATTATAAATATCCTGAAAGGTTAAAAATAAAGAAATATAGCATAATAAAAGTTATTTTATACAAGTAGAATAATTGTGTTTACTTGAGACAAAGAGAAAATCTTAATCAGGAATTTATGTAAAATTTAAGCAGAACTTATGTAAAAATTAATTATAGAAGTATATATATATGTTGGAATATATATATATGTTATATAAGTATGTGTGTATATATATATATATATATATATACATATATATATATATATCGGTGTGCAAAGGTCACATAAAGCTTCCCTTGTATAACTAGTAAATGATAATTTTACAAAACTCAAGAAATTTGAATAAAGTATGCTTTCAATCATGTTTAACTAGTACTCATACAATTATATTCATTATTAAATATAAAGTATATATTTGATCTATAATTATGTGTATAATTTTATAATAGAATTATGCAGCACATATAATAAAATTATATGCTATGTCTTGTAGTATGTATATAATTCTATTAATTATGTGTAATAAAGTTATAATTTTATTTATAAATTTACAGAGTGAAAGATATATTGAGAAAGAGAGAACCAAAACATACATAGATTGATAGATCAGTAGAGAGAGTTACAAAAAATACAGAAACAAGAAGAAATGAAAATTGGGAGTATATGAGCACACTCAAAACTCAGTTTTCTGTAAATCTAAATATATTTTTAAATTAAAAGCTCATTTTAAAGCATCCAAGATGCAAATTTAAAAGGAATGATTACATGCACTTTATGTGTTCTACATATTTAAATAACACTACAGAATATTTATCCTGTTTTAAGGAGAAAATATTTCTGGTGATCAACTCAAGTAGACTCATCTTTAGAGTGTGTTCTCTGCCAAATATGATGGTGATAAGCATTTCCCTTTCTTTGGCAAATATTCCAGAAAAAATGCTTTATAATTATCCAAGTGTCTTTTAATGTCTGTTAGTCTCTATGTTAAAAATATGGTAAGTTTAAGGACTATAGCAGAAAGTAAAAAATGTAGTTGTTTTAAAATTATACTTCAAGATTTAAATTTTTTTAAGTAGTAGGTTTTGAACTCTGGATCTAGTATTTTCCAGGCAAGCACCTTATCACTTGACTTATGCCTTCATTGTCAAAATTTTAGTATATTGTCTAAATAAAAAAAATCAGTACTCAGAATACTTTATCTTATGTTTATATATGGGTATTTATAATTTTCATAAAATTTAGAACTTTGTACCTCTATAACTTTTATATAATTTAATTTAATTTCCCACTTGTTTCTTTAAAGCGTATTCATTTATTCAAAGTGATCTTGGGAATTCATATATAGAGCAACAAACGTGTATTTCTTCATTTCATACAAGTATACCTTGCACATAATTAACGCACCTTAGACATATATGGAACATTTCCATTTTTTAAATGTTAATGCAGTCATATTTCAAATGCATGCTATTATTAGAAAATATCCCTACATATACTTATTATATGATAAATGTTAAAATCAACTTCTCTAAACTAAAAATTATTCCTGATGAATTTTCATAAATTATATTATTATCAATTTCAGTTATTTTTTAACCTATCTCAAAGTTTCAGACCTTACTCCTGTGTGTATGTATAGTTTACCTTCAAACATTTCATTGCAAAAGTAAAAGAGAGATAAAGAGAAATAAATTCTAAACAAGCCTGAATATATGCCTATTTTAGAGTATATACAGTATTCTTTTTGTCTCCCAGTGCTATCCTATTGTGTGTTAATGAGAAAATATGAGCCACAGCATATCTACTAACAACCCATCACAGTGATCTGTGCACAGTGAGGTAACTTCTAAAATGGAGAATAAAAACAACAGAAAATTTTTCTGTAATCTTGGAAAATAGATAAGGAAGTACTAAAATATCTCTGGAAAATAATGTACTACTAGAGATTTCAAATAGCAATTTCTATACTGTCAAATGAAAATAGCTTTTTTGGGAACTAGCAATCTAAAGAGACATTTCAATAATTTTAATGGCTTTGCCTAAGAATAACTAAAGCAACTGTTGATCTCTCTTTGGGAAGTTTTGGGATTTATCTCTGATATAATGAAATTTTCTTCCTATTAAAAGAGATGAACTAAACAAGCTCCAGAAATTAGAAGGTGCAGATGCTGTTCTTTTTAGGTCATAACAGATAGGGTTGTGAAAATTGACTTGAAAAACTATAACACACACACACACACACACACACACACACAATTTCAGAAAACTGACCATGAAGCCTATTTTCCTTAGTAGCATAGAGAGTAAATTTAGTGTGTATCATTTATTGTTTCAAGGAAAGGAGGAAGGAAGGAAAGAAGGAAGGAAGGAAGGAAGGAAGGAAGGAAGGAAGGAAGGAAGGAAGAAAGGAAGGAAGGAAGGAAGGAAGGAAGGAAGGAAGGAAGGAAGGGAGGGAGGGAGGGAGGAAGGGAGGGAGGGAGGGAGGGAGGGAGAGAGGGAAGGGAAGGAAGGAGAGGAGAAAAGGGAGGGAGGGAGGGAGGGAGGGAAGGGAAGGAAGGAGAGGAGAGAAGGGAGGGAGGGAGGGAGGGGAAGGGAGGGAGGGAGGGAAGGGAGGAAGGAAGGAGAGAAGAGATGAAGGAAGGGAGAAAGGAAAGGAAGGAAGGAAGGAAGGAAGGAAATAAGGAGAGGAGAGAAGGGAGGGAGGGAGAAAGGAAGGAAGGAAGGAAAGGAGGAAGGAGGGAAGAAAGGATGGGAGGGAGGGAAGGGAAGGGAAGGGAGGGAGGGAGGGAAGTAAGCAAGGAAGGAAGGAAGGAGAGGAGAGGAGAGGAGAGAAGGGAAGGAGGGGGGAGAAAAGGAAGGAAGGAAAGGAGGAAGGAAGGAATGAATGAACGAAGGAAGGAAGGAAGGAAGGAGAGGAGAGGAGAGATAGGAGAGGAGACAGGGGGAGGAGAGAAGTGGAGAGAAGAGGAGAGAGAGGAGAGGAGAGAAGGGAGGGAGGGAGGAAGGAAGGAAGGTAGATAGAGAAGGAGGAAGAGAGGGAGAGAAGGGTAAAAAGAAGAAAATCTACAATGAATATTTTCTATAATAGATACTTAACACTAAGCAATTGAACAGTCAGAATGAAGTTTGGCAGTGAGCACAACCCTCTGGTATGGAATCTGGCTTTCATTCTACCCTGAATGAAGGAAATCTGGTGATCTAGAGATGCACAAATCCCTTCAGTGACCTGATCTGCTTTGTCTGAAAGCTTGTGACCCTTAGTTAAGAGCAGACTCTGCTATGAAACACATTTGTATTCAAAAAACAAGATTTCTTATCTCAACGTGAGGGCTAGAAATGTAGAGGGATGACTGACACTTCTTTGCAATATTAAAAATATATCCTGAGTGAGGGGCTGGTGGCTAACACCTGTAATCCTAGCTACTGAAAAGGCTGAGATCTGAGGATCATATTTCGAAGCCAGCCTGAGCAAGAAAATCATGAGACTCATCTCCAATTAGCCTCCGAAAAATGCCAGAGGTGGAGCTGTGGGTCAAGTGGTAGAGTGCTAGCTTTGAGCAACAGAACTCAGGGACAATGCCCAGGACCTGAGTTCAAGCTCCAGGCCAGCATCTAACAAGAAAATATTTTTCAAATACACATCACAAAAGGTACACCTGTCCATATTATTGCCTTGGGAAGTGCGAACTTGAGCTTGGAGAAGCAAAAGTCTTGTCTGTAGGCATGTCAGTCAAGAGAGTCAGATCTGGAATTCCTCATCTCTAACTCCAAATTCTACATTCTTTCAGTTCTCTAAATCAGGTCTTCCAAAACTTGAGACAAACAGCACTATTTCTGAAATCAACTGAGACCTTCTGGGACTCCAAGTGTCCCTCCTGGTGTTATTTTATGAGTTGCATGTCTCTGCTCTATGGTGCAGATGGAGGTAGCTGTGTTGATGAATGCCAGACACCTCAGTCCCAAAGCCAAAACTATGTTCTGGATGAGAGAGGTTGTGCCTTCCACAGGGTAAAGTCTAAAGGAGTTACACATTAAGGGGTTACGAGAGAAATGGCCTGAGAAATAGAAGGAGTAGTAGTTGACCATAGCTTGTAAAGAAAGATCTTAATGTATTGAGGTTTCAGTGAGAATCAGGGAGATTTCAGCATTCAAAAAGAATATCCTGCAGCACCCAGCAGAGAAGGAGGCAGACGGGGCACTGTGAATGTAAAAAAGCATCAGTGAATGATGGTCTTGCATCAGGTGCCTTGAATTAGAATCCCATCACAACCATCCTGCCAGGTGATCTCAAGCAAGTCATTCACCTTCTCTAATCCACAGGGTCTGCATCTACATAATTGAGGTAACAATAATATCTGATTTACCTAAGATATTAAAGTCATATGAGAATTAAATAAGGAGCTGTTTCCATAAGAATTGCATGTTCAATAGAGTTACTTCTGATGGATGTGGGAGATATTAAGTATTCATTAATCATTCTAATGTCATTTCAAATGAAAGTTGTTCGGCTTTCTAATGTTCAGCCAAAGTTTATCTTTTCAGAGTCTATCTGCTGAACTGTAACAAGAGTTTATTAATTAGACACATTGATATGTAAACAAATTTACGATAAAAATGTAATGATCAAAGAGCATTAGGTGAAGAATAAATCCCTGTACGATCATTTTCTGTCAAGCTTTTATTGATAACCTTTTATTACTCCCCTTAGCTCTACTTTATTTCTCAGTTTCTAATTTACTGAGAAAAATCACAAATTGGGATTATCAGAATTACATTAATCCCTAACTAGGAATTAATGGTTGGGGGGGGTTGTCAACAATGAAAAATCAGGCAAATAATAATAAAAATCATATCTAATTTAGAAGCTGGGAGACTGTTTTCAAAAAACAATTCTTTGAGCAGGACCTTGTAGTTCATGTCTGCAGTCTCAACATGCAGGAGGCTGAGGCAAATATAAAGTTCAATGACAACTACGATTTCATATCACATCTGAAGTCAGCCTGGACCGAGATCCTCTCTTAAAATATCAAAAAAATTGTGTTATGTTCTGATGGGTGGACTAGATTGTTCTAGGTGAAGAATTATCACCATAACAAACATGCTTTTTTATGTTTTTATTGTAAAAATACTGTACAGAAAGGTTACAGTTATATGAGCAAGATAATGAGTACATTTCTTATCAAGCATTGTTGCCTCCTCCTTTGTTTTTCCCCTACCATCCCTGCTCTCCCACCTCCTCAACTACATTCCCATCTCCCCCCCACCTAAATTGTAAAGTGTGTTTTTCAACATAGCATCTTGTACATCTCATTGTTGCAATGGGTCCACCTGTATCCCTATTTTAAACAATTTGTTTTTTCCCTTCCCCTCCCCAAATTATACCAACATCAAATACAGTGAAAACAGGGGTTATACCGTGGGGGAGGGACATACAAAGCCACAAAAAATTCACATGGTACCTTATAAATATGTTAGAAACAATAACGAGAAAGAGAAAACCACTCATCCCTAACTTGGGGTTCATTGCACTTAACATCATCTTATCTGGTCATTGTCTTTTATATACATGGCACCCTGCCTTTTCAAAATCACAACACAATATGCTAACAGATCCATGACAGAGTGGTGATGTTTGTATTGATGAAGACAAGGAGCTTGTGGTCTGGTAGGTCAAGAAGCACTAATGGGGGAATATACAATCTTACCTCCAGTGCATTCTCTGAAGAATTTGAATGTCACAGCTCGCTATTCAGTTTGAAGGCAGCAGTCCTATGCTATTTACCGGCATTTGCCAACACCTAACATGAAATTCTTGAGGAGTGGACAGGAAAAGATGACAGAAGGGTAACAATAAAAAAAGATGACAGAAGGGTAAATAATATTATTTCTTTGTTGCTTTGTATGTCCCTCCCCCACAGTGTAACCCCCGCTTTCACTATATTTGATGTCAGTATAACATGTGGAGGAGACGGGGACAAACAAGTCGTTTAAGGATTCAGGTGGACCTGTTGCAACAATGAGAAGTACAAAATGTCATGTCAAAACCAGCTTTACAATGTCGGTGGGGGGGAGGGGGGGGTATGATTGGGTGGGGGGGAGGGGGGAGGCTGGGAAGGGAGGTGAAGGGTAAACAAAGGAGGAGGCTGCAATGCTTGGTAAGAAATGTATGCATTTTCCTGCCCATGTAATTGTAACCCCTCTGTACAGTATGTTTTCAAATAAAATAAAATAAAAAAAAAAAAAAAAGGGTAACACTCAGAGCAGGACAATTTATGACTCCTGGCCTCTGGCAAAGCTGGTGATGCTCACTCTCATGCTGACTGTACTCACACAGATACCACAAACATAGCCTTGCCCGTGGCACTTTTCCTGGATTTGTGATGAAGGTCAAGGAGAGGCTATGACAGAAACTGCTTCACAAGGAGAATGAACTTCTCAAGAAGATACCTTTTTGGGGGGAGGAGGGGCTGATCTTCCTATTCCTTGGTATAGTAGAGTAAGTAATGGTCCCCTCAATGATAGATTAGTGTCATAGTTCCAGAATCATGGTGACATCTTAATGTACAAAGGTCTTCAGCTGAAGTAAGTAAGAAGATTGACACAAGGTATCCTCCTAGATGATCTCAGTGGTCCTAAATAAAATGACAAGTGTCCTCAGAAGAGAAGAGGAAAGATGGATAGAACAGGCCATAAACATCTTTAGAGGAGGCAGAGATTGAAGTCAAGCAGCCACAAGTCAAGGGGTGCCATCCATCAACCATCACAAAGAGGAAAAGGTAAGGAAATGATTTTTTTCCCCTAAAGGCGCAGTGGGAGGTCAGTTCTACCAGCATGTTGAATTTGTACCCCAGGTCTCCAGAACTGTGGAGAAATACATTTTGTTACCTTGAGCCATCCAATACATGGTAGTTAGTTTCAGTGATCACAGGAAACTAGCACATGGGCTCATGTTATGGCTTCCCCTCATGGCAGTGACAATGCATTCTTGTCCTTACAGAATAGCTGCTCTCTCAGAGTTTGTGATTCCCATCATCTGTAGCATAAGGGTTTTAAAGCAGCATTGCTTTTGCTATGTTTTGTTTTGTTTAGGACATGTCTGCTTGAATCACAAAAACTTTGTAAGACATTTGAAAAGGGGAGTCTTACTAATAGTAGTAAAAGTGATGATAGCATCTGGCACACACACACACACACACACACACACACATTTCAGAATCCATTGCTACTTACATTTGTGGACATTTTATGTCACCTAATCTGTAATTGTAAGGTACTAGCCTTATTATTCAATCTAGTCAGTATGGAATCCCATTGTCTTACACCCTCTGAGAATAAAAAGTTAGTTTTTTCATCAGTAATGAGTTCTCCTCCTTTCTCCCATCTCCTCATCTCTTGCACTTCTTTGAGAACATTCCAGTTACTTGAGAAGTAATGTTTCTGCTTTTCACTCTACATCCCTCTTAACAGTATTACAGCTCTAGCCACAGCTTGAAGATAAAGTTAGGGTTAGTCAACTTGTCCAGAGAGTTAGGTGTAGAAAATAGTTTTGGGGGTGAAGGTCAATATGGTGGGGAACAAGGACACAGCCCAAATCACCTCTCTTGTGCCATTCATCCCCTGAGGCAAGGCAGAAGCCAAATCCTCCCACTTTGATTTTGTGCTCTGAGGTGTGAGGTAGGTAATCCAAGCAGAAAGGAACTTATCTTCCAAGGAGAATGCGCCAATCAGGTCTGTGGTGGGCTGTGGCCACCACTTAACCAATCAAACCAAAGATGCACATCCCCAGGAGGGAGAAGAAGGGAGACCATATTACTGGTGGGCTCAGGCTAAGTGATTACAATACCCTGCTCTGGTTTTCTCTTCTCCTTAGAGAATCCTGTTAGCTGCTTTTCTTTCTTTCCTTTCACTTTTATGTAAACTTAACTTTGTTTAAATACTTTCCTGCCCTTGTAATTCTTTAACTGGTAGAAAAAAAATGAATGACCCTATTGAATAGATTCATTTTCTTTTCTACAAAGATGCTTTAAGTAATGATTCTGGGAACTCACTGTATCTTCCTTGGCTTTTAAAAAGGAACAGACAGAGTGGAGTGTGCATTTGCCAGGCTCAGTCCTTGACTGTGCACCAAAAATGTAAGTTGGGACTAGTGTGGAAATACTTTGAAGTGACACAGAATAGCTTGAATGCCATGATTAAAGAGGACTTGTTTACAAAACAAACATCCAGATTATAGGAACACATCCTCCGTGAATTTTTAGGCCTTTGATTCAATGAATTGGGACCTTTTCTTCCTCCCATGGGGTGAAGCTGACCTAGACCACAATAGAGAGAGTTTAGCAGATAAGTTTGCCAACTCCATTGCAGGATACAATTAGTGGGAAACAAACTTCATCCTTTAAAGAGCAGGTGGAGAAACGAACACAAACAAAATCAGGTTTTGGCCCTATCTCCCTTTTCTTTGACCATTCATAACTTTTGCAAACATCTAATTAAAGGGAAGAATTCTTATTTTTCATCTGAGAGCTATAAATATGGCAGTACCAATCGCAGAGATTTGGGGAGCAGGTGATAGAACTACATTTTCTAACCAAAGAAGAGATCCTTTGAATGTTAGATGGAGTTAAGACTTCCTCTCACTTCTGTTATTTTGGAGTATTTACTTTTTAGCAAAAATACTTATCACTGAACCCACACTCTCCATTCTTGAGGCTACATAATGTTTTAAAGCTGTTCTTAGAATTCCACCAAGAAAGCTACCTAGCTCATCTATGTGTTTCCAGCCTCTAGTCTGCAGTATGAAGTTGCACTTGATTAAAAAGTTGACGCATAAATGAAAGAGAAAATTTAGGCTTTGTTTCACTTGACTTGTTTCTTAGTTCAGTTGTGGTTCTTCTTCATGGACTAAATGAAATGGAATTTGGAGAAAGCTGTGAAGAAGTGAGTGGCCATGCTTCCTGTCATCACTTATGAAAGGATTTTCTAAGATGTCCCACTATGGTTTCCCTCTACCACTACCAAACACCACTGCACTTATTCTCCATTGAATTAATACTTTCCTTCCCTTTGCCATGCTTAGTACTATTGCCAATGGAACATTTAACGGCTGTTTCTACCTCTAGAATGCAAGGTATTCAGTCCAAGTAGGCAGAGGTGTCTCTCTTATCCAAAATTTTCTATGCAGCTTCCATACTATTGTCAGGCTCATAGCAAGAACTTTATAAGTGTTAGTTCAAAATAAATCAGTAAATAACCACAAGTGTTAAATAATAACTAATCATGAGTAATTGGCAAGCAAGTATTTATTGAATGCATTGTGTACAATGAAATATCCCTTGTATAGCTAATATATGCTAATAAAAGTCTGTCTACCTATATTTATATATATGTTTCCATATATAGGGATATTGTTTATAACTTCAGAAAAACATTAAAAAGACATTTTACTTTTCTTAAAACTATATGATATTTAACCTGTCCTTTTCTGTTTTTTTTTTGTTGTTGTTTTTGGTTTTGAACTCTGAGCCTGAACGCTGTCCCTCAGCTCTTCAGCTCAAGGCGAGTGCTCTACCACTTGAGCCACAGAACCACTTCCAGTTTTCTAGTGGTTTATTGGAGGTAAGTGTCTCATGGACTTTCCTGCCTGGGCTGGCTTTGAACTGCGATCCTCAGATCTCAGCCTCCTGAGTAGCTAGGATTACAGGCGTGAGCCACCAGTGCCCTTAACCTGTCCTTTTCTGAGCCTGCTTTGTCATTTCTTTCAATTCGCATGTCCTGACAACTTTCTAAACTTTTTTTTTTCAGTTGGGAAGCCTGAACTCTGGGCCTGGGCGCTGTCCCTCAGCTCTTCATCTCAAGGCTAGTACTCTACCACTTGAGCCACAACACCACTTCTGGCATTTTCTGCTTATGTGGTGCTGAGGAATCGAACCTAGGGCCTCATGCATGCGAGGCAAGCACTCTAACACTGAGCCACCTTCCCAGCTCCAACTTCCTAAACTTTTAAGTTCTAGTTCCACTTTGCCATTCTTTTCGCCTTTCTTATATATTTCTCCTATTTTATCATATTTCAGGAGGACCAACTTTAACTTTTCGGTTTTTAATTTCAGCTTGATATCCAATTGCAGGGCTCAGAAGTTCCACCTTCCACTAACTGGAGAATTAGCACAGTTCAGCCAACTTTCTTGCAAGTTCTTAGCGGCAATCTCCTTTCCTGCAGTTGTTAATAGGGTCCTGATTCCTATCTGAGACCTCACTGCAACTGTCTTCATTGCCCAGATTTCTTTTAGTGTTCTGTTCATAAGCCTTAGATATTCTCTTAAAAGACTGAGGTTTTCTCCAAGACTATCTTCTTCTGCGAAACCTCAATGGAATTACCTTTAGAATTCTACTAATTACCACAGAGGTTTTAAAAAAAATAGAAACAAGAACAAAGAAGCATTTATTTATAGTAGAATTTATAGTGAAATTACAATACATATACACACATTTTGTGAAGACAGTTGTTGAACACTTACCAACACAATCAACCCATTATTGTTTGAGCAGTATATCTACCATTTTTCTACCTCAACATTTCTTTTTTCTTAATTGTGAAAATACCATAAAGAGGGGTTACAATTACATGGGCAAGGTAATGAGTACATTTCTTATCAAGCATTGTTGCCTCCTCCTTTGTTTCCCCTTCCCATCTGTTCCCATCTCCCCTCCTCCCCCACTTCTTCCACTCCCCCTCCCACACCAAAGTTGTAAAGTTCACAGAGACATTTTCTGGAGGGTACCTCCCAATTCTCTAGCCTTCTCCTATTACCCAAGTCCAAAGCTAGTTCTCCCTGTTCAGGTGATTCTTACAACAATTTGCTACTTTTCAGTACCAGTTTGTGTGTTCATCAATCTTGAGCTGTTCTACCTGAGCACCATAGATTACAAGGCTACTGTACACAGATAGAAGCATGAAGAGGTAGAGATGGCATGCTAGCTGCAGATGTTTGCATCTCCCCCAAATACCTACATTAAACTTCTTCCTCCCAGCGGATGATCCTAAGTAATGGAGACATTGGTTCTTGATTAGGCCATGGGGGTTCTGCTCTCATGAAAGGTATTGCTACTTTTATAAAAGAGATTCTTCACCTTTCTTTCCTGTGAGAACAGGCTATTCATGAATCAAGGAGTAAGTCCTTCTTGGATTGAATTGTCTGCTGCCTTGATCTTCCCAACCTCTAAAATGGAAAATAAACAAATAAACTGTTGCTTATCATAATAGAGTAGTCCCTTCTAGAAACATGAATTTAATAAGATAGTGCATTATGATACATTAAACTTGACTATTCACCTAAATGATATATTTTATTTAAAATAATTACCCAACTAAAAGCTTTCCCATGGAATGGAGTTTCAATATTGTATCATTAAATCCTCTGTTGTCACTGTATTCAATTTTGGTACCCTGGGTATTGTATCTATGTTTATCTGAACATATCTGGTGAGACAAAGGGGAACCTATGCAACAGCAATACTCACAAGACAATATGTTGGAAATGATCTGTCCAGCTTCTGGGGGAGGAGGTGGGAGGGAGAGAGAAAATAGGGGAGTTAGACAAGAAATGTAGGATGGGGTAGCAATGTATTCATTACTCATGTAACTGTAACCTCTCTGTGCAGTAGCTTTACTATATATATATATGTATACATATATATATATATATATATATAAATGCAATTACTACCTTACTTATCTAACTGAAACCCCTCTGTACATCATCTTGATAATAAGTTTAAATTTTTAAAATGTGTATGATTTCTCAAGCATCTTAGCAGTTGGAATTTGTAAAACTTACAGAAACAAATGAGATAAACTATTGTCAGTACTGGAGGAATTGTGGTGAGAATAGTAGTTAAAACTTTTCATGTATTTCTGTTTCTTTGTTTGGGGGGGGTCCGGTCGTGGGACCTGAACTCTGGGCCTGGGCCCTGTCCCTCAGCTCTTCAGCTCAAGGCTAGCGCTCTACCACTTGAGCCACAGCACCACTTCCGACTCTTTTCTTTCTGCTTATGTGGTGCTGAGGAATCGAACCCAGGGCCTCAGGCGTGCAAGGCAAGCACTCTACCACTGAGCCACCTTCTCAGCCCCTGTGTGTCTTTTTTTAACTTTAATTTGTTATTACCTTTAAGTGTTGTATAAAGGTCTTTCAGTTCCACGTGTCAGCTCATGAGCACAGTGCATCTGGACCAACATCAGTCTTACCATCATTCCACCCCCATCTGTCGCAACAATTTTCACATAAGTACATAAAATATTCTGACAATGTTTGTCTGCTTGTCCTCTCTACGTCTCTCTTCCTTTCCTAAATTTGCCTGTATTTATACTCCCCCATATTATTCCGTTTTGTTAAGTGACATGTGCAGTAATATTTAATATAATTCAAGCAAAATTATTCATTTTGGTTACATAAAGATCACTGCCATCCAAAACCTCTCTGAGATAATAGAGAAACCTTAATCATTTTTTGCACATTCTGGTAGCTACTGGCAACTGGCAACTCTGGAACATTTAAACTGTAGTTAGAGAAACCCAGGAAGTAAAGCTTAATTGCATTTTACTTTTTAATTTAAATTTTAAAACACATGGCTCTTGAACATATAAGGTATGACCAGTGAAATAGGGAAAATACTTTTAATTTTCTCAAGTTAAGTTTAAATAGATACACAAGACCAGTAGTTGCCATATTGGATGTATGGCTTAGAACTCTCTTCTCGGCTTTGTTTTATGCCAAACTAACAACAGATCAGTCACTTAAAGGCCAGGGTAGTGGCAGGTTGTCAATCGCTCAGTTCATCTGGTAAAAGGACTACAAATACCTTCTACCAAGTTACAGAGCAAATACTTCCTATACAAGATTGCCCATAATCTCTCTTTTCCTAATTTTTACACTAAAATTCTGGCTGGGATGAGAACACAGAGAGTCAAAGTAGGACTGATGTCTCAAGAGTGCAGCTGAGAGAGGAAATAATGATATGAATGCCAAATAGGCCATGCCTGCATCCCCAGCTCTTTTACACAGACAAGAAGAGAGAGACAGGGAATCAAAACAACACTAATGAAACAGCTTTGTTTAGCTAGTTATGGAAAAAAAGGTTTTATGTCAACAAGATACTCCAAAGTAGATAGGAATCATACCATATAGCCAACATACATGTTCTTAATTCAAAACTTTGGTGATTCTTTCCTATAAGAAAATAACATGCGGAATTCAATATTTTTAAAGATGTTGAAAAGTTTGTTGTTTTTCTTTCTTTCTTTCCAGCAGACAAATCTAATACTTTAGCTTTCTGTAAGTCATAAGGCTTGGAACAGAACTTATTATATTTGAAATTGGAAAGACTTGAATTCCAGATTTCCTATTTTCTTTGATATCATTAATCATTTACTTAAACTAAAACTGAAATTAAATTTGTAGACTTCCCATAAGTATAAAGAAATGATTTGATTATAAAAGAATTCAACTCACCATCGAGTATATCAGCCCTCAGTTCAATTAATTTCCAGTTCATCCTACCATACCCCAGCAGATGTGACCTAGCCATGAACTATGCTTCAGAGATTTGTTTTGAGAAATACAAACATTTTGCAAAAAGAAATAAAAATACCTTTGAAGATCATTTTTATGATGAATATCTTTTTTTTCAGTTGATCTTCAGAACACCAAGTAATAGAAATAGAGCTGCTTACTATCATATAATATGATGTATCTGTACAGGCACACAGTGAGATCATAACCACAGAGGCCTGCTATCTCCACTCGGAGTTGTGCGTAATCTATGTGATGGAATCTTGTGGACCCAAGACAAATAGTGTACGCTCTATATCCTATTTTCATATGGTTAGTTATGTTAGAAATAACACAGTATGAGAAAACTTTTAAAAAGACCTAAAACACAAATCAAGAAAAGGTAGGTATCTCAAAAGGTCTAGAGCTTATTAAAGTTTATAAAGGAGTCTCTCATAGGTCAGCATCTGCCTAATTTATCTTCCAAGCTGAGACACATGTATTGAAAAATGAAAGATGGTGCTGGTAATACTTTAGTGACCCTTCCACACAAGCCAACACATGAGGCCATACTAATAGAAGTTTCACCTTTTTTGTCCACAATTCACTCCTCCTGATAACCTTCTAGTACCCAAGCACCATCTATTATTTTTTCAAAGATTGTTCAATATCCTTGGGTTTTGAGACTTTCACAACTCCTAAGTATGCTTTGACTTTTCTCCTCTGTTCGAAAATAGTATTTATAATTTTATAATATAATCATATTTATAATCAATCTTCTTACACTGATAATCACTATTATTCATATTATACTTATTAATCACTGTTATTGCTCATGTATTAGTTTTATTACTAAAACTAGACTTCAAGTTCCTGGTCTGAAGATCGTTATGTCATTACAAAGAAATTTCTCTGGGGCCTAAAACAATACCTTGTAAAGAGTTACAGCACAAGTAGTGAACTTTTTATTTAGTTAATACACTTTTACAACTTCATTCAGATGTCTCTTTTCTACTCAAAGCAAAGATATTTCTGTGGATATTGCTGGATCAAGTGACCAGCCTTGAACACAGTTTCATTTGTTGACACTAATTGAAATGTTTGTTACATAGTCCTTCTAGCTGGAAAAGATGGCCGAAGGATGATAGAAGGCAGGAAAGCAACACAACAGGCATAAGAAATGGGACCACCAGCTACTAAGTAAGCAATAATGATTTTCTGATGATAGAACCTGTTCTTAGGGAGTTGGCCATGTCCCATTTTCATTGCCTCTACAGCCAGAAGGTCTATATTGGTGGCTGTTCTTCTGCTGCTACTTTAGTCTTCTGAGCACTACTTTGATCTACTTAAAGAGGAAGTAATGCTATCATCTGTCTTTTATGGTCATGGTAATCATTCAATTAATATAACATTTAGCGTGTTATCTGACAAACTCCCAAAACTGAAAAAAGTTAATTATTTTTGTCTAGCACTAATGTGACAGGTCCATGAGGATCCTGTGAGCCTTTCAACTCTGGGATCTACCAGCCTTGTTGCTGCTAACTTGTAGGTGCTAACACAATGTCACATTGCCCTCCACATTAGGATATAACAAAAAACAAAGACTCTTTCTTTCACAAATATTACCTCTAAATTTTAAGGCCTTATATGTACTACATACTATATCTAGCATGTATAAGGAGATATGTAGACTTGTTTGAGATGCTAATATGTAAAATAAAATCAAGATTCTATTTTAGAAGAAAAGATAGAAGAGCTGAGTATTACATTTAGCACTCTCCATCACAAGAAAATTCATCCATCAAGCATTTAATAAGTTAAAACTTTCTTCTAATTGCATGAGAGAAAATGCCAAGCTGTTAGTTTAGGTAATACAATTATACAATATTCAAGTTTTAAAACTGTAGTTCTTTTTTAATTGTTTTTTAATGTGAAAATATTGTACAGAGGGGTTACATTTAAATGAGCAAAGTAATGAGTACATTTCTTATCAAGCATTGTCGCCTCCTCCTTTGTTTTTCCCTACCATCCCTTCCTTCCCATCTCCTCAGCTATACCCCCCACCCCCAACCCTTCACCCTGCCTAAATTTTAAAGTTTGTTTTTCAACATAGCGTTTTGTACATCTCATTGTTGCAATGGGTCAACCTGTATCCCTATTTAAACAATTAGTTTTTTCCCTTCCCCTCCCCAAATTATAACAACATCAAATACAGTGAAAACAGGGGTTATACCGTGGGGGAGGGACATACAAAGCAACAAAAAAATCACGTGGTACCTTATAAATACATTTGAAAATATAGCAAGAAAGAAAAAACACTTGTGTCCCTATTTTGAGGTTCATTTCGCTTAACATCATCTTATCTGACCTTTTCTACTTGTCCCAGACATATACTAGTTATTGCAAATAAGGGAAACCATGAGACCTATGTTTCTTTGGGCCTGGCTTACTTCACTTAATAGAATTTTTTCCAAGTCTTTCCATTTCCTAACAAATAGGGCAATGTCATTATTTCTGATGGGGGCATAAAATTCCATTGTGTATATATACCACATTTTCTTGATTCATACATCTACTGAGGGGCATCTGGGTTGGTTCCATATCTTTAGTTGTGGTAAATAATGCTGCAATAAACATAGTATGGTCTTGTTTGTGATCATTCAGGTAAATGCCCAAAAGTGGGATTGCTGGGTCATAGGGGAGCTCTATGTGGAGTCTTTTGAGGAACTTCCATAGTACTTTCCAAAGTGGTTGAACAAGTTTACACTCCCACCAACAATGCAGTAGGGTTTCCTTCTGGCCACATCCCCTCTAGCATCTGTTGTTATTAGAGTTCTTGATTATAGCTATTCTAACTGGAGTGAGGTGGTATCTCAATGTTGTTTTGAATTGCGTTTCTTTTATGGCTAGAGAGGTTGAGCATTTCTTCATGTGTCTATTGGCCATTCTTCTTTCCTCTTCAGAGAAATTTCTCATTAAGTCTTTAGCCCACTTATTTATTCGGCAGTTGTTTTTGAAGATTTGTTGTTGGTAGATTTAATTTTTTGAGTTCCAAGTATATTTTAGATATGAGACTCTTGTCTGTTGTATGGCTAGTGAAGATCTTCTCCCAATCTGTGGGCTTTCTAAAGGTTTTATTCACTTTTGTTAGGACTTACATTGATGACAATTCTAATTTACAGAGCCAAGTTTGCTATAGGAAATTTATCACATAACATAGTGAAAAGAGTAACACAGCCTTGTTATTGCAAGTGTCATCAATAAAACATAAAACAAGACAAAAGCTTTGATTAAAGAAATCCAAAGCTTAAGATACATAATTTTTGTGTACAAATACAATGAAGTACAGTCCATCAGGAACAAACCATATGCAAGACAGATAAAGAAGATCTTTGAACATTCAGGACTAGTCTTTTAACATCTAGAAGCAAGGGATCCAAGGAGAATTGTCTACAATATTTTAAATATAATATTATTATTATTAAGCTGTTGTATAAAGAGTTTACCATTTTGCAATTTGGGTGATGCAGTCATTTCTCTTTGGAACCATGTCACCACTTTCTTGGCTTTCCCTCCGGCTCCTCTTCCCATCCATGCCTACAAGTTGCCTGGTTCATTCACCACATCATTTATATTAAATACCATGGCTGCAGAGTCTATTCATAACGAGCACAAAGTAACAGACTTGAACTCCTTTAGGAAATTCACAACTGTTTGCTCAGCTAATTGTTTCTGCCCAATCACAAAGACACATAGAATGTCCTAAAACAAAGATTTTACTATTGAAACTCAACATGCACAGGAATTAAACCAAACTCTTTATAGCAAGGAACACATCATCACATGAAAAGGAATGTGTAATTGTAACTGTAGTGTGAGGAATTATTTTATACCCTTCCAAGGATGTGCTGGAGGTACTATCACCCCCAGTTTTCCATAGTTTTTCTAACCTAACTTCTCCATGAAGCCGGCCAGTCAAAACACCAAGTTACAGGAATGTGACTTTCAGATACACCACTAACACCTGGAGAGACGAACATTATTCTTGGTGTATTATCTTAACATAGACAAGGTTTCCATAACAGAAAACATCCAATTGGCCTGGTTTATTGTCCATGAGATTCTATTATTGAGGGAAACACTTTACTAAATGCATGGTCAGCCCAGTATCCAAAGGTGCTCTGGATCATTCCATGAGTTTCCAAAGAAAACAACTTGAGTAAAGAAATTACCCTGACACACAGTTACAGACTTTAAAAGTTTTCAGCATAAGAATTGTGAGGAAAAAATTGATGTTTTGAGAAACAGAGTACTTGGCTGTATGATAAAATGAAAATAGTTCATGGCTGATCATCTTCAATTAGAGTTAGGAGATGTAGCTTGTTACCCACCTCCAAATCCTTCCATTCTTCTCTGATATTTGAGTTATTAAATTGGAAGGACTGGCTGGTGGTTGGCCATCAAGTCCTACCTCGCTGGGCTCCCTGAATTGCCAATTGAAGAAAAGGTAAACGTGATGGTTTCTAGAATACTTTTGAATAAAAAGAACACTATTTTTTTTAACTTCAGTTAAAATTTAAGATGCAAAAAGCTAGAATAATGTTCTAGTAAGTATTCCAACTAAAAGTGTTAATAAAAGTGTTAATGTATTTACTTTTATGTTAATGTAAAATGTGTATCTTAAAAGATTCATTTCTCCTCCTCCTTTTTCCTTTCCTTCCTATTTCTCTTCCCCCTGCCTCTCCTCCTCCTCTTTCTTTTCCTTCCTCTTCCTCCTCCTCCTCTTCCTTCTTCTTCTTCCTCTTCTTTGTCTCTCCTTCCTCTCTGTGTCCTGTCTCTGTTTCTCCTCTCTTTCTTTCTCTCTGACTCTGTCTCTTTCTCTTTCTGACGTAACACTCATGATCAGTTTATGAAATGTTGGGTTTATAGTCAAACACAATAACCAGATTCAGCTTTTTGCCAGCTTCTTAAAATTAGTTTTTAATCTTTTCTTGCAAGTTTAAGGATATTGTTGGATATATTTTCCTGGGAGCACTACTCTTTGTATTATATATTCTGAAAGAGATAGTGTGCAGTCATTAAATTCTTTTAAGTTTATTTTTGAATCATTTGAATTACTTTAATTATGTAATTAGTGGTTCTAAAGAGTTAATCTACTGAATATATCCTTTGACATTTTTTTGACCCAATAGTATTTTTTATTGTGAAAATACCGTACAGAGGGGTTACAATTACATGGACAAGGTAATGAGTACATTTCTTATCAAGCATTGTTGCCTCCTCCTTTGTTTCCCCTTCCCATCCTTTCCCATCCCTCCCCGCCCCAAAGTTGTAAAGTTTGTTTTTCGACATAACGTCTTGTACATCTCATTGTTGCAATGGGTCCACCTGTATGCCTATTTAAACAATTTGTTTTTTTTTCCCTTCCCCTCCACAAAGTATACCAATATCAAATACAGTGAAAACAGGGGTTATACTGTGGGGCAGGGAGCATTATTTACCATAGCTAAGATATGAAACCAACCCAGTTGCCCCTCAGTAGATGAAGGGTCAAGAAAATGTGGTATATATACACAATGGAATTCTATGCCTCCATCAGAAAGAGTAGCATTGCCCCATTTGTTAGGAAATGGAAAGACTTGGAAAAAATTCTATTAAGTGAAGTAAGCCAGGCCCAAAGAACATAGGTCCCATGCTTTTCTTTATTTGCAATATTCTTTGACATTTTAATTACTGTCCTTGTGCATTTCCTTAAGGTCTAATTTGTCCTTTATTTTTTTTTCTTTCTTTTGTATATTTTTTCTCATTTGATTTTTATTTGAAATATTTTATCTCATTTTTATTTGCCTTGTATTGTCGTTGAGATCGAATTTATCTTTTTTAAGTTCACATTGACACCCAGAATCAAGTGCTCCTCCTGTCTTAACCATCCGGTCCCCAGTAGCTGGAACAAAAGACATGATCTTCTATGCCCAACTTATTTCTTTGTAGCCTTTTGGTCTATTCAAACTGCTGTGTTTTTTTCTTTGCATAGATAGTTTCTTAATAATTTGTGTTAATGAGATTGTAAAGATTTATATTTATTGTCAATTTTTATACTTTTGCAATTAAATATAATAAATGGCTTTGTGTATGTTTCTAAGGAGTGTTCCATGAATTTCAGTTGCTCCAAACATAGCTTATAGTTTCTAAATATAGAAATAATAATTTAATATCAATTTGGTATGCATAACAATTTATGGTATAAGCTTACCTGCTTAGAAGAAACAGTCTTCCTTTAAGAAACCCATCACAGGCAGCCTTTACTCTACGTCAAGGCATATTTCATATATATATACATATATATATGTTAAAGCATGTGCTGCTATTATGAACCTTAGGAAAGGCATTTCTATTTGACAATAGATACTGCCTAGTGAAACTTACTTGCTTTATAGATAGCTGATTAGTATTTCATCCAGTTATTAATGATAGCTGTGCTGTAAGAAGTTCTTCAGAAACATATTTTGTCTTACAGATATCTTCAGAAGGTAATACTCACAATATTTGCAGTGACTTCCTGCCATAATAAATCTTGCACAGGGCTTGCCAGGCCTAGGAAACTCGAGATAAGTTGGAAAGAAATAGATATCATTTGAAATATTCTCCCTGTTGATTCTAATGACCATTAAAATTTTACTTGGATTCTTGCTCTGAATTAAGATTTAGCATATGCTTTTAATATTTATAGGAATTTTCCTCTTTTCAAGCTTTTCTACTCCCTTCAATGCCCTACTTAAATTATGCTGCTTCTGCAAACTCATTTCTTATTCATACCTCTGAAATTATTCTAGCCATTTATGCTCCTAAGCACTTTGTTCAAAACCCCAAATGGCATAGTATATATTGGAATCTTTTGTTTACATGGACATTTCCTACAGTAGCAGAAGCCCTGTTGTATTCATCTTTACATCATCAGCTTGCATCTCATCGCATTGCCCAAAATAGACTGTCACTGAATATTCATGAAGAAGTAGAAAGCAAGAAGGCAGGTGCAGGCAAATGTCTTGATACTGATGTTAAGAAATCAAAACACCATTTTTGGCCAACAGACACACACACACACACACACACACACACACACACACACACACCCCTACATAAGTGGAAGGAAAATTTCTTCTGACTGTTGTATCAAGAACTTTGTCTTTTACTAAACATAAATACTTGTGTGTCTTTGACACATTTTCCATTTAAGACATTATAATTTTTTTTAATTATAGCCGCTTTGAATTGACATGTTTGGGTAAATTGTGTATTTTTCACTGATAGAAAGCATCTAGTCTAGAACAACATTTGGTAAAGGAAATATAGTTTCAGAAATTTATTTTAGAATAAGAGATCTGGGAATATTATTTTGGCTGTGAAACTTGGGGAGATGAAACTTGAGCCCTTGCTCAGGTAAGCAGGTCAAAGGAACATTTTACAAATAAGAGTTAAAAAATAAAAGCTTCTCAAACTCATTCACTTGTGGGTACTTTCCTCATCACCATGTAAGAGGTTTGCAAATTTGTTTGTATTGATTAAAGTCTACAAAGGAAACACATTTATTTCAATTGATTTTGAGCTGGCTGTGGTAATGGAATACTGAATTAACCACTTGGTTCGGTATTGGCCCTTAAAAATCAATTGCAGGACCCGGAGGCCATTATTTTTCCCTTGTAAACATGGGTCCTTTAACTTCCAAGGAGTGTCCTGTAAGTCAGAGATGAAAGACAAGGCCAGTGCACTTAAAGAGAATATGACAGCACTTGCCTGTTTTGATTAGCTGGTTGCCATAAAACTGATACTGGCGCACTCTGAAATTTTCAGTTCTATTTGTTTTAGGAGATAAACAAGGGCAGCTCAATTTCTATATTCACAATGGCTCTCACTTAGACATCAGATGATAATATATGAGTTTAAAATCATTTCAAAGAAATGTGCATTCTGTGAACTATCATCGCCTGAGTGTTTTGGCCCTCAATAGTCCCTTTCCCTCCACGTGTGCTACTTGGCTGAAGCGAAAGAATGTCATGGTTTTGTGGAATCCGGTTTTAGCCTCTTATAGTCTAACCAACCTTCAATCACCCAGGTTTCAGTGGTACTTACCAGGTTCTTTCAAAACAGAGTTGTTCTTTTTCTGGGAAGATCGTTTATAATTATATCCAAGGAACAATGCTGAGGGTTTATTTTTAAAAAAGGAAGTACAGGTCAAGATTAAAGTGTAACTCCCAGGAAGTCTCCACTCAAAAATGTTCTAATTTTAAAGCCTTTTCATTTTAACCTCCTCAGAAAGCAAAGACCAATGGTGTCTGCTCTACAACACATGATGAGGAATTTAGGGCAGAAGACTGAAAATTCAAACATGAACTCTTAAAACTCTTTACATTTTTAAATAAGAATTTTAAAAAAATCTCCAAAATCCATCATGTGTTTGTGAGAAGGATGGTTAGTAAAGAATGCATCTACATATTAGTATTTCCTACCCATACGGAGGGAGAATTGGTTAAAAAATACAAAAGGAAAATAATGCTTTTAAATACTGCAGAGATGTTCTTTTCCCATAAGAAGGATTTATTACCCACCAACGATAAAGACAGAACCTGCAATTATTCAAGGCAATATCGTATACATTGTTGCATTTTATTTTGCCAAGGGCCTTAGGACATAGGGACTTAACTCATTTAGTGAAGTCTCTGAATTTCCCATTCACCGTTTATAAGACTGTGATCATGTATACCATTGGCCCTGGTTAATATTTTGCATTGTAGAAATTAAAAAAAATATTTTTTCCAAACAGACAAATAAATCAATTAAATTAATATTAAGTTTTGTCCAATATAAAGTAACAATTTGGATTTTCAAATTATTTGTGACACATATATGTATATATATATATTCATGTGTTTCATGTTTATCCTTGTGTATTTAATCTCTTGAAAAACATTTAAATAAATGAATGAAGAATATGCCAAAAAATAACTCAAACACGACCAAGTATATCTAGAGACAGATTGCAGATCAACCCATGCAGCAGGCAAACAAAACTGAGCAGTCTGATTTGGTGCACCATACATCACTAAATGCAAAAGAAGTCATTCTTTAATCCTTACAAAACCCTGAGAAGCCCAAGATCAAGTCATGAATCATAATTCACAAAAACAACAAAGTTGTCAGTGTGCATTGCTATAAACTGCTATAAACTGGTAACTTCTGCACTATTACATTCCATTACAATTTCTGCCATGGAAAACTTACTCAGAGATCTACCATACTCTTCTTGCTTTTGTTTCTTACATTGTGCTTATGCACCACATAAAATTTTAGTAACATCTCATTCATGGATATTAAATACATATAACTTTCTGCATGCATGGAATATTTTTTCTAGGTAAATTCCCAGTAGCAAGATATTGTATTAAATATGCACCCATTAGTATATTGTGGATATAAAAATATATGTCCCAAGAGTATATAATTCTATGCACCTTCTAACATGATGTGAAATTTTTCATTCTCCTGGTAGCATTTTATTGCTATTATTTCTGTTTTTAAAATGTTATTATAAGCTGGGCACCGGTAGCTCACTCCTATAATCCTAGCTACTGGGGAGGCTGAGATCTGAGGATAGCGGTTCAAAGCCAGCCTGGGCAAAGAAAGTCTGTGAGACTCTTATCTCCAATAAACCACCAGAAAACCAGAAGTGGCACTGTGGCTCAAGTGGTAGAGTGCTAGCCTTAAGCTGAAGAGCTGAGGGACAGCGCCCAAGCCCAGAGTTCAAACCCCATGACTGACAAAAAAAAATGTTATTATAATATTTTACAATTTTACTTTTTATGTTAATATTTTAACACCCTGACAAGTCCAACTTATATTGATAAATAGTGTAAATTATATCAACAAAAAGACATCTCAAATTATACAAGTAAGGGAATATACTCACTCAAAAGACGTAAAATAGCAAAGTGACTGACTAACTATTCTGTTCTTGACAGATATGACTAAATCTATCTGTTCTGTTGAACCATATCTGTCTTCAAAAGAGAGCCTTATTGTTTTATGACGCTAGTGTCACTTTTAATAGCAATATAAGCAGAAATATCAAGCGGTGTTGATACGTGTCAAACAAAACCACAATTTTAGTGAGCCTTTTCACTAAGAACATAAAAATGCAGTGCATTTTCAGTGCACTTATCTTTTAAACTCCCAGAGAAAGAGAGAACAAAAGATTTTTGGATAAATGCCCAGAATTACTAATATGATAAGAATCTTCAGTACAAAAATAACATTTGTTGTAACACACCACTTGCACACAAAGCATTTTTTTTCCTCTTTCACAGTATTTTTTTACTGCATCCATGGCCTTTTTTTCTCATTTAAGTCAGAAAATATCTGATTACAGTTTTTAAAGCACAAGAAATTATGTCTGGACCACACATATCTTTTTCCATAATCAAGAAAATGATTGAAAAATTTTCAGAAGAGAGAAGATGGTAGAGGAGAGGCATTACCTATCGTATTTTATAAAGACAATACTCTGTGTATTAAGAGAGAGCAATGGCCTCCCCGTTGTGACAGAACAGCAAGACAGAGAAGACAGAGCCCTTAAGACCATATATTCAGAGAAATGCGTCCAGGTCCTATCTTGAGGGAGAGCTTCCTGATCAAAACTGAGATACACAAGGTATCAGAAGAAATGAGCAACAAGCAAGTAGGCATGGGGATACAGGCACACATGGGAGTTTGGAAGCCAAGGAACAGTCAGTAATGAGGGAGTTCTGGGATGCTCAACAAGTGTTTAGAGGGTCAGGTCTCAACTCAAGTGAGCTGAGAGAACTCAGCATATAAATAGTGAGTCAGCAGTCCCACTCTTCCTAGTAAGGGCATCATTAATACAGGAGGGCTAGCTCTAGAAAACTAAGCAGCTATTCTCTTCTCATAACTGATATTACAAAGTGATCGGTTTATATTACCAGCTCACAAACAGCTGGAAGCCTGAGACTTTGAAACTGAGCCACTGTTTCAGGTGCTTGGAAATCAAGGAAAAGCTACTGATACAAAATAAAGCAACTTGTGACCACTAAATCTGCACTAGTCAAAGACATATTACAGACAGAAGAAGAAGATAAACATAATTATTAAAGCAGGGGAGAAAAAATCTTACAAGTTGATAAGCAAATGAAGAATTCAGGAAAGAATCAAACACAACAAAATCAACAAAATGGCAGGAAATTCGGCATAACTTTCAATAATAACACTCAATAGTCATGGCTTTTTCTCTCTGTTCCAAAGGCATCAAATAATGAGTTTGATTAAAAAACAAGTTGTCACCATTTATACCTACTAGAAATGCATCTTACTGATAAAAACATCAATCAAGTGAGCTACCACGCCAGGCAAATGTAGCTATACTCATATCTGAAAAAGTAAACTTTAAACCAAAATTAGTTCAAAGAGCCTAGAAAAGTCATATCTTACTAATAAAAGTAACATTCTATCAAGGGAAAACAACTGTTAATTCTTATGCACCAAATGTAAATGAAATCAATTTTATTGATCAAACATTACTGGACCCAATTAGAATTATAGTGGAACACGTCAATAACCCATTTTTACCAATAGACAGGTCACCAGAAAAAATATTAGTTAAACATCTCAGAATTAATTGAAAATATAGAGCAAATGAACTTAATAGACATCAACAGAATTTTTCATCCAATAGTTGAACAGTACATATTCTTTTCAGCAGCACATTAAACTTTCTTCAAAACAGATAACATTTTAACACATATAAGAGCTCTCATTAAATGTCATAAATGTCATAAAACTGAAATAACTCCCTGTACTCTATCAGACCACAGTGGAAAGAGACTAAAATTCAATACCAAAGAAATCATCAAATAGATTCAAACACGTGGAGATTGAACAGCACAAGATAACTGTTTAACTTAGAAAAAGTGTACAATAAAAAGAAAATGAAAACACAACCTACCACAACCTTTGGGATATAGTAAAGGCCATCCAAAGAGGAAAATTTATAGCTATGATCTAATACAAAACAAATCAGAACCAAAAAAATGAAATTTTAAATAATAGTCTAATGAAGCAGTAAGGATCCTAGGAAAGAAAGAACAAGCCAAACTTAAACAGATCAAAATAAAAGATTAGCCAGGAAATTAAAGAAGATTAAAAAGTATGAATGAATGTACAATATTATATATGAATATATATGTGTATATATATATAATGTGAGCATGTTCTGTTAAAATTTACTTTGAATTATAATTCACTGAGCTTTAGAGAGACAACAAAACAGAATACTTAGAGCTCTAAGGCAGACTTAATGTGAACAATATGCTTAAACAGGTAGGTCAACCTCTAGGAACCATTGCTTCTGTTTCCATTACAAAATTACTGCATTAACAACATAGCAAGACCTGGAAAAGGAAAAGGACATCAGCTTTCTATTATCAGTTCAGCATTATGAATCAAAGAAACTAGAAAATTATTTAACTGATAGTAAAAGAACTTGATAGTAAATAGAAACCAAACTCTATGGATTTAATTAAATCACAAATTGCTAGCTAAAAATTAAAATGTTAGTAAGAATTTAGAATTTAAAATAGAAAACTTCCATATGTTGCTTAAAAGTAATACTCATTCCTATTATTAGAGATCTTCAGTATCAGCCACATGCCATCAAGAGACTAAAAAAGATCAAGACTTGGCATAAAATGTATTTTGGAAATTTATTATGGAAATATGTAGAATATATAAAACACAAAGAGCAACGTTTAAAAATTGATGAGCTACTGTTAGTAGCAGTAGTAACAACCATCTAATATACTACAAATTCAGAGTGAAGAACAGGAAAATGTTACTAACCAAAGGAAAATGGGTACTAACCAAAGACTCAGTGCTTGTGGAACACTTGTACACTTGAAGAATGATGTAAGACCTCTGAGCAATTCTTTACAGTTTTTAAATAAGCATGGGCTGAATTTCAAACCAAAGAGAAAGACAGATATGACTCACATGCCTTTGTACAGAGAAGCTGGTAATTATGACAGTTAGCCCAGTACCTACAATGATAAATAGAAAAATGTCCACTTCCAGAAAATCAGCCAATCTGATTTTTATTAAAATGGATATTCTATTATACTCTCATTGCATTGGCCATCTTACTTTTGTGTCTGGTAAGTAGTAAAGCATTTTAGGATATCTCCATTTTGTTGAGTGTCAGTGTGGGAAGATGTACATGGGTTCTTTGATGTACAGAGGCATGTAACTGCATGAATCAAGGACCGTTCTTCTCCCTCAAAATATAATATTTGCCTTCTACACTCATTTTTGTTAGTTTTGGTGGTGGGGCTTGTAATTGGGGCCTGGGTGCTGTCCCTGAGCAAGTTTTGCTCAAGGCCTGTGCTCTATCACTTTGAATCAGAAGACCACTTTCAGTTTTCTCGTGGCTAATTGAAGACAAGAGTCTCACAGACTTTTCTGTCTGGGTTGGCTTTGAACAGTGATCCTCAGTTCTCAGCCTCTTGAGTAGCTAGGTTCACAGAAATGCACTACCACCTTTGATAATAGAGATTTTATGCCTCTAAATTTAAAACATACGTATTATTTCCAAGGAGAATATCATTTTTCAGCTTCTTTTATAGTTGGTTCATGATTTTAGACTAAGAATTAGATCTGTTCCTTCTCCTTATTTATTCTTTAATAATTAAGGTAGAAATACAAAGGTGAGACATAAAGCAATTCTAACCCACAGAAATCAACTAAAATCATTATATTGTTACATTGCAATCCTTACAGTAGTGACTTAACCTAACAGAGAAAAGAAATGTGAGATATGAGAGTGGTAAGAAAATATATAAATGATGATGATGATAATGATGTTGATGACAATATGCCATGAACTGAAGCCCCAGATGGAAAGTTTTACAAAATAAAATGAATGTTAAACACAAAATTTAATCTTATATTTATTATCAATACTGCATTATAAAATCAAATTTTAGAAAACAACTAAGATATGTTTAAAAAAACAAATATCTTAGGAAGGCAAGGATGGCTAAATCTGAAGTGATTAATGAACACATATTGACAAATAAAGAAAATTTTAAAACATAGGTTAGAGAAGAGCAAGTTAAGAAGTTAGAAGCAGCCTTGGATTTGACTGTGAAAGAGGGGACAGGTAAAAACATAGAGATTATTTTTCCACAGCAAAAAGAGAGTAAGAGGATTGGAATCAAGAAATCAGTGCCCAAGACAGCAAAAAACATGGAGAACAGAAGCCACAGAGAAAGCTAACAAACACCTAAGTTTCTGGTTACTTGGGACTGGGAAGGAAAGCTAAAAGCACAACTCCAAGCAAAATTAGATGACTATGATAACAGGTTTGCCATTTAAGCTGTATAGTGAGTCCACAATTACATATGTCAGGCAGGTCCAAGGCTTGGCCTTCCTAACTCTTCTCTCTCCCACCTCCAAGTTCACAAGTTAGTGAAGTGATGGGTACAATCTAAAAGCAGTGAGACTTTCAGAGTATCTCTCCATTCTTCCCCCCGCCCCCCCGCACCCTGCCCTAGCCAGTGTAAAACCCTCACCCCCCTGCCCTAGCCAGTGTAAACCCTCCTCCCCCCCCCCCCCCCCCCCCGCACCCTGCCCTAGCCAGTGTAAACCCTCCTCCCCCCGCACCCTGCCCTAGCCAGTGTAAACCCTCCCCCCCCACCCCCCCACCCCCGCACCCTGCCCTAGCCAGTGTAAAACCCTGGGCTCTGTTTGTGTCTTCCACTCTCATACGTTCAGTAGTCATTCCTAGGCTGGAATATTTTATGCCCCTTAGGACAGAAACATGGATGCCTGTGGAGCAAGTGGAAACTGGACCAGCTTACAGATTGTAGAGATCTTAATGGTTCAATATATACAAAAAGGGACTTTCTATAGTTAAAATCGTTTGAATACAAAAACCTAACCCCTTCTACAACAGATTCCCACTAATTGTCCTTGGTTTGTACAGTTCTTGAGATGAGGCGTAGTGCCCAGAACATATGGGCAAATGTTTGACTATTGAATCATATGTTATAGAAGTTATTCAGAAATAACATATAATCCTGTCTACTACTCTGTAGTGCCTCAACACAGATAATATTTTAACTGGAAGACTATAGTTAAAACTTAAATAATATGACTTAATACATCCATTTCAAAGAAGCAATAAAAGAAATATGATAAAAGACAACATGCCTCCTCCAAATCACAACAAATATACAGTAACAAATTCTAATGACAGTAATGCTGGAGAAATCACAAAGAATTAAAAAGTGATTATAAGAATTATCAATTAAATTAAAAAAAATAAATTTATGAATAAATTTATGAAAAAATCCAAATACTAAAGAAAGCAAAATTAAATAAAGAAGTCAATGCAGGATAGGATGTAATAGAGGAATTCAATAAAGGTACAAATTCTGGGGAAAAATGAAATTCTATGATATATATAGTTTAAGTCAAAAAGAAACCTTAGTTGAAGGTCACTAAATTAGAATGGTACAAAGTGAAAACAGACTACAAAGGCTTGAAGAAAAAGTAGATCCAATAGAGCATGCTGATGAAGTTAAAGAATTATGACTGATCTGAGAGCCAGTGGCCCAAACCTGTTAGCCTAGCTGATACTCAGGAGACTGAGATCTGAGAATCATGGTACAAAGCCAGGTTGGGCAAGAAAATCTGTGAGCTTTTCTTCAATTAACCAGCAAAAAGCCAGAAGTGAAGCTGTGGCTCAAGTGGTTGGTGGAACAATACGCTTGAGAACAAAGCTCAGTGACAATGTCCAAGCCCTTACTTCAAGCCCCAGGGCAAGCACACACATAAGCTCACACCTGCACATGCGTCCTCGAGTGCACACATGCACACACACACACACACACACACACACACACACACACACACACACACACACACACACACACACACAGATTATGAATGATATATGAAAGCTCTTAGGAGAACTGTTAAAGACCAAAACTACGAATGATAGGCATAGAAGATAGTTCTTCACTGGATACACAGAAAACTTCTTTGAAAATTGTTTTCAAAATATATTTCATTGTTATTGGAAAGGTGCTATACAAAAAGGTTACAGTTACATGAGTCAGGTATTGAGTACACTTCTTTGTTTTTGGTGGGGAGGGGGTCCGGTCGTGGGGCCTGAACTCTGAGCCTGGTGCTGCCCCTCAGCTCTTCAGCTCAAGGCTAGCGCTCTACCACTTGTGCCATAGTACCACATCCGGCTTTTTTTTTTTTTTGCTTATGGGTGCTGAGGAATCGAACCAAGGGCCTCAAGCATGCCCGGCAAGCGCTTTACCACTGAGCCACCTTCCCAGTCCCAAGTACACTTCTTTTTGAGCCATATCTCCCCTGCTTTCTCCCAGATTTTCCCTCCAATCCCCACCTACAAGATGTATAGTTTGTTTTTTACAGTGTCTAGTGAGTAGCACTATTGTATTTGTTCACCATTTGTTTTACCTTTTAGGTGCCCCTTTGCTCTCCTAAAGATAAATAAGCTAGCAAACACGACAAAAAGAAAATTCAACAGAAACACAAAGGAAAAACCAAAAATCTCATTTCCTTTACTTGGAGTTCTTTTTGTAAAATATTATTTTATATGATCATATGCACATAGCCATTGAGCCTTTGTGGTCTGCTCCTATGCATATCCCCCTTTGGTCTTAATGTGTAAATGTCTAGAGACCTGTATAACTTATAATATCCTAATGTATTTTTTTTTTAACAATTCAGCATGTTAACTTGTAGATTTATAGGCACATTATTGTTACCACAATTGATGAAAACCATGCAACCTCTGTTTCTTTGGATCTGGCTTACTTTGCTTAATATAGTTTTTTTTCCCCCAAGTCTTTCCTTTTCCTCATGGATGGGAAAATATTCTTTCTGATGGAAGCATAGAATCCCATTGTGTATATACCACATTTTCTTAATCCATTTGTCCAGTGAAGGGCATCTGGATTGATTCCTATCTTGTCTGTAGTAAACAATGCTTCAATGGACCTGGCTGTGCTGGTCACATTAGTGTGGCATTTTTTGTATGTTCTATTGGAATGGGCTTGCTAGATTATTATTTTTTTTTTTTTTGGTCAGTTGTGGGGCTTGAACTCTGGGCCTGGGCGCTGTCCCTCAGCTCTTCAGCTCAAGGCGAGCTCTCTACCACTTGAGCTACAGCGCCACTTCCGGTTTTCTGGTGATTTATTGGAGATAGGAGTCTCACGGTCTCTCCTGCCCGGGCTGGCTTTGAACCGCGATCCTCAGATCTCAGCCTCCTGAGTAGCTAGGATTACAGGCGTGAGCCACCAGCGCCCGGCTGGGCTTGCTAGATTTTTAAGGAAGCTCTATATGTAGTCTTTGGAGGAACCTCCATACTGCTTTCCAGAGTGGTTGAACAAGGTTACATTCCCACTAGCAGTGTAATAGAGTTCCCTTTGGGCCACATCCATACCAGCACCTGTTATTATTAGTTTTCTTGATAATGGCCATTCTAACTGGGGTGATATGGAATCTAAATATTGTTTTGTTTGGCATTTCTTTTTGGCCACAGATATTGAACACTTGTTCATGACCATTCTTATTTCTGTCTCTGACAAATCTCTCTTTAAATCTTTAGCTTATTTAATCATTAGGATGTTGAGTTTTTGAGGGTTTATATGGGGGATGGAGATTTTTTTGGAGCACTAAGTATATTTTAGATACAAGGCCCTTGTCTGTTGGTAGCTGGTAAAAGTCTCTTCCCATTCTGGGTGCTTCCTATATATCTTGTTATCTCTGTCCTTTCCCATGCAGAATCTCTTCAGTCTGATGCAATTCCATTTATCCAGTTTTTCTTTGATTTGCTGTGGTTCTGGACCTTCACTTAGGAAGTCTGACTTATGCCTAGGAGCCCTAGTGTTTCCTCCATGCCTTCCTATACTGTTATCATGGTATTTGGCCTTGCATTTAGGTCTTTGATCCATTTAGAATTGATTCTGGTGCGGGGTGATATATTAGATTCTAACTACAAAACATAGTTAATAAAATAAAATGAAACTCTCTAACTCTTAAAAATGGGATGATACAGGAGCACAGAAACTTCCTGTGTTATTTATTAAAAATACTAGGCATACAGAACAAGAAAAAATAATGAATGTTACAAGAGACAAGCATTCAATCACAAATAGTGGTGAACCCATCAGAATAACCATAGATTTCTCACTAGAAAGCTTAAAGGCAAGAAGGTATCTAATAATGGATTTCACGCCCTAGAACAAAATAGCCAGTAACTTTAACTATAAACTGAAAATTATTCTTGATACTTGAAAGCAAGAAAAACTTTACAGAATTAAAAAAATGTAGGCGTAGCAATTTATGATCACTAAATTCGTGTTGTAGACAATGCTGAAAAGAGTCTAACATACTGAAGAGTATAAATGTGAACATGAAAACACAGGAACAGGTAAGTCTCACCCAAAAAGTAGATGAGTAAATGATGTAGAAGGAAGGCTTCAAGACCAAACCACAGAAAAGACTATGTGGCTTTCAATACTACCTCTGAATGTTAATGATTGAAAATACTACATCAAAAGAAACAGATTGATTGAAAAAGAAATCAGTAAACAAAATTAATAAGATAATAGCTTCACTAGACATCCCTGGAAGTACAAGATTTCTCCGAAGAAATCTGTAGTTTGATGAACAGTGAAATTGAAGATCATAAAAGATAAAACAATTTCCTATAACTATGGATTGACAAAATTAATATTTTGAAATGACCCTACTGGTTAAGAGACTCTACAGATTCAATGCACTCGTCCTTCAAATAGCAAGGTCATTTTTCAAAACAGAATAAGTAGTTCTAAAATTAATTTGGAGGCACAAAAGATGATGAATAGCAAAAGTAGTTCTGAAATAGAAGAGCCATGCTAATATTATCACAATACTTGTTTCAAGCTATACTACAGAGCCGTAGTATTAAACCAGCATGGTAGTGGCCACATACAGAGGTCAATTAAATTGAGTAGAATAGCCATATGATTTTCAGCAAAGATGCCTCCCAAAAAGATGTTAGAAAAAATACAGTATAATATTGACTGTTCTGTCATATATAATCTTTAGTACATTCAGGCATAAAACTTCTATCCCTGATTTCTTCAGAGATATTGATTTTTGTCGAAGTAATTTTTGCCAGCTTAGTTGATTATATTGTTACTATCTTTGTTCATATTTTTATCAATGATTGTATGAATTGAGTTATGTATATTGAGCCATTCTTTTGTTCCTGGAATGTAGCCAATCTGATCGCGTTGTTAAATTCAGTTTACAATGTTTTATTAGTTTTTTTTTTTCATCAAAGCCTATCAAAGAAACTGTCCCATAATTTTTTGCTTTTATCTAGACTTTATGTAATTTGGGTAACACTGGCTTCCTTGAATGAGTTTAGAATTGTTGCTTTCTTTCATATGTATGGAATAAATTGAGAGGAATTTGTGTAATTTTTTTAAGTCTGGTAGAATTTATAATCATCCACTTACTCTTGGGCTTTTCATATTGCCTGGGAGATTCATTGTCTTGATAAGAGTCTATATCCTTAGTGGTTTGCTGATGCTCTCTGATGCTTGGATTTCAATCAGGTCACAGACCTCAGCATAGGCTCAAGACCTCTGTTGGCTATCAGTGAATGGGTGGATTTTGGGTTGATGACCTTCCACTGGTAGTAATAAATAGTGTTCTGTCTGATTCCAAGACTTTAACATTCTTACAAATGGCAATAAAATGCAGATTTCTTGACTCTAACCAGAGATAGGTTTTAAACAAACAGGTTTGGCTCTGGGCAGGAAATCTGCCTTTGGAGCAGCTGGGCTGGTTCTGCTATGGACAGCTTGAAGATAACTGATAACATGTGTCCCTGGGAGGAAGCCATGACAGGGCAGAATGGAATGCTGTTTCCTTCATCAGTCCAGAAATCATTCTCTAGCATTCCTAGTAAAATGATGACTTCTAGCCCTCATGTTGTCCAACAAGGAAGGCATGCTGGATTTGCATCCTAAACAAGGGAAAGAAAGTGCAACTATTAGGTCGTTAGGGATATAAAGTGGCAGATGGTATGTGGCTAATCATGGCACTTCATGTTGTTCTAGTGCCTGGGTTCTGGATCAAATGTGGATTTTTCCCATAATGCCCTTTCAGCCAGTAAAAAGAGCCAGGATGATACATACATGAGCCACCAAGCCATCAGCAAAAAGCCCAAGAAAGGGGCTTTCTGAGAGGATATTCCCTTGCTATTAAATCAAAACAACAACAACAAAACAGCCCTCCAAGCGGACTCCATAGAACAACACTTTGGAATCTCATCTACTTTCTCTTTGTGGCATTTCTTTCACATTCAATTTAACTTGCTATAAAGAGCTCCCTGCCTTATAATTCTTTAATGGGCGGAGAATAAAGTGAATTCATACCCTAGATGGCATCACTAGTGCCACCATCAGTGCCAGACACTGGGGGCTTTATAAAGCAGAAATTTATTCTCTGTTGATAGCTCTGAAGGCTGAAATTTGAAATCAAGATGTTGCCAAGGTCCTGATCCCTCCTAAGTATGTAGGACATGGAGGATTCTTCCTGCCTTTTCCAGTTTTGACAGACCCTCTCACCTCTGGCTTGTGGTGACATGACAACCATCTCCACTTGAGCCTTCACAGGAGGATCTTCCTCTTTGTCTGTCTCTGAACTCTTGATCTTATGAGGACACCAGTCACAGTGGATTAAGGGCCCACCTTGGTAGAGTATGACCTCATCTTAAGTAATTATATCTGCAATGATAACCATATCCAAGTAAGGTTACATGCTGAGGTTCCTAGAAGCACATGAATTTTGGAATCCAGTATACAAGAACTGAACTATATTCATGAGACATTACCTTGAAATAACCATCATTTGTTTATAAAGAAAATGAGAAAAAGTCCCATCTCCCCAAAATGTTTTGACTTCACTGCAGTTATCGTTAATTCCTGTGGTAATTCTTTTGTTTTTTTGTTTTTTGTTCAGTTGTTTTCCCCTTGTCTGTTTGTCAGAACACATGGCCATCATTCACTTTGGAATTACCTCATTATTCTCTGCAAGATTTGGCATGTCCTCAGAAACAGGGGATCGCTTCAAGAACATGTCTGTGTGTACTTGTACATGGGGGAAAAGAGAATGAAAATCCTCTGGGGAAACTAATGCTCTCTTAACGTTTGGTTGCCAAAAGGAAAAAAAAGCCTTTTGCAATTGAGGGAAATGGCCTATGAGGGGGTTGAGAAATAAATCTCCATAATCTCTCTTTTTTGAATCATTCAAGGCAGAGAATTATTACTTGTCAGCCTTCACAGAGTAAGAAGTTGGCTTAAAAAACACAAGAAAGTAATTTTTGTTTTAGGTCAGAAAGGGAAACTCTTGAAATTCCAGACCAGTTTTATGACCTGTAGCAAACGTATTGCGATGGATAGCACCAGTCTCAAAGAACCAAATTCACACAGTTTTTAGGGTAGAAAGAGTTATCACAGTGAAGAATACCATTAACAAATAAGGGCTCTGACTTCCCTTGATCTTGTCTCATTCCCAGATAGCCTTACACATTTCCTTTGTTTAAAACAGTAAAGTTGATGCTTGTTGACACATTGGAATGACTCCAGTGGTTTTAGATTTCTAGAAGGCTGATGCCTTTGTTCTCCAGGAATGTATCTCTGTATAAGCTTCGGTGGAATCCTCAGGACCACAGCTTGCTCAGAATATCTCAGTTGTTCTGCGAATAAAGCATCACCATAAGAAATTAAGCCACCGAAAGGCTGCAACGCTTGATAAGAAATGCACTCATTATCTGGCCCATGTAATTGTAACCCCTCTGTACAGTATGTTCACAAAAAATTAAAATTAAAAAAAAAGAAATTAAGCCACTGAAGCCTAAAAAATTGTCCAGAATGTCATTTTGGGTCAAGAGGATGAGGTACTCTCATTGAAAAGTTAGTTCCTAGAATATTCCGGATCCTTTTACTTTTAAAGGAGAGGAGAGGCACAGATTTAACTGCCATAATCCAGAATTTATAGAAAAGGGGCTGTGCCCATACAAATTGTTCTTAATTATAATTTATCAACCTAGGCACTGAAATATCATCATAATGTTTTCCATGTTAGAAAGTTTAATAGTCGTGGTTCCTGAAACTAATCTCTCTATAGACAAGAATTTTCCATTTGTGAGTAAGAGAAGATGACTTGAAATGTGAATAATTCCTTTGATGAAACTTCTGCTAATGTTTTGAAACCAACTATGGTTTATAGTTGGATATGGGTGTATTAATTTACCATGCCATTGAAATTGTGTACATACTTAGTTATTGTCAAATAGAAAATAATTGTTAAGCAGTTATGAACTGTGAATTGTTTCCACATGTTTTAGTGTGGTCTACAAAAGAGTCTGACAATTCTAACTTGATACATATAGAACATTAAATCTATGGGTGCATGTGTGAAAACTGAGATATATAAATGCTTTGATAAAATGAAATGTGATATTTATGTTTCAGTTTCTAGGATGAGGAATTCTAAAATCGATTGTTTTAAAATCAACTGTGGATACTGCTCAGTATTCTTAATGGACTATGAATGGGCTATGAATGGATAAATGAGACACCCAGTCCCAACCCCAGAAATTCTAGTTCAGTTGTGACAGAATTTAGGCAACGAAAAACTCTCCTTGGGTGAGTCCAATGCTAGGGTTAAAAAAAAAACCATAACTCCAGTTGGGCACCAGAGTCCCACACCTATAATCCTAGCTAAAGAGAGAGCTGAGATCTGAGGGTCACGGTTCAAATCCACCCAGGCAAGAAAGCCTACGAGACTCTTATCTCCAATTAACTACCCCAAACAGCTGAAAGTGGAGCTGAGTTCGAGTGGTATTGTACTCACCTTTAGCCAAAAAGACTAAGAGACAGTGCTCAGGCTCTGAGTTCAAGCCCCATTTCCAACACACACACACACACACACACAAATACACACATATACACACTTTATTGTGTTAATTTTGGAAGTTCCAATCCTTCTTGACTTATGGGATCATGATTGTATGCAATAAAAGATAGCTACCAACAACAAATAGAAGCATATAAACTAGTCAAATCAATGAACAGACATTATTTGTTCATGTTGTAGTTATGACCCAATGCAATGGCCGGCTAACATTATTTTTCTGTAAAGATTACATCTTGTTATTTCATGCAACATCATTGGTAGACATGAGTGATCTCTGGGAAATGCACCTTGGTACCCTACAAAACTCGTGTACTTCATGATAATATGCTTTTGGTTTGATTGATACTAAGATCTCTAGAGAAATCACAAGTTTGATATAATTACTCAAATATCTGAGGAAATTTCAGTTAAGTGGAAAGATATATTGTCTATTATTTAAAAAATATCACTACTTCCTTCTTTTTTCCTAGGCACTTTCATTGTAGTATGAGAGATGGAAAATATCATTCCTCTCAGGACTAGAACCCAGTGGAGCTATTAGCTGGTACCAATCATCTTTACAGCCATTACTCTTATCCCTACTCTTACCCTTGGGCTTGTATTCTTTTCCTGCCATTTATCCTGCATTCAGTGTATTCATCACATTAATATCTGATTGAATTTCCTAATCTGTAAATCTCTCCAAGTGACATCCCAGTCTGAAATCATTACATAATGCCTCTTCATAGAGAATAAGCATAAAAATTCAACATCTCTGCATCATCACTGGCTCTTACAGCAGCTTCCTTCCACTAAATCCTGCTTCCTGAACCCCTTCCTTCCTCTTCATTTAGGATTAACTGTTAACTGCATTGGAGGGAAAATAGTGGAAACTGAAGGATGTTTGGGGATATGCTACATTCTGTATTGAAAACCCAGTTGAGTGTGTTGACCTTCTGAGCAGGAAACCAGTGCTGTCACCAAGGGCCTACCTACCTTTAATTTGCTTGACACTGTACCAATTGGATCTGATTTTTTTAAGGAGTGTCTCACTGTGAGGTTCAGGCTGGTCTTGAACTTTCAAAATAGCCCACTTTTGCACTGAACTTAATGATCGTCCTGTCTCAGTCTCCTGAGTGCTGGGATTACAAGTGCATGTCACCACACGGGCTTTTGAAATTCTTAGTCATTACATCTTGACTTTGTATTTTCTAAATAATGTCCAATGGGGCAATAGTGCATATAAATAAGCCAATGAAAAATTGATTCAGTGTACCCATGCACTTGAAGGACTTCTTCAAGGACTGACATACAGGCTCCACCCCAGGAGCAGTCCTGAGCAATCTTTAGTGGTTTTGCCATGATGTTATTTCTGTTTAAATCACCCTTCATATTAGCTAACTAATCTTCCATTTCCTAAATTTGGATGAAATCCTGTACATGCTCCAAGACTTAAATGAACTATCATTTCTTCTATGAAGACTTCTCCAAGTGTTGTAGCAAGACTCTTGGAATCACCTTCCATTCCAACTTCAATTGCTCTCCCTCGCAACATGTATCATAAATATTGCAGACATAGCAGCACTTATGAAACCATAATTCCTTGTAGGAAAGCATTCCTTTTACTCCTGACATTTAGTAGGCATAGGTATTACCATGCCATTTTCTCCTGGTCAATGTTTATCTGATGAACATTGCCAGCACTTACTGGCAATATGTTTCTGGCTAATTGGAGGTGAAGGTGGTCATGCCGGCACCTGTATT
Organism: Dipodomys spectabilis; assembly: GCF_019054845.1. Lineage (NCBI taxonomy): Eukaryota > Metazoa > Chordata > Mammalia > Rodentia > Heteromyidae > Dipodomys > Dipodomys spectabilis. The sequence goes on from NW_024870728.1 coordinate 6,263,557, forward strand.
CAGAAGAGCTCAGTATATTTGGGGTTTCCTAGCCTTCCCCACTGTCTACCCACACCCAGCCTGAGGAAACCTGCCCTTGTCCAAAACAATGAACCTTTTCTTCCCATCTTCCATGTTTATTTTTTCCTTGACCCCTATTCTCAGTCTTTTTTATAAAAAAAATAATAAATTTCTGAAATCCACTGGGGAGCAGGTTTTTAGCAGTTGATTGGGTTTAATATTTCAGTGTTTACTTTCTGGATTTTTGTTGAGTATTTAAATCCAGGTGTTTACAATGTGGGTTTCTTCTTTTGTAATTCTGCTCTTTTTCACAAGTGTATTTTCTGAGGCAGCTGGTGGCATATATATAAACAAAATCAAAATATTTGCTTAAATTTTTCTAAGGTTATGCTTCTACTGGACCTAATGACAGAATATGTTTATCCTAAGTCTGACTGTGAATGATGCAATCAAGATTGTATTGCTTGGGAAATTTTAAACAATTGAAGTAGGAGTTATTGAATGACATTAACTATTAGGCGTAATTGCTCTAATTTTTGTAATAATTGTTGGGGTAGTCATGAATAAAGCTTGAAATGTACTGATAAGAAATAGCCCACTTTATTAAGGAACCTATTACACATTAGACAGTAATTTCAAACTCACAGAATATACTTTACATTTTTTGTGTGTTTGTAAAAACCAAGTACATACTTGAGGTCAAATGGTAAATTTTTAAATTATGTAGACCTAGAACATCTAGTATATTCTCTATCTGATTTATCTTTGGTGAGATAAAACTTGAATCTTAAGTCAGGCGCCCGTGGCTCACGCCTGTAAATCCTAGCTACTGAGGAGGCTGAGATCTGAGGATCACAGTTCAAAGCCAGCTCAGGCAGAAAAGTCCATGAGTCTCTTATCTCCAATTAACCACTAGAGAACCAGAAGTGGCAGTGTGGCTCAAGTGATAGAGTGCTCACCTTGAGGTGAAGAACACAGAGTTCAAGTCCCACGACCAGAAAAAAAAAACCAAAACAAAACACTTGAATCTTAAGTTAGTTCAAACTTCAATCTTCCTTTAAGGAAGACTATTTGGCTTAGTGGATGGATGGGGGTGGGCAAAGACTCACAGAAAGGATGTGTGCAGGCAGGGTGAGCGTGGAGGAGGGTTTCTTGACCACTGTCTGAACTCAGCACACCCATTAACTTCATGTATCATGAACCAAAGCAGTCTGGTACACAATGAAAGGGCCATGGCTTGTGTCTGTGAGAGGGTCATGACATTTAATAAACAATCAAAAAGCTCTGCCAAAAATTTGCTTCTGGGAATAATGATAGGACAGAAAGTTGTGAAATGCTATGAAAACCTGTGCTGGAAGAAGTTGATGCAATATGGAAATCTAAATGAAGGTAGCAGATAAGGAAAGGTGTGTGTGTGTGTGTGTGTGTGTGTGTGTGTGTGTGTGTGTGTGTAGGAGAGAGAGAGAGAGAGAGGGAGAAAGGGGGGGAGGGAGAGGGAGAGAGAGAGGGACGTCTACAGGTTAGAAATACTGTACCAGGGGAATATATAAGATCAGACCTAGGGAGAGACTGAGGCCCATGGATCAATTATTATGTGACACACTCAGGATTTCTGCATGCTAAGTTGGTTCAGTTAGGCAGAACAGGAAAAGTGTCTTTGGCTATAGAATGGGAAAGAGCGTGGAGAAAAGAGGACAAAAGAGGTCTCTCTACCACCATTGTTCTTCCAAAGGGCTCTGTTCTGATTGTACTAGGTCAACCCTATCACTGTGTGTGCATGTGTGTATGCATGCATGTATGTATGTATGTATACATATATATATATATATATATATATATATAATATTAACATTTCCCATTTGAATTCTCTAGAAACAGCCCACACCCACTCGTCATTGGTGAAGAAAATATCCACACCTACAGTCTAAATGAAACTCCAGGGACATCAAGGCCAAGGTTTGATAAGGTCACACAGCTGTTTAGCAGAAGGTCTTTGTCCTATAGGCCATGGCCCCAGTATAAAAACATGAAATAAACAACTTAGATCTTTGTGTTCCTTGGTTAACCTTGTGGAGCCTGGCAGCTGCACACAGGGGAGGGCAGCCAGATTCAAGGAGTATCCTTGTGTGTCAAGGAATGTATGGAAATGGAAGCCAGCTAAGAACTTGATGAGCCTTGGTGGATGCTGACTGTGGGGGTGCCTATCTCTGTGACTGCGTATTTGTGCTTGCTGCTAATCAAAACCACCTGAGTGGAGGAAACACAGAAGTCTCTTCCTAATTGAAAGCAGTTTTGGAATCTAAACACTGGGGCTTATCCACTCCCACCAGCCCTAATGAAGTACATGGAGTTTTCCCAGCATATGGAACAAATAGCGAACACATGATAACATTCTGCTAAGCTAACGGTCAATGTCAGGCTGATCAGGAAGGAAGCGACTCAGCCCTAACTCTGGATCGTGTGGAGGGGAAGCCAGCCTGCCTGTGATTAATTACTAAAAATGCTAGTAAGTTCAACATAGGAACTCTTACAATAGCATCGATTGAGTTTTGTGGCATTAACATTCTATGCCCACAAAATAATTGCCACATTTGTCTACTGAGTTGTTTCCTTCAGCTTGTATCTCTCCTGGGTGGCACATGAAAAGACACAATCTTTGCTAGGCCTGGAAACACAAAGATATGTGACATGTGGTTCTTGCCTTTAAGGGGCTCCTGAAATAATAACAAAGACAAACTGGTAAGCAAGTAGGAAATTTGATAGACTGAGGCACAAAAGAGAAATTTGAATGCTCTGTCTCAACAAGGTGAGCATCTATTATCTTCTGTTTTCACTATCAATTGTTTTCCTTAGATGAATGGCCTTATTTAAAATGGCTGTCCTTGCAGTCCATCAAGGCTTTGTTTCCAAGAACCAGAAAAGCTCAGAGAACAGGAATAAAACAAACGTCTGAAATTCCTTCTCTTCTTGAACAGCTATCAGTCTTGTTAGATTGCCTGAGCATCTATATCTACTCTAGGCAGTCTCGAATTCTTTTCATTCCCCAAAATTCAAGAATAGCATTCATTAACACTGGAAAAAAATATTCTCACCGAAAGTAAATTTAGAGCATTCTCTTAAAATGTTATTGACTGGGGCTGGGAAGGTGGCTCAGTGGTAGAGCACTTGCCTTGTATGCCTGAGGCCCTGGGTTCGATTCCTCAGCACCACATAAGCAAATGGAAAAAAGCCGGAAGTGGCCCTGTGGCTCAAGTGGTAGAGCACTAGCCTTGAGCTGAAGAGCTGAGGGACAGGGCCCAGGCCCAGAGTTCAGGCCCCACGACCGGACCCAAGGAAAAAAAATAGTATTGACTGCAAGACTTTGTCTTAACACACAGTAGAGAAACCCTAATCTCTAATTTAACTCCTTACATAATTATATTTGTATATTTTCATCTGTGTATTTATCCCTATACACAAGAAACAAGCAAATTGAATGATAGTCTCCTGCCTAAATCAATACATGTTTGTATTCATCACCATAAAAGCAGAATTGCAAATGAGTATCCACTCAAAACAGTGAAAAATAGTTCAAATATGGCCTATAAACATTACTTGGAAGTGAAACACAAATAATATAAATATTGATGTAGAAATCAACATTAATATATAGTCTATGTGTATACATGCTATGTGTATATTTTTTTAATTAATGCTTTGATTCTCTTGGCTTCTGACCTTATGTTTCTGCCCCACCTTCTATACACAAAGAAATATGAAGAAATTATCATTACTTCAGTCATAGCATCTTATTTACTGCTAATTGTCTATTTGGGTACAACCTGTGCGTTCCTACATTGGCCTGCTGTTTTAATCCCAAATCTGACCTATATTGAATCATGTACTTATGTTCTGGGACCTTGAAGATGGAGGACATAAGGCCTAATGAATGATGTTTACTATACTCTTCACATTAAGAAGATTCATCCTTAAAAATAACCCTTATGGAAATAACAAAGTGCTAAAATAAGGATACAGGTTGACCATTGTAACAATGAGATGTACAAGACACTATGTTGAAAACAAACTTTACACCTGTGGGGGCGGGGGGGGGGGGGGTAGTTAGGTAGGTGGCAGGAAAGGATGGTAGGAGAAAAACAAAGGAGGAGGTAACAATGCTTGATAAGACTTATACTCATTACTTTACTCATGTAACTATAACCCCTCTGCAGAGTACATATATACATACATATATATATATATATATATATATATATATATATATATATATACCCCTATATTCAAGGAAAAATTTTTAGTGCATGACTCTTCAGCTAATTCAAGAAGTGCTTCTGAAGGAAGCTAATACACAGACTGGCCAAAAGCAAAGCCGAGTGAGATACTAGTAGGTCACTATATTAGACACTTGCCCTGAGGTCTGTCTTATTTTGTGTAAATGTCTGGTTGATTTGTGCCAATATGATTAATTTCCACCACATTCTCTCTATTACAAAACTGTCTTTCTTTCTTTCCCTTAATTTTTAACAGTCTGTGCTTAAACAGGAAAGCACCTGCATTTCCCATGCAGGTGACAGAATGATTCATTTCCCAGGGATGTTTAGACCTCATTTATCATAAAGAAAAGAAAGCTTTGGAATTACTTTCAGACACTCACCTCTTTCCCTGCTCCAAACATTTAATTGCCCGTTGACAGTCTCAGAGAACTATCCGTCACCAAAGATTAGGCTGACGGGAGAAAAGGGGAGTTAAAAGGAGCATATATGACTTAACCTTTTATAAGGGACGAATAAAGGAACTAATGGAATGATGCATATATATATGTATATATATATATATATATGTATGTATGTATGTATATATGCCTCTGTGCGTGTGTGATGCAGATAAATAGGAAACTATTTTTTTAAATAGGGAGAATCCAAATTAAGTTAATTATCTTTAAAAACTTTGTTCTCCCAACAGACCAATCATTTTCTTTTTGGGTTTAATTACCCGTTCCCCCCCCCAAAGGTACTGAAGAAAACTATCTTTAGAATGTGCTTAACATCGAAGTAGCCAATTCCTCCATGACATTGACTCTGGAAGCAAAAACATGTGGGAAAGTTACATTTCAAACTCCTCTACTGACATTTAACACACTCTCCCAGTAAACCCAGCTTTCTCCAACCAAGGAGGAAATCAAATAGTCCTAAAGGAGTAGAAATAATTTCTCTATTCTGTTTTAGATCTTAAATGTCCCCTAAAGACCCATTTGGTAAATCTAAATTCAAAGTTCATGTGCTAGAAAACCCTTATAGAATCTGGTGAAAATTGTCTGTTGAGTCAGAACTCGTGGGTATGTGTGGAGAAATATGAACGTGAATGTGATTCTTATGGCTGATAAATCATAAAACTCCTGATTTTCAAATCTTGACTAAAATTCCTACCTAGTGTGCATCTGTACTTCTCTAATTCCTAGTTCACTCCAGTAAATAAGTGTGGAACATCAGTGCCATTATCTCCTATTATTTGTTTTGAACAATATTTTCATTCTAGTGACCCTCTTTCTTCAAGCCAGGGGAATGATAGAGGCGTCCTAGCAGGTCTTCTCTAAGCACCAGCAGAATGGAGCTGTGTATGTTAAAGAAAACTATGAGGGTGGTCCAACCGTAAGCTTTTGTCTCTTTGGCAGCAATCCCATCAGTTTGCCTGACTGAAGTTTATGCCTATATTTTAATGACTCATATTATCCTCCTGCCTTGTCCCATGAATCACTTGGAAGAATTTCTGCTGATTTGAAACATCACGTAGCAAAGGGACAAATACTAAGTTGCAGCTATTTTGAGAGCAGCAGATGCAAATGTCCCACCTGTTCAAGTTTTCTGAAGGCCTCTCAGAATGACCAAATGTTGCCATGTCTTCAATTTAAAGTTACAACACTGATTATTTTTTACTATCTAATATCAATGGTAACTTTTAAAATTTCCAAAACAAACTGATAAAGTGACAAATATAGCAGGCATACTAAGATTATAAATTTTGTGTGTGCTTTGGGAAAGAAAGACAGAAAGAAGGAAAGAAAGAAAGAAAGAAAGAAAGAAAGAAAGAAAGAAAGAAAGAAAGAAAGAAAGAAAGAAAGAAAGAAAGAAAGAAAGAAAGAAAGAAAGAAAGAAAGAAAGAAAGGAAGGAAGGAAGGAAGAAAGGAAGAAAGGAAGGAAGGGGAGACAAATAGAAAGAAAGAAAGAAAGAGAGAGAGAAAAGAGGGAGGGAGGGAGGGAAAACTTACTTGTTTAGCTCACAACACTTACTACTGTTTGAATTCTGCCTTTCAGAAGCTCATCTTCCCTGGGTATGAGACCTTATTAAAGGTCTATGTAAAGAATGTAAGATGTAAATTCCTTGGATCAAGGAGTCATGAAGAAGGTAAAAAGATAAAATTCTCAAGATAAATGTATGACTAAACTGCAAACATGTTAGTATTCGTCAAGTCCTTTTTGATGCAATATGAAATATCTCGTCTTCCCACCCTAAACTCCTAGTTATACCACAACTAGTCCTTCACCATCTCAGGTCAAGGGGCAAGGCCTAGGAGAGTGGCTGAGTAGAAAAAAATATGAAATGCAGAGTATTTCAACCTTTCCTTGTGAAGAAGTAAAATCATCTGAAAGTTCTGTGTGAAGCGCAACAGATCCAAATTTTACCCTTCAGAAGAGTGAAGTTGAGAAAGTCTACCTTAGTGCTCATTATTTCGGCACTACTGGACATTGGAGTCAGATGCTCTCTGCTGGAAGGGCTGTCAGCGCTGTGGGATGTCTGGCAGCCTCCCTGGCCTCCTCTCTACATTCTGACAACAAAAAAATGTGTCATTGTAGTGTCAAATATTACACAGGGGACTCAATTCCTCCCTCCTGAAAACCACAGGGCTCAGTGGATGGGGCTGCCTATATGTGACTGTGAGAAGTTACTCAGCTTCTGTCCAGCTTGCGTCCCCAACCTGTGGGAAATCGGCTTCCCACTGCAGTTCAGTCTTCATGGCTGTTGAACTCTAGCTTACATCTGTCTCCTTCTTGTTGCTATTTATAAGTAAAACTTCTTATTAAATGTTAGACCTTGTGGCAGGACACCACTAGCCTGTAATCCTAGATACTCAGGAAGCTGAAAATGGGTGGACTGCATTTCAAAGCTGGCCTGGGGTGGGGGAGGATAATCTGTGAGACCCCCCCATCTCCTTCCAATCAACCAGAAAAATGCCAGACTAGGGGTGTGGTTCAAATTGTTCAGTGCCAGCTATGAGCATGAAAGCCAAATGACAGTCTGAAGCCCTCAGTTTGGTTATGTGCTTGATACTAGGACAGACAGACAGACAGACAGACAGACACACACACACACACACACACACACACACACACACACACACAAGTTAGACATTTTGAAATTTGTGCTATAATTCAACACAATATATAGACCACATTAATATTGAAAACCTGATATCACAGTTAATTCCATGAATTGTCCAACTCCTCCATTGAGAATGTCTCACATTTTATCCTCCTCCTTTGTCTTTGATATTGCTTTGGGGTATGGATTTTCTCTTCAGTCTCTTCTCTGGCTCACTCTTCTTTGTAGCACACTACCTCTATGCTTTCTTGTTACCACTATACACTTTTATAGGCCATTGTAGCTCCAAATTTCAAGCCTCTGGATCTACCTGTATGAGATGTAGATAGATAATAAATGCTAGATGTCAGATGATAGAGGATGATATTAGATCAATAGATAATAGAGAGGTCATAGATGTGTTAACACATTTTAACACATGTGTTAAAATGTATCTTTGGGAAAGATGCATGGCTGCCTATGCATGTTCACAGCAAAACCAGTTTTAATTTAAAAAAACACAAATAAATAAAGGGAATGACTCCTAATCTGCATTTCCAGTAAAATTAGCACAATGTTTTCTCAACATATCTTAGGCAAATATTCCAGAAGACATACATTTTCCTTCAAGCAGAGCCAGGGTAGTTGCTCTTTATATATAATAGGATGGGTAGGTTTTTCTTTTCTTTCACTTTCTATGTTGAATGTGAAGCCATTAATATGCCCAGGTTAAATCAATACAAAAAAACATAAAAATATTTTTATGATGTAGTTCAAGGAGCAAGGGGAAGAGATGGTTGTTAATGTAATAAAGGCAAAGCCACTCTAGGTATTAAGATCAATCCTCATTGTATGAAAATCTAATTGGCATTTAGAGCCTTTGAATATAAGTCAGGCCATGAGACCATAAGAATACTTTTGACCACTTTCCTTCTTCTTAACAATATCCAAAGCATTACCTCTGTCTCTGTCCATGGGGCTGTAGCTTTAGACTGGACTAGGAAAACAGAAGCAAGAACTCACACAGAAGAAATATGGAGAAAATGTGTATAGAGTATCCCTCTGAACCACAAAATAGCTGTAGTCTACTTTTCCTACTCAGATTATAGGCATGGAAACAAAACTCAGAGAAGTATAATAGAACACAAAGCATTGTTGGGTAGGAATACATTGCCTGAACTTGAAGGAAAGCACTGATTAATCAGCCTTTACATTTTTACCAGCAGTACCACACCATTTTATTGAGAAAGATGAAACCGCTCCTTTTCATAATTAGGGTGTTATTTCTGGAATCACATCACAAACTTTATATTACACCTGGAAAATCTTAGGAATTTTCTTATACTATAATAAAATGTTCAAGAACTGGGGTCTGGTTGGCAATGCCAATACCGCATGTGACAAACTAAACTGAAAATTAAAGGGTTTTATTTTTGCACTACACCTATGATAAATCCTTTAAGGCTAGGTTTAATGAGATTACTCAGGTTTTATGGCATCTTAAATACTGTTTTATTTGAAAGGCTGCAGGACCTGACTGGAAGAACTTTCCCTCTTCAAAATAATAAAATGCATTCCCAAAGTGAGTCGGGAAGGAAAGAAAGATGCCAAGGGATGGTATTAGTTGGTGCAGCTCTGCAGGGTAGTGTCATAACTAAGCTTGTGTTTTATGCTTATTTTATCTTCCCATCAGCAGATGACTTCACTGGAGTTCTAGGGGTTAGGCTCAGATGTTTTCTTATCAGTGTTGGAGAGGAATCAAAACTATAATCAAGAGAATATCATAAGTAGGCTTTAGCTCAAAATAGTTCACAGTTAAGCCAAAACATTTTCCATATATAACTGTGTATGCATGCATATATGTATATGTAACATATATGTACAATTATATTCATACCTGTGTATGTGTATGTCTTTCTATTTATGTATACTTACTGTACACTTACTTCACTCTTGTGGACATCACATTGTTCAAATGATGTGAAATCTGGAAAAGGTACACAAATCAATATCTTGTAAGGTCTAGTATCCCTGTAAGAATAATTAACAATTCTATATATTGGAGATAAGGGCTCAAGTCTTAATGTGGTTTATAATAATGAGTTTTAAAATGAACTGCAGAAGTGACTTTGAGTGGGTAAGTATTAAGTATTGAGGACTCTTTCCTTTGATTTTTCCATTCTACTTTTACTTCTGTGGATCCACTTTGTTCTTCTTCTTTTTTTTTTGTCGGTCGTGGGGCCTGAACTCTGGGCCTGGGTGCTGTCCCTCAGTTCTTCAGCTCAAGCCTAGCACTCTACCACTTGAGCCACAGCCCCACTTCCAGCTTTTTCTGTTTATGTGGTACTGAGGAATCGAACCCAGTGACTCATGCATGCAAGGCAAGCGCTCTACCACTGAGCCACCTTCCCAGGCTCACTCAGTTCATCTTTATGTTGGAAGTCAACCCTTCCTTCGCCTACCTCCTATTTTCCTCCAATTCTCCCATCCACCTGTAACACACAGCGTCACAAGAGTATTGCCAAAATGCATTCATGGTAGTTTCATGCTACAGGACTGGGCACACACCTTTACTCCTGTGGCTCTCTTTCTCCAAAGACCACACCCCAATGTCAGCTACCTGAAGATATTTCTCATCATGTATCTCCTGTTCTCATCTTCTAATGTGCGCCATCATATCCTGGTATGTAATGTGTTTAATGAGGACAAGATGGAAACTATCTTCTATAAATTCCTGATCATCTCCTAGATATTCTGAAAGTTTGACCTTTCCCCCCCAGGAGAATTTCCTGCCTTGAAGAAAATAACTTCATTGATTTTTCAAGAACATTACTATTGTCCCTTCACCCATCTTTCCTTTTGCTGCCGAATGCCATCTTAAAAATAAAAAAACTAAAAAAAGAAAAAAAAAAGCAAGCATCAAGTATTCTCCTAAATAAACCTTTCAATGGTTAGAATGGTTAGAACCTAGATTCAGAGCCTTGGCTTTCTCCTTACTCCTCTAAATGCAAATGATACCCAAATTATTTTCCTAGTGAAACCACAGAAAAATCTAAATTATAGAGTGACTTCTATGGTGCTTCTAACAGCAGAGATGCGAATCAAATAATTTACCAAAACAGTTTATACTTCTGCTATAGTCAATGTGGACCAGGAAAAAAGACTCTCGATTTGTCCTGATTTCTTCATTCTACCCTGTAGGAAGGTTTCATTCACATTTCCCTCAGGTTGAATTTGGTGTTTTATGTTCTTGTTGCCTCCATATGTATACACTTTGCATTATATTACAGAGTTGCAAGGAGATGTATTTATTACATTCAATAAGTTGCTTGTTTCTCCAGTAACTGTATGCTGTTAATTTTGTATGTGTCCCTCCCATTGCACAGTGGATAGTCAATGAATGTTTATGGAAGAAAACCATGTTCTTGTTTTTATTCAGTTTTGTGTTTTCTCCTGCCTTGGCTGTAAATTAGTGAGCATTTCTTATCAATGAAGTATGAATTACAGGCTAAATGCAGGGAATATTTTCCCAAGGCCACAGAATCCTATCATGCTGCATACCCACATTCCAGCCAATGTCAATCTCAGAAAATAGTGTTTTTCTAACAATCTCTATCCAAGGCCAGGACATCCTGACATGTTCACACTCTACTTGGAAATCTGTCAAACACACACTCATAACTGGATTTTTGCCACACCTGTCTCATTTGGTATCTGGAGAATGATTTAAGTTATTTGATATTCTATAAATCAAATGTAAATGGAATTATGAAATGTGTACCCAGGGAATTCCAGGAAACATTAGTTCTCAAACATGTACAGGCAAAAATCTTTGGACTCAAAACCTATGGAAACTAAACAATCAAATCATGACAAACTAACTTTAAAGTTTTAATTATATTTATTTTTGTCTAAGTCTCTTCATAGAAAAAAAATGTATCTTAAAACTTGGTCCTGACACCAAGAATATTTCTCCTAATTTAGGTTACAAGCACATCCCTAATTATCAAATATTTAAGTATCTTAAAATGAATAAAAAATAGATAGGAATATATTGGATTATATTTATTGTTCCATCTTACTATGAACTTAGGTCATTTTAATAACAGGACTTAATCTAATCCTACCATAAATATTCAACTGCCTTATTATGGTATAATGTTTTCCTGGAGGAGATTTTGAATCCATTATCAGACTGAAATTGCTACATAATCCATCTTTACATCATTTGCATATCTTTAAATTAAGAAGTAGCCAATTTAAGCTATTGCAAATCAAATGGTAAAGGAAACAACAACATAACAACATAACATTAGAAAGTAAGGAGATAGGATCAAGAGAACCTGAATACTATTGGGTTAGTAACTAGAGTGGATGGACGAAGACTTTCAATGTGTTAAGTCATGAATTGTCTGACCACTATCAGGATCTATGTATACTTTTCATTATGTGAATAAGTAGCTAAGGAATTTATAAAAATTCTTAGTCCATAGAAAATATATGCCACTTTAGCTTAAATTTAGCCTAAAACTTTTTGGAAATCATTAACTCTCAGTAATTGTCCTGTTCCCTAATGACGTATTTATTTATTTATTTCATTAGTTAGTTAGTCAGTTGGTTGGTTGTCGTTCTTGAACTCAGGGCCTGGGTGTGTCCTTGAGCTCTTTTGCTCAAGGCTAGCTCTCTATCACCTTGAGCCACAGCACCACCACTGGTTTTTGAGTGGTTAACTAGAGTTAAGGGTCTCATGGGCACTTTTCCGCCTGGGCTGGCTTCGAACCACAATTCTTAGATTGCAGCCTCCTGAGTGGCTAAGATTACAGGAGTAAGCCACCGTCTCCCGGTTCTAATGACTTATTTTGTCATCCATTAAGGCTTCCAAGTCACATCATATATCCTTTGTCCAACAACAATTAATTATGTACCAGTTATTCCAAACAATAGGCATATTCTCAGGAAACAAAGGAGGAGGCAACAATGCTTGATAAGAAATGTATTCACTATCTTGCCCATGTAATTGTAACCCCTCTGTATGGTATTTTCACAATAATAATAAAAAATAGGAAAAAAACATAGGGAGTATCACTAAATACAGATGGCTTGAAGATATGATTGTTGCTCTAAATGTAGAGTACAATCTATTTAATTGGCAAGGTTAAAGTTAAAATAATCTCTAAATTTAAAAAAATCCCAGTCTTGTTCATTTGTACTAGAGAATCTGTGAGAATTGTTAGCACCTAAACCAACTCCTAAGCCTGCTTTAGCATACAGTCATTCTATAGAGATTGGTTCTAGTAACTTGCAAATTCAAAATATACAAATTTGCCATTCCTTTATATAAAAATAGGACTTTGTAGCTAATCTATATGCATCCTTCTATACACTCGGAAACAGCTCTTGGTTAGTTATACTACCTACAACAAAGTAAATACAAAATAACCATACTAAAAAACACCAGTCTGCTGTACAGACATGAGTTTTGCTGAGTAATTCCCATTTTGGTTTGGTTGAACCCCTGATTCACAACCCAAAGATACTGAGGAACAAATTGTAAACAAAAAGTTGTGATCTTAGCTAGAAATAGACCTAAACTATTAGCTTCCATTTCCCCTAGAAACAAGAAATAAATGTTAAATAAATGTGATCTTATATACTCATGGAGTCCACTGGTTTTGACAAATTTAATCACTCAGCCATTCAGCAGTATTCTTCAATTGACTTAGAAAGGATACCTGGATTTTAACACTATTAATGAATGTCACAATTCTCCAGATCTAAGCAATTAGATTGCTATAGTATCTCTGTATAAGTCAATGACAAACATAGGCTCTGTAATTGAAATGAGCTGAACTCACTTGCATACCTAAAGTACAAGTTATTTTCAATAGCATCAACCCCATTCCCAATGTTCATAACCTAAAGCTGGAAGCCATGGATCCACTACTGATGTCTTTGGTGAGGTACTACCAAAATTAATTTTAATATTGAAAGATGGAGGAAGAAAAATCAAAGAAAACCAGAAACCAGAAGCCAGTTCATATATTCCTCAAGCTTTTGATTCCTGGTTGGCCTGGAATTTTCTGATCTTCCTTTTCCATTTACTCATGTCTTCCCTACTGAGCTTCTTTCCTGCTCTTGTTGGATTCCACCCAGTACTATTCATCACCCTACATTAGCCACATACCTGCTTTAGATTGTCCTGCCTTTGCTTTACAGTAATCTGTTTTTCTCCAGCATCCATGTTCACAGGTAATCAGACTAAAGATCCTCTGCCACTCCCTGTGAGCTGGGATTCTTCATCTTGTTCCTCAAATAAGAACACACAAAGGCACTTCTGGAAAGGAATGTCTTTAAAAGAGAAAATAAACTCTTCATGGTAAATTATAGTTGATAAAAGATTGCACACAGAGTTTTTATCTCAAATGTTGCATTAAAATCTCATCTAATCTAAGAATACCCAGACATTTGACTTAGTAGAGAGAGAAGTTTTAATTCTGACACGAGACAGCTCAAATATAGCTGGCAGTTATATTCAATTAACTGAGTTTAATAGGAGTTCTTGAGCTCAGAAACAACTTGTATTAATTAATCCACCCATTTAGCCATTCATGTATGAACTCATTCCACAATTATGTATATAGGGAAAATTCTGGGTGAAACTATATTGTAATCAAAATGGAAAACATGTAGGGAAATATTAGTTTTTGTTGCAAAATATTAGTCTTACATATCAAAGATTACAGATAAATAGACAAATAATACATATATATATGTATATACTAGGTTTTAATTTTAAGCTTTATCCAAGTTGCTTTTACTTGTTTCAGGCAGTCCTCCAGGATTGCTTATAAGTTTATGACCCATCATAACTAGCCATAACTAGCCTATTCATTTTAAGTAACCGAGAATGAATTTTGTTCATTATATTCTAACTTTTCCACCTAAAAAGCATTCTCGCCTGTCATTTTTAAAAATCGGACCCATAGTCTCAAGTTGATTATGAGAACAAATTGCCCACAACATGTGATGATAGATCTTTTCTATAGGAGTACATATAAAGAATGAGTCCCTTGCATTCTTAATTCTCTCCAGTCTGCTCTTTATTTGTTCCTGGTACCAGTTTTTCCTCTTCTATGTCCTGTTTTTGCTCATTAGCTTTGTACTCACCATGATAGAAACGCAGTGCATTTTGTTTCACAAGCTTTACAAATTGCTTTTCATTCTGATTCCCTTTAGATATAACGGGTGTTACCTCTGCAGGTTTTTAATAAGTTTTTTATTGTGAAAATACCGTTCAGAGGGGTTACAATTACATGAGCAAGGTAATGAGTACATTTCTTATCAAGCATTGTTGCCTCCTCCTTTGTTTTTCCCCTACCTCCCTGCCCTCCCATCTCCACAACTACAGTCTGTAGTTTTTGATGATGTGTTTCTTTTGTTATTCTTCAAATGATATCTACTCAGAGTGGATGATTTAGCTTATCTTAAACCACCCATATTCTCAATGGTTGGCAGCTGTATGAATATTCTTCAGTCTTATATTAACCATCTACAGTATTAGCCATAAATGATCCACAGAATCCCAGTTGTTTGCTAAGATTTGTATGACATCTCTGGCCTTGATTCACTTCTGACAATTATGTTGTTGTAAGCCCTCCCCTTACCTTATGAATAATCTCTACAGTTCCCAAGGTCTCTCAAGTCTTACCTAGCCAGTGACATTTCCTGACCATGACAGCTCCACAGTACATTTCTAGATGCTGATGATCTATGTCAGACATTGTGTGGTTTATTGTATTGTAGATTTGTATAGAAAAAGACCACAACAAAATATCTTCTGGTTTTGAATGTGATAAACTCTATGGGCATTTTATATCACAACTTCAATTAAAACTCAAGGTGGGAAGTACCAGTAGGGATTGGTATTTGACAATGAATTTTGACCAACGCTAAACCTTCACATTTCCTGAAGCAAAACTTGGGTAGGCAAAAATATTTTCAGTATTGAATCTGACTCAAATCTATACATCTCCCTGGTTGCACATTTCAATGGTTCAGTTCAAAATGGAATCTCTGTGATTTTCAACCTCATCTCATGTTTGAAGATGGAAATTGTCAGCTTCAGGTATTCCATAGGTACCAGGCTGTGGTGTTCATCTCTGCCTGTTCGGGATGTGTTGGATGAAGATCCTTTTTGGATAAAGAGGAAGCTTCGCTGCCACAGGGGAAGTTGGCTTCCCATGAGTTGCTGGTCCAGTTTTCTATTAGTACCTCTGAAAGTATGTTCAGATGGAGACTTAACTCTCAGGCATTTTGCACAGATTGTGCTCAGAAAGCTAGGATGAGAAGGATGTGCCACTGTACTCAGCTGTGTATTGAGAAGGTGGTCTCATTATTTTCTGCCTGGTCTAACCTCAAACCATAATCCTCCCATTCTGAGCCTCCCAAGTAGCTAGGGTTATAAGCATGACCACCCAGTCCCTGGCTATTAATTACCTCTAATAGCTAGAATTCCACTTATAAATACTAAATACCATAAAATTGCTACTTTAATGATTTTTTAAGTAAGCGCGTCAATAAAAATTCCAGCTATATTTCCTGAGCAATGATCATTTAACTGAAGTGTGTCTGGATACAGTACAACCCCACTTACTTCTTAATGTTAAGGTTTTCCATTTCATCTGTGATACAGGATAAAAAAGTAAACATGTAAACTTGGGCCAAAATTTTCACACTGTAGACTTAATATGAAGAGTAATCAGGGTTTCCCTTATTTGCAATAACTAGCATATATCTGACACAAACAGAAATGGTCAAATAAGTTGATGTTAGGTGAAATGAACCCCAAGATAAGGACTCAAATGTTTTTTTTTTTCTTTCTTGCAATTGCTTCTAACATAAGATGATTTTTTTGTTGCTTTGTATGTCCCTCCCCCACGGTATAACCCCTGTTTTCACTGTATTTGATGTTGGTATAATTAGTGGTGGGGAAGGGAAAAAAATTGTTTAAATAGGGATACAGGTGGACCCATTGCAACAATGAGATGTACAAGACATTATGTTGAAAAACGAACTTTACAACTTTGGCGGGTAGGGGGCGTGGTGGGAGACCGGAAGGGATGGGAAGGGGAAACAAAAGAGGAGGCAACAATGCTTGATAAGAAATGTACTCATTACCTTGCCCATGTAATTTTAACCCCTCTCTACAGTATTTTCACAAAAGAGTTATCAATAAGAACAGTCAGTAAAGACATCAAATTCAACTATAGCTTAAAAATCAGGACACAGATCTATTTTGTTAACCGTAGTTTTGATAAGTGGATAGCACAGGAGTATAAAAAAAAGAAAACAAGGAATCAATTAACTCCCCTGGTACCTAATGTCACCAGACGAATTTTATAAAGGTCTATTCAAGGTTCCCACAAATTAGGAATCAAGTTAAGCATTACAGATTAAAAAAAAATTGTTCTAACCAGTTAAATGAGATGTACACACATGAAATTTGAGCAATTAATGATAGAGAATTTTATGCATGAATTCTATTGGTTCATAAAGTATCCACATGTAAGGTCAAATATTATTCTTGGTGCTTCTTTGAAGGTAGTTTTGGATGGCATGGCATTAAATTGATAAACAGTGAAATATGTTGCCCTGGTTATGGATGCAACCTTAAGTCAAACAACAACTCTCACCTTATCTCACATAAACAGGAATTCTTCCACTTCATTTTCTGTCAAGCTCAGACTGCTTTCCTCCTATTACTGGGCTCATGTAGAACATCAGATTCTCGCGGTGTCTCTCCTGTCTGCCTTTGGATCAGAGCTGCATCCATGGTGCTCCTGTGTCTCTAATCTGTCAACTCAACCCGGACATACTGAGACTCATTCATTTCTAGAATAGCATCACCAGAGTCCTTGTAATACATCTCCTCATACAGATATACTGTTGGTTTTCTCAGTCTGGAGAATCTTGGCTAATTGAGTTCCCACTCACAGGCTTTTCATTCATATCATTTTAGCTTAATTCCCTGTGCCATTGGGTGTTTGCTGAAATGATGTCTCTCTATTGGAAAGAACAAATTAGGGGAAATGGATGGGTTTACAACTGGATATGAATACAAATCCTAATGCTATTACTAAATACAGAAGGCTATTGATAGCCAAACAACTAAAGAGTTAAGATTTACTTTATCCTTAAGTAGTTGTACAGTTTTTCAATTCAACATGTAAAGTTTGTGAGAAGAAACAATTTTGTACCTTTATAATTTTGTAATTCTCCATCTTTCCCAAACCACTTATCCTTTAAAGAAGTCCTTGAGATTGGAGAAATTATTCTATGATAGTTAACAATTCCGTGTATTAATGTGTGTGTGTGTCTGTGTATACTTGCATGTATGTGCGTGCACATGAAATGAATGCTCTAGAGAAGTTTCATTAATAACTCATTTTTAAGAAGTGAGAAGGCTACCGAAGGGAAAACAAAAACAAAACTAATTGCTAAAGTTCTGTAGTAAATTATATTATGGTCTGATAAGACTAAAAGATAATAAGTCTTTCATCTGGGAACAGCTAATCCCACCTGGACTTCTTCAGGGAAACACACAAATATTTCATGTCACATATGAGGTATAGAGAGTAATCCACACAAATACTTCTTGTGAAGGGAAAGAGATATAGATAATATATTTTTATTGCTGCTGTTCATCTCTTGACAAATTGTTCCACATTTGAAGAAGTAACAGAAGATTTGAGAATTTGCTTTTTAAGTGGTTTGTAATCAACCAAATAATGTATTGATATATTTCTACCATTCCATAGTTTTTATTTATTATATTTAGGTAGCTGTAATAAAGGGGTTTCTATTCAACAAACCAGTTTATAAGTAGAATACATTTTGATCAATGCTATGTCTTCCATTTTTCTCCCTGAATTTCCCAACCCTCAAGTTGCAGGGTTCCATTTTCACCTATGCACATTGAATATAGTTGTATCCACCACCACCCGATCCATATCTCAATTCATTTTCTCTCTCTTACTCCTCCCCCCCCCCCCCCCCCGCCACAGACAGACAAAATACACTTGGCACCCTGGTCCATGTTTATCATGGAAGGTTTTTATTTTTCTCTCCTTCATGAAGGATAGCTTCATTGGATGCAATAGTCTACATTGGCAGCTATTTTCCTTTAGAATTTGAATTGTGTTTTTCCCGGTTCTCCTTTGAACTAAGGGTTTGCTTTTGAGAAGTCTGCAGTTGTTCTCATGGGCCTCGTGTGTCACTTCCCTATTTACTTTTGCTACCTTCAGCGTTATTTCCTTATCTGTGCATGTCATACACACAATAATATGGCTAAGAGTATTTCTTCTCTGGTCTCGTATATTTGGATTTCTGTATGTGCCCATCAGGTGAATGTAACTCTATTGAGCTTGGGAAAATTTTCTGCTATTATTTTTTTGAATGGGTTCTGAATGCTTTCAGTTCTAATTTCCTCTTCTTTACCATTGCATTTTAAACAGAATTATATTTTATATTAAGTAAAAGTATCAGAATATCTCTCAAAAGACAATGTACCTTGTTAATAGTTTTTCTGTTTCAAAACTTTGTCAACATACATGACTATATATGTAGATATAAATGTATGTTTTCAAAATAACAGTAGACTATCAAATAAATGTTAAATACGCAGAGATCCATGTAATTTTTTAACTAAATAGAAACCTCAGGGCCCAGTAGAGACCTTGAAAGAATATATAGAGAATGAATGATGCCAATGGAAAACCCTGGTAATGTAATTACTTAGCCTTAGTGTGTTTGACCTTCTGCAGTAATCCTGTCAAAAGACAAGAATGAGTGTCTGATGGTACTTATCTTATCTTACTGCTGCCTAGTGTTCCAAAGATGTTACCAAAGCTACTTACTTATTAAGTTCCTGTTATTCTGCTATCTCCCTCTCATAATGTGTTGTTTTGACTTGTTCACTTAAGCTAACCCCAGGGACAGTCTGAGTCTATAAAAGGTTTTTAACATATCCGTGGGTTAAACCCATTTCTTGTCCTGTGTTGGTCTTTTAAGATTGATTATTTAATATTAAAGCATTAAACACCACATATCATATTACATGGGCATTTCCTTATCCATCACCCCAGTATCTGCTGGATGGAACTGGCATGTGTACATGTATCTTTCAGTTTCTCCTGGAAAACTTCCTATTTCATTGTAGAAGTTCCTTCATTTCTAGAATTTCAAAAAAGCATCAGTTTGCATTGCTCCAAAGGTAATGTATGCCCTTATAAATGAAAGGTACATTGCATGTGTGTCAGTATCCACGCTTCATGCGTCATTCTCAGATGGTAGCTATTGGAGCTGTCTGCAAGACCTCCCTTCTTTTCTGGGGCAACTCAGTATAATGCTCTAAATTGGTGAATTTTCCTAAGAGAAAACACAAAGTAGAGGGTTCTGCTGAGTTATGTATGAGGAAAAAGTCACTTGTGTTTTAGTCCACTGAGATATTTTTAGGTCCTATATTAACACAACATACAAATATTGTTGGTACAACTTTTTTTTTATTTCCACCTTTCCCCTAAATAACTTCTTGTTTCTCACATATACAGCATGGTGGAAATACATCTACTTATAATTATATTTGACAAATATACCCATGGTAAGTATTATGTCACGTCATTTTTAACAATGGCTGCCAAATGGGCCTTCTACCAATACTTTTAATACTGTCTTTGATTAGACATACACACTGGCTCATAATATAGCCAATATCATATATGAAAATTAGTCGTTTTAGTTGTGCATGATTTGATGAGCTATAAATATCCACCAGTGACATTGAATTCACATATTTGAATATTTGGCTCTACTTTTGTGCATGTTGTTTGTATCTACTCTATTGAATTGCCTGGTGATATCCTATATCCATGTCTTATTACTTTGCTTTTTACATATTGATTTTTAAGAACTCATCTGTTCAATCTTTTATATACAGTACCAATAACTTCTATTAGACAACCTTTAGTTTTTTAAATTGTGGTATCTTTGATTACATACTTTGTATTTTCTTACAATAATATCTATCAATCTTCTTGATAGATATGTAATGGAGTTCTAGTTTCCTTTAAGAACTCTTTTTCCAGTCAGAAAAGCATTATAAAATGAATTCCAGTTTGTTATAAACTTGTCTTTTTTTTATAAAATGCCACTAATTGGGAGGGGGCTTACTTTATGTTTACTTTTAATTCTACTATCTATATAGTATATAACATCAACTCAAAGTACACTTTTGATTTTAATGAATCACCAACTACACCCACATTCTTTTTGCATAATCCTTTTCTTCTACTGGTTTGACATACATTCATTTCATAGATTTGTTTGGTAGTTGCTGTGCTCTACTGTTATTTTGCTGTCTCTTAACCTGTCCTTTCTCATAACATGAAACAATATTAATTATTGCATTTTAATAGTGTATTTTAAAGCGTAGCAGAACAAGATTGAGCAGACTGTTCACTTGTTCTCACGGATCTTATTTTACACATCCAAATGTTAGTGGCAGCTGGTGAAATTTGAGAGAGAAGTTTATTGAATATTGAAGATTTGGATTAATGTGCTAGGGATTGAGAAGTTCGTATCAACTCCAGCTGTGGGCAATCAGACAAAATATTAATGCTATAATCAATAATTAAGAGCACTGGACACTAATTGCCAAGCAATATTCACAATATTTTTTAAAATTGTGTTCTGTGGAACTCTGGCCTCCTCAATGAGCGAATGGATGACCAATCACAGGGAACTGATTTAATGAAAATCTTTCCCCAGTCTTTTACTTTCAACCGTCAAGTAATTTTCCTGAAGAGAAAGATGAAAAGGTGAGTGCTTATATTTTTCTTTGTGTATAAAATGTTGTTGCTGGGACAAATGATACAATTTCCAATATACAATCCAGAATCAATCAGTTCTCTGCTCTAGATTTCTCAGTACCAGTTGCATATTTTAATCTTGTGAGAGTTCAAGGAGAGAAAAGAAATGGATGAAAGAGCAAGAAAGAGAAGGGAAAAGGAAAGTTGGTTCTGAACCTCAGCTGATAAGCTGATAAGAGTAACACCTTGGGGAACACAAATCATCAGAATATCTTGTTGAAACAAATTCATGATCTTCAACCCTCAAAATCACCAGAAATGGAGCTCCAAGGTTTGTACTTCTAATAATTCCCAAAATAATACTAATACATCCCTGAGTTCCACCTTGAGTAACAGTGCTCAGGCAAATGGTTTGCAACAGTTCCCAAAACACAGCCAGAGAAGTCAATTGAAGATGCTGTTCAAGCGATCTATGCATCTCATAGAATCTGGCTGGAATTGCCAAATCCAGACTTTATGGAACCAGAGTCTCTATGCTAACCAGATCATCACATTTTGGAAAAGAAAAACAAAAACATTGCTTTTATTCTCGAACTTGTGTTCACCTGTCACCTGGGGTATGTGAGAAAGCTGCTGAGGCCTTCATACTTACTTCAGGTTGCCTTCTATACCTGAGTGCATTTTAGAATTGTTCACGTCACGTTTCTGTACAACTGAGTTTGAGAACTTCTTCCCTAGAGGAAATACATTGATTGATGTGATGCAGGACTTTTTTCTAAAATTCTCTTCTAGTCTCCTGGTCTGTCACATTGCCTGATGGCCACACCTGTATGTTAGGCAGAATTCTCTGAAACCCTCAGTGTATGTAGTAGGAGGATGGGCATTGTTTTATCTGTCTCTCACCTCTGAAAGCACAAAACTGAAATTAGTGAGGGTTCAGATGGTGAGAGAAACAATTTAAAATACGGTGCTCTTTTTGTCAGAGCCTGTGTGTATAGATTCTCACAGTCTTAACACCAGGGAGACAATGAGTGGTTATTTATTTGTTCACCTATGAGGTGAGTGACATACTGAACATGTAAGGAGCTACAGGATTGAGGCTAAACAGTGCAATGTAGTATTTTGCTTTAAGAAATAAACATGAGGGGCTGGGAAGGTGGCTCAGTGGTAGAGCGCTTGCCTTGCATGCATGAGGCCCTGGGTTCGATTCCTCAGCACCACATAAGCAGAAAAAAAAAGCCGGAAGTGGCATTGTGGCTCAAGTGGTAGAGCGCTAGCCTTGAGCTGAAGAGCTGAGGGACAGCGCCAGGCCCAGAGTTCAGGCCCCACGACCGTACCCCCCCCCCAAAAAAAAAAGAATTAGGGAAAAAATTATAAATTTCTAATTATATTGAAATTGAATATTTGGATGAAGATATAAGTGGTTGAAAAGAGTCATTAAGGCATATTCTATTCTTAGAGTTACATATTTTTTAAGATCATTGACTTCCTAAATCTTCTCATATATTTCAGATGGTAAATAGCACATTATTTATTGCTATCCCAGTAACATTAAACATACTGACCACTCCTAATTTAATTTAATCAAGGTAAATGCTAAAAATAATGCTTATCCTGGATATATTTGTAAAATATAATTGTAAGTCTAGAATGAGTCTTGTATGAATGAACTAGAACTTACTTTCTGTCATACAAGTACACTTGTAGAACTGTAGATGTTGAAAAAGATTCAGATATTTCTTGATAAAAGAATTTCTTTAAAATTGTTTCTTGATGAATACATACATGGAACAGCAGTCAATGAATTTAAACTATTGCTTTTATTATAAGTACACGGGAGCACAAATAAATAAGCACAAAAGTATCATAAAATATTGTCAATGCACTAAAGAAATCAATCTGTTTTCAAACAACATCTGGTTACTTCAGTAGTATCAAAGTACATATATAATTACATGTTACCTAAAAAAATCAAGTACAAAAATTAAGAGACATTAAAACATCAATGTTTATATTATTATGTATATAGAAATGGCTAATAACACATGAAGAGAGAAATCTGTTACCTAATGCTTATTTTCACAACTTTTCAGGCACATACCTGACATTTCTAATGAGTAATGAAAATTCAGTATGACATTCAAATTTTCAGATACAGTAAACATGTTATGTTGGAATGGATGTTGAATGGATTTTCTTTAAAAACCCTGTCTTTGAAAAATTAGTGCCATTATTCACTAGAAAACATATTATTTTATAACATTTTTTTCATAGCTATTTGTTTCAATCATTTGAAAGAGCAAGAAAGTAAACATACAATTGCTAAATACGTAAACACATTTTTAGTGCAAGATAACAAGACCTGTGACTTTACTGTGCTTTGTCTTTTAATAATCACAGGGCACTTTACACAAATTGCTACACTATGGATGTGAAGGAGTTCCAAACAAAAGAAGTGCATACCAAACACTTTCATACATATTATATACAGTCTGTGTTTTGTGTGAGGGTGTTTACATCATGTGTCTAAGAAGAAGCTTTCGGGGTGAGCGAACCCAGTAATCTTTAGGAACAATCAAACATGAGGATTTTCACATATGCTTGGTTGACATAAATCAAACAATAGCTCTTTAAAACTACTTCCCCTTCAATTTGCAACATCGTAGTATTTAAAGGGAAATGGAGTTTGACACTTTTTTTTCAAGATTGCACATATTTTCCTAATAGATCCACACATTTGTGCAATTTGCTAATTACACACATTGGTAATTGATTCAAATATTGAAGGGCTTTATATCATTCAAGTCCCAAGCCATAATGTTCAAGTGTTATCATGATTTCTGTAGACAGCTGTATTTGTGTGTGTGTGTACATACAGAGATTTATACACAAACATATTTTATACTTAGATATTAAAGTTGATGTCTTTCAAAATTTTATAGTAACTGAAAACTTAATGTGAAAACAAAGAAAATGCTATATTTAATCATGTAAGAGCTGTCGGGCTTATGAAATTGTTTATCTTCTTAGAAACAAGTGGATATATTTTGAAAATATTAGTGATTGCATAATTTAGCTCCTTGAAGACAAGGACTACACATTTTCCGAGTACTTCAGAAACTTTTTTAAATGGCTGATACACAAGTAGTTCAATGATAAACTGTTAAAGGAAGGATGTGTTGATAGCTACTTGTCCACATTCTACAGTCAGTAACCTAGTCTCCCCTGAAAGGAAAGACACAGTGAGAAAATCATACATATTCCATGTACCATTTTAATTTTATTTCCATTTAAATTTAGGACAAAATCAATAGTAAGCTACTAGTCTATTCTATCTATATTCCTTGACAATAGTGAAGTCCCTCATCTCAGAATATTTACTGCTTAATAGGAATCTTTTTCTAGTTTCACACATAATCCTAGTTAATTTACAAGCACTGCTTTCGGAAACTCAGTTACTGTAAATTGTGAATGATGTACAGACTATATTTATATGTGCACTCTTCTGGCTTCTTGCTTCGGTAATTAGAACAGTAACCCAATAGAGTAGCTTGGTTTTATTTAATTTTGTCAACAACTTGTTCAAAGCAGTCAAGCTGAAATCTGTGTGTAGGCAGGAATCAATCCTTTCCTAAAACATGGCAAGAGAAAAGTTTCACTTTTTTTTGTCCTAGAGACATTCAAAGAAAACTATCACTATTGTGAAAAGTGAAGTGATATCCAGTTGTAGCCAGAAAATCGGCCTGTATTAGAATGTGTCCATTCATTAAAAGTACAATTCTAATTATGGAATGTTTGGTTGTACTCTTCCAGTTCTTTTGATTGGATCACTTCTTTTACTCAACAAGGTGGAAATGCTGTGTCTATGTGAAGTCCAACTATAAGGTCTCAGAAGATGCTGGCTTTTGAGAGATTGGGGAAAATGTGGTATGCCATTCCTCTATCATTTCTAAAGAAATTTGCTTCTTCTCTGCTAAGAAGTATTTCACCTATAAAAAAGTTTTGCTGACAGCCAATTAAGCTCTGTGTCTAGAAACTTTACTTGGAAAAGACCATTTTTCATAGGTATGAGCTTTCTCGACCAGCTAATCATGCCACAGTGTGATTTGTTCTTTGGAGCGGCTAGAAATATGAGCTTTACCTTCTGACTAAATTCACACATCGAAGTGTCCTGATTTATCACTGAGAGACAGCTTGTTTTTCTCTCTTAAGATTTCTTATTCTCCATATAGAGAAATACTACAAAAAGAGGATATGGACTATAGAATAACCATCACCAAAGTGGATGATTTTATATTGTGCAGGCACGGAAATACAGTTCCCAAACCATATCTAAGAGAAGCCACATTTTCAGGTATTATAAATACTTCCCATGTAGGAAGATATTTGAAGAAATAAGTGAAAATCATTGTCAATGGTCAAAATTTCTGATCTGTTACTTTCTAAAAATAGTACACTTTTGTAAAGAAAAACAGTGCATGAAATGTGGCAGTCACATAAGTAAAACAGAGAAGTAAGAATTTGACCTGTCATTTCAGTACCTCTGTTTCCTTCTAGAAAAGTGACCAGGATGAAACATTAATTTCTGTCTACTTCAAAGACAGATAAGAAAGGTAGCATCTGAGAAGCATTCTTGTTACTTAGGTGACACATTGGTTTGTGACCTAAATATGAATTTCAAGAGAGGGCTACCATTACTCTACTGTGCCTGCAGATACATTGGTACCAAGATTATAAAGATGCTGAGAATTGATGTCTTGTGTTTGATTGACTGGCTTGAGTTTATCTCTCATCTCGATAACTTAAATGAGGATAACAACTTGGGCCATAAGCACCATTTATTTTAAATAGGATTTGATCTTAAAACGTTTTCATCTCTCCATTGTGCTCCATTGATTGTTATATTTGAAATGTTACCATTAGCTGGTGAAATATGGCAACAGAAGTCACTTAATTCATTTCAGATACCCTTGTGGTTTCCTGTGTTTTATACTTCTGCTGTTTCACCAGCTCGTTCTATAAGCAAGATCTAAAATGTCAGTAAGCAATTTTGTGTAAATTCTTCCACTGTGTATTCACTCACACACACACACACACACAACATACGTACACATGCTCCCACTTATCTTTTTCCTTATTTTTTCAGAATTATAACTGGACATCAAAATATACATTAATTATAAAACATTAAAAAAATTACATTATAACATTTTAAAGGCTCTTGAAAGGAACTATTATTGATAAAGCATTACTAAGTTATTTTTTATTAATATAGATTACAAAAATTCCCTAACTCCTGTAATATTTGGTTTTATTGAGCAGCAGAACAATATTGCTGTCAATACCCTCACAAAGACAACTACTATGACAAGAACTTCAATCACACACGTTGTCTCTCAGAAATATAATACTAAATCAGTTATTAATGAAGAACCACATACTGTCAGTTTTAGGAAGCATAAATAGTCATTTAAATATACAAAATATATGTGATAGTTTCCTTTTTATTTATCCGTGGCAATATTTATATTCAACTACCAAGTTACTTTTTAAAAGATATATAGGATTCTTTGAAAACTTAAATTTCACCACCACATAAAGTTGATTCCACCCGACCCCTCTGTCCCCTGCATTTCCTGTTTCTTCCTTGAAACAAAGTAAGATAAAGAAGTGGTCATAACTCTTTGGTCATGGTGCCATAATTAGTAAGAATGCGTGGGATGGTCATACAAGATTATGACCCCAAAATATCATGCCTAGCTTGATGAACATGAAGGATCAATAAGATTCAATTCCATGGACTGTACATTTTGAGAAAGGTTGGCATGTAGTGTACTGAAATATGCAAGCTGGTCTAGTTGAAGGTTGACTTCTCATTTTTAAGGGAAAAATCAGACACATGAAAATTTTCTTAAAATTAAAAAACAAGAACATGATGATGGTGGCTGCGATGCTATTGGTCTCACCTCTGTGAAGCTGTCCTGCTCTTGGAGCTTCTGATTCCTTGTTCTTCCCATTGTCACAGTGAACCCTGGTCTCCTCCAATCCGGTCCATGATACAAGGACACACATCCCAAAGTCATTTCTGAAGGAAATGGGCTAGGCTGGGATCTCCAAATGTACCCTACTGATTCTCTCTCTGATCTCTGACTAACCATGATTAAGTATAAACATGACGTTATAGAAGACAAATTCTTACAAAGCCTCTGTAGCAAAAATATTGGTGGATGTAAGAAGAACATCCAAAGGAACATCACACTTGCATTCACTTCCTGTCAAATCCTTAAAAACTTAAGGAAAAAACAGCAGAATCTTTTAAATAATGTTTAACTTTTACAATGCTAGCACCAGATCGTATCGTTTGTGGCTGAATATGATTTGTAGCTCTGAACTCTTGTGCAGAAGCCAACTGTGGTAAGAGAGAAACAAAGAAAACAACAACCAAAAATAAACATTTTAAATGCAAAAATCAATAATAAAAGGCATCCAAGGATTACATATAAAAGAGATAACAAATTGGTTAAAAACGAAATGACATCGTATCGTAAACACTTGATATTTCCGAAATTTAAATAGGTAAGAGTATGTATTATGTCAGATCTCCGCTCAGAACTCATATGTACAAATTTAATATCTTCTGGATTCAAAATAATCCGAGATCAATTAGTACGCCTTCATGGCAAGAACATATACTTTTATTTTTTCCTTGAACTGCCACAGTAAGGGCAGCTTCCTGTGGTGTTTCACTCTGGCAGAGAAAGTATGTCACAATGAATTACCATAGGACCAGCTTGGCCTCCCTCTTCTATTAAGCAACATGGAGGTGGAGGTCATTCTTTAAGGTCATTCATATGGCCGTATCCCAGAATACCGTGTGCTGTTTAGAATAGGGCGGAGGGCTGTACTTCTTTGCACCTGCGTTCTTCTTCCAGCTGGGCAGGATAGGCATGCTATCCTGTTTGCAAAGGCCCTTTTCCGTTTTCTGTCTAGCCTTTATTTCCTTGCACAAGCACCGCTTTTTCTCAATCATCTCAAGCATTGTATGGTCTCCATGAAACCACGGCATGCATGCCACCTAGCAGAAAAGAAAGAGTGAATGCAGAAGGGGGAAAAATGGAATAAAAGCATATGTTTGCACTGCTAGTAGTCATTTAGAAGTCAGCTACTTCTTCATTTCCTTTGAACTTTCCTAAAATGTCTAGAGAAATACAATAATTCTTACAAAGGAAAAATGAGAGCATGGAAACTAGAAATAAACTTTGTATTAAAAAAATGAACATCATGATACTTTTTAATAAGACTTGGAGCGTAAATGCATCTGATGTGATTATAGCATCTACAATATGAAAAAAGTTTTTTGTATTTTTAAATAACTTACCCAATAGTTACCCTTTTATTTTTATGTTAGTCCACCAATTGATCTCAATATGTCTCCATTCAGTTTCTGGAATTACTTTCTAGTGCGAAATCACATCAATGTGGAAGTTTATATTTAATTGTTTGAGAAATCTACTCTATGAGTTGAAAGTTTACTATATTTCATGTGAAGTCAAAAAATCAGATATGACAAATTTTAAGATGACAATCAAAGAAAACATTTATTAAATTCTCCCTCTATAATGAATCTTATTGTAAGATTTGTTACAACAATGGTGCTCAAAAAGAAATTATATAGCATTGCCCATTGTGCTAAATGAAAGATTTAAAGAAAGTTGATAATTTCTGCAAATACACACAGCCAAAAAACAACAGAGACAATATTTAAACATGAGCTGATTTCCAATACCTTTGTCTTTTGTGACTGTGTTACACTGTCTCTCGATGTGTATAACTTGATGGAAAGACAGATGAGTCCAATTGTCCTTAACAGATAGATGAGGAAACTAAGACTTCAACAGGTTATCTATCTTGCTTCAAAGCAGTCAGGTAGGTGTTGATAAGTAGAATTATTTTGATTCTGAGCCATTTAAGTAACCACCAAAATCTAAAGCTAAAAAACATAAATTAAAATCCTAGATGTGTTCAATTTCCATGTCACTCAAGTTCTTTATATCTCTCTCTGTCTGTCTGTCTCTCTTTCTCTCGTTTTTTTTTTTTTTGGGGGGGGGGGGGGGAGTCGGTTGTGAGGCTTGAACTCTGGGCCTGAGCACTCTCCCTCAGCATTTCAGCTCAAGGCAAGTGCTCTACCACTTGAGCCACAGTGCCACTTCCTATTTCCTGGTGGTTAACTGTAGATAAGAGTCTCATGGATGTTCCTGCCTGGGATGGCTTTGAACCATGATCCTCAGCTCTCAGCTTTTTGAATTGCTAGGATTACAGGCATAAGCCACCAGCGCTGAGCTTCTTTGTCTCTTTTTTATGAATACCTTAATTGATAACATCATACATTTTTAAGTTGATATGAGACTTAAATGAGATAGTGAAAGTCAGCTCATTTCAAAATCAGTACAATACTGTCTAACTCTTATTATTCTAGTACAGAAAACACCTATACTCTACCAGAAGTGTGCAAAGACCTATGCCCAGTGGTGGATAACACTCCCAGATGCACTGAGAATTAGGATTTGCCTACCCACTACAAGTAGAAAAACATGTTTCAAGAAAAAATTACGTGCAGGTCACAACAAATAAGTGAAGCTGGACCTCTCTGACGCTCAGATCAGATACTGTCGCCTATAACCCACTCCATTTTGTGAATTTCACTCTGAAATTACAATGCTATTTATTTTCCATATGCATTACTATTTCTATATGCTATACAAATTCAAATATATATGTGATTCTTACTCTATCATATCTAATTTGGATTTGAATATGGAACCAAACCATATAACTTAGACATGTAACTTGTATGTGCTTACCTTGTACAAAATACCTTGAAAAATGAACAGCGTATAGATGCCTTTTGATGTGGTTTAGACCCTCTCTTAGGACCTTGGCCCAGGAGGTTCACAATTTCAATAAATTTCCAGCTATTTATTGAGGTATGTAATGAACATATTTGGGTCACAAAGGAGCTCACCAGCTGCTCAGCCACATTACAAAAGGTTTAGGATATTTTATAACATGATAATCTATGCAAAAAATACATTAACCCTACTATGGTAGAAATATAAGCAAAATTCATTGAAACTCTCATAACGCAATTTATAACACAGAATCCCCATGAGGAAATCCTTATTCTCATTTATCTTAGGAGCACTAACATGTAGAACAGAGAGCAGGCTCTTAGCAAATGCTGTATGAATTTTCTGAATTGAGCAGGTTTAGTTGCTATTCAAAAAGCTCTCCAGATCATTTACTTCATAAGATTTTTACTTCTTTATATGAACCATTTTAGTTGGGAAATCTCCAAATTCTTGAGGGCATAAACATTTCTTATAGATTTACTTGCACATTTGCTTTTGATTTACTTGTCTACATAAACATTAAATCATTTATTACCTAATTTTCTTTGATATATTTATGATGTGAATCAGCATGTCCAACTACAAAAGTTATTCAGGACTGTTTGACAGCATTATCAGCCAGACATTTTGTAGTGGCAGTAACACTTCCTTGTATTATCCATGATGAATTTGTGGTTTATATAAAGTAAAAAATGTGTGTCCTGAGTCTGTGTATTCAGTGATTAAAAATTAACAAATTTATCTTTAAATTAAAAAAAATAGAGGTATAAGAACAAAGGATTAGAAAGCATGGCTATTCATGTTTCTCATATTTTTCCTTTAAAACAGTTTTATGTCCACTTGATTGATAGAATACTTTGTAATCTTAGTAGAAGAAAATCACCACCTCTTTTATGGACTAGTTTGAGGCTGAGTCTCTACTTTCAGTGTCCAAATGTATCATCAGTGAGAATGCATTTCCCAATACATGGAATCCCATGGGAAAGCATTTCACAATACACAAATGAGGACTAGGGAGTGGGAGACTACTGAAGTACAGATTGTTGGAAGGTAGCCAATTCAAAATTTAGAAAGAATGGAATACATTCACAAAAATGTGGAATGCACAATATAGACTATTCTCATATTATGTCTGCTGTAATACAGATTTTTTTTCTTACTGAAAATATCCAAGTAAATTATTTCTATGTGAAGATGAAGTGAATGAATGAATACAGAATGTGGCTCATTCATGAGAAGATAAATCTGCTTGCATATATACTTTAAATAGCATATGTTTGGGTGCAGATCTTTTTTTAGTGCTCAAATTGGAATTCAGTGTTACTACTGTGGTAATGTATGTGCTCCAATCTCCCCAAAATATGACTTAATATTATTTTCAGGCTGATAGTGAGACATAATGTGTTCATTCAATGTGTTCATTCAATATTTTGGCAATTATATGGAGTGTGTTAAGACACTATCTATAAAGAGTTCTTCACTTTTTCTGATTTCTGTTTTATCACAAAATTCTCTATAGCTTATTCAAGTAAAAAGTCCATTCCATCTCTCCTAGTAGTTGAAATAAATTTGAGGATAAAATTACAACTAATTTTAAACAAACCAGAAAATACATTCTCCTAGTTCTGTTATTAAGTGATCTGTTATTAAGTAATCCAGATATTATACATAAATATATACATATACATAAATAGGAAAAATAAATATAGAAGCTGCTAACTACACATTGAGAAATAGTTATAAAGCATTTATTCAGTTATCATGAACACATATTTCTTGGATAAGATTTTTATAGTAGCATGATTCATCAGAGATTATTTATTGAGTAATAGCCTCATGGAAATAAAATCAAATGAAGGAGATGAATCAAAAATCTCCACCTCTGTGTGCTCCACAGTCATTTCCAGTCAGTACATACACAGAAGCGATAGAACAGGTTTATGGAAGGGAATCCCTGTTCTGGGACCTGATTATGTGTGCTCTTTTAAAACTCGCCAATGGAGCCCCTAACTCCCAAGGTGACAGCAGTAAGAAATGAGACCTTCTGTCTTCTGATTAGCCTGTTTCACAAGAAATTATCATTTTCCTGTATAGATTTACCCGGAATAAAAGAAGTTGGAGTTGTCAAAGATCTCGGACTTCCTTTATAATTCACAGCAAGATTCTCTTGTAGGACAAGGCTGGTGCCCATGAAGAAATTAGACAGTCTGTGGGAAGGCCAGAGGCTGTCGTTCAAGGTGCCTTCTTAAAGAATTATAGAAGGCAGCAAGACACTGACACCCATGTTCTACCTAGCCTTAGAGACCCTGAGGTCAGCTATATATTTTCTTACTGAACAAATCTTTCCTCTCCCAACTGAGTGGATAGAGGCTGATTTTTATCCATGAAGCATACTGGAAATAATAAAATGTGAATTTTAACACATAATTTCAAGATGGTGAGCTAGCTATAACTCACCACTCAAATAGAACCAACTACCTGTTCTTGTACAGCTCATAAACAAGATTGTTTGTGACTTTTTGAACAGTTGAAAGCAAAAATTAAAGGGAGAATACTTGGTCACTGACACACAAAAATTACATGAAATTTAAATGACAGTGTATATAAATAAAGATTTGTTGGCATACAAACATGCTTATTTGTTGGCATATTGTCTGTGATCTAGAGTTCAGGAGTTGAGACAGAAATCTTGGCAGTCACAAAGCCTAAAATCTTTATAATCTGGTGCTTTACATAAAAAATAATAATGGGAAGCCCCTGAGATACCATGAAAAATAAATGAGCTGGTCATGGAGATGTACACTTAGAATCCTAGTTACTCAGAGGTAAAGAGGAGAAAGAGGAACAAGATCAACCCAGGCAAAAGTACACAGAGACTTCATCTGAAAACCATTTGAAAGCAGAACCACTGGAGACAAGGGTTGAGTTGCTGAGTAGCCTTGAAAACATGAGGCCCAGTACAGATAAACATTACAAATAACTATTACAATAATAGCTAATCACTGCATTATGATGTATATAATAACTAAAAAGGTCAAGTATATTGCATGCAAAGCCTATTAATATGTTTGTGTTTTTATTAGCACAAGTTAATTGTATGAAGGAGTTCCATGTTGATCTTTACAAAATTATTATTTTTATGTATGAGTGCTGGCATTGGGACTTGAATGCAGGACCCTATTTCCTCACTATGCTGTGCTCTATCACTTGGGCCAGGCTTCTACTTTTAGCTTTTTAATGATTAATTTAGGATAAAAGTCATACAGTTTTATCTACCTGGACTGATTTCAAATCACAATCCTTATATTGCAGCCTCCAGAGTCACTAGGATTACATATATATATATATATATATATATATATATATATATATAAGCCACTGACATCTGTCACCATTATCATCATCATCATCATCATCATCATCATCATTTTATTATTATTATTGTTGTTGTTGTTGTATGTGTTAGTCTTGAGGCTTGAAGTCAGAGCATGGATTCTGTTCCTGAGCTTTCTAGCTCAAAGCTAATGCTTCTATTACTGCATGGTTAACTGAGGAACTATATGAACTTTTCTTCCCAAGGCTGGTTGCCTTTGAACTACAATCCACAGCCTCCTGAGTAGCTAGGACTACAGCTATGAGTCACCAGCTAATGTTTTAACAACACTGTTTTCAATGGATGAATTAAAAAAGAAAATTTGTTAAATCTATACTTATTTGTTACTATCACATATGGTCATTTGATCAAAGTCCTGCTGTTTTGTCCTCATACTCTTTCTCAAATACTCATTCAACTAAGCAATTGGTCATTTGGCCCTTTTAATAAGTGTATATTAGAACCCTCAAGCAAAATATGTCAACAGTGGCACTATAAAATGAATATAAAACAAAATTCACATGAATTTGTAATATTTTTCTATATATTTTATATCGTTTGACTCATTATGTAGAGTGAAAATGATGAGAACCAGATTCTAGCATTACTTCAGAAAAATTAGTTGGGCATGATGACACTACATTTTGAAACTCCATCCTTATAAGAAAAAGTAGAATACTGGAGTCAAAAGGTACGTAACATGATTTATACTCTCCAGACAAGAGATTTCATATTAGTCCAATCCTTTTTAAACCATCTAGTTGCTTGTGATGTATCTGTCACTCTAATGATTCCACCTGAAAACAAAACTTTATTTTGGAAACATTTCCTCCAAAGTCTAGTGAATTATATTTCTTGTGTCTTTTTCCCTGCTATAATTTAGAACAAAGCAATCAACTTCATAAAGCTTAGGCAAAAGTGTAACTCCAAAATAGCTATTGGAATTGATATAGAGAAAGAAGAGTTATAATTGTCTGATTATCAACACTTATTCAAATATTCATCTATAAATCTCTCAGCTCTCAAAACATGTAAATATAACTTAGTGATTGTCTCCTCAGAGTGCTTAGCATTCACAAAAAGTTTGAATACCTATAGCTAGCTCTGTTTTCCTCATAAAATAATTTGCATTTTGGAAGTATTAAAAGGTGGCCCAGCCAGGCACCAGTGGCCCCCGCCTGTAATCAGAAAGCTGAGATCTGAGGATCACGGTTCAAAGCCAGCCTGGGCAGGAAAGTCCGTGAGACTCTTATCCCTAATAAACCACCAGAAAACAGGAAGTGGTACTGTGGCTCAAGTGGTAGAGTGCTAGCCTTGAGCTGAAGAGTGCAGGGACAGAGCCCAAGCCTAGAGTTGAAGCCCCATAACCAACAACCACAACAAATAAAGGTGGCCCAGCATCACGGTATTTTTACAGTCATTAAAAGACGCAGTCAAGGCTGGGTACTAGTGCCTGTAATTCAAGCTCTCAGGAGGCTGAAATCTGATGTTTGAGGTTTGAAATCAGTCCAGCTAAAAAACTTTGGGTAACTCTTAGCTCCAACTAAGCATCAAAATGCCAGAAATGGAGCTGTGGCTCAAAACAAACAAACAAACAAAAAAAGTTCACAGGCCCTGAGTTCAAGAAACATTATCAACAAAAAAATAAGTAAAACAAAAAATCTAAAAAGTAAAAAGCAAAACCAAATAATTCAAGTGGTTTTACTTATAATAAGCACTTTTTATACAACTTTATACTACAGCAAATAGAATTTTCAATTCCATTGGCTTGAATTTGATCCTGGTCTTCCAATATTGCTTTGATGATGTTGAGAAAGCTATAATAGTTTTCTTTTTTGTTTAATAATGAAAATTGAATATCTTTATTAAAATTTCCTTTTTATGTTTCACAAAAAATTATGTCAAATTCATGTATCCCACCAGAACTGTTATACTACATCACAGTTCATATGTTATTTATAAAGGCAATGCCACTCATGAAAAAAAAGAATGAGAATTAAATATTTTACAGAAAAATGAATATAACTTAAGTTTTCCATGGCTGTTCACCTGAGATTTTTTATTTCAATTTTAATTCTAATCTATGTACCATGTTTCATTAATTTTTCTCCTATAATTTTCCTTCATTTTTCATCATGTTGACTCAGAATATGTGTTTTATGAGAGAATTAAGCAAGCTTTCGCCTGAGAGATGTACTGGAATTCTGGCAGTTTTTCCCATGTCTAAGTTTACTTTGGATATATGGATACACTGACAAAATGAGAGTTGCTTTCCAGTGCAAAATCAAAGGTATTAATTGCCTCCTGGCTTTCTTTTACTAGATCTGAACATCACACATGATATTTAATATCTGTCACTTAATAGAAAACATCACATGTTGTATTATAAATCACATGTGATGTTTGCTTTTATATATCTGTGCATGCCTATATCTAATCAAGTATATGGAATGTATGTATCAAAATATTATGAAGATATGAATCAATCTATATTTGCCCAATGTACATCCAACCAGTTGATGTAACCAAACAAGCGTTTCAAGTTAACAGTCACTGGCCATTTTCCTTGCTTGTAAAATGAGGGAAAACAAAGTCTCCCTTCAATTCTGTAGTAATGTTCTTTGATGAAAAATATTACCACATGTTGCTTTTTGAGAAAAGAAGAGGTTCCAACTTCCATTTAAACAGAATTCAAGCTATTCCATGTTCTAATATGTTCTTTAATAACTGTCCTATTGTGGGGATGTCTGCGTGTTTGATTTTCTATTTTCTTAGGGGCAGTATAACATGTATCAATCAATGGGTGAGGAAAAAGGTTTTAGTATTCATTATGTCTGAAATCTATGACTAGTTATTTAATTTCTGTTAGAACTTGTTCAGCTGTAAAACATAAAAAATTTGAGACTTGAAAGAATTGAGTATTCCTATTTGGCATTTCTTCAAAAGTGGACAGTCAGCCTTCTCAGTACAGGTGGCTCACATCTATAATCTCAGCCTCTCAGTAGTCTGAGAGCTGAGGACTGTGTTCCAAAGCTAGCCAGGGCAGAAAAACCTGTGGGACTCTTATCTACAATTAACCACCAAAAAGTGGAGTTGTGGCTTGTTTAAGTAATAAAGCAGTAGCCTTGAACACAAAGGCTCAAGAGCAATACCAAGCCCTAAATTTAAGCCTGGAGAGCAGCGATCAAGCACACATGTGCACGGGCACTAGCGCGCACATGCACGCACACACACACACACACACACACAGACACACACACACACACACACACACACACACACACACACACACACACACACACACACACACACACACACACACTGTAGACAGTTTAAAAAATTATGTATAATCCTTGAGGGCAAGAATGGTCTTGTAATTCATCGTGTCTGCCATCTCCATCTCATCTTAGTCTGTTGTTACAGACTAAGTGCTTCAAAAGGAACAGAAAAGTAAATACATTCCTGACTATACAGGTAACATTGACTGAGCATTTTTAGGAACATCAGTTTTGAAGTCTTAGATTTAATGAATTACCTCATGTCACTTTGGCTCACTTGAATTCAACCATATCTCAAAATATACAAGATTTAAAAATATATTTCCTAGGATTTATAGATCACTGAAGGCACCTAGCCTGAAACTCCCTCTCAACTATGTATGTGTCACTCATTAACCTGTTGCTCTACAGCCAAGAACAACAGGTTCCAGACATCATTCTGGGCGCTTTGGCTTATGTTAAATGACAACCCAATGCTCCCTAAGCCTTTGCCTGGCTCTAGATTTGAATGATGTCAGGCAAAGACAGCCACAGTTTTGTCTGGTTTCCCTGGGCATTATTATGGAGGGAGAGTCAGATGGATTATGGGATAAAAGATCATAAAAGTTTTGCCCACGTCAAAATGAAAGAAAAGCAAATTCTGGCCATTTCTACACTCCGTCCATATATAACAGGACTAATACATAAGTAATGGATAGAGATTTGGGAAGAAAGAATTAGACAAATTATTTTTGTTTGCTATATTACAAATATATTTCACCCATGCAGTATGCATGTACATGTATTTATATTTACACATATGCATGAATATCATACACTTGTAATTTATTATGGAAACTTTCTTTGGGTCAATTAGCTACTATGTTTTTTAGAAACTAAAATGACAAAAAATATTACAGAAGAATACATGTGTTTATAGCATCACTTAAGAAAATATAGTGAAAAAGTTAACATGTTCCATGTATTGGGATTCTTGATTGAGGTAGTCATGGACTCCCAATGTTCCTCAAGAATTTTGTAATACTTCAAAAACAAGTTGGAAAATTAATTTCACAACTTGGGTGTGTGACTTTGGAGTGGAAGACTGTTACAATCTACATGATAGTTATGACAGCATGAATGATAAAGCAATCCTGGTACTCATGATCTGCTTCATATAACCATGTTTCAGGCA
Organism: Dipodomys spectabilis; assembly: GCF_019054845.1. Taxonomy (NCBI): domain Eukaryota; kingdom Metazoa; phylum Chordata; class Mammalia; order Rodentia; family Heteromyidae; genus Dipodomys; species Dipodomys spectabilis. The sequence continues at coordinate 6,301,512 of NW_024870728.1, forward strand.
CTCTTTGGTCACACAATGTATCCATTTCTTTAAGCTTCATAACTCTCTAAAATGCTTTATTGCTATTTTTAGATGCTAAAGGGTTGAAACAGGTGTTGTTTAATAGGTTGTAACAGATGTAATATAACATGTCCAGCAGAAGGCAGAGTTGGAATTAGAACTCACAGTACTGTTTACAAATGCTAAAATTTTATCAGACTAAATTGGCTACTACCTTTTGAAGCCTAGTAGTTATTCAAGTTGTCAAAACTGGCCACACACTCTCTCACACATACAGAGACCGTTGTTATGTTGTTAGGTAAAGATCAGTAAAAATCTACAGGATTTAAAACTTATCAGGACTTTGAAGGCGAGACCAAAGTTGGTGGGTTTTTTTTTTATGTTCCTTAATTGTCACCACTCTCATTCTTTCTTCTGCTTAGCAAGGAACTGCTCACGTGAACTACTGCACTTCACTGGGGCAAAGTACTGTGTTGTTCCGTGCAAGACAGTAAATCTCTCTTATCAGTCTCAGGAGACAGACTCCACCCAGGCTGTGAAAAACCATGGTCAGCAGTGCAAAACACAGTAACCTCTCTCCTTCCAATTACACTCACCGCCTACTGCTCATTTCCTGAACAAGAATACACTCATAAGGCCCAGCATATTTGGCATTGATTATTTCAAGTACCTATGCCCAAATCAAATTGCAAAGGTAGCTTGTCTTTGCTCTTTGTTATCCCTCCTTTCTGGTTTTCTTTATAAAGGTGTTATTACTAAAACAATAATAGATACCCTATCATGATCGAGGACATGTTCAAGGAGTGAATGATAATTTCCCTCCCTTCCCTTCCTTTCTTCCTCTCTTTTCTTTCTTTCTTTCTTTCTTTCTTTGTTTCTCTTCCTTCCCTCCTTTCTCCCCCCCCCCCTCGCTCGCTCACTTTCCCAGTCCTGAGGATTGTACTCTAGGCCTGGGCACTGTCTCTGAGCTTCTTTGTGCTCAAGGCTAGCACTCTACCACTTGAACCACAAGGCCACTTCTGGCTTTTCCAAGTTTATCAGAGATAGTCTCAAAGACTTTCCTGCCCTTGCTGGCTTTGAAATGCAAACCTCACATCTCAGCCTCCTAGGCTGAGGATCCTAACTAGGATTACAGGTGTGAGCCACTGGAGCCTGACTAATAATATATATTTTGCTATAAAAATACTTACTTTCTGTTACCTAAGAATAGCTCCTTTTCAATTCATTCTCAAACCACTCACTCACTGGCAGTTGCTCTGGGTAATTGGGTACTGAAAAGGAAGACTCTCGGAAAGTGGTTTTCTCATTAGCTGCTTTGTTCATTTCAATGATCTTTCCTCCCCCGTCTGATGGTAGTGATATTTTCATGCACATTTTTGTGTATCCAGCTGTACTCACAATTATGGTGAGATATTAGTGTCTTTTGAGCAAGTTACCCGAAAGTGTGAGCTGAAATACTAGAAAGCTCTATGAATGACGTCATAGGACAGAAGGCCAGGGATGGATTTCATGCCAGGTTGAAGGAAAATACTGACTGCATCAAGCCATCATTTACAAACTTGGGAGTAGGAAGAAGGAAGGAAGTCATTTGGGCAAGTTATATGATCTAACCAAATTGTGGTTGAATAGAAGTAAGAAGTTCTGGGGTGCTATTGGACAGTAACATGAAATAGAGATGAAAATTATATACTATATGTATCAAAAAGTGAGAAGGAAGACTAGTGAATGCTTCAAATGTCGTGAAAAACACCATGACTAAAGATATCGGTAAGTTCAATTGAAATTCAGTGTTAGAAATTGCACGCATAGATAGAGATAGCATAGCAACCCGTTATTAGTATGTGCACCTTTCGTTTCATTAGCTACCATTTTAAAAATAAATTTAAAAAAAAAACCTTTAGGAAATAACAAAAAAAAATTCCAAGTGAATGAAATGTATCACATTTCATCTAACAAGATGGCAAGAGAATGCAAAGTCAGTGTGCCGAAGAGGTTGCTAACTCCGTATACTTCAGAACAAATGTATCTGCATGGTTGGCCAGTGTCTCCCGTGAAAGATGAGGCTCAGACACACATCAGACTTAGCTATGCAACTTCCAAAGATCAGTGACACAGCGTGAGCATCTCATACATGTCCACAGAGCAAACATGCCAATGAGATGAGACATAGTATGTTGTTCTTTGAAGAACATTTAGAGCACATAACTTTATATCAATCAAGAATCCCTATATATGGGAAAGGTCAGGTCTTTCAGTAACGACAGCACATGAGAAGAAGGTTAATTGTGATTTAATTACTAAATGTCTGGAAATGGTTTTAAAGTGTTGATGTGCTGAAAGTGTATAAAGTCGTGAAGGACATCTAATATAAACATCGACGGCTTAGGAGAAAATAGATTCACATGGTACAATATGAGATGAAGGGTTTTTTTGCCCATGTCAACAGATAGAGCCATGTGATAAACTTATAAAAGAAACAATATATGATTTTTACAATGTTATGTTTGTAAATGTTTGGTCTCAGAAAGTAAAAGTGGCTATAGACAAACTGTGGGGTATTTTTTTCACAACCAAGAAGACACAAAATGTTTCTCAGCCATTGAACTTGATCATGACTACGCAGACCATGTCAGCTGTTAGTTGGTAAAGCTAATGACTTATAATACAGACAGCAACACCTCTGAGGTTTCAGAGTTCCTTTATATGTTTTTAAAGGAGCAAGAAGTGTAGCAGCAGAAAGCCTTAAAGAGATATTCTCCCAAGGTGCAGGCAGAAAAAGCCCAGACAAGAATGCCTGGATTATGGATTGCCTGGAAAATTAGAGAAACATGACATCCATTAATTGGAGGTAAGTTTGCTCTCTCTTTTTTTTTTTAATTATTTTTCTGTCAGTGGTAGGGCTTGAACTCTGGGCCTGGGTGCTGTCCCTCAGCTCTTCAAATCAAGGCTAGCACTCTATCACTTGAGCTTCAGCACCACTTCCGGTTTTCTGGTGGCTTATTGGAGATAAGAGTCTCACGGACTTTCCTGGCTTTGAATCTGAGATCTCAGCCTCCTGAGTAGCTAGGATTATAGGCGTGAGCCACTGGTGCCTGGCAAGTTTGCTCTCTTTAAACATGCTGATCTATCCTGGTGAGCCTCAGCCTCAGCATCATTGTAATCTCAATGCTGGTTCAAATTCACCATTTCTCATTCCACTCTGAATGAAACTTTCATAGCATTGGAAAATATGTTTCCTACTCTTGACTGTGTCATCGTAAGATAGTACTCATCTGCAGCGCCTCGCAGGCAGCTGTGAGCACTAAGTCTGTCCCCTGGCTATGGCATCTAAATACACGTTCGAGTCTGTAATTCCAAGCCTGAGCCATATCAGCCTAAAGCTGGAGGCTTTAGATCTAACTCAAAACCAGCCCTGTTCCTCAAGGAATGCAAGTAGCACTTGTAATTTTGCTCCTTCATTAATTGGACTTCCTCAAAATATACTGATGGTTTGTTTCCTCCTAATCAAATTCTTCCCGCCTCTGTATGGGGGTTAACATAGAAAGGCAAGAAAAGAGCATGGATTCATGAAAAATCCAAAGTCAACTAAAGATCAACAGCAGCTCACTCTACACCAATGATCTACCAGCACGAGTTAATAACCTAGCTTGTGTCCATGCAGCCTTAGTATTTTCCATTCCTTTCTTTTCCTGTATCTCTTCTGCTCTGTGTTCCATTTACTATCTATCTAGAAGACATACCACTATCTAGTAGACATTCCTCCGAGCAGCTAAATATGAGATTCGCTCAATATGAGAAAGACATCAAGACAGGCACTGCCATTCAAGTCTCATTTGAAAATCTTCATGTCCAATTTCATTAATTGAAGGTTTTTATTGCTTATTCACCTGGTTCCCGGGAGGGCAATTTGTTTGCTCAAGTACAAATAACATGAACATACTTTATTAAATGGTGATTAAGGTTTTCGGTACTAAGCCTAAATAGTTCCTAAATTAATATTTACAAACAGCTGCTAAAGTTGTGACAGAAACTCGTTCAGCCTGAAAAATCACTTCAAGTTTTACCTAGAAAACGCCTTTGCGATTCCAGGCCTTCTCAGTATCGATTCACAAAGGACTGACTGCAGTGATATTGTATCTATACATAAGGCACAGAAGACAATTCAAAGCTGGAATGCAATGGTGAGTTTAGACTATCCTTTTATACAGTGCTGCTATTCTAGCCCCAAAACAGCCTCTGTTTTCCCATCATGGCACCCTCTGCCGAATGCTTCAGAAAGAGGAGAATCAACACAAAAATAATGTTGAAAGCAACAAGAAGAGCATTGGTTTCATCATCTCATAGGTATCTATATTTATATCTATAACTATACCTCAATAGATAGATAGATAGATAGACAGACAGACAGACAGACAGACACCTAGCTATGTCAGTGACCCTCATAGTCAAGGCATTATGTCACATATCCCAGGTTGCTATTCAAACCTATCAGCGTTTTAATTGAGCCTGCCTTTGTGATCTGATTCCCTAAAGGAAAGCAGTGTCTCTCTTAGGAGGAATGTGGGCTCTCTCTAGCTCCTGGAAGCCCACATCAGTTCTATCCCAGGCTGAATGATCATTGCTTTTGAGCAAGACTGGTACAACTCCTTCCATGATGAGCCTTTCTTGACTCCGGACCATTTTCTAAGCAGTTGAAGAGGTGGCCAATAGACCTTGGCAAAGTCATGCTTTCATAAACCTTATAGTGAGGCACCTGTCCCTTCAGTGCTTAACCAAGATTCACGCTCATAAGCTAGATGAAAAGAAAATACAAGCATGGAGAAGTGAAAAGCAGGACAAGGGAAAGGGCAGAGCTCGTGGATGGGTCATAAAACTTTGTAAATTACAGAGAGGTTCAATTAAAGGCAAATAAAATCTTTGTGCTCTCCTACATTTAACTTGTCTCTCCAATTCAGTGAATACTACCAGAATAAAGATGATCCCAAAGGAAGTCACTGCATTCTGGTAAGAAAATTCATAGATTGTTTAAGTTAAAAAGCCTTCTATTTTCTCATGGCTAGACTTGGGATCACACAGGAAAGCAAGAAAGAGCCTTAATTTTTTAATATTATTTCCATGGACTGCCTTCTTTAACATCAATATATAGTGAGATTGCTTTAATGATATAAATGTGACTTTGTAGGTTTTCCAAGTAAGAACAATATATAAACTCAAGCCCCATACCCTGTCATAGTTGAAGGGCTGGCCTCTTTCAACAAGGGCCAACACACAGGGAATAGGGCAGGGTATGTCTTTGCAATGGTAATAATCACAGGAGTGCTACAGTAATAGTGATTGATTTGCGCATAACCTGGGCACCTACCATGTCTCTGGTGCTCATAGATTCCTCTTCAAATTACTTTTATAACATCAGTTAGGATGCTCACAAGACAGATAAAGAATGAGCTGCAAGCAAGAACCCCCCAAGTTTGAGGGGGGATGGAAATCTGGGCTCCGTGGCAGTCACTGTGCCCCCTCTGGCTTGAAGTGTGCCATCCGGGGCTCTGGCAGCCTTATGAGGACTGTGAGGTCCTCACAGTCCTCGGCTCTGCACGGTGCCCGTGTCTCCAGCCCTTCCCAGGAAAACAGTGCCGGCCACACGAGTGGAGCTTTGCTTTGCTTCTTGCTATTGTTGGGCAGGTTGTTTCTTTTTGATTCTTGCTGTTTTGTTTCTTTCTTACCACCTCACAAGTTAAGAAACCGAGAAGGAAGTGACATCATTGGAACTAAATAATACAACAATAACAATTCCACTAGAGAGTCCATCACGCTCCACGACCCTCTGAAGGCTAGAGCCCACGGGCAAAGCAAAAGATTCTAGATCCTTCAGGAACCATTTCTCTCTTTGCATCACGGCTGAAATCTTTATTATGAGTTTATATCTTTTTTGGGGGGGGGGTCCAGTCGTGGGGCCTGAACTCTGGGCCTGGGCGCTGTCCCTCATCATTTCAGCTCAAGGCTAGCACTCTACCACCACTTGAGCCACAGCGCCACTTCTGGCTTTTTTTTTCTGCTTATGTGGTACTGAGGAATCGAACCCATGGCCTCATGCATTCAAGGCAAGCGCTCTACCACTGAGCCACTTTCCCAGCCATTAGTTTATAGCTATAACAATAATAGAATAATGACTTACTTTTTGAAGATGTATGTGGCCTCATGAAAATTCTGACTGTGTGTCTGTCCTGGGACACATAGATAAAAAATCATCCATGTGTCATTTTCTTTCTTTATCCCTAGCATCCTTCTGTCAGCCTGATCTGATTGTTTTATATGGTTATGTTCAGATTTAAAGTAGACCCACTTAGAATGATATTTTCCAATGATCTATACCCTATTTCAAAAATGTATAGATGGAATATCACACAATATAATTGAGGAACTCTATACATAATATATATTTTATAGTACATAACATTATATAATACATTAAATATAAAACAAACCTAATGAAAATGTACAACAAACCTATTACATGTCATACGATATCATATAAGACATATTGTATTATATAACATATAACTTGTATTTATATATGAATAGTGGTTTCAGAATTCAAAAATAGCCCACTCTTTGTGACAAAAAAACAGTTAATTTCTAGTTTTCAAGAAACACAGTTCTAGCCGGGTGCTGGTGGCTCAAACCTGTAATCCTAGCTACTCAGGAGGCTGAGATCTGAGGTTCAAAGCCAGCCTGGGCAGGAAAGTCCATGAGACTTTTATTTCTAATAAACCACTAGAAAACCAGAAGTGGCACTGTAGCTCAAGTGGTAGAGCGCTCACCTTGAGCTGAAGAGCGCAGGGACAGCGTCCAGGCTCAGAGTTCAAGCCCCAGGACAGACAAAAAAAAAGGAAATACAATTATAGTCGAGAAGATAGTGAGAAGTTGTAGACTGCTTCATCTTTCCACTTTATTATACAGACATATTTGTGTTGATCACAATTTGGCTGTATGAGTTCTCTAAGTATATCACAGCTTTATAATCACGTTATGGAAATATCAGATGACATGTCTGTCACATTTCTTTATTTTGATTTTAATTGTTATAGTTTACAGAGGGGTTGCAGTTACATACGTCAGGTAATGAATACATTTTCTTTTTCCAACAGTCTCACCTCTTCTTGACTACTGAATCAATGATAGATTCACAGGCAAATTCAAATAGTGTAATTCTTAGAAAGCCAAAATCAAAGTTCACCAAAATAACACATCAGGAAATGAGTACTGGAAAGGAGTAGGGTGGGGTAGGGTCAAGTGCAAAGGGGTAGAAAAGGAAGAGGAGAAGAGGGGAAGCCAAGAATCCAATGCCTATCCTATCAAAGTAAGATGAGGGAGGGAGGGAGGGAGGGAGAGGAGAAGGGGTGACATTGATCAAGAGATACTGCATTCATACACGGCTTTGTTAAACGGCATCTCCTTTGCACAACTGCTTAAAGATAATAAGAAAAAGAAAAAAAACTGAAGTTCAGTCCTAGAACTTCAGGGAAAATGAAAACTTATTGGCTGAAAGGTATAATCCAAAGTTAGATTTCTTACCTAGTATAACATAAGAAAATAAAAGAAAGAGTGTCAGTAGAATAAGGTAGCTAACAGGACATTATTTGCCATTGCAATCAGAACAGAATCTACATTTTTTCTTAAGCTACAGACCTTTGCTAGGTGTCAGAAACCCCTTCATCCACTGCATACAATAATGTTCCACCAGTATTGTCTTTCAAGGCAGGGCCTTTAACAAGCACGGAGCTTCACCCATGTTTCTAAATTGACTAATAGTTTAACTCTAGCCAGGATGTCTTTGCTCAACAACAGAGTCTTGTTTTGTTAAGCTGGATAGTAACAACTCTTAAAGCTTCTATTGGCAATACAACTGGAAACCTTGGAGCAGGGCTGTGTTGACTTAGGAGAGGCATGCAAAAGGAGAAACGCCAACAGGTAAATGGAGTCATCAGTTATGTTAAATACCATGTTAGCTGCCTGGCAAATTACTTCATGTAGTCCTATGTATTTATGTAATCATCCTTGATAAAGTAGTTAGGAATATCTCCCTATTAGAAGGTATGAAACTGAAATCTCGGAGCTGGATGGGAAGAAGCAGGAAGTGTCAGGCCAGACCAGATTGCTTCTAAAAGCTGCCATTTTTTATATGCCAACACATCCTTTCAGAGCAGAAAATAAAGACAAAAGTCGACAATAAGGTAGATTTTAAACAGAAATTTCAACCATTAGTGAAAGTATAATACCAGTGCAGTTGATTCAGGGAATATTTAAATGCTGTTTGAAACCACATTGGATGGTAAGTGAAATTATTTTAAGGTAACATGATGGATAAACATTTTACTGAACATCTTAGACAATTTTTTGGGGGGGTCTGGCTGTGGGGCTTGAACTCTGGGCCTGGGTGCTGTCCCTCAGCTCTTCAGCTCAAGGCTAGCGCTCTACCACTTGAACCACAGCGCCACTTCCGGCTTTTTTCTTTTTGCTTATATGGTGCTGAGGAATCGAACCCAGGGCCTCATGCATGCAAGGCAAGCGCTCTACCACTGAGCTACCTTCCCAGCCCCATAGACAATTTTTTGAAGTATCAAAGTACTATCTGTAATATATACATATGTATATATAATTAGTCTATATTGTAGATACTATGTATATAACTAATGCAAAATAGTTCACTTGTTGGTACCAATTTCTTCTAGGATCCTGATTTATTATTATATGCTGGTATTAATATTTTCTGTTCTACCTCTTTCCTCTGAAACCAAGTCCTTGCTTTCTTAAAGCATTCTTCAAGAGTGAGAACATGCTTCCAATTGTAATTGTGTCCATACTTGCTAAGCTACCCTCTTTTTTTATCCTGAGCAACAACTTGCCAAGTTTCTCGAACAGTATATCTAATAACTTTCTCTTTGCTAGAATAGGCATAAAATAATTTATTCATTACCCTTTGAGGATTGAGCAATGATACGAAAACCAATGACGTTGTCAATGCATTTTATCTCAAGTTACCATTATCCTCTACTCTGTAGGACTATAATTACAGCTCCTCTTAATTGCTACCATTTTTCAGATAAGGCACCTGAGTCAGAGAGGTTAAATAATTTGTCCATGGAACTCAGCAAGGCGATAATTGAGTCAGGATTAAGCCTGCAGCCTCCACACATCTGCACATTTCCATTTAATCTCACTACTTGGTGAGCAATGTATTTCATAAATTAAAACAGTCTATCCAGCGTCCCTCTGGGCCTCCTCAAGCTTCCAGCTCACACCTTCTCATGCAATTCTAACAAATACTGCATGCAGGGGAGAAAAAAAAGACAAACTGTTCATTTTCACTTTTACTGCCTTGAATAAAATAATGCATATCGAAGGCTGAAAATTCTCTCCTTCTTGGGAAATGTTAGGAAAAGATCAGGAAAGTGACTTCCAAAGATGTGAGCATGAATTTGTTCTAAATTCTGAGGAGAGTAATAGGAACTCTTTCAATATTAATAAACAACGAGTAACAAAAATCGCTAACATAAGATGGATTATGAAAAATCAATTTTCGATGATGAGAGAAGGTAGTAGGGACTGTCATTTATTTTGCTACAAAAGTTATAGAATCCCATCATTTCTTTCATGTGAACACATAGAACTGGATGTCTGCTTTTCACCTTTCTGACCCTTAATCTACTCTAGCACGTTATTGGGAATATGATTTCCAAATGATGCCCCCTTTGTGAGTTCCTGGAATTCTGGTGACCTTTTGTACACTTGGCAAACTTCAGCCAATCTTCCTCACTCTCTAAGTGACCTTCTCTTCTGTCTCAACACCTAATCTGTCAATAGGTCATATATATATATATATATATGTATATATATATATATATGTATATACATATATATATATATGTCCTATTTTTCCACTGCCAAATGATAAATACTGAAAGGCTTTCTGATCTCAAATTGCCTAAGGATAAAACTCAGTAGAGTTCACAGTAATAGTACCATGCTTTGGTTTAAAGGCACTTGGTCTTGATTCACTTCTTTTCTGCATTTCTGGTGGGTATGATGCACCACAGTGCATATAGACGCCTCTAAATACAAACTAGTCCCCCCGCCCCCACAAAGCAGCAAATACAAACATAGCTGTTTCCTGTCAATTTTCCATCCAGGTACACTGGCCCTTTCCACTGCTCAAAAGAGCTTCTAGAAGAGAAAAAAAAAGGGCTTCTAGGTCAAAGTATAAAAACTCATCATAGGGCAACTAACAAACACGTACTAATTTTACGTTAGCTTCACCAAGCATTTCATTTGCAAATACCAGGAAACATATCTCTTTCTAACATGGCATACTAGAACACATTTTCAACCCACCCCAAAAGAACAACATCTCCATCGCAGCAAACTCTATTGGGGGTTAGAGTCATGAAAAGCCCATGTCTCTTCATCAAAGTCTTGCTAGAAGGAAAAGGTTTTCATTTAGGTTTTTTTTTCCTAGCTTCTTTTCTCTGCCCACAGCTCTCATAGCAGAAAGCTAATGACAGCAACTCTCTTATAGACACAACTCAGGAGAACCAAGACTATGCTGGGCGAGTCACCTGACTTCCTCAGCTCTGAATGGGAACTCTGCTCACCACATGACACAATTTTGTTTTTGAGCTTTAGTCCTGCAGCTCAGCTGGGCCAGGAGAGAGAGCTTACTTGTCATTGTGCACAACACAAAAGGGAAACAGAAGTGCTGGGAGTGACTACAGAGAGGCCTGAAGACCCTTTTCATCCTCCTGCTAGAGAGAACAGTGGGTAGGAGGAGGCAGTGCTAGAGTCACTCTTCTCCTTTCATTTCTCAAAGGAGACTCAGCCTTTCGAATGTCCTGTGGGTCTCAATGGCTCATTAGTACTAGAATCCTAGTGCTCCATAGGTTCCACGACCATTAATTTGATTCACCAGTTGCCAAAGTAAGGACTCCATCAACTATCACTGCCTGCAACAAAAGGCTGGTTTATCATCTATGCACAGAATAATGCATGGGGTGCATCTGTTTGTTCTGAAGAAGAGAAAAAATAGTCTTAAGAAATTTGAAGAGACATTTTAATCCAAATCTCTATCATTCCCAAAGGAAGATAAAAAGGATGAATTATGGCTATTGCTTCCAAAATGAGTACTGAAAATCTATTGTAGATTTTGTTTTTTAGGAAACATACTGAAAGCATTTGTCCCAGGAAGGAAATAAAGTGATACAACAGTACCACTTAGTGGTTTCATTCATGTATTACAACTGATAATTAAGGCTTTTTTTATATCCTAGAACAAGGACCTCATATCTAAAATATACTTAAGAGCTCAAAAAATTAACTCCACCCAATCAAATGCTCAAAGAAGCAACAACCTTATTAATAGGTGGTATAAAGTCTTAAAGAAAGCCTTCTCTGAAGACAACAGACATATGAAGAAATGTTAAACATCACTGGTCATAAAATAAATGCAAATCAAACCAACATTTAGATTCTACCTCGCCCTAGTTGGAATGTCCATTATCAAGAAAACTAAAAATAATAGATGCTGGCAGGGATATGGCCAAAAGGGAATTCTATTACACTGCTGGTGGAAATATAAACTTGTTCAACCACTCTGGAAAGTAGTATGGAGGTTCCTTAAAAGACTAAACATACAGCTTACTTAAGACCTAGCAATTCCACCCCAATAGAACACAAAAAATGCCACACTAATATGACTAGTACAGCAAGGTCCATTGCGGCATTGTTTACCACAGACAAGACAGAAATCAATCCAGATGCCCTTCAGTGGATACATGGATTAAGAGAACGTAGTATAAATACTACGGAATTCTATACTTCCATCAGAAAGAATGATGTTGTCCCATTCATTAGGACATGGGAAGACTTATAAAAAAACTATATTAAGTGAAGCAAGCTAGATCCAAAGAATCATATATTGCATGGTTTTCGTCAATTGTGGTAACAATAATGTGCCTATAAATCTACAAATAAACACACTGAATGTTTAAAAATACACTGGAAAATGATAAATTATACAGGTCTCTAGATATTTACACATTAAGACCAAAGGAGCATAGGAGTAGACCACAAAGGCTCAATGGCTATGTGCATGTGATCATATAAAATAATATTTTCCAAAATGAACTCCAAGTAAAGGAAATGAGATTTGTGTTTTTGTTGTTTGTGTTTCTGTTGAATTCTCTTTCTTTCTTTTTTTTTTTTTGGGAGGGAGTCCGGTGGTGGGGCCTGAACTCTGGGCCTGGGCGCTTTCCCTCACCTCTTCAGCTCAAGGCTAGCTCTACCACTTGAGCCACAGCGCCACTTTTGGCTTTTGCTTTTTGCTTATGTGGTGCTGAGGAATCGAACCTAGGGCCTCAGGCATGCAAGGCAAGTGCTCTACCACTGAGCCACCTTTCCAGACCCTCTGTTGAATTTTCTTTTTGTTATGTTTGTTAGTTTATTTATCTTTAAGAGGGAAAAGGGCACCTAAAAGTTGGAACAAATAGTGAACAAATACAATAATGCTACTCACTAGACACTGTAAAAAACAAACTATACATCTTGTAGGTGGGGATTGGAGAGAAAAACTGGGAGGGAACAAGAGAAAGGGAGATAAGGCTTAAAAAGAAGTGTACTCAATACCCTGACTCATGTAACTGTAACCTTTTTGTATAGCACCTCTCCAATAACAATGAAATATATTTTGAAAACAATTTTCAAAAAAGTTTCTATTTAAACATTTTGTTTTTTCCTTTCCCCTCCTGGTTGACCCACTGTAACAATGAGATGTACAAGACACTATGTTGAAAAAAGAACTTTATAATTAAGGCGGGTGGAGGGTATGGTTGTAGAGGTGGGCGGGAAGGGATGGGAGGGGAAAAGCAAAGGAGGCAGCAACAATGTTGCCTGTAACTGTATGTAACTGTAACCCCTCTGTACAGTGTTTTCACAATAAAAAACTTATTTTAAAAAAGTTTTATAGGGCTGGGAAGGTGGCTCAGCGGTGGAATGACTGCTTTGCGTGCATGTGGCCCTGGGTTCGAATTCTCAGTACCACATAAGCAGAAAAAGCTGGAAGTGGCTCTGTGGCTCACGTGGTAGGGTGCTAGCCTTGAGCTGAAGAGCTGAGGGATAGTGACTAAAAGCCCAGAGTTCAGGCCCCACAACTGACCAAAAAAAAAAGTTTTCTATACATCTAGCATAGACCTATTCTTCTATGCTTATCATCCATAGTTTTGGTCTTTAACAGGTTTCCTAAGAGCGTTCATGTATCATTCATGGTGTGTGTGTGTGTGTGTGTATGTGTGTGTGTGTGTGTGTGTGTGTGTGTGTGTGTGTGTGTGTGTGTGTGTGTGTGTGTGTCCTGGGGATTGAAGTAAGCATTTGGACACTGTCCCTGAGCATTATTTTCTCAAGCCTATTCTTCTACCAACCACCTGAGTGTGTGTGTGTGTGTGTGTGTGTGTGTGTGTGTGTGTGTGTGTGTGTGTGTGTGTGTGTGTCCTGGGGATTGAAGTAAGCATTTGGACACTGTCCCTGAGCATTATTTTCTCAAGCCTATTCTTCTACCAACCACCTGAGTGTGTGTGTGTGTGTGTGTCCTGGGGATTGAAGTAAGCATTTGGACACTGTCCCTGAGCATTATTTTCTCAAGCCTATCTTCTACCAACCACCTGAGCCACAGCTCCACTTCTAGCCTTTTGCTTTGTTGCTCAAAGTTAGTATTCTGCCCTTTGAGCCACAGTTCTATTTCTGGCTTGTTGGTGGTTACTTAAGATTTAAGAGTCTGACAGACTTTTTTGCCAGGCCTGACTTTGAACTGCAAGTCTCAGATCTTGGCCTTCTGAATAACTGGAATTGCAAGCATGAACCACCAGCATCTGGCTTGAATCCTGTTCTTTTTTTTCTTGTTGTTGTTGTTTTGATTTTTTTGTTTTTAAGAAAATCTTTCAAGCAAATGAAGTTTTTTGAATAATATAATCAGTTAATTTAATCCTTTCACCCTGTACATGCCATGTGACTATTATACAGATATGAAATAAAAAAATTTTCTTTATTCTTTACTAGTGTTAGTTTAGCATCATTATGCCTTATTTTAAGTTTCTGATTTGAAAACTACATAGCATTTCTCTATTTTGACACATTAAATATTTGTTGCTTTTGTTATTCACTTTACCACTTCCCAATGGTTTTGTATTCCCCAAATACAAAACAAATGGAGCTCTTTCCAGTACATTCTGTTTTTATAGGGCTGTGTATCTTTTCTCTACCCACACTCACTAAATGATTCTTGTTATGACTTTTAGTGTGAACAATTAAACTATGGACTTGTACTTTTATTTCCAAATCGGATTTTTTTAGAATATATAATCAGTAGAAAGTTATAAAAGTTACTTGTGCCCTGTTTTCAAAAAGATGAATTTAAACTTAAGAAGTTTCATTTGTGGTAAGAAAATGATACTGCGTGAAGCCATCTATTTTAGGATTTTTAATTATAAAGCAACAGTGTGTTGTGTAAGCTTCATTTGCAATCTGCATTTCCTAATGACTTCTCACCTCTTCTCTAAATAGGAAGAGACAGACTCATGGGCAGTAATAACTGTAGCCACTTCCTAAGTATATCGCCACATGCTTCATTATAGCAGGAAGATGATATGATGATCGTCTCTCTAAAACCTGACAGTGAATCAGAACTGCACTGGGCACCCATTCTGTAATTGGTTACTGTTCATATTTATCATATTCATATGATCAAATTTCTAGGCTGTGATTTCCAGCCATGTCAGCTTTAGAGATGCTCTTTCTCCCCCTCTAGTGGTGAAATTGGCAATCTGTTTAACAATATTCTTATGACTTTTTTTCCCCTCCAATACTTCCCACATTAATTTTGTTTCTTCTACAATGCTGAATTTCTTGCATCTCACCAATAAATCATATTGTTTCAGACTCCTGTCTCCTTGCCAACTTCTGCCCCTAATGGTCATCTAGTCTCTCTTGTTAAAAATGTCCATCAGACATTTGTAAAGTACTGCTTGACCACCGCCAGTGTTATCCCCACCACAAAGGGTGATTAACCCTCTCCCTTCTGTCTACACACTTCTGAATTTCACTCAGTTGCAAGTATATACCACACACACACACACACAGAGAACACAGCACAGATAAGATGTGGCCTCTCGACTCGGCTAAAGTTCCTTTGGATACAAGCAGTTTGAATCGACCATCTAGCAAACACAAGCATCTAGCAGAAGGGAAATGAACTTTTGTTGACCAACCATATGAAAGCAATTTGGAAAGTCTGAAGTGCTAATGAGAATGACTGGTCATTGTTAAAGGTAGTGATAAGTGAGAGTTATCATTTGGTGTGCAAGATAAGCTAACCTATCTAAATGAGGGCATGGAAATCAGGAGGTGAGTAGCTGTGTAAGAGATGTGATTTTAAAAAAAGTGAAACTTTGAAGAGAAAAAAGATGGTAAATATCAACTAGTCATTTGTCCCATACTCCCACATACTTGCTTCAAAAAGGTATGCTAGGAGAGCATTCACCTCTAGCAGCATCCTGAAGGGACTTCTGCTGCCTCCCATCTAGCCACTCCCCCCAGGACTTAGCTGCCAGGGGAGGGGCAGGCTGAGGAGGAACTAGGTTCATGAGTTCCCCAACTATGGGCTAGTCCCTGTGCCCAGACCCTCACTGCATTATGTCCTACCTCTGAAATTTGTCACTCCTGCTTGATCCTGTCTAGTATTCTCATCCCTGCTTAGAAAAGAAGGGTCAGGCTTTATGGTACACATCTTCAATCACAGCTACTCTTTGTTTGCATAGGAGAATCGCAGTCTGAAGCCATTGCAGGTGAAAGATCATATTGGAAAAAAATAAAAATAAATGTAAAGTAAAACCACTGGGGTCTTGGCTCTGATCAGAAAGTTCCTGCAAACGGGAAACCCTACACGGCCATCTGAAATTAAAGAAACGATGTAAGGCAAGGGGAAGTGCTGCCCTCTCCTGGCAGTTTCTGCAATTCTTAGCACAGCTCTCAACCATCTGGTAAGAGAAAGCTGACAGTACTGCAGAGTGACACAGCACATTGTAGTTTACTAGTCTCACAGCTAACACCTGCAGGCCACTGTGAGTTCAGCTTTTGCCTATGGCAAAATGCCTACTGGCAACTGTGTATAGAAGTATTTTTAGAAATTCTAAAGACATGTAATAAATGGAAAGGACTGTAATAAATGCTGTCCTGTAATAAGTGCTAAGTCCTTCAGTAAGTGCCAAGTCATGTTATAAATGCTAAGCCACGTAATGAGTGCTAAGTAGTCATATAATAAGTGCTAAGCCATATAATAAGTGCTAAGTCATGTAATCAGTGCTAAGCCATGTAATAAGTGCTAAGCCACGCAATAAGTTCCAAGCCATGTAATAAGGGCCAAGTCATGTAATAAATGCTAAGCCATGTAAGGAGTGCTAAGTGCTAAGCCATGTAGTGCTAAGTCATGTAATAAATGCTAAGCCATGTAAGGAGTGCTAAGTGCTAAGCCATGTAGTGCTAAGTCATGTAATAACTGCTAACCCATGCAATAATTGCTAAGTCATGCAGTAGGTGCTAAGCCAGCCAATAGGCTGTCATTCGTTTAAGTTGCATTCATTTAAGGCAACTTCCCAGCAAATGCAGGAGAGAGTCGAAAAAATGAGAGAAAAGAATGCAGTTTTAGTAAAACTGCATGAAAACTGTGTGAAAAAATCTCTAAACAGGAAATCTAAATAAAGCTAAGTAGAGTTTATACAATGTGTACATTTGTGAGAATTTTTTTAAAGGGCAAAATCCAAAATTGATTGTTTTTTCCAGAGGAAAAAGCTTCATAGTCATTTCAGTTCTCAGTGACTCTGAAGGTCTTGATTGGCTTCAACTCAGAATTAATGCCCTAATCCCAACCCATAATTATATTATTTAAATATATTCTTCTAGAATGGTTCCTATGATCTTTAGTTTCTCTTTTTTAACAAAAAAACAAAGCTGTATTTTAAAAATGACTCAGTTTTTAGGAATAGGCTTAATAAGTATTTTACTTTCAGTAAGAATTCTAGTGTTAATCCCATACCAGGGTCTCCCACATATAATCCTAGATAGTCAGGAGGCTGAGATCTTAGCACCATAGTTCGAAGCCAGCTTAGGCAGGAAAGTCCATGAGACTCATCTCCAATAAACTATTCAGAAAAAGCCAGAAGTGAGGCTGTGGCTCAAGTGATAGAGCACTAGCCTTGAGTGGAAGAAGCTTAGAATCAGCACCCAGGCTCTGTTTTCAAGTCCCAGGATCAGAAAAAAAAAAAAAAAAGGAGTCTAATGCTGTGTGAACCCTGAGGGCTGCTTGCATTTTGTTCTGTTAAGTTTTCTTCTTATTCATAACAAGAAATACATTTAATAATTAACTAACTACACGGAGGGGCCATACGTGATGGCTATGAGTGGCATTCCCCATCCAGAGCCATGTCTCTATCCATTATTACGACCGCCTGTAGCATGTTTATCTGTTCCCACCACCACCACCACTATTTAGTCCTTCACCACGCATTAAAATAGAAAGAGATTTCCAGGTTGCAAAGATGCTCCTTGAAAAAATGAAAACATTAGAGCCACAGTAAAATATATTGGTGAAATGTGGAAATCTCTCTTACATTTTCTCTCCTTCTCTGCCATTTTCAGTGTACATCCACAATCAAAAATCTCTGATAGCAAAGGAAGTTATTACACCTGACTTTCCCCAGGTTTATATTCCGGGTAAGAAAACAGAGGACAGCATCTCTTAATGTCCCTCCTCGATAGAGAAAAAAGATTATTTATGATTCCGACCAGCAAGCCCAGGGGGAAGAAGGAGGATGTGTGTTGTGGAGACCACACGTGATTCTGGACTTGAAAGGATGAGTCAGAATTTGCCAATAGTGCAGCACCAAGGCAGAGATGCCAAGAAGGAAGAGATGGGGGAGTCCTGGAGGCATTTCTGGAAAACTCCACAGTGAGCAGGTGTGTGTGTTAGGTACAAGAAGTAGGTGTGAGTGTTGGGTACAAGAAGTAGGTGATGGATAATGAAAGCGAAGCCCGAAGACCAGCTTGCACAGGGCCTTAAAAGTCACATCGTTCTCAGTTCTTTCCATTCTGCAGGCCAGGCAGAATCCTTCTAGAATTTTCTACAAGGCAGGTCCATACACCATGATATTCTTGTTGGTGTGAAGAACAGTTTGGATGTAAAAGAGTGACATGGAAGACTGGCGTGGGAGAAATGACAAGGGGCAGCGAGCCTGTCTCATTGTGGTGGTCTCCCCTGAAGAACAGACTGGGATTAAAGGGAAAGAAAGCCAAATGATTAAGCTTTTATGTGATCCCAAACCCTCCTGTTTTGCTCCCATTCTCAGAGGCCCTTCAAGATGAGAGACAGTGCCCTACCATGTGCAAACAAGGTGGAATAAATAGCTGAAAATAAGCATTTGCATTTGAACTATTCAGCCCTATATTATTTCAGAGGGATGTAGAAATCAAAGTACCTGGAATTCCCACAGAGTGGGAGATGTACCCTAGCTAGGGTGAGGACCTGAGCTTTCCGTGTGTCCTTTGCCTTTTATGTTAGACAAGTCACAGCTCTACTAAGCTCTTTCTACAGTATTCCCTCATTGACAGGTGCTTAAGCCACCCGGACTTCTTCAGAAAAGTGTCTTTCATAAACTAAACTGATTGGGAGTGGTAGGGTTCCTCTCTCTATTTTTTTTAGTCTGTCCAATAAAGTCCTCATTTTCTAAGAACCAAGTCATTGAGTATAGCAGGCTAAATACTAAGTACTTTCCTTGTCAGAATACCTGAGAAGCAGGCATTCTTTGTAAGGCACTGATTGTTTTTGAAAAGAAATGTTTTGAACTGACCATACAGCACAATGATCCCATTAAGTGTCCATTTATAGGATTTCTGGGGAAATCTGAAAGTCACATAAGCCTCAGTTTATATTGGCTAAATCTATATACACTAGCAGTAGGCATTTCCAGGTATGTGATAGTATTTTCTTTCTCTTTTCATTTTTTCTCTTCTTTATTTCTGTCATTGATTGTGGGGCTTGAACTCAGGGCCTGGACACTGTCCTTGAGCTTTTGTGCTCAGGGCTATTGCTCTACCACTTTGAGCCACAGCTCTACTTCTTTTGTGTGTGTGTGTATGATTAATTGGAGATAAGAGTTTCATTGACTTTCCTGCCCAGGCTGGCTTTGAACCTTGATCCTTGAAGGTCAGCCTCCTGAGTAGCTAGGACTACAAGCGTGAGCCACCAGCACTAGGCAGTATTTTCTTCTCAAACTGTGGAAAGGGTCAGTATGATTTGTTTTCAAAAGCACAAACACTCACATACATGTGCACACATGCTTGTGACACTCTCACAAGCACACAAGGCTTCTCAAAATGAGTCAGTCCACATTCCACAAGAGAACGGAGCTACATTTCATATTCTTTTCACTCATTCTAAGATATTTCATTCTGAAGTGGTATTCTGGTTAGTTGAAGTCCTAGTTAAAGTCACTGTTTCCTAAGAAATTGTTAGTCTAGAAAAGTCAAAAGGCACCCTAAGATATGTATTCAAATGTTTTTTTTCTTTCATGCGATTGTTTCTAACGCATTTATAAGATAATTTCTTTGTTGCTTTGTATGTCCCTGCCCCACAGTATAACCCCTGCTTTCCCTGTATTTGATGTCGGTATAATTTGTGGAGGGGAAGGGGAAAAACAAGTCATTTAAATAAGGATACAGGTGGACCTGTTGCAACAATGAGAAGTACAAGTTGTCATGTCGAAAAGGAACTTTACAACTTTGGTGTGGGGGGTGGGGGGGGGGAGGGGAGGATTGGGGGGGGGGGGAAGGGGATGCTGGGAAGGGATGGAAAGGGGAAACAAAGGAGGAGGCTACAATGCTCGATAAGAAATGTACTCATTATCTCGCCCATGTAATTGTAACCCTTCTGTACAGTATTTTCACAATAAAAAAAATTTAAAATCAATTCTAAAAAAAAAAAAAAGAAAAGGCAAAAGGCAAAATCTGGGCAATGACAATAACTAAGTAAGTGGAGGAATGAATGCAAGGGAAGAAAGCAAATTCAGAGAGGAAGGTCTGCAGAAGACAGCCATGTCTGAGACAGATGTTTAATGGATCGTTGCCTACATTTGTACCACATTCACAGGCCACTTACCAGCTAACAACCCTTCATCAAGTAATAGAAACCCTTTAACCTCAGTTTCCCCATGAATAGAAATACTATGCTGTATGGTGTGGATATGATAACTCAACATACTGACACTGTGGCAAGCATTATGGAAGTTTATTGTATGTGGGAGATGCTTTAAAACTGAAGCATGATGTTTGCTGTCAGCACACACACACACACGTGGCAAGATGCTTAGCACACAGACGAGGAAGAAAAACTAAGATCTCTAATGTTTCCTCAGTAAGGCACACATCATTTGGAAGAATTTGCCATTCTGAGTAAACATGTCATGCAACTGTGAGTTGATATTCACCCACTGTATGCTCTTGCTGAAAGGATCCATCACATCCATCCCAGGGGATCACACAGAGGCAGAAAGGCAGAGGAGAAAGATTATTACAAGGTTTATTAGAGGAGCCATATTTCCCCCAGAGAGAGAGCACATGGCAGCTTCCACTATCTAGGTAGCAGCAGGGTCTGGGGGTAGGAAGTGAAGTAGATGGGAGCTCAGGTGGGTCTGGGCAGAGAGAGGGAGGGGCCAGCTGTATGGCGGGAACTCCAGGGCTGGGAGGAGCTCAGGTCTGGGTGTTGCTGAGGAACAAAGGTGGGCATAATGCTTACACTTCCATTCAGTCTACTGTAACTACCCATGAGTTAGAAAGATGGCTTGCTGCCAGAAGGAATCATAATCTGTATGTTTTAAAGATGTTAAGGGAAAGCACAACAAAAAAAAAAATCAAGAAGGGATTTTCCTTTAGCCAATTAATCTGTTTCTTCTTTTCATATTTTTACTTTGCAAAAGAAGAGTAATGGTCTTTCCTGAGGTCTGGGGTTAAAGAAGATTTTTTTGAACACATAGAAGACGTCATAAATCCTAAATCCTAATGAGCACAAACATATATATTCATAAATACACATAAAACTCAGAGCTTACTGATGGTATTCACTATTTCCCAGAAACATTAAAAGGATATATTTAAAGAGGCGATACACAGTACATTTTCTGTGTCATCCAACAAACTGCAGATTACAGATTGCAATCTGCACTTCAGATGCTAGGGGGTGCCATGTACTCATTTACTATATTACTCTTTCCAAGCTCAACTGACCCGCCCCATCGGGAGTCTAACATTCATTTTGACAGTTATATCGACACATATTTATAATGTACATGCTTATGGGTAAGAAAACAAGACAGTTAAAGCTGCCACCTGGGGAATTGTTAAGTAAACGCTGATGTTGGTGGAAAAATAAATCTGTCCTGCATCTCTGCATCTTTTGTTCTGACACCCACAGATGAAAGCTCCCTCTCCTAAATAGACAATATTTCGTTGCATGAATTCCTACTTCAATTCAAATAGGATAGAGATGGTATTGGGACAGATCAGTTGGAATTTCTAAGGTGATACATGGAGTCAGCTTTTCCTTACTTTGAATGAACATCACATGTGAGACTTACAAGGTGAGAGGAAGAAGAAAGAAAAGCAGTTAGACATGCAATCCTTTTCGCATGGTAAAAAATGCTGAGTATCTGCTTTCTCATCTTACAGAGAGGAAATAATGAATAAAATCAGATCTGGTGATGCCCCATGTTTGGAGTGGGTAAAGCCCAGCTCCTCTAGGATTAGGTAAAACAGAAATGGATTGTCTGGTAGAAAATTTAAAATCAGTAATAAAACTAATCATAACTCTGTCCTCTTTCCTTCCATTGTAAACTACCAATTCTATCCAAGGATTTTTTTTTAATATAACGCAGCAGACCCAATTATGCCTTCTGGACCTATCTTTATCAAAACATCACAGACTAGAATTTGTCTCCTTAGAATTTTCTAACATGCTAAAAACTTGGATTTTTTTAAGGAGAGAAATCTATAAAGGAAAGGGGAGGGAATTAATATTTTTCAGCAAGTCGTGTGTGACAAGATCTTTACATACACACACATAGTGTCTCATTAATCCCTGAGAAATGTAATAGCAGAAAAATAATTCCTACTCGCTCCCTGAAATTTTACAGATAAGAAAAGATTTAAGGCCATTAATTTTTGGAACTAGGTTTTACAATAAATTGAAGCCCTTCTCTAAAAGTCAGATTCTTATCCAGCTG
Organism: Dipodomys spectabilis; assembly: GCF_019054845.1. NCBI lineage: Eukaryota > Metazoa > Chordata > Mammalia > Rodentia > Heteromyidae > Dipodomys > Dipodomys spectabilis. The sequence goes on from NW_024870728.1 coordinate 6,323,879, forward strand.
ACAGTTTAGATTACAGACACTGACACTTAAAGTGGACAAAGACCACAACTCCTCTTTAGCTCCTCAGGTGTCAGTGTAGGAGGCAGGAATAATTGGACCATATTTATGATGGAGCTGGACCAATGCCAGCATACCTGTGTGAACCCTGCATACAAAATAACACATCAGAGAAGACAATTAGTGGCTTCTGATTATTACTGCCCAAACCGCACCTAAGAATCTTGAACAACTTTCTGCCTTGTCATGCATTACAGAATGCTGGAGTGCATAGCTCAGCTTATACATTTGGCACTTCTTTACATAGCCCTAGTGACTTATGGTGGGTTTCCCTGAGAACCTTGACCTCTTTGGCTAATGACATGAAGAAGACAAATAAGAATGGAGGGGAGCAGACATCTAAAGAACCCTTGAACCTAATCTCTACCCCTACTTGTCAATTGGTTTAAGAATTCCTAGGGAACACTCTCCTTTATTCTTTTGTACTCCAAGACAATAGACATTCAGATTACGGAAGGCTGAGATAAATTCCCAAGAGAATGGTTCTGAGACCAGTAGCCTTTAGTTGATGCTCAAACCTTCTATGGCTTCCAATATACAGAATTTCAGTCACACACCAGTGGCTTACTCCTGTAATTCTAACTACTCAGAATGCAAGGAAATGCCCACCTCGCAGACCTAATCTCCACCCTTGATGTCAGTGCCTGCACAGTCGCCTCATCTGGCCCCTGACCATCTAAAAGGGACCTCCAAGGAGCCAGCCCGTGCCATTTTTTTCCCTTTCCTCATGAGAACTTGGCCTTGTCAGCTCTGCTGGCAATACATCTTTCCTTCTACTTGACTTCTTTCCAAGTGGTCTTCTGGATTACTTTCTTCGGGGTTACTTTCTGCCTAGGTTACATTTTTTTTTCCTTCAAGGAGAACCAATGGTTGAAGTCAGACCCAGCAGACTCTTATCTCCAACTAACCTGCAAAAAGCCAGAAGTGAAGACTGGCTCAAGTGGTGAAAAACCAACTTGGTGTGAAAAAGTTCCGGGAAGGCTCTCTGGATCTGAATTCGTGTCCCAGCACTGGCCCACAAATGTATGAACATACAGTGGATAGACAATACATCAACTGTCCTCAGATCATAGGACAGTTGTTTGCAAGCATTATCTGAATACTTGTAGAAATGGAGAAATCAAACAACCCCAAAATTTCATTTAGATTCAGCTGTTGCTTACAGGCAATGTCAATTCTTTGGCTTTTCTTTCTTTCTTTCTTTCTTTCTTTTTCTTTTTGTTGATCATTGGGGGCTTGAACTCTGTGCTTTGGTGCTGTCCCTGAATTCTTCAGTTTAAGATAAGTGCTCTACCACTTGAGCCACAGTGCTACTTCCGGTTTTCTGGTGGTTAATTGGAGATAAGAATCTCACGTACTTTCCTTCCCCAGGCTGGCTTTGAACTATGATCCTCAGATCTCAGCCTCCTGAGTAGCTAGGATTACAAGCGTGAACAACCAGCACCTGGCTGGCTTTCTTTAAATAGGACATTAGTCAAAGAGCCACACCAAAAATTTAAAGCCTCACATTTTTATGAACCAACTTGGCAGGATTGTGAGTTAACACCTAATAAGGCGTTTTCCTACTTGCATGGCTTTAAATGTAATCAAAGTAGAGCACTAGAGTTCTTATTTATAATAGGTATTCTTTATTTCATATGAAAGTTAGACCTAATATTCAATAATAGTGTAATAAGCTGACACCAGTGGCTCACGCCTATAATCCTAGTTACTCAGGAAGCTGAGATCTGAGAATCAGTATTCAAAGCCATCCTGGATAAGAAGATCTATAAGACCATTATCTCCAATTAAAAACACCAAAACCTAGGACCAGCGGTATGGCCCAAGTGGTAGAGTGCTAGCTTTGAGCAAAAATCTTTTTTCCAAAAAACTTAGAAATAGTGCTCAGAGCCTGAGTTCAAGCCCCAGGAAAGGCCCCCAAACCTCCACAATAATATTATAATAAATGTTTATGTACTCATCTCAGTTAATGTACCCATTTATCTTATCATTTAAAGTTAATGTAAATAAATATTGCTTTAATTATATGGTGACTTTGTGAACTTAGAGGGTTTTCCATGTCCCCTTCTTGGGCTTTTTCCTATCTGGAACCAAGTAACAGAATTCACTTGTAAAATCTACTGCACTCCCTGGAGGATCGCTATGGTGGTAGAGAACTGTATATTATTAATGATGTGGGCTCAGCTTTGGTTGGTGGACCACAGCTCTAATTCTGCTGTTCCTCGATTTTTTCAGAATAATGTAACTGGGAACATGTATTCAGATCAGCTTTGAAGAGGGACAATGAGAGAATCAATATTTTTTCAACTCAGGTCTGATAGGACAAATTGGAGCATCGCAGTCTTAAATGATGTTTATTCAACATTGGAGGACAGAATAGTAAGATTCGGGTCCCCTCGTCAAATACAGTCAAGGTGACCCCTGTTCCCCAACCATGTATTCAATGGTCTGCCCCTTCCCAACATGAAAGTTAGTTTGTTTTCTAGATTGGAAGCATCTAGAAATGGACTGCCTGATCATGCCTTAGGTCTATGAGACATGGGACTGAAATAAAAGATGAACAACTTTAGCCAAACAAGTCACATCTAGGCCATCTCTGGTACCCTAAGAATTCTAAAGAGGAAATGTGGTTAAATCCTTCTCTGCCTTTAGCTTTCATGCTGTGTTTGATTTGATTTTTCTCAGAGCAGTTTTAACCTCCTAACAAAGTTGAGAGGAACAAAGAGAGATTGGGTCAATATTCCCCTTGATTTTGTTTTTAATCTTTCTACCAATTGGATTGAGGGTTAAACTGAATGAGTTCATATCCCCTGGGGTTCGTAGAAGCATGGGTGGATGAATTAGATTTTTCTTCCATGTACTAATTGTTTTGTGTTGTACCCATTCTGTGGATTGAATTTATGGCTTGGGTGTTGTCCCTGAGCTTTTGAGCTAGTGCTCTACCACTTGAGCCACAGCTCCACTTCCGACTTTCCTCATTTTATAGCCCAAAATATCCATCAATTTGATTTTTCCTTGTGTTTAGCTTCCCTCCTCCTTCCAGGCTCTGCATATGTTTTATGTGCCAATATCTAGACAATCAGGGAAGTTCAATGAAGCCCCCAAGTCACAGAGATACTGAGAAATAACTGGAGGATCTTCTCAAAGCATTAAAGGAAAATGCTACAAGACTTGAGCTTTGGGTCAAGTGGACAAAGCCTTATGATCTGAAGGCATTCGGGGCAGAAGAGCAAGAGCAAAGTCAGATCAAGGCTACAGGAGAAAGGCATGTATAGAGGGAATTAAGGGTTAATGAAAGCATCACACAGTGCCAGACACTGAAAGAATGTCTTTGAACTAGACCACCTCCCTGTCAAGGAACTCAGACCTAAGTCTTTGACTTTGGTCTTCTTCTATATTGACCTTCAATCCCTATTCAGAGTGCTTATCTTTCTTTAAAACAAAGCACCATGATTTAGAAAACCATTTTGACACATGTAGAAATACACACTAGATGCACATCAAGCTATGGTGAAAGTAAAAAGAGTGTTTCTTTTTCTTTTTTCTGTATCCACAACTTCTGGCTGAATGCCTGTGCACCGTGAGCTCAGGAGCCCCCAGGGAAGCTGAACCATTCTGCCCCAGAGCAGCTTAGCATGGGGTGTGTGGGGGCGGGGAGGCATGTTTATTATGCATGGTCATCATCCAAAAGCTGCACAGACCTTGAGGGAGAGGCCAGAGGGCTGCTGTCACAAACAGCACTGGATAGGGAATCTCGAGAGGACATGTGGAGAAGCCCCGGGCTTACCCTGAATAACAGATCTGAAGGATTCAGAAGGCACTGACTACAAGTTCCGTCCTGTGGGGGGAAGACACGGGTATCATGGCACCAGAGGGCAGAGGACCACGAAAGGGTGACTCCGAAAGTCCAGGCACTGCTTGTGTATTTCTGAGGGGACAGAAGACTGTGAGGGTTTGAAATGTCTGTCCAGAGAAATGACACATGGCCTTCGCTGACCCCATCTCCAATCAGATATGATCAGAAGTGATCCAAGATTAATGGAAGAATAATAAAGGAAGGTTTGATGAAATACTTGAGCAATATATGAAATGGGTGTATTCATGAGTGAGTGAAGGTTTTGTGTGTGTGTGTGTGCGTGTGTGTGTACATGTATAGTAGGGCATGTTGTTTGCCTTCTTTCCAAGGAAAACTAGCTCAAATAAGTTTTTCCTGGGAATACGTTTCCAAGGAGAGCTTTTCTATCTGTAGAAACATCCTAGGTGCAGCGCTCCTTTTTAAATTGTTTTTTGGTGCCTGTCCTGGGGTTTGAACCCAGGGCTGCATGTTCTTGCTTTGCTATTTTGGTCAAGCCTGGTGCTCTACCACTTGAGCCACATCCCTACTTCCTAACTGCTCTCCTCTTGGAGGAAGCAGTTTGGGTTTATTTGCCAGGGCATCAGTTGCTACTCTGTCACTGGCCCTAGCAGGACTCTACCTGGTCCCATCCACTGAGGAGCACTCCAAGGATCAGGCAGAAATGGGAAGCACATAATCCCCATCTGTCATGCCCAAAGTGCCCACAGCTCTGTCTTGCATCTACTCTCTTCTCCCTTCTCTATCCCCGACAGAGCAAAGGGCAAGTAGCATATGCCTTAGATGGAGACTCAGTTCTATGACTAAGAAATTAACTTTCTAGCAGGCACAGAAATCCTGTCTGATTTCCAAACATGTGCATTATGACAAATGTTGAAGCATTGATTGCTCAGCTATGAATTTCCAGAAAAAAGTTCTTCATGTGTCATCTACTTTACTTAAGCATAAATTAAGAAATGGTTCAATCTAACCTTTATCTTGGTGTATTATGGAATAATAGGAGTTGTGGAATAAAACTCAGGACTCTCGCCATGGTTTCCCAGTGTGAAGGTCTAGTCCAAGAAGAGGATAGATCTGTACACATCTTAGCCCTGTGTTAGTTATCTGAAGCCAAAGGAAAGTAACATTTTTTCAAATTCAATCAAACATTACCTTTACCTTTTCTCTGACACAAATGGTGCTGGCAGGCTGTCAATATTGGCCTCAGCATGGCTGAGGGTGGTTAATGATTATTGGTTCTTGGCTCCCAGGGCAGGAGCAGTCAGTATTAGCCCCCTCTCTACTGAAGCTATGTGTCTAGCCTTTCTAGCTGCATCCACCTGTATCACTGCTAAGAAAGCTCAGCCTATGACATGATATGGGTGAGTGACTGAGAAGGAGCTGAGAAAACAGAGACAGAGAATGTGGATGACACTGTTGGGAAACGTGGGCCCTCCTGTAGGCAGCGGAATGTCCCCACAATGGGTGGGAGGGGAGGACAAAGCTTTCTTAAAGAAGGCCAGATTCAACTAGTATATGTCTGAGTTGAGCAGGAAAGGTCAGATAAGTTGATGTTAGGGGAATGAACCCCAAGATAAGTATTCAAATATTTTTTGTTTTTTTTTTCCTTTCATACAATTGTTTCTATCATATTTATAAGATGATTTCTATGTTGCTTTGTATGTCCCTCCCCCACAGTATAACCCATACTTTCACTGTATTTGATGTTGGTATAGTTTGTGGAGGGGAAGGGAAAAAACAAATCATTTAACTAGGGATACAGGTGGACCCATTGCAACAATGAGATGTACAAGTTGTTATGTCGAAAAACAAACAACAATTTTGGTGGGGGGGGTAGGGGAAGGATTGGGTGGGAGGAGGGGAGGAGTATGGGAAGGGATGGGAAGGGGAATCAACGAGGAGGCAAAAATGCTTGATAAGAAATGTACTCATTATCTTGCCCATGTAATTGTAACTCTTACGGTATTCTCACAATAAAAAAATAAATAAATAAAATAAAAGAAGGCCAGATTCCTCAATGGATAAATACTCTGGAAATTGTCCTAGAGATTAGTGATTGGTTTGTTTGTTTGAAACAGATCCCATGCATTTCCAAAGGCATTCTAGTATCTATTTATCTTCTCATGAAAACGCTGTGTTTTCAAAACGCTTTGGAATCTGAGCATTGGACAAATTGCTTTACAAGTCAGCAGGGTAGCTGGTGATACCAATGTTTGATAAGGCTATACCTTCCTTATCCTAGCTGGCAGTAGAGTCTTTACTCTTCTATGCAATGATTAATGTCTTCATCGGCTTACACTCCCAAACACAAGATGGTGCCATACTGGTTGTAAATTAAAGAGCCAGCTTGATCAAGAGGCACGGATACCAGGAGTCTTCATGAAGCTCTGTTCGTTTTGCTTGTGTACTAAGTCAGCAGCACTTAGAGTAAGGCCATGCTCACCCCTTTCTCTCAGGGCACAGGGATAAAGCATGCTTTACAGCTCATCATAAACCAAAGAGAAAGTCTAGAAGTCACAACGTAATCAACGGTTTCCACCACACACAACCCATGTATGGTCTGGCAATGAGCTGAAATTTCTGTCCATAGGTAAGGCGTTAACCAAATACAAACTGAGTGAAGGAGTTTTGTTTGTTTGTTTTTGCATATTTCGATCTTTTAGAGAAGACCATCCCTTTGGGCTAACAAAGCGTTGATACAAAGGAGGAAGGTGTATTATATGGTCTCTAATCTGGAAGACTATACTAGAACTCTGCTTTCAAGGAGAGTTGAAGAAACCCAGGAGAAACAGGCATAAAGTTAATTAGGAAAAATCTCAAAGGAGGACATGATAACCAAGCCATTTCTGAGATACTAAGAGGAATGTAATGTGCATGAAAAATGGATGGTGTTAATGTAATTCTCTGACAATTCACACCCCCCCCCCAATCTCTCTCTTTTCTGAATCACCTGATTTTGTCAGCACCAAGGTTTGAATTCAGGGTCTTGCATTTGTTTGGCGGGTGCTCTGACATTTCAATCACTGCTTTAGTCAAGATTGTTCTGGTTATTTTGGAAATGGAGTCTCCAGGACTTTTCACCTCAGGATAGCAGCAGTTCTAAGCCAGGTGTGAGCAATTAGGACTTAGTTCTACCCTATGTTTTCAATCTTTTTTTGTTTTTGTTCAGTTCTGGGGGCTGAACTTTTGGCCTGGAAGCTGTACCTCTGCTCTTACGCTCAAAGGTAGTGTCCTACCACTTGAGCCACATAGCTACTTCCAGCTTTTTTCTGCTTATGCTGTGCTGAGAAATCGAACCCAGGGCCTCAGGCATGCGAGGCAAGCATGCTACCACTGAGTCACCTTCCCAGCCCCTCAATCTAAATATTTTTCATACAATATTTTGGAATTGCTTTAATTAGCTAGGATGGTGGCGTCTTAGCTAGGATGGTAGCTTCTTTCAGCAAGAGTGTCTTACTATTTATCAGTGCCCTACTATTTCTATAATTTTATGTGCCAATGTGTTTAACATGGCCTTTGTTAGTTATAAAGGCCTTTCCTGTTTAAGACATGAGAAATCCTAAATGATACTTGTAATGCCCTTGAAAGAAACTATTGTGTTTGTACATGCCTCATTTATTCACAAATCAAACACTGAATATTTAAGCCAGGTAAAACTACCAGGAACAATGTCCCTCATTATTTAAAAAATGCAATTATTCTGCTTAGTTATGTTTTAAAAATAGCTGACATTTAAAATAATTGATGAATATGTAATTTGCTAATCAGTAATGGGTAGTTCCCAGGGAGTTATCACCATTAATTTCATAATTTACTGTTTCGGAGGAGTTTCTTGAATGCAAAGATTAAAGCCAGGAAGCAGAGAGAAATCACTCTAGAATGACATTATCCTATTAAATACCCATAATACTTAACAGCAACAACAATTAAACCTCCAAAATGAAGTCAATGTATCGACAAGCCATTGGATGAGTTACAGATAGGATGTTTACATGTTGTAATTTTCTCCATACTAAATTCCACATTCACAGCCATGTACTCAAATGAACATCGGCATAAAATACTATACTGTAAAGAATTAAATTATATGTTAGCTTTTGCCTTTATTTCTTGTCACTTTTCTCCAAGTGTTAATAGAGATCCCATTTACCATGCATCAACACTCTTTCTGAGAACATTTCGGATTTGTTGGTGTAGAGAGAAAAGCCATTTATTTAAAGATTGCCTTATTAACCTACAGCTTTTGGTAAATATCTAGATTATCTGGTCAGGCTATTTGTTTCTATGGCCTAAGAAAAAAAGAAATACTAGCTGCCTTATTCAATCCAAATGAGTTGGTATATGAATATTTATAAAGACATCATTATTCACAGTATCTTACAATCATGCTCCAAGCTAAATAAAAATAAAAGTAAACTGCCAGAAATATTACAGTATCATAGGAGAAGAGCTAAAAGATATGTACAAATTCATTGACAACATCTTTGCAAGTATTATGGACAAAACATTTAAAAAGAAATTTACATAAAACACAGTAAATAAATTTATCAAATGTTGATAAATTTTTAGAGACAGTATAAAAGTACACAAAACATGGAAGAGAGAAAGAATATTTTTTAAAATAACCACTATGCCGATACAGAGAATACATTGTTACGTTCATATTACAGAACGATGGAACCAGACACAAACAGCAAAGGAAGTTTTGCCAGTCACAGGAAGGAAAGACATTCCTTTTGGGATGGAAACACAGACTACCAGGCCTCATTCCCCCAACCCATACACACGGAGAAAAATAAAAGCAAATGCAAACGTTGTCTACAGCAACACATGACAGACAGAGGTGAGAAGCATTTGGCATGTTGCATCACAGGAAGTCAATCACGATTGGCTAACGCTGATGGTACCTGGCTCTGTTGCAGGTCACTGGTTTGCCTGAGAGGAGTCACCGATGGAGGAGGCACGCCTGATGTAGAAGCAGATCGGCCTAGTTTGCAGCTGATTTTAGGTTCTGTGGACAAGGCAGGAAGACAAGGTATTTGCTGAGCAACATCGACAGTGAGGAAAGCTTTTGTTTTGTGACACACTCCGGGAACCTGCAAAATGTTTCTGATGCTTGCTAATAATTTAGTAGGAATTAAACATTGTTCATCACAATTGGCTTTAAAGGGTCTTTATTCACAAAGTAGCTTCTGGGGAAAACAGAGGAATACCCTTTTCATTTTATCCAATTTGGGGTTCATTTCTATGCTATGATTACTGGAACAATCATACCCCATTAGGACAGAAAGCAAGTAACCAGATTAGTTTGATACTTTATTTTCATCTCTGATCTATAGATTCCTACATCCTAAACTCTTATCTGAGCTTCTCCAAGTTTGTTCTTTCTTTCCTTCCTTCCTTCCTTCCTTCGTTCCTTCCTTCCTCCTTCTCTCCTTCCTTCCTTCCCTTCCTAGTTTCTTCCTTCCATGACTACACCCACCATGCTTTAAATGTAACAGGTTACAGCTTATGTCTAATTTATATAAATGTGATAAATGCTTTTTAAGACCTTTGTAGTGTTTCAAATATTGATGTTGTACATAAGGACTTGCCTTAAGAGAGAACACAGTCTATAAGAAACACACATCCCAAACAAAAATGATTCACTGATAATGGGTACAATAAGCTGTCTGCACATCCAGCTCTGCTTGCTTCCTTACAATGAAAATCCAAATGCAGCTTCTTTCCAGTGTCTTGGATCCCCGTTTACCCAAGAGATAGAAGGAATATCTGCCCCATTTTTCTGGAGAGATCTTGTACATTTCCTTTTCCTTCCTCTATAAAGTTAGACCTACTTCCAGTCTGCTTTTTCTTTGTGATGGCTCTTATATTCACACCAGCCCCATGTTTCAGAAACCTCTTTGATGTTCTTTCACAATCTCTTTGCTTAAAACCAACCAAAAAACTTCCCGTTTGTGTCATATCTAATGTCATAAGAAGTTTAGATTCTGAGATCATGTACCCTTGGGTTCAGTCAATCCCATTTCCCATGGTTTGATAATCCACAAGGTAAATAAGCAAATCTCTGCTCTCAGAATCCTCTCTGGTCTGTGTCTTTTCATCACCCCAAGTTGTTCTGCTCGACGTTTAACACACTGAAACTCCCCTGTAGTCTAAGATGTGATTCACGGTACACTTCTATTATGAAGCAGCCTCTGATCTTGATGTCCTCTTTCTCTCTCCCACACCGCCTTGGCACGTAAGTGGTGCTTACACAACTTCCTGTGGTTTTGACCATTTCTTTCCTCATAGAGTCCACATGGTGAGTGAATTATGCTGTACTTTTCCTTCACTAAAGATATTCACAGTAATCTAGTACAGGCCAACACAACTGCTACAAACCAAGGCAATCAAGTAACACCCTCATTTTATTAGACCTGGATTCAAGTTCTGACTTTTCTTCTTCTTGAAGGGGTACTTCTTATGTAGACTCACACTTTAGAAAACCCCCGCTTACTTTTGTATAAGTGAAGCAACAATCTGCTTACCCATTCTTCAAAATACCACTGGATTCTCACTGAGGCTGTTTATGTATGATATAATGACATAGCTTAAATATTGCTTTTGGCAATTAACCAGTAGAAAGAAATACACACAGGCCTAAAGGAGCTATCTCTCAGCAAGCACAGTGTCCACTGGAATCTTGGTGGATAAGTCTTCAAGAAGAGCCATTATTTCCATAGGTTCTATCATTGGATCAGCACCTTTAGTCACACTGAGGATGCCAGTTAAGTACATTTGCTTATCAAAAGATGCCACAGCATGTTCATTTACTGTAAGGGTTTTTGTTTTTTTTCAAATTTATGCTGAAGTTTTTATCTGATGAAAAGAGGTTACCAGATAGATTTGCAGGCCTTTTATGGGGCCTAATGTGCCTAAGGATTATTTTCCACTGCTGAGTTTTCCAGTGAGACCCTGGCTTAATCATCATCTTTCAAATATAGACAAGGATATCTCTAATGTGCAGTTTGAGCCTCAGTGAAAGCCAAACAAACTCAAAATGTCATCATGACTTGGAAAGCTTTGGTTGCTCGCCTGGATATCAGTCCAGATAAAGTCTAGGCTTGTGATGCTCTCTTGGCATTGTCATATAAACCACTAGATAAATACCCCCATGGACTAGTTCTAGCATCTGATCACTGAGAGCCTAGAAGTTCCATCCTAGCATGCTCATATAGGTAAGGTCTGACTCTATAGACCTAGATTATCCCCATAAATATATTAAGTACATACGCACATACAGGGAGATATCTGTCCATGCACACACACACACACACACACACACACACACACACACACACACACACACACACACACACACACACACACACACACACACACACACACACACACACACACACACACAGAGTAACATTTACGTTTAGCAGTATCATACATTAGGGGCATTCTTTTTTTAATTGTGGGATTTTTCTCTTCCTTTTTGACTCTTGCAATGTCATACGAATTATAACACAAATGCATCTGGAATTTATTGTGGCGTTTGTGTGGCCAGGTTGATGATGATACAAATCATTACGTAGTTGTATCCACTAAAGTTTCTTTGGCCAAAAGGACCCTAGGGGTGAAAAAAAGCCAATAAATCTCAAGAAAAGATCCTAATAATGATTAAGCTCTTTGAAGATTCTCTAGACTGGTAACATCAAAGTTTAACTTCTCAGTTCACCAACCTCAGGAAATGCAGTCTCTCTCAGATTTGAACAGTGAAATTTAGAACCATGACATTGGACACACAAATTGGTGCCTTGTATTTTAATGTAAAATTTGCCTAAGAATGCGGAGGGCCAAAATAAATAGTGAGTCAAGTATTTACCCATTCCTGAAACTGTCTCAAAAGATATACAAGATAGAGCTTTCCTCCCCTAAGAAAATCCATTTCATCAAGAGACGATTATGAAGCTGTAACATACCTGCTCTTCCTATATCCAAGAAAAGGCTTTCTTTTGAAAACTATCAATAACATTCTAGACACAGAAGATGCTACAGTGAAGACCTCGGGTGTGTAAACATTAATAAAAAGAAGCAAGAGCAACGTAGTAAATATGGAAACAGAGACAGAAATGGAGATAGGGAGGAAGGAAGACAAAATCAGAATTGAGGAAGGAGGAAGGGAGAGAAAGAAGAAGGAGGAGGAAGAGAGAGGGAAAGACACTCCTTTTGATTCCTAGGATTAACTATTATCAAGTCATTATTATGAGATGTTTCTGGATTCATAACTAATTATTATTCTTTTTATTAATTGTGTATTCTCTGAACTGTGTTCACTTTTGAGTTAATTTTTCTTTTTAATGGATGCAATCGTTCAGTGGTTTGTTTATAATGTCTATTTTTTAAGATAATCATGTCTGTGCCCAGGCCCAGAGTTCAAGCCCCAGACAAAAAAAAAAGATAATCATTTCTCATCTTCCCTTCAGTGGATTTTTAGTGAATGTCTGTTCAGGTTTATGCTCCTCCTATTGTTACAGGATGGTCTCCAAGTTTCCTGCTATTCTGCTGGGTTCTCTTCACTTTTGGAAAGCACACAGATGACTATTTTTCCTTAGTGCATCTGCACAGTCATAAGAAATCAGTGCATTTTCACCAAAAACAAAGCAACCCACTTTCATCTAACCTCACAGAAACAAATTGGTCAAAATGGGGGTAGAGCTAGCTTTTCTGCATCCATTTCTTTTTTCAAGAGGTAGAGAATGTTCCCTAGATAAGTCATCCTGCCAACAGTTTTACACAGGGCTACACAGGGATAGGAGTAGGCCATTCTTCCAGTGTATCAACATACACATATTCTGAACTTTAATTTGCAGGCAGGCGTTTTTCAAAATATGACTTACATTAGTTAAGATGAACTGGTACCTGATTAAAAAGCAGAAGCTTAGTTTTGCATAACTTAACTATAGTCCAACTATAGTCAGGTAGTTAAAATTTTGTTTCAAAAACCTGGTGACCACAAATTTCTGACAACAAATTTTTTCTGCAGTTGCTGAGCTAGCACCTAGGTCAAGAAAGAAGTTAGACCATGAGAACCTAACTTTATCAGACATATCTGTGGAGGTTTTTGAGGTGTTTCTTAGCCTGTACCTTCCCCTTAAATACCTTTTCTGAACAAATCTTGAGAAACCTCTAAAATTTAACAACAACAACAACAAAATGAATTTAAGTCCAAACTTCAAGCTAGGACCCATTCCTTGACAGTGGACAAAGGAGAAAACAACCATCCCAAACATCTTATCACTACCCACGCCCAGGTTCTATCTATCATATGGATTGTGACTCCTGGGTAATCATGTAGGCATATCATAAAATATTGTAACCACAGTTTGAGACAAATGCCCTGTAAGAAACAAAGAAAGGAAAGAAAACTTTTTATCATATATATACTAAATGAATTTTGGGGCTTTTGTATTTTTATCATTTTGCTTGGAAATCATTGAAGTATGAGTCATCCCATTACTTCATTATCGGCTATGATTGCTGGATTGTAATCATACATACTGAGACATTCTTTTAATTTTTCTTCTCAGTTTTATTGGTACAGGATCTCTCTATGTAGCCCAGGATGAGCTTAAATTCACAAGCCTTCAGCTTCAGCTCCCTAATACCTAGGATTACAGACATAAACCACCATACCTGATCCTGCATTCAGGAATTCTTAAAGTACTGACAATCTAGTCTAGAAAGTGTTCTCAACTGCAGTGGCATTATTCAGATCATAAACTAGACAATTAAGTTCACCTCATCCATACAATCTGTACTCATTTTTAAATTTTCATTAGTGTCAGTCTCGTCATTTCTTTTAGATATTTTTACTACTCTTTTACTATTAAATATTTTTATAGAATTTAGAGTAGGTGACAGGATTCGATACGGTGAGTATAGTTCAAAAGTGATCAATCAAATCTGATAAACATGGATCATCTTGTGACTACTGAGAAAATATGGAGCAGAAACGTCTGGAAGAAGCTGTTCCCACCCCTTCCCACCGAGTTTTGCTTTGAGGAAGCAGCAGAGACTCCTGAAGCTTTGAATGACTTCCCTCTCCTGCAGCTATGAACGGAAGTCCTAATGAAGCAGATGCTGGGGCCCGCCTCTTCCAGGGACTCTGGGACAACAGTTTAGGTACTGTTATAGCAACACTAAAAATAAGCTTTTATTACATCTTATACCTGCCTTTTTCCCATCATCCCCCACTAATCAACTGTTAGTATGTTGGTCCTGGACCTTGAACTCAGGTCTGGGTTCTGTCTCTGAGCTTTTGTGTTAATGCTCTACCCTTTGAGCCACCACTCCACTTCTGGCTTCTTTTGGTAGCTAATTGGAGATAAGAGTCTTAGAGACTTTCCTGCCCAGGCTGGCTTTGAACTGAGATCCTCAGATCTCAGCCATCTGAGTAGCTAGGATTATAGACATAAGCTACCCAACACCCAGCGGACACCTCTTTTTATGCTTACTTTGTTTTTTTCTTTAAATGTACTGAGATGTTGGAGGCTGGGAGATTTATTTCCCTGGTGGACAAATGTCAGTCTTTCTTGGATTCCTGTTCACCTTGAGTGAAGGACAATGAGCCAGCCAGCCAGCCTACTAACTTAACCGCCACACCAGCATCGGTTCAGCTGCTCTGAACGCTGCACGGGTACCCTGAAGGAAGCTGGGTGCAAACCACAGCTTGCTACGGAAGCACAACTACGGTTCCTGAAGGCACTGTCTCAGCAAACAGGTTTGCACCAGATCCTTTGTCAACTCTAGTTGACTTGGCAGCCATTGTTCACCCAGCCAGAGAGAGGAGCACGTGTCCGGTGGGCCAGCAGCAAGCCTGTGACTGGTGCACACACAATCCGTCACTTTAATACCTGCTTTGATTTGCAGAAGGCATCCTGGTTTGATAAGCAGATTGTCCAGCCATGAGCAGGTGGCAGATGTCCTCTAGGATTGCCCTCTGGTGTTTCAACAGTCTTCCCTCAAGTGTTCTTTCTATTATTGTTATTATTCCTAATATTAGTGGAGGAGCTAACTTGGTAACAGAAAGGAACTAAGAGAAACGGCAGGGATGGATGGCAACAGCGGCAGCTAGAGAGAACCACGTGATACCTGCAGATGAGGTCAGAGGTGATGAGAGACTTGCTGCCATAGGTCCCAACCCCAACACAGGAGAGAACTCTACTTCCTGTTGGAGTCTTGTCCTCTGGGAGAGGGGAGCAACGGTACTTGTCATTGTCAAGACAGTGGGTCACCTGTCACCTGCCATGGTTCACTCAGGGTTACAAAGCAAAACAAACTAACGCCAAAGGCCCAGAGTAACTTGGAGAGCTTCTCCTGGGCTAGCCACAATTACTGTCTGGATAGTGCCGGTGGGACACCTACAGCTGATTTTTGATACTAGCATTTCTGAAAGGTCAGATAACAAAATCAATTTCGCTGGAGTAAAGGGTAATTCTTCTCCAGGAGCTGGTGGCTCACCCCTGTAATCCTAACTACTCCAGAGGCCGAGATCTGGGGATCATGGTTCAAAGCCAGCCCCAGAAGGAAAGCTCGTAAGACTTTTATCTCCAATGAACTAGCAAAAAGCCAGAAGCCCAGGTGTGGCTCACATAGTAAAGCATTAGCTTTGACCAAAAGCAGCTCAGGGACAAGGGCCAGGCCCTGAGTTCAAGCCTTAGGACTGGCACACAAAAATGAAATAAATAAAACTTCTTCTTGGAATCCTGATGAAGACTTAAAAGCCAGAGCAAGGTGAAGGGTAGTCTGTGATCCAATGACATGCATAGAAAATGACAGAAGCCCTTGAATAGATGAAGAAACATCATACACGTGCTGGGTTAGGAGCTTCCACTCTTATCCTTCCTGTGCTCTGGAGGGAGAGGATGTCTCTTGAGGGCCCCATTCTTCTGGGGGAGAATGTACATCAAACTATGACTTGTGGAGGACACTCTTCAATGCATGCCTGGCTTCTAACATGTAGTGTACCATTCACTTTACCTTTTTTAAAAAAATGAAAGTGTTTTTATTGTAATATACAATTTCTAAAGTGCCCTGAGGGTCTCTATCCCTTTAACTGAGTCTAAAAATGTGCTCCAATTTTAAAAACAAACATTTTATTCCTCATTAAAAGTAAATTGAAGTATATTAATGACAAACAAAATATTTCATCTGTTTAACAAGTAAAATATGATACTTGATTGTCTCCAAAATAAAAAGCCAACATATAAAACTCAAGAAAGAGATATGAAGATTTGTATTTAGATTAAATGAATATTAACCCAGCAGGAATTGTTCTTTGTGTGATACCAGAAATGCAATAATGAAACTAACAAGACAGATCTTGATATTAGAAGTAAACACAAAGCAATGATCATTTGAACTATATAAAATTATGATGTTTTGTTACTAAGTTGCAAAATAAGAAGGAAGTAGCAGACAAATTACATATAGCATTCAGCTTGCTCATGTGAAAACTCTTCCCTTCTAATAAATTCCAATCAAAGGCAGTCATAATAATGGGCACCATTTCCGCTCATATCATTGGTTTCTATAGCCTGCTAATGTGAAAACATCTGGAATGGAAAGACGAGCAGTTATAAAGTTTGCAGTCCTCATGAGCATGTCCCTTTTTTTTTCTTTTTTTTGGTCGGTCGTGGGGCTTGAACTCTGGGCCTGGGTGCTGTCCCTCAGCTCTTCAGCTCAAGGCGAGTGCTCTACCACTTGAGCTACAGCGCCACTTCCGGTTTTCTGGTGGTGTATTGGAGATAGGAGTCTCACGGTCTTTCCTGCCCGGGCTGGCTTTGAACCTCGATCCTCAGATCTCAGCCTCCTGAGTAGCTAGGATTACAGGCGTGAGCCACCAGCGCCCGGCGAGCATGTCCCATTTTTATGGCCACATTCTACCTACTGCTGCTTGATACACATTTTATAATTGAAATTCTGGGGTTTCTAACACTCTTTGGGACCAAACGTGTACTATAAAATATTAAAAATGGTACGTAAGAAACAGTTGGCCTTTTCTCGCTGTGTTGACCAACGAACTGCAAGTCTCCAAGCAATGGCTGCCTCCGCTGTAACCACCACACATCAGGCAGTGGCACCAAACGAGAACATGAACCATGAGCCTTCCACTCTCCTGTGCACAGGGAGCTTGACAGGTGCTTTCCTCAGGATGAATGAAATGGTCTGTTCTCTCAAGGACGGTAACTGACACTATGTGTCATCAATTTAAAAAATATAGAAGGCCTTAACACGAAGTTAAAATTTTGAAAAACTCGCCTCTATCACTATGAGCCTGTGAGCATTCTAACACTTAAGGCTTTTCTTATGAGTGCTCACGGGTGGATAGTATCAGTGAATGCAATTTATTGGCTTTTACAATGAAACATGTCAAGATATGGAAGATCTTCATGACTCAGTGAACTGATGGATTTTTTTTTCCTAAATGCATGATATCATAAACCATGCTGGTGTAAATTACATTTGATTTTTCAAGATAAATCAATGGATTTAGTATGACAAAGGATGATGAAATTATTGATAGGCAACTAAGGTTGAAATTAATCTTTATAGACTACCATTTACTGAATTTCTGAAGGATATTAAAGAAGAGACACCATTATATAAAAAGGCTCATTCAATACTTCTCTGTATATGTTCAGATTTCATATTTATAGGTATATATGTCTCTTTCTATATATATATCCAAAGCATCACATAGCAATTAATTGCATTTGAAGCAGATGTGAGAATCTATCTTTGTTCTATGGAACTAGTTATTCTGTAAAGTTTCCAAATATAAAACAAGTTCAGTTTGCTCAGTATTTGTTACAGCTTTGAAAAAGTATAGTTATTTGTATTAACATATAATGGATTTATACTTTTGAATTGACAGGTACATTTTAATATTTATAATTTTAATTTCAGATAGCATGAATAGTTTTAGACTGACTTTGGACAAAGTCTTTGGAATTTTCAATCATTTTAAGAATAATAGTCCTGAGTCTAGAACTGGGAATACCGCTTTATGAAGACTCTAATTCCATTTTAAGTTTATAAAGTTCTCTTAAAGTAATAATTTTTGTACAGTTGTTGATTATTTTACTAACAATCAAAACAGAAGAAAATATCATGCTTAAGAATAGCATGGAAAATTGTGTAAAGAAAGTACGAGAGAAGTTAATATTTGGAGTGAGACTAAAGGAAATGATCCAAATTTTCAAGGCATCTTTAATCACCTGTAAGAAGCCAGCTCTAAGTTTATTGCTGATACTTTAATACTAATAAATGAAATGTGTTGAACTAATTGAACAAACTCTTGAAACGATACTTTTTTTGTGTGAGTCTTGACCTCTGGGTCTGGGTGCTGTCCCAGAGCTCTTCAGCTCAACACTAGCACTCCACCACTTGAGCCACAGCACCACTTCTAGTGGTTAACTGGAGATTGAGTCTCAAAGCTGGCTTTGAACCACAATCCTCAGATCTCAGCCTCCTGTGTAGCCAGGATTAGAGGTATGAGCCACTGACACCTAGCTAAAAGATACTCTTTATTGATCACAAGCTAGTTTATTAAGGGCACTGTGTTATTCTTCATTGCTAGTCAGTGTTTTGTGTTTTGTTTTTGTAAGCATTATGGTCAAAATAAAGCATAACACAAGTCTGGTATCTGCTAAATGTTTCTGAAACTATTAAGATATGTGTTGGTAGTAGGCAATTTTAAAAAAACACAGAATTTATGTAGAAATAAACTTCACGAGTAGTAATGGTCATCTGTCATACTTGCTATTTAGAATCCATTTTTTAAAATACTTCTTGAACAGTAAGTGAGCTATTCTCTGGAGAACAGAATCACCATCCATTGAAGCTTTTGTTTTCCCAAAGTATGGATTGACCTCAGCTCTTGCTCCACCTGTTATCATGTGATGCAGATGTACCCTCTCTGTTTCATTCATTGGTTCATGGGTAGACATGTGACCTACCTAAGTCAACAAATCAGAGTTGCCTTCGTGTTTTTGCTAAAAAAAAAAAAAATACAAAATAAAGAAGCATATCCCTCCAGGACTGTTTCCAGGATGTCTGCTAAGCTTTAGCTGGATAATGAGGGACAATTTGCTTGACCTCTTTAACCTTCAGTGTGCTCACAGGTGAAGTGGAAGGAACAGAGGTGGCTGTTTCATAAGATTTCTGCAGGCATTAAATCGAACAATAAATGCTATGACTTTCCCGTGGCAACCAACATGAAAAAAGACCTTAAGTCATATTTGCTCTCTTTAGTATTAAAAAGGAAATTTGACCTCTCAGTTATTTTGCTTGTTAATCCAAACTTCTCCCTTGCAGGGCACACGTGGGTCATCTTCACAGCTACTCTCACGGCTCTCGGCCTTCGCAGCCCGGCCTGGGATCTGCAACGCTCCACACCTTCTCTCCCTGTGGGGCTTAATCGTCCCACCCCACAGTCAGCCTGCTCCTTCCCTCCATCTGCCTTTTCCTCCCTTATTAAACTCTAGGTTCTTGTAGAGCAGAGGCTGTGCCCACGGCTTCCCCTTTTGATTTCCGAAGTAACACGATAATTACTGACTTCTAATAAAGACTCATTAAGTATCTGCTGAATGAATTCTTTTGAAACATATTTTAAAGAACGAAGTCAGTCTGAAAGATGAATTATTTTGTAGCTCACATTTATAAAGAAATGATTTTTAAAATCTTTTTTAAAAAGTAGTTTTAAAAATAAACATTTCTTGCTCTTCTCCATGTGTAACACGGCGGCCGGGGCCGGGCAGAAAGGCTTCAGTTCAGGGGGAGAGAGAAGGAAGAGGGGAGTGGAGAGACAGACCAGAGTTGGGACTGCAGTTCTTATCTTGGACAGTAGATGGCAGTACGAATATTAGGTGATAGTATTCCAGAAGGATTACAAAGCTTCCAGAACTAAGTCTTTGTAAATGCCTAGCATGTCAGGCAAGGCCTTCTGTTTTGTAATGTCTTCTGTGGCTTTTCACAGAAACAGTAAAGGGCATTCTCCATGAGTGCAGTGAATCCACAGGGACTTCCAAAGAAAGCCAAATGCTACCAACAAGAGCTGTGTCAAAAGCTGAGCCCCCAGAGGGAGACCAGGAGGAGCCTGGAGCCCTGCAGGTTGCTGCTCTCTTACTCCAACGTCAGCCTGCATACTGACACCATGGACCTCAAGCAGGATTGATCTCTTATAGAGAGACAAGCAAGATGAACCACTTCTGCTTATGCCTGCTTGGCTAATTATTCTTGATTCTATAGAATCAAGTAAGAAGTAGATGGAAATTCAGAAATTTCTTAATAAGAATATAAATACTGACAACTTGTAGCTTTATAGCAATGTTCAAAATATTCATTTAGGGTACAATATCATGTCTTATGTATGTGTTTAACAGAAATCAAGTTCCACTATATACATGCAGACACACATAAGAGGGAGAAAGAGATTGGTCATAGGTAGTTAATTGACTACAGATCTGATAAGACTCTATTTTAAAACCCATAAACACACACACACACACACACATCCCCCACTTACTTGACTTCAGTCTGCTTCCATAACTGTAGTTTTCTACAAAAATAATGGGAATAGGAATTGAAATGGTTTGGGGGAAATTCTACAAAGCACCTGGAAAACAAAGACCAGTGTTTGCTTTACTGAATCAGCTACAGCAATGTCCCTTGCAGCACTAATGTCCACTAATGTCCCCTGTCCTGGAGGACAAAGTGTATCTCTTCTTCACCACACATCCTGCTGGGCCCACAGTTGGGCTCCAGGAGTAAATTATACAATTAAGAAAGTCTACATAATGTCACTGCTTTCTGGAAAAAATAAAAATAAAAACCCAAACACATGTGAAACATAGTTTCCCAGGTATCCAAGAATACATTTTTGATACACTAACACCATCCATTATAAATATCTTCCTATTAGTTAGAGGAACACAGACATTTTATAGGCAAAAGAGCAAAGAACACATTTCTTTGGATTTATGCAGCCTGTTATTTAGGGCGGTGTGCTGATCTCCATAATTCTGTTTCCTCTGGTTTAAGAGGATAATAAATTAGCTGTTTCTGTATAATACATGATTGCATAAGCTCTGGGTTTAAATCCATAAAAGGCTTCCTGTCATTTTTAGGTAACACTCAAGCCACAAGACGCTTCAGCTTTCTGGCTGCCTTGCTAGTGTGCGTCCTCATCTCCCAAGGTCATGACCTTGATACTGCTTCCTTTGCTATATCTTGAGATCTCCATTTCCAGGTCAGCAGATTGTCAGGTACCACATTTGAAATAGGAGTTTTATGTCCTCTACTCAGTGGCTTTGGTCACAGATTGTCACAGATTACAGCTTTCCTTGCACTGATCTAAAGGAAACAGTGAATATGTGAATGGATGGTGAACACTGAGTAATTTCAGGGTCATGGAGTTAGAAACAATAGGGAAAACCAATGTAATAAAATCATAGGACAAGAGCTCTGCGGAAGGGTGGCAGATGCTTGAAGTGTCTATTCCTTGGTTTGAAGCTACTACTTAACAAAGTCTGGGCAATTTACTTCTTGTCTTGAGCTTTGGGTTATCACTGGAAAATTTCACCAAGTCATAGCTGTCCATCAATGCTGACTTTGTGAAATACAAATGTAACCCTCTTTAATAGCTAATATATAGTGTTTACATAAAAAGCATTATTTTCAGTGGGTCATCTGTAATATCCAAATTAAACTTAAAAATGTATAAGTCAGAGTGTATATTTTCAATAATCTTAGAGCGAATTTTGCCACTACCCCAGGTTCTGTTTTCTTTGGAGTATTTACATTTTCACTTGACTACGTATGATCGATCTTGTATGCAATCAGAAAACCATGTCATTCTTTTCTCCCCAGAAACAAGGTCTCACCTTCTCTTGGTAACTAGATTTTTTTTTTGCTTAACATAAATCTTAGGAAGGCAACCCTTAGATATGTATTTAAATGTTTTTTTTTTTCTTTCATGCATTTGTTTCTAACGCATTTATAAGATTATCTCTTTGTTGCTTTGTATGTCCCTCCCCCACAGTATAACCCCTGTTCACTATATTTGATGTTCACTATATTTGATGTTCACTATATTTGATGTTGGTATAACTTGTGGAGGAGATGGGGAAAAACAAGTCCTTTAAGGATACCGGTGGACCTGTTGCAACAATGAGAAGTACAAGTTGTCATGTCGAAAAAGAACTTTACAACTTTGGTGGGGGGAGGGGGAGGATTGAGTGGGGGGACGGAGGGAGGCTGGGAAGGGATGTGAAGGGTAAACAAAGGAGGCTGCAATGCTTGATAAGAAATGTACTCATTATCTTGCCCATGTAATTGTAACCCCTCTGTACAGTATGTTCACAATAAAAAATAAATAAATCTTAGGAAATTATTTTTCAATTTTAAATGAAAAAATCAGTTTCTACAATTTAGTGAAATTATTAAAATAATATTTCACAATTTAGTGAAAGTATTATTGAATTTGCCACTTAAATGCCCAGTGACTTACACTAATCCAACTTTTGAGCATTATTTGAAGAAAATGCTTCTCCCTGGCCCAGTTTGAGCACACACCTGGCCTAGAGAGATGGGTTTCTCTCTCATCTCCTGTCTTTGCTCTTCCTGCTCTGCTCCCAATCAGCCCGCAGGATGGCAGCTTACACCAGGGCAGTGGGAGAAAGGAGAAAAAGAGATGACAGACCTAGGATGAGATGACATCTCTCCCTCTCTGTCTGCCCCACATTTGTCAATGAAACTCTCACTTCTTGGGACGTTTTCCAGGACCTTAGAAGGCCTCCTATGCGTGGCTGTCTCTCATCTGAGAATCCGTGTCTTCGCTATGCACTGGGTCTTTCCTTGAATGCCCCCTGGGAAATGGGAAACTCACTCCATGAAAAATTACTGCACATATATAGAATGAGAAAGCATGCACATGCACACACACACACACTCACATATGTCTAAAATCCTTTATAGTATCTATTTCGTATCTCTTTCTCTCAAACCACATTCCTAGGCTAGAGATGAGAGTTCAGTTAAGGACACCAGTATTCATTCTGTTCACCTCCTTTGCAAGTTGTGCTTCTTTGGCCTGGCTTTCGGGCTTGGGATGTGAGAGCAATTATCTCTGAGCATTTTGTAATTAGCCTTTTGCATTTTATACTCTGTTTATTTACATTCGAACTCTATTAAGGCACACTTTGGCTATTGAAAATGTACTGCTCACTCCCAGTTTTCCTCTTATGGTTCATTCTCAAAGCTGTACCGCCAGCATCAAGAGAAATACAGAGTGCCTTTTTTTTGGTGAGTACACATTCTAGGCAGCAGAAGCCAGAGATTTCCACTGAGAAATAAGTGAATCCGTTGGGAATATCACTTCCATTAGTCTCCAAATGAGAAGCTCTCCAAATGAGAATTCTGTTCTGTGTTTGCTACTCGATTTCGAAAAGGGAGAGTTAAACTCTACAGTGGGAAAACAGAGAGCAGAACCAAGCAGCAGGATCTGACAAATGTTCCCCAAGGAAGTACCTAGGCACCCAATCAGAACTGGGAAGCAAAGCAGATAAGAGGAATCATCCTCGGTGCCTGAGCCCACAGTGCAGAATAGCAGCCTGGAGGGCCGTAGACACCAGTGCTCCCAGATGTCTGGGGCTCGAGAGAAACCAGACAGGAACTTAGTCAACACGCTACAGGGGAACGCAAATTACAGCAAGCACTTCAACTCTACCAGACGGGTCTGGTGTTCCTGTTGTACAACAAAAATGAATATCATGGAGAGCTCTCGGTCCCTATCAATGTATCAATGATCAATGATCATTCAACACAAATCTCTGAAAAATAAGATAGGGAGGGAAAGGGTATGGCTCTGCATTTTCACTCTACCAGCCATTTTAGACACTGGGCATATGAGAAATAACATACATTTTAAACGTATTTTCTCATAATGACCTATGCCTTTAAACTTAGAGAATTTAGGTTAACAGTTGTGTTGCCTAATTTGTTACTATCCAGGTATTCACTCATTCCTATTGTTGTCAAGCATGGATTACAAGAATGAGGAGGACTTCGGGAAGTTTATCAGTGGTCAGCCAGTCATGCTAGCCTTAGCCAGGACAATATGTTACAGTATTTTTAAGATTTAAAAAATGTGATGTTCCAAACATACTCAGATTCATTACCGTTATATCCCTAAATTTCCATTTTGTTACTTGTATTAAACGTACTCCGTCCTAACAGTTCTTCTTCTCAACTCCCTGGTCTTAGCTATAGAATGACATGGTAACATCCTGGTGATTTCTCTAGTGTCCAGTACAATGAGTAGAACAAGACTCACGAGCACAAATGCATTTTAAACCATAGTTGATGGGAGTCTGTGAAGTATGTGTTAAACTGCAGATCAGAATTTTGTTTCCCTCAAAACAATCCATGGGTCCTCAAGCTATCTAGCCTGCTGAGCTCTTTTTTTTTTAATAAGTTTTTTTTCAATTGTGAAAATACTGTACAGAAGAGGAGTTCCAGTTACATGAGCAAGGTAGTGAGTACATTTCTTATCAAGCTTTGTTGTCTCTCCTTTGTTTCCCCCTACCATCCCTTCCCTCCCATCTCCATATCTACACCTCCCACACACACCACCCCCTCCCACGTAAATTTTAAAGTTTATTTTTTGACATAGCATCTTGTACATCTCATTGTTGCAATGGGTCAACTTGCTGAGTTCTTTTGGTTTGCTTGTTTGTTTTACTTTGCTTTGCTTCACTTTGCTTTACTTTGTTTGGAGATACTGAGGTTTGAACTCAAGTTTTCATGCTTTCTAACCAGGCACTATACCACTTGAGCCATGCCTCTGACATTTATTTATCTAGTTATTTATGAAACCTGGCTTATTTGCCCAGATCAGCCTATTCTACAATTGTTCTAGTTATGCTTTCTTCCATAGCCTAGATGACAGGCAAATATCACCATGCCCAGCTATAACTGTTGAGATGGGGATTCTCACAAACTCTTTTTGCCTAAGCAATCCTAGAACCATAATCTTCCCAAATGCTGCCTTCCACCCAACTGGGAAAAATAGGCAATGGCCACTAGTGGTTTGCATATCTTGAGGACTTTTTTGGGTTGTTGGTTGTAGAGGTTATTGTTGTTTCTATTGCTGTTACTTTGGGGGCCTTAATTCTGCTTATTTCAAAGCTAAGTTCAAAGGGCAGTGTTTATGGGAATCCTTGCCATTCTAAACCCTGCTCTACTAAACTCTGCTCTGATGTAAAGATGTCTGGAAATATCCCAAGAATCATAGGAATAAGTAGTACTTATTAAAAATTCTTTTTTTTCCAAAATAACATTTAATCTTTCAAATAGATTTATGAGTTAGATATTATTACCAATGTTTTATAAACATTCTCACCATTCAGAGGTAGTATTAGATATTACTGTTGATATATTTTATAAACACGGCTTGGAGGCATGAAAGGACAGGCTCAATATTATCACTAGAAACACGGAATCGCTATTTCTCCCCAAATTTTCTGCTTGCCCTGTTAGCCACGCATGCCTTTATAAAATTTATTCTACAAATGTAATATACAGGAAATATCAATCTTTTTTCCTTAAAATAAAATTAAACCTACATCCAGTGTTTTTACTTGTCTGCACTTGTAAGCACAGAATTTCCTTTGGATATGAGTGACAAAATCATAAGTAGTGGCAGAAAATGCTCCCTGACAATGGGGCACAAAAAGGTCCAGAACTCTTCTGCCTAGCATTGTTTTATTTGTCCAAGCACAAAGATCCTCTTGAATCACAGGATTTCATATTTTCCAGTATGGAACCATAATACCTCAAGTGCAGCCTCATTCAAAGTCACAAGCGAACTTTTCCCCATCTGTCTTCTCTCCATCCAGAGATCTTAATATTTTGCCAAGGTTTTATGAGGGACTCAACTGTGGCTGTTCCTCTCTTCCTCTCTTAGAATCAAAACTCTCTCTCCCTGCATGGCTATTTAAGACCAGTTACTTCTCCTTCCTATTCACTGCTCTTCTAATAGAGCTTTCTCAGACGACTGGAGCTTCTAGAAAGCAAAAGTTAGGTGTGAGAAGTCTCCACTCACATCCGGTGCTTCCTTTGTAACTCAGCCTTCCTCTACTGCAGAATCAAATCCGTGTCTGTACCTAAAAGTCATGACTGAATTTGAAATCAGAGTCATAGGGGAGCTCTATATAGAGTCTTGAGGAACCTCCATACTACTTTCCAAAGTGGTTGAACAAGTTTATACTCCTACCAACAATGCAGTAAGGTTCCCTTCTGTCCACATTCCCTCCAGCATCTGTTGTTATTAGAGTTCTTGATTATAGCCATTCTACCTGGGATGAGGTGGTATCTCAATGTTTTGCAATAACTAGTTATATGTCTGAGACAAGCAGAAAAGGTCAGATAAGATGATGTTAGGCGAAATGAACCCCAAGATAAGGACACAAGTGGATTTTTCTTTCTTGCTATTGTTCCTAATGTATTTATAAGGTATTTCTGTGTTGCTTTGTATGTCCCTCCACCACGGTATAAGCCCTGTTTTCACTGTATTTGATGTTGGTATAATTTGTGGAGGGGAAGGGAAAAAATAGTTTAAATAGGGATACAGGTGGACCCATTGCAACAATGAGATGTACAAAACATTACGTCGAAAAACAAACT
Organism: Dipodomys spectabilis; assembly: GCF_019054845.1. Classification (NCBI taxonomy): domain Eukaryota; kingdom Metazoa; phylum Chordata; class Mammalia; order Rodentia; family Heteromyidae; genus Dipodomys; species Dipodomys spectabilis. Next base: position 6,350,526 of record NW_024870728.1, read on the forward strand.
TTACAACTTTGGCGGGAGGTGGGGAATGACGGCGGGGAGTGGAGGAATGACGGCAGGGAGTGGGGGATGGGAAGGGATGGGAAGGGGAAACAAAGGAGGATGCAACAACGCTTGATAAGCAATGTACTCATTTCTTACCCATGTGACTGTAACCCTTCTGTCTGGTATTTCCACAATAAAAAAAAGAAAGAAATCAGGAAGCAAAAAAGGCTGACCATAGAGAAGCTGACGACATTTTTAAGATCCTCCCTTATTTGTGCAGTTTTAATTTTGATCGATGTTTGATGTTCTCTCTCCCTTTCTCTCTCTCTCCCCATCTCTGCCATATTCCCTTACCTCCCTCTTTCCCTTTGTCTTTCTCTCCCTATCACTGGGCTTATAATCAAACATCAGAGTTTATTTCCATAAATGCTTTATCATTAAGGCCAATCATCACAGGGCAACTTTTTTTGGAAAGTTGTAGCCTGTCCTGGTCTATTATCTGTTCAATTGATGATGATGATAACAGCAATGATTTTTAAACACAAATGACATAATCCTGGTTTAAGATTAAATGTGTCCTATGAACCACTCCATCATTTTATGTCAGCACCTATTTTTTGTTGTTAAGATGGTTTTAAATGCAAACAATGCATCATAATAAAATATTTAATTACAACCTACATGATGTATTTTCAATAGAGCTACTGCATAATGAGTCAGAGGAAGATCTCTGAGAGGTTGAGATTCTATTGTGCATATGTGTGTGTATGTGTGTGTGCATCCTCACCTAAGAAATATACCAGAGTTTGGTAAGAGTTGTGAATAAATCGATTTCATGATTGAAATCTGAGTGTTTTGTTATTGTCACGTGTACTTACATAATTTCCCTAGCTTCTCCTGTTATTTCCACAAGTATTTAGGTCCCAGTTCTCCACTGTCTCCAGGAATCACCCTCTGGAGAATCTCTGATTTACTAAACAACCGTAACTTTAATAAACCATGGCAGTAACCAATGGCAATGTTAATTAGAACTGAAATCTCCTGACATGTGTGCTCTACTCCAGCAACTCCTCCATGCCTCAGAAGAGCCATTACGGAGCAACCATTGCAAGTGACTAAACTACTTTTGGTAAAGCAATCGTCTGTGACTGGTAAAAGATTTTGTGTGAATGTGTGTGAGTCTGTTGTAAAGGAAAGAGGAAGGGGGAAAACAAGAGAGAACGACAGCCAGCCAGAGAGAGACAGCCAGAGAAAGAGAGACAGACTGAGAGAGACAGACAGAGAGAGAGAGAAAGACAGACTGAGAGAGACAGACTGAGAGAGACAGACAGAGAGAGAGAGAGAGAGAGAGAGAGAGAGATCCCTTGAGTAGGGAAGGTGATAGAAGTAAAGAGGCATATCTGTGCATAACTTTCATCTCTGCGTTAGTTGTAGTGAAGGAGTAAGGCTATAGATTACTGATCTGGAAGGGAGTTGCTAGTTCCAAGGTCCAGGAGCAAAGACATAACAATGGAGAAGCCTGAAGATGAAGGAGAAACTGTCAATATTGGCTCTTTCACTTCTGCAAAACAGCAAATCCAGAATGTTCTCTTTATGGAGCTCTCATTCATTGTGGACCATTTTCTCTCTTATGGGTGAAAATACTGTACATAACTGGTTTAAAACATACATTCTACCTGTAATCCTAGCTACTCAGGAGGCTGAGATATGAGGATCATGGTTCAAAGCCACCCTAGGCAGAAAAGTCCGTGAGACTCTTATCTCCAATAAACCACCATAAAAACTAGAAGTGGCGCTGTGGTTCAAGTGGTAGAACACTAGCCTTGAGCTGAAGAACTGAGGGGCAGCGCCCAGGCCCAGAGTTCAAGCCCCACGACTGACAAAAAAATGAAAAAGGTACATTCTATTCATAAACTGCTTTGTTAAATGGAAGCTCAATTTGTATAACTATGCAAAGATGCTAATTTTTAAAAAGCTATAAACAGTATAACATATTTTTTAAAACAAAAATATTTAAAAGTGAGATCATTCACCTTGAGTGCATTCGGATCCTCAATTTTATACATATTTACCCTAAGGGGAACTGGGGCAGTCGTAGTACAGTATACCTTTAAGGTATTTTTCTTCAGGAAAATAAGCACTGATATCACACAGTTTGGCCTTTTCTTCTTTTTTTCTTTTCCTGAAAACATGATAAAATGGCAAACTAAAGGTCCAAGTAATAGCAATGCTCATGTGAATTGCATTGCCAGCTAAGAAATCCTGACTCATGTGACCCTCTCTTTGCCTCTACAATTGGCTTTTCTTTTAATACTGCTATACAAATTTCATGATCAAATTGTTAACCAAAATCCTCTCTACTTCCACTTTAATATAATGAACTCTTTCAAACCCTAAACTGGAGACTCTAAGCAAGTGAAAGTATTTACGCCATTCCTTCTAGTCAGTAGACAATTTTCTACTCTGTAAACAGCTGAAGACTCAGGAGAGCAGGCTCGAGGTGCTGTAGTCCAAAACAGATGCTTCTGGTATTTGAGGCAAAAGAAAGTGAAAATACAGTGTACTTTCTGCTTACCTTCAGAATGTCAACAATAATTCATGTCAAAGTGTTAGCAACATAGTTTTTATAAAATTTACTGTGCTCAATAAGAATTCAGTGGTGGGACCATATAATTGTGTCACTTCCATTCATCTTCCAGAATCTTCTTTTTGGACCCACATTATAGAATATCACTATTCACCAAAGTCCCATCTCAATTTTCGTCTCTTATTAGCTTTTCTAATTTTTAGGCCCATTTAATCTATAGTTGTTACCAATCCAAAGGTCTCCACTCTCAATCTCCAGCTCCACAAAATCTCATTAACTCAAGACCTAAAATTCCAGATGTCTACTGGCTTCTCAATTAGATGTGTTAGAGAACTTCCAACTAAGCACAGACAAAATTTAAATCTCAACTTTCCCTTGTAAACCTTACTTCACATCATATATCTGCATTGGCCTCCCTGGCCCTCAAGCTTAGACCCTTTGACAAAGTCATCATTAGGTCATCCAGGATGTAAACCAAATTAAATTGTTTCCTATCTTTAAAGAAATGACTATCAAATGTTCATCTCATCATGTTCAGAATTTAACCAAGATGTGGCAGCTAATGCTCATTGCTTCTGTATATCATTGCCCTCTCATTTCTTCAAAGAGATAGTCTTTTTGACTTATAGGGTGGGGAAAACCTTTGATAAACTCACAGAAAGCCCATCCCTCTTTGTTCAGTGGTTTGCTACAGAGACATGTTTCCAATTAGCTGAAAGGGAGAGAAAATACTAGAGCATTGTGTGCCTAACTGTGGTTAGCTGCTGGTCATGGATATAAGCTTCAATTCTAGTGCAGAAGAATTAGAAGCTTCAATGACATCTATGAGCATCTGCAAAACACCTAAAGCTGCCTGCTTCCAGACTCGATGGAGAGAGCTAATAAAGGTCATCATTGTGTAAGACAATGTCAATCACAGCTCCATAGCTGCAGTTATTTCTAGTTAATACACAGATCTTCTTGATCACTGCTTACATTTATAGGCTCTCTCATCAATCTCCCCATATCCTTCACACAAAATATGTTGAGTTGTCTCCCACAGATCTTTAGCATTCATCCAGGAAGCAGACATTTTTCTTCTCATTTATCCTAGTGAGAAAATTCCTATGCTCCAAGTTGTAGCTCAAAACTTACCTCTTTTAGTGATGATTATTTTTCCCTGATTAGTTATTGCAAAAGAATATAATCTCTCCAGAAGAGTTCACTGATTTCTCCTCTCTGCATGCTATGCTTTTTGTATAACATGGATAATTTTATGGGACAACTTACTTTAGGTGTGTCTATGAAGGTATTTCTGAAAGAGACCAATATTTGAATTGATAGATTACAGAAAGAAAAGGACTTTCACCCGTGTGGGTGAGCCACATCTGGAACAGTGAGGCCACACCAGAACCAAGAGGAAGACGGAGAATGAATTCACTCTCTCTTTTTTGAGCTTGGGCATCCGTCTTCTCCTGCTCTTGGTACTGATGGTTGAACTTCTGAACTCAGATTGTGACTTGTGCATTGGCCATGAACTTGAACTAAATTCCACCACTGGCTTCTCTGGTCTTGTAGAAAGCAGATCATGAAATTCCTAAGTTTTAAGCCAAATACTTACAAAGAATCTCTTTGTGTGTCTGTATATCTCTCTCTCTATATATGTAGATCTATCTATTTATCTATCTGTCTGTCTGTCTGTCTACCTACATACCTACCTACCTATTTATATTCCATGACATTGTTTTTATTTTTTGGTGATACCTTGACTAAAACACACAATATATTGCATTATCTATCTCTCCTATGCTAGATTTTATTCCAAGTACAAACGTATTTTATTCATTATATTCACACACCACAACAACGTCTGTTACAACACAGGCATTTAACTATTTCCTCCAATTTTATTAATATATCTGTGATCACAATTTATTATATTACCCACACATTTTATATAGAACTGGTACAAATTCACTAATTCTTTAAAAAACACTAACAAGCCCCAAACTAATCACAAGTCACAAGTGATAACCAAGCAATAAGTATGTGTGTGTGTTAACTACTATCTGACAGAATGAATAAAGAGTCCCTTTATATATGTCTTCAGTAATTTATACTAGAGCATAAAATGTCTTCTAAAATTTATTCTAAATGCACTTAATGTTTCTTCTACCGGCTTTAAATGTATGCTGTAAGGTTGGGTCTGCCTAGGCTACATGATACAACTCCATCATCAGAGCCATACGTTGCATTTGGAGTCTGTGGAAACTCTTGTGGATCCTTTCCCAGAGAAGTGTCCTCCAAGCTTCCTGTCTCCAAGGGAAGTCACTCATTTTGTTAAAATTACCATGCCCCCCCCCCCCCGACATGTTTCTGTCAGGAACGAGAGCACTGGCTGAAATGATGCAAATTGCTTTCTCATATGAGTACCAATGTTGGGAAGAACACTGCAGGACAGGTCTTTTCTCAGAGCCCTCAGAGTATTGCAGAATCAAAATCTGAAAACAACAGGAAGCTCCCCAATTATTTGTGTATTTCAATTTAGTCCGGCGTGTAAATTAATCAGCTCAAAGCAAGCATGTGCTGCTTTTAAAAATTGATGTTTAATAATATTTATCTATTCCCCTTACAAAACTGCATGGCATATTTTAATTTCAAGATATGAAATTTAGATGTACATAGATAATGTTTTTCTCCTTTGACTAGTTCTAGAAACTTAGCATGGTGCCTGATGATCAGTAACTGATAGCTCAGCTCACTACTTCAGATGACTCAAATTATTCAAATTATCTGTTCTTTCTACTACCTTCAGCTCACCTTTGATATATTTCTGTTCTCCATTTCCCTTTTAATCAAATTTTACCAACTGCCTGAAATATTATGTAAAATAACACAAGCACATACACAAAGTTAGCCAAACTTCATAAATGAATATTCCCTTATCTGAAGTTACTGATATTTCTGAAAGGCTTCAGTGCAAAAATCTTTAAAATTATCCAGCTATTTCACTGCAGAGCTCTAAGAAGTGTCAATTTCTTACCTATCATCTTTATGCACAGTCACACCAGAGTGCACTCCAAAGCACTGTTGTACTCTTTTATGTGAAGAACTAGTTATGTGTTTTCTCTGAGTGGAGAAAGATTCATCCGAGAGGTATGCTGTCTTAAGGGTTCATTGCATGAAGTAATTTCTAGATTTCCATCTGGAAGACTGTAATCCTACTTACCTGAACCATGGTTTCCTGCCAACAAGGTGGGGCTCACCGAACATCTTCCCATTCTGCTGGTGACCACAGGTGGCCCCGGGGTTCCGTCCCATTCCTGAGCTTTGACAGGCTCTCTGGAGGAAGATGTCCCATGGTGCATTCTGTCTTTGCTGTCCAACTTTGGTAAAGGCTCCGTGCTGTGGCTGCGGATTTTCAGTTCCTCTGTGGATTCTGCATATGCAACAAATTACTTTCTGTTAAACAAGAGTCAATTCTTCCCCCAATTCCTTTTAAGAAATTAGAGTAATTTTTTTCTAACATATTTTTAATAGAGAGTTAAACATTTAGACTTGTGTTAGAGAAGGTAACCTAGGGACACAAATCCCACTGGAACATTTTGTTTCTGACCCCTGCTATGTCCAAGTCAATGGAAATACTGTTTTCTCTTTGGAAAAAAGAATACCTCAATGAGTTCTGAGTCTTTTATCTTTTCTGAGTTTATCTTTAAAAGGAATTTTTTAATTTTTTCAAAATTTTTATTGTGATTAAGTGGTTACATAATTTCCCAAATTTCACAGTATTGTGGTATATTAGTTAAAATCACAAACACATTCTAACTTTCATGGAGCAAATTGCCTATCATGGTCTATAACATTTATGAGTTGCGATACGGTTATTTCTTCCACATTGGGTGATATGTACATTTCTTTTGTTTTGCATAGCATCAGCTGTTCCCTCTTTCCCACTTGTTCCCTCCCTCCCATCACTGCCATTGAGTTGCTTAGTTCATTTTAGTCAATGTCCAGTGCAGCTGATGGGTCCTGCTGTTTTATGTTTTTCCCTGATTCCCTCTAGTTCTGTGTCCTCCTCCTAGTTTCCCTCTGGTGTGAACATATATACCATATATGTGATCAGCAGCATGCGGAAATCCTTTGTTTCTTAAGTCCTGTTAATTTTGTGATATCACCTAACATTTTGGATTTAACATCCACTTATCAGGGAGACCATGTGCCATTTGTCTCTTTGCACTTGGCTTACCTCGCTCAACATGATTTCTTCTAGCTCCATACATTTCCCTACAAATGCCATTATTTTGTCTTTAAAGGAGTTTTTGAAGACATAATTCACCTTTATCCTCTTGGCACATCTTTCATTTATTTTAGTCCTTATGCCAAATAAATTATACTGCATGTGCTAAAATCACCTGGTACATTTTAGCTGACTAAGTTAATGACATATTTCAGCATTTGAAAACTCATCCATTACTCATTTTTCTATATGTTTAGTTCTTTTGTTTGACCTGATCATTAACCTTCTTGTGTTTTATTCTAGCTCTAAGCTCATATCTGTGTCATTTATGCCTTCTGCTCTTTGTGCATGCCTTGCACATTGTTTGTGTCCTTTCTTGTTTGCTTTCCACTTAATCCAGAGGATTCAGCTAAAAGTTATTGTGGGGGACTTGGAAGGTGGCTGAGTGGTAGAGTGCTTGTCTTGAATACAGGAGGCCCTGGGTTTGATTCCTCTGCACCACATAAGCAGAAAAAGCTAGAAGTGTTGCTGTTGTTCAAGTTGTAGAGCGCTAGCTTTGAGGTGAAGAGCTGAGGGACAATGCCCAGGCCCAGAGTTCAGGCCTCACAACCGACCAAAAAAAAAAGTTATTGTGTTGTTAGTGATTTCTAAACATTTTATCTGAAGTGCGGACCATTCTCTTCAGCCTTAAATTCATTTACCCAGTGGCTGTCCCATGAATAGCATCATTTTAACATTTCAAATACTGAACTGGTGGTTTCATCTACCAATCACCCATTCAACCAATCACTAGAACCTCATTCCTCCCTTAAGACTTCCTAAATCCATCAATCAGGAGACATTATTTCTGAAAATCTTAATTCTCCTTTCTCTTCTACTTTGGACCATGCTTCCTGCAGTCCCTCTGGTTCAATCAAATCTTATACTTTGAATTTTTGCAATGTGTCATGGAGATTTTGTCTTTGACTCCCCCAAAGTACAAGATCTTTATATACCAATATCATCTATTCAGAAAGTAAATGTGATCATAGTTTATGCTTGAACAAAGTACTTCCATAAGCCTCTTGCTTATACACAGAGTAACATACAAGCTCCCCACCACAGACATTAAGTATTGTTCCCATCTTATTTTTCCTTTCTTCTTTAGCTTCATTCCTCTCTGATGACCACTGTACTCAAGGGGCAGCACCAGTAGCTAAACCTTTTGCATCTTATCTCATCCAAGGAAAACAATTCTGTCTCAAATACTCCTTCCTCTGATGTTCACCTTAAGACTTCTTTGCACATAGAACTAACTCCACCCAACCCTGATTATAGAACTGAGCATCCCTAAAAACCATCCAATTGTAGCAGTTGACTATTCTTACTTACTAAATATATGAATTGACATTTTCCCTTTCTTTCTCTCCCCCATGCTGGGAAGTTCAAGATTAACCAAACTGGGCACCTCTCCCATTTTAACAATTTGATTTCCTAGCATCTAGCATATTGTTATGTAGGTATTTCACTTTATTTATTTACTCAGTAGCTTTCTCTATTCCTCCAGCATCTACCTGGAATGTACAGGAAATACAAAGCAATCATATCCTTGCTTGCTTACTCTTCTTCTTTTACTTTCTCATAGGTAGAGTCCATCACAGTTCTTGGATACCATTCAATTGCAAAAATATGTGCCATGAATTATAGCATATTATGAGGTGATCTGAGGCCAGGAAAGACAGACTTTTGACATTCTCTGAGATGTCTCAACTTTCTAAGTGAACCTGTTCAGACACTGAAATCCCAATTATCCTGAAATCAAATATAAGAACTAAAAACATCTTGAAGGTAGCAAGACATTCCAGCATAATCATAAGAGTGGGAGAATTTAGCCAACTTGCTTTTCAGTGCCCTGAGCCAAATGAAATGAAACCAGTATCAGAAAAGAACACCATAGCAGAATATTCAAAATTTCAAAGAAAATGCTGAGCTAGTTCTTCAAAGTCACAGTCTCATAACCTAAGGGTTCACCTGCTTCACCTCACTTTATATTGCATATTTTAACCAAAACTGTGAGAGAGTTTGCTTTAGTACCTGTATTTATATTTTTCTTTCATGGTATAAATCAAGACTTTCCTTCTATTTTCTTTGTTCATTTGTCACACACAGAAAATTCTCTTCTATTGAAATTGTAACTAGCCAAAACGAAGCTCTCAAACTTAAACTGGGTCTGAAAATTGTTTTATATAGATTGTTTTTTTTTCACATCTGAAAGGCAGGGATATATGTCAAAGCATCTCAGCCAAAGTCAGTGTTTTTATTCTCATTCAAATTACAAGGATTTACAAGTCAGAAATCAGTGGAGTGTCATTTAGACCTCAAGATTCAACTATATAAAAGCCCAATACAGCTTTGAAAATAAAAAGAAGCACTGTTGCCTTTTTTCTTGTTTCTTTGTTTTCAAATGCCAAAGTCTTTGTCTTCACCCCGTTTGTCAGGTACATTTAGAGAAACTTGAACAAAAGAATTGAGCAAATTGTAGTGTTCAGACTCGTGCTTTGTACCTTGATGTCTAGTTCCTTAATAGAATGCATAATTGAAAAACTGGTGAGAGTATCATAAATGCATGACTGGACATTTATTCATAAATCAATCTTGTTTTCTCACATAGATGCTCAAGAACTGCATTCTAATCAAATATTTATTCTATCTCAAATAAATACAAAAATTAACGAAATAGTTGTCAAAAGGACCATCAGGATAAGAAACATCATTAAGACATATTGAAGTTGGGTGTCAGCAGCTTATATCTGAGATCCTAACTATTCTGGAGGCCAAGACTTCGAGGATTGTGGTTCAAAGCCAGCTCAAGCAGAAAAACCCTGGAGATTCTATCTCCAAATAGACAGCAAAGTGCTGGACTAGAGACATTGCTCAGGTAATATAGTGCCAACAGAGGGTCAGAAAGCCAAGTTTCTTAGTGCTCTAGCACACACGTGCACACACACACATACACACACACACAAACCAATTGAAAACTCAAAGAAATATATTCATAGTTACTCATTTCTGTATTTCTCAATGTTGTTTTAACGTGGGCTGAAAAGAAAATTGATTTTAGTAACACTCACAATAGGTGTTTACAAGAAGATTAATCTTACATGATAGCTAGTAGTTAGCCATGAGCCACTGAGAAATGTAAAGGGAACCTAAATTAGAATAAACTTTATAATTCAACTTGTCTCACCCATCTAAGAATGAAAAAACCTAAGGTGGGCCAACTGATAGATCTCAGAACAATACATTCTAACTTACCTGCCCAGATGAATGCACCGTGGCTAAGAGGTTAAACATAACTCAATAAACCTCCTTCATTGTTTGGACAGTGACTTTTCCCTATGGGATAGTCCTGGGGCAGGACTTAATGTTCTGATTCCCTTATGCCCCAGTATAAACTAAAGTCAGGATAAAAGCATTTTCATCCCAACAGTCTTTCTTAAACCTCCACTACATTTTGATCTTGCCTGCATTCTTCTCTCCTTGGATGCAGGACTAAGGGGACTGTGTTGTTGATTTCTGGTAGCATTACATAGCAGTTTCCCGTGGAAGCCCAATTTCTCTGTGTTCCTACTTACAGCACCCACTTGTTTCTCACAGTGCTACATGCATAGACTATGCTTCTCATGATCTGTTCATCAAATTGATGAGTGAATGTTGACTATTGCTCTATAATCAGATACTTCCATTAAAATTTGATCTCGGAGGTCTTATGAATACATATAAGTATATACATACACATATAATATCCATTGTATGTATATAATATAAACATATATATGTATATACATATGCACATATATTTATATAATGTATATTATCTGCATACTTTATATATACATATAATATACATGATATGTCTTTTCCAGATCACATTTTTACATCGCATTGCTTTAATATTTATGTTTTTAACCTGAGAAAGAACGAAAGGACAAGAGATATGAGATGTCCTTCCAGAATCAAACCTTCTCTCCCAGGAGCCAGAATATCAAAACTCATGCAGCTAACTTGAAAGTTTCATCTCAATGTGTATCCATTTGTTCCTCCATGGTAGCATTCTAGGGAGGTTGGCCCTCTGTCTTCTTCCCTAACCTTCCCTCCTCCCAACCCTGGCCCAGCAGTGAAACGTAGCCCAGCTCTCTTGGTTTGGATGGTGTTTATAATCAGATCTACCCTGTCAGACACTGTCAGACATCTCTTATTCACTGTTTCCCAAATATACTTACCCATCAAATCTACAAAACCTAAAGATCCATCTTCAGTTCTACAGACAAATAAAATACAGTACTTGTGGATTTTTACATATGGTTTCTGGGCTGGGGATGGGTGAAACATATTAGAACTGCCAATAATACCCTCTCTCTAAACTTGTTTTATCCCTAGCTAAAATAGTTATAATCTTCAGTAAAACAAACTTGATTTTATATATATGCCACACTAAGTATTTGCTACTTAACTGTAGTCAAAATTCTGTAACCTGCATTTTCACAAGTATAAGACATCATCAATTATTCTTATCGAGGTGGGGGAAAATGCAGACAAGAATCTAATGTACATCCTTCAAAATTAGGAAGTGTAAGGGAAGGATGGGGGGAGGGATGGGTAAGAGTGTTGAAAGGGGTGACAGTGATCAATATATTCACAAACTATTATGTTAAATGACAACTCTTTTGTACAACTATGTAAAGACGGTAATTTTAAAACAGTAAACAACACATTTAAAATACTTACATTGGATTGGAAGTAATGATTTTAATTTTTCTGAGTGTACCTTTTCATATAGTCCCTTCATTTTCTTAAAGTTTCTAGCATAGCTCTACGTTTCTCCCCAACAGAATTCTTAATTGTGGGGCTGATGAATTATTTTCTTTGTTATTGCTGTTCCTTTGACTTGATATACCTATTCTCCTTGACAAAATGATTACCCAATCAACCATGTCTTCTTTGGAAATACTTAGCCAAGGCACAATTATTTCAGGAAGTCTTCTCCTAATTCCTTTTGAATTCAAGGTTATGAATACAAGGTTAATATCAAACTTGGGCTACTCTAATCCTCTCTCCAGAAGTGAATGAGCTTGAAGCTTGTCATCTTGCAGTATCTTAGTTTTAATAATTATAATCAAATACAAGTATTACGTTGTCCCTGTCATGTTAAACATAACTCCTGGTTTTTTATTTTTGTTTGTACTTGGATAGATGGACCAACCACTAGGTCAAGTGTGGGTCAATGTAACAAAAATAATAACGAAAAAATCTGTAGGAGCCAAAGTCATGATTCCATATTGGAGATGGGTGATGGACACCAGTGGTGTATGGCTATACTTCTAGCTACACAGGAGACTGATATCTAAGGCTCAAGGTTCAAAGTCAATCCTGGTAGGCAGGTACATCTATCTCCAATTAACCAACAAAAGAAGCTCGAGGTATTATTCAAGGAGTAGAATTCTAGCCATGAATAAAAAAATATGATCAAGAGAGCAAGGGCCTGAGTTCAAGACACATCACACACACACACACACACACACACACATTTCCACATTGCTGTTTGGTTCTCATTACAGCACTTGTGAACCCTTTATGTGACAATTATACATATGGAAATGCAGGTCACACCTGTAAGGTACAGAGTAAACTACATTTCTATAGGCTAAGTAGTATACTAAAATCCTCTCTACTTGTTGCTCCACCCTAGGCTCCCTAAAATGCAGCACATAAAGTGTGTGCCTTGTGTTCATGTATAATTTATCTCTGGCATCACCTGTCACTTATAATTACTGCTTTATTATGCTGCCTATCCCCTACACCTGACTATAGCTCTTTCTGACTGATAATCCCTACGAAAGAGAGTCCTAAATGCAAACCTATAAGATGAATAATTGTATGCAGGACAGTTAGCTTATTAGCTTTCACATGGTCTCTAACTACACCACAGTCTCATACCTTCCTCTCCAATCTCTCCTCCCACGACAGGCATAAACCAATAACTCATGAATGTGAGTTACAGAATGTGGAGAAAAATTATTTTTGTGTTAAATTATAAACACTTCTAATTTATGTGCTAATGATGCATCAAAAAACTAACAATTTTACTGGGGAAAAATAAGCAGTATCTAAACACATGACAATTCACAACATTTTCCTGAGGGATTATAGATTGCATTCTCCTCTTTTTAAAGGATTAATTAGCTATATTCCATTTAGTTATTTCTCTGGGCTGGTAGACAACTTAGAAATTCATACTCCTTAAAAGAAATCTATTGATGCCACTGATGAGCATGGAAGCCATCTGGAAACATAAAGAGGTTTCCAGGACTGTGCCTTCGTATTGGCATAGTCAATAGGATCAAAGTCACTGTATTCTGCTCTAACTATTGAACAACGGCAATAATCAAAGTGGTCCACATAGATTACTTAAGCAGAAAAGATAATGTATTTGAAATACTAAAAGAGGTGCTGGACCAAATTATACCACCTGATGAGTATTAGATTCCAACATCACAGTTTAGGCCCCAAGGGAACTTTGGATATCACTAACCACAACCAGCTGCCCCAAATCCAAGGTCACGTCCATGTGAATACTGTGGTCTTCTTTGCCATGCAAGTAACTCCAGGATGCAGAAGTTCTCACCTCATCTGGAAACTTAGTTCAATGTTGAACTTCTCTAATCACTATAAAGCACTTAATCAGCTTCCTTCTAACAAGCATTTATTAGTTGCTGCTACATATTTAATCTATTTCCAGCACTTCCAGCTTTCGATTATCTTTCATGTAGGGTCCCATTCTTGTTCCATATCCTCTTCCATCATAGGATGTAGATCCTCCTATGTTTCCCTTCACAGAGCAGGAGCCTCAGACATGTACCATCACCTCCAAACATGTTGGTTTTATATTGGGCTGGCCTTGAAATGTGATCGTTCTAATGTCTACCTCTTGAATGGGTAAGTGTACCACATCTTCACATGATATATAAGGTGGAAGGGGAAGAGATCACATGAGAGAGAGAAACCAGGCACTAGTGTTGCACATCTGTAATCCTAGCTACTCAGGAGGTTGAGATCTGAGGATCCCATATAGAAGCCATCTTGGCAGGAAAGTCCATGATACTCCTGTCTCCTATATGCTACTCAGAAAAAGCCAGAAATGGCATGGTTGCTCAAATAGTAGAATGCTAGCCTAGCAGCCTTGAGCAAAACAATCTCAGAGACAGAGTCCAGGCATAGAGTTTAAGTCCCAGGACAGGCAAAAATAAAAAACCCAGAAATTAAAAGAGACAGACAGACAGACAGACAGACAGACAGAAACTCACTCCAGAGGTAACCAATCCATTTCTGTGATAGTAGCATGAATCCATTAACAAGTAAAGAGCGCCGGGCACTGGTAGCTCACGCCTGTAATCCTAACTACTCAGGAGGCTGAGATCTGAGGATTGTGGTTCAAAGCCAGCCCAGGCAAGGATATTTGTGAGATTCTTATATCCAATTAACCACCAGAAAACCAGAAGTGGTGCTGTGGCTCAAGTGGCAGAATGCTAGTCTTGAGCTGAAGCGCTCAGGGACAGCACCCAGGCCCAGAGTTCAAGACCCATGACCAAGAGAAAAATAAAAGAAAGTAGTAAAGAGCTCTGATGGCCCAGTAAGTTGCATGAGGCCCTTCCCTCCGTAATGCTGCAAATTGGGAATTAAGTTTCCAACACATGAGCTCTGAGGTACACTTTTCATTCACAGCAGTATTCCTGATTCTGGATACCTCTGAACCAGTCTGCTTTTCAATATGCACCGGAGTGAAGTAGGCTTTCTCTCCTTGGCTATATTTTCAGAATAAAAATCTAGAACTGCCACTGTTCCAGCCACCCTGACTTGGACTGAATGTCATATCATCTTTTAAAACTGTGCTCTGGGGAGCTGAGCAGAGCCAGTCACACACAGAGAGTTTTCTACAGAGACTGGGTAGGCAAGCAACTGGATCCCTCCAGAGTCTAAAGGAAGGAGGACACAATCTCTGGTGTCTCTTTCATGAAAGGGCACTGGGGCAGGCAGGGACAATTTTGCATGATCAATTATTCCTTCTCTCTCATGTGAGCTTTGCCATTTGGAATCAGTTATGGCAGGTGTTTTGTGTTACTTTGTGTTTATTTTTATTTATTTTTTTATTTTTATTTTTTTGCCAGTCCTGGGTCTTGTGCCTGAGAACTATCCCTGAACTCCTTTTGCTCAACGCTAGCACTCTACCACTTTACCCATAGTGCTACTTCCAGCTTTTTACTGTTACTAATTGGAGATAAGAGTCTCTCAAGACTCTTATCCTGCTCTAGCTGGCTTCAAACTGTGATCCTCAGATATTGGCCTCCTGAGTAGCTAGGATTACAGTTGTGAGCCACCGGTACTCAGCTGGCTATGACAGTTTCGAAGGACACCTTTTCTTCAGAGTACCATGATTTACATAAATCAGAAAAGAAGTCTAGGTTTGTGTAAGTTGGCACATAGGGTAAAACCTTGAAACAAAAACTGAGGCAGTCCAAATGAAACAGAATATGTCATAAATTCAAATCCTTCACAGAAAAACACCAGTTCAGAGCCTTCATACAATTTGCTTAAGATCACAAAAATGGCAGAAGGCAATAATTTCCTGGCCACTTTTCGGTGGTCACTTCTCACTCATTGGCTCTCTCATACTGTCTTTCTTCCTGGTTGTGAGTAAAAACACTTTAATAGTTCTGCTTATTATCCTAATAAATTCTATTTCTCATTCCACTTTGGTCCTTTAAAATTTTTCAACCAAATATGCATACCATTTAACTATTCACTTGTTACCAAAGTATGTGACAGTTGTAGAGATATTGCCACCAAATAATTTCTACCTAAAATTCATTTCCTTAAGTCATCCAAAAATGCTTATCTATTGGAAGATTTTTAGAAATTCTATCAAGAAATTCTAACATGGCAGGAAGACAGAAATGATTTATTTGAAGAACACAAACTACATTTTCATTTTCACTTGTCCTTCTGTTATAAAAACCAACAAGATTGGTATGCAGAGATGCAAATGGACCAAATCCCTTCTGGCTTTCTCACCAAGATGTCATATCCAACCATCTTTGCAGCAATCCGGTGCTAACAGAGAGGCACATAGAGGGCCTAGATACTACTATGAGAAGAGATAAAGATTGGAACATATGACTTCCAGATCTGTATCCTTATCTTTTTGCTTTCTGAGGTTGGAATTTGTGGAGCTACTGGGAGCTGGAAGAGGCTCTGGATGGAAACTTCCCATTAACAACGGGAGGAGAGCTCATCTTTCCTGAACTTTCAAACTGATTCTCACTTTGTCTGTAACAAAAATTTCAACTATGACATGACCCAAAGATAAATGGTTTCTAACAAACTCAAGGATCTGATACTCTGGCTGTGATGTAGCACAATGATAACATTTTGTGATAACACAATGACAATATTTTCATTGGATTATTGACATAACTTCAAGGTGAAGGAATCAATTAGGCTCCCAAGTATAGCTCAAAATTGTAACACAGATGCCTTTCTCTTAGCTCTATTTTAGGAAAATTCCTTTATAAAACTGATATTACCACTGTACTTGCAAATTAATATATAAATTAACTGGAAACTCCTTTGTACTACAACTGAAATATAATAAAGAACTTAAAAAGTAAAAGTAGATAGATAAACTGGCATCTAAAGTAGATAAACTGGCATCTGTTCTGAGTATTCAATAAATATTTTAAATGTGATTATTTCAGGAATATATAATTGATGAACTTTTATGATGATCAGTCAAACAGTTTATATATTTTGTTTATATTAATTTAATTATAATAGTTCTTACTTTTCTTACTAGTTCCTGTAGGAATAGGGTTGGAACATAAAAGGAAAGAAAGGTCAAGGATTATTTTATATCAAGAACAGGGACCCAATTGTGGATTTCACTCTAAGTTCTCTAGTCACATTTCTTTAAGTGTATAACACTGTGCCTAGAACTACGAACAGCGCAAATAAAACAGATTCTCCTTGCCATAAAAGCACTAGCCAAAGCATGTGCACACAGAAAATATATGAATCCAAATGCAGCAATATCTAGCATGATCAAACAGCACAGCCAATATTTCAATAGAGAGATAAAGAGAAGCAAACTTCTAGGCTCCACACTAAGGTTACTCTCTTGCTGAAAGGAAAGCTCGGTAAGAGAAAGAATGAAATCTGAATTTACATAGAAGAGAGACTGAGGTAAGGCTCATTTTTCCAAACACCCCTATTTCTAGTCTCATCAAACCCACAGAACTCCAGGTACTACCACCTCAACTTTAGGCCTTTTAGGTCTAAAATCATCATTTGAAAAGGCCATATAGACTTGGATACTAAAATGTGGAAGAATGAAATATTTATTAGTATATCATCTTTCTCAATACTTTTTAGAGTTTGCATCCAATGTATGCAAACATGAAATTTTCTAACAAGTGAAGACCTCTTTTTTATAAAAAATTTTTAAAATCAATCAACTGTTCTATGACAGGATAATCATTTTTTGTTAAGCAATTTCATTGTGTGGTATTAATCTGATGCCAAGATTCAATGAGAGAAATACCAAGCAAGGTTGTATTGAAAATTCATTAACAAACTACTCTGAACATAGAGTCAATTCCCTGCATATTAAAAATGGAACATAATTATGGAAAGTGTCCTTATTGTTCAACAATCCTTTATACTTGAAAATAGTGCATAAAATGCAAATGCCAGCCTATAATTTGCCACATTAAATATTTATGCCCACAGTTCTCAGAGGCCCCTGTGATGGAAATGGTGGGCTCTTTTAGTCCTTTTCCATTGAAGACCTGACAGGACTCAAGTTCAGTCACATCCTCCTCACAGAAGCTCTTCCCCTTGATAGAAAAACAATGGATAAAAATCTCTGATGGGGGAAAATGTAATTTATTTCACTCTACAAACAGGATTGTAGGGTGGCAAAATCTTAATAACTTGATCAGACCCAAATGTTCACTGCATGTGCTTTTTTGTTGATCTTTGGACAAATTTCACAATTATAGACCAAAATCTGTAGAAGATATGCCACTAAAATCATCCTGAAGTGAGACTCAAGGCAGGGAAAAGGTAACAGCCTCTTCTCTTGACAAAGAAAGGCTACAGGGACACACACCTAAGTGA
The DNA here is from genome assembly GCF_019054845.1 of Dipodomys spectabilis. Lineage (NCBI taxonomy): Eukaryota > Metazoa > Chordata > Mammalia > Rodentia > Heteromyidae > Dipodomys > Dipodomys spectabilis. Next base: position 6,368,522 of record NW_024870728.1, read on the forward strand.
TCTTAGATTTATTCTCCTCTCCACTGTCGCATAGTAATGCTGACTAGAATCTAGCAAGGTACAAAGACTTCCTTTTCATTCATTTGTGTGTGTGTGTGTGTGTGTGTGTGTGCTAGTCCTAGGACTTCAACTCAGGGCCTGAGCACTGTCCTTGTGATTCTCTTGCTCAAGGCTAGCACTTTACCAGTGTGTGTGTGTGTGTGTGTGTGTGTGTGTGTGTGTGTGTGTGTGTGTGTGTGTGTGTGTGTGTGTGTGTGTGTGTGTGTGTGTGTGTGTGTGTGTGTGTGTGTGCGCGCTAGTCTTAGGACTTCAACTCAGGGCCTGAGCACTGTCCTTGTGATTCTCTTGCTCAAGGCTAGCACTTTACCACTTGAGCCAGTAAATTCAACATTGGAACCTCATGAAGGTTCCTGCCCAGGCTGGCCAGGAACCCAGATCCTCAGATCTCAGCCTGCTGAGTAGCTAGGATTATAGGAATGGGCCGCTGATATGTAGCCTAAGATCTTGTTTTACCTATTCAGGAACCTCAGCTGTGTCAATGGTTCTGCCCTTATCTGTGACATTGACTAGCTGTGTTCTTTCTCTGTCTTTCTGTATTCAATTTTTCAAGTAAAGGATTTAGACTATACCATCTCCCAGATGTTTCCTGGATAGGAAATTGATGGGGAAAAAAACACAAACAGATCAAGATTTAAAGATCATATACTTCATTTCCTCCTTCTAAAATGAAATTTCTGTCATCCTATGTATATTGTGGAAGTGATGTCTCATCAGAGTTTCTTCCTCTTTAACTCCTCTTTGAGATTTTTCAAAGCAGTTAACGATATTTTGCTATAGAACAGAAGAAGGATATTTTTCCATACAGAATATCTTTAGGTACTGCTAACATCAGAAACAAAGGCACACCCAAAGCACAGAAGAAATGATGCCAGGTCTTAAGAGCAGTAACAATGGTGTGAATGCACTAAAGTTGCTATGGTTATAATTTGAATTACCCATTTATGAGAAATTCAAAGGGATATGGCTCCATGAGAGGAATCTGTGCTTACTAAAGCCATGGGGAAAATGGAGACCAATTATTTACTGAATGCCAGGACTCCAAATTTACCTTTTCCTTCTATAAGAAAAAAGGGAGAACTTTATCAAGTTTTTTTTATCATTTCTCTTTTCATCTAGTTTTAAGTGGCAATGCCAGAATAATCCTTTGAATAACAGAAGAGAAATAGAAGGAGGAGAAAAGTCGGGGAAGTCGTCTATTAAAAAGACCTTTTATAGACTAAGAAGACTTTTTTCATGTAGAACACTTTTGTGTCTCCTCAAGATTGAGTTACTACATGTAAGAAACTGCTAGGAGGTATTTGTAGATGAAATTTCTCATTGCATATGTTCATTTGATTAGAAATGACCTAGATATTTGAAGATGTGAAATTGGTACTAATAATACAATGCATGTTTTATATTATCAGCTTGGAAACAAGAAGAGATAGTTCATACAGCTAAAGACTGTGATATGGAGAATACAGGCTGTGGCATAATACAGTAAAATTATTGTGTACAGTTGTCTTTGGAGTCATCAGCCCCTGGCTACTAGCAGAAAGTTAGCCCCTAATTAACTTTGAGGCCTTGAGGAAATCCTTTCCCTTTGAAGCATGCATTTTGTTTATCTGTAAATGAATCAGTTAAGACTCTAAAATCTTCCAGTCTAGGATTCTAACAAGTACAATAATCAATGCTATATAAAATATTCCTATTCCTGATTGCATATTCTTCACATGGAGAACCATCAAAAAAATGCTCATGCCCAAATCACAAATTAAATTAGAATTGCTCAGAACTGGGCTTTTGTATCAATAACTTCTAAAAGCTTCTGTTGTTTCTAAAATAAAGAATCAGAAACATTATTAATGTTATGAAAAATTTTGCAATATTCAATATGCTTTGGATTATTAATTTTGTAGTTTGCCCCAACCTCTTCTTATTGTGGATTTCCCCATTTTTAGACGAAAATATCTTAATTAGCTTCTTTTCCTAAAGACAATTAAGAAATAAAAATTAATATAAAGGCTTATTTATATTTATTAGAAAGCATTGAACTATGACATGGGTGGAAAAAATGATTAACCCTTGCATGTTTGCAGATGATCTCATTGTTTATTATTTTAGTCATAACCCCGCCTCCACCTTTGTAACTAAGGAAGGATTAGGCTGCTAAATCTAAGCAGCAACCAGTGCTGAATTTTGATTCCTTCCAGTTACATTCTTCAGTTAAGCTGTCTTACAAATGAAAAAATTATCAGTACTTTCAGAAAGATAATATTTTCTGTTATGTCAATGGCAGTCATTAGAAAAGAAAAGCTCATTGACCTAAGATACCAAAGAAATATCACATCTAACATTTTTCAATGTTATCTGTCTTGTATATGTATGATAGTTTTAAGGGTCAGAGTTCCCTCTTTTAATTGTTGAACAAAAGACAAGCTTCTAAGTGGGAAGTGTGTGGGTAGGTGGATGTATGCACAGGTGCAATCAATTTTAATTAAGACTCAAATCATTTTAGCAGACAGATGAAAATATGCTTCAATCTGAAAGAATCAGAGACATTCAGGCACTAAAAATATTAATGCATAAGCAGAAAAAAATATCGCTTCCATCCTTCTGAAAGATGTTATTCTGAAAATACATTCATAAATGTTTTTGAACCAAACACTAAGTGCTAGGAAGAATAAGTCCTTCATTATTCAAGGTAATAAGAATATTTTAGTTTCTATCAAAGCAAATGTAAAATGTCGCATTATTGGAATCATAGTTACTAATAGCCGGATTTGAGCAAGATGAAGATGTCATACATATTAAAATTTCATATGAGAAGCAAGGCAAGGGTATTAACCTTTTCAGTAGAAAATAGCTGATGACTACAGTCATAAATGCACACAATAGTGTATTTCTTGCTGATTGCACTTTACTGACTCCAGAAAATACAGCTAGGGTGAGTAATAATATTCATGAACAATTGAGGCCAATATGGAATTTGTCATGGTATTCCAGGTGGGGGAATAAACATAAATAATTTGAAGGGAGGTACACTAGATTTGACTTTTGTCTCCAAAATGACATTTTGAATGGAGTTATTTAAGAAAAGAAAATCAAGGTAGGCAAAAAAATATCAGTAGGAATATACTTCAATGTTGAAAGGCTGTTAATATTTAGAGTATGTTTGGAATGAGGGTTCTATTTCTGATTGTAATGTTTTTTTTTCTGTTTTTAATGTAACACAGTCTCAAGCAATTAGGAATCTTGGATTAATGTTTGTATGCAATTCAAAGAAGTTATCATTATTAGTCTATGATTATTTCTAAGGCCAAGTCAAACATCTAGTGGTCTTTGGCTATACTTCTTAGTTTAAGAATAGATAGTGGGGAGGCTCTGATCTTATTTCTTACTTGTCTTCATGGAAGCCAATAGAAGTATCAGAGCTCTGTTTTTATTTTAGCAATACCTCTTCTACTTTTTCTTTTTTTTCTCGTTTTTTAATTTATTTTTCAAATGAATGAATATCATTTATAGTCTAAATGACGGTCATCATCTTTTCTTTAAAATTATAACCTTCACATACAAACAACATACATGGAAAACCTGTGACCACAGACACCAGGAACAGTCATTGTTTACTTGTTATTTGTGTTTTTGTTTACCGTTTATGAATTACATTTTTAAAATAAAAACCCAGAACCTGAGTAAAATGTTACTTCATATTTCTGATACTGTTATTTTTTAATTCATGTTGTGTATTGTTTCATAAATTACCTGGTATCAGACTTGCTTGTGGCAAAATCAATCTGACTGATAAATAAGACTGTAGAAAGTTCCAGCATCTGTTCTTTTATGTTAGGCTCACAGGCCAACAAAAGCTAGCAGAAAAAAATGGAAGAAAATCAACAATAGAAGTGAAGGAGTAGAAAGAGAATAAGAAAAGAGCAGTGGTTTCGATGCCAAATTTTTCAAATGAGGCTATGATAAAGCCCTAAATAAAAAGCATCCATTTCCTGAGAGCCACTAGATGCAGCCTGCTGGAATGAATGTGCAGACATCTAGGACTTAGTGTGTGTCAGTCTAAATGACTGTTGAACCAGAAAGGTTCACTGCTGGACCTCTTTCTAAAGTAGTCCATTCTAAGTTTGCCTGTTTCCTTTAATACTGATATCTTTAAAACAATGCTCCTGGATGTCATGTCTTTCTTCAGAAAGAATTTTTGACATTATCAACTATTATCGATCTCCAATTTTTAGCTTTTAATGTCAGAAACTTCAAAATAAAAATTCCAGCACCTGGGATAGGGCATGAAGCATTATATGTTCTACAAATGTTCATTACCTGAAGATCTGAAGTGGTACATATCCCAGAAGTGCTTATGTACTTAATAATACCAAGAAGAGTAAAATACTTATGGATAAACTTAATCTAGAAAGGAAAATTACATACTGAAGACTTCAAAGCACCACTGGAAAAAAATTCCAGTAAACATAAACTTTCCTAAAAATAAAGTTTAAGATTTAAAAGTATTGACATGGGAAAGGTCTACACACTATCCAAAACAATCTACTGATTAATGTAATCCCTGTCAAAATTTGATTTTTTTATTTTTGGAAAAGTAACAAAACGGTTTACATAATTGATATGGAATATCATGCGATATTGATAAGAATAGCAAAAATGATCTTAAAAAAGAATAAAATTGGGGCTGGGAAGGTGACTAAGTGCTAGAGTGCTTGCCTTGCATACATGAGGCCCTGAGTTCGATTCCTTAGCACCACATGAGCAGAAAAAGCCAGGTATGGCACTGTGGCTCAAGTAATAGAGCACTAGCCTTGAGCTGAAGAGCTGAGGGACAGCGCCCAGGCCCAGAGTTCAGGCCCCACAATCGACAAAAAAAAAGAATAAAATTGGATGTTTCAAACATACTTATCTCAAAACTTACTACTAACCTGCTGCAGTGTTCAAACAAATAGATGAATGAAACTAAAGTCTCAGAAATAAAATCTCAAAAATGAGTTCAAATGATTTTTATCAAGAGTGCCAAGCTCACCCACTTGAAGAAGAACTGCAAGTCTCCCTGTGAAACAATAGGAGAAAGTTACCTTGCATTCCTACACAAACAAGAAATCAGAATGCTAAATATAAGAATGAGAACCATAAAATTCTTGGAAAGTGAAGTGGGAAGTTGTCCTGGTATTTTAAAATCATTTCCAACTATGACAACAAAGCACAGGCCAAAAATGTAAAATAAAGACAAATCAGAATAAATTAATATTTAAAAATGTATGGGTCAATGGATATTATCAATGGAATGTAAACACAACCTATGCTGTAGAAGATAATTTTTTCATATATCTCATAAGGGACTAATATTATATACTAATACTATATACTATATTAGTATATACTATATACTAATACTAAAACTTCTCTAGCTCAATGACAAAAATCCCCAAACAATACAATTTAAAAATGAGCAAATGACTTGGGCAGATGTTTCACTTCAAGATTTATGCAAATAGAAATTTATCATATGAACAGTTGAGAAACATTAATAATCATGGAAATACCAAGCAAAGCTATATCATGATAAAACTTCATGCCCATTAGAATTGCTATTTGAAAGAATATGTATTGTCAAAATGTAGAGAAATGAGCACTACTGTACATAGCTGGTAGGAATAAAAATACTAGCCATTAAGGAAAACCGTATGGTTGAGAAAATAAATACAGGATTAGCATATTAACATAACACTTTTATTTCTGTGTTTATATTCTAAAGAATTGAGAGTAAGATGTCAAATGTATTTGTACATCCATGAAAATGCTAATCACTGCATTACTCAAAGTAGCCAGAAAGTGAAAACAATCCAAATATACATTGATGGAGAATTAAAATTTATTGTGCATATATTGACATATATTTAAATTATTATATATGCATATATGTGTATATTCTCTCTATCATTATATTTAGCCCTAAAAAGGAAGAAACCCTAAAGTATGTGATAACATGAATGGGGTAACATGACCCATCCATAAATGGGTAACACAAATGGATCTAAGAAAAGATATAATAAAGCAAAATAAGCCAAATACTTTTAAGAGCTGCCTAATACAACCCAAAGACCCAGGACAGAAACAGGAATGGCATCAAGGAGAATGGGAATGTGTTGTTTTCATTCTTGAGGTGGAAGGTGCAGACAGTTGTATATGGTATGAAATCATTTACTTACGGTGAAGTATGTACATTCTATTACAGTAAAATACTTCTATATTGCTTTTGTTAAATTCTCGGGCTTCCATGAACAACAGGAAAGCAGGAATACCAATCTCTAGCTTGGATCACCCATTTGAACATAAGCTAGACTGCACTGTTCTTATAAAAGATGGCTGTGTAGCCGAGTATATCTTACCTTCTTCCATCAGATTTCCAGGCTCATCCCTACTGTGGCTTAGTATTGTGGAAGTTGGCATGAAGAAGGCTCTCTAGGGACAGGAGTTGAGTCCTCACTAACACTTCATATGGCTGTGCAATGACGCTGAAAGGAGCATCTTGCTCATCCATAGGAGCAAGCCCTGGGCCAGGTTTGGACACTGCATGCTCTTGCATGTCCTGGTGACTACTGCTTGTCTGTGTTGCTCCTTACTCATGTCCTACAATGCATGAATCTAACAATAAACCGGTCTTCAATACAAGTTTGCATTATAACCTGTTTCTGATACCAAAGTCTTAGAATGTTAAATATTAGAAGATCATATACCAAAGGATTCAATTTTGCTTTATTCATGGAGTGCACTTGAATGGAAGGGGGGATTTATGACTTTTTTCAGTATCAGACGTAGATATTCCTATTCATTTGAAGCCATTCCAGACATAGCTGCTACATCCACTTACAATCCCTCAGGGGCACAGAACTGCTATGGCTGCACTTATCTGCTTCAGCAGTTTTCATAGCCATCTCTGTTTGTAGAATGATAAAGAGGAAAGAAGGAGGAAAGGAAGGAAGGGAGGGAGGGAAGGAGGGAGGGAGAGAGGGAGAGAGGGAGAGAGGGAGAGAGGGAGGGAGGGAGGGAGGGAGGGATAGGAGAAAGACAGACAGACAGGGAGAGAAGCACATTTCACACCAACATAGATTATGAACTGACTTCCTTAAATGTCAGCTACTCAAGAGTCTTTTGAAGCCCTCCATTGATTTCATGGGGAAGTAGGTCAGAACTGCTTTTAACTGGAAAAGCCTCATGCCACATGTTTCATTTAACTGTGAGGAGTGCACATTAAAAATGGATGTGCAAAGCAAACCTCTGCTTAATTAGCACTGGGATAAAGACTTTACTAGAAAGCTAGGGAAGTTAATACAAAGCTGAGAAAATGCACAAGTATTTCTACACTGCTTTTCCTCATGAAGAATATTCTAGATGGTCACTTTTCATGCAGGTCGTCTGTGTGTGGCAGCTAATCTATATTTAGAAGTTTAGCATTCCTTCCTTCTGTCTTTGTGGTTGCATATATACTTTTAAATAAAATTTTAATAGATTATAACTTTTTTCTGATGCTCTATTTTTTCTAATGCTAACCTTAACTTTTGTTTTCTTACAGCTTAAGTAATCACATTAATGGTAAACAAGACCCTATTTGAATGTTCATGAAACACTTCACAAAATTTGCTTTTAAAAGTCTTCCCTCTACATACTAAGTACTTTTATACATTCAGTGTTCACAAGGCATTTTGGTTTCTACCTAATAATTTGGATAATATGTAATATCTTCTCAAAAGCAAATGTTTTATTTTAAAGGCTAAATCACCTGTAACCAGAGAATCAAAACATTCAGTGAATGTGAGAAAAGCATCAGCCATTGAGTTGTAATCATTTTCTCTCCTTTGTGAGTACATCACATTTCACAATCAGATTGTCAGGATGCTGAGCGTGTATATAATGCTTCTCCATCCGCAAAGCTGTTCTTTGCACAGAAAGGGGGCTTCATCAATGTAGCCACCCTCTGCTTTCAAGTCTTAGATTCTGTTCAGCAACCTCAGAGCAGCTTCCTCCCAGGGGACAAGAGAGAGAGAGAGACAGAGAGACAGAGAGACAGAGAGAGACAGAGACAGAGAGACAGAGACAGAGAGACACAGAGACACAGAGAGAGAGAGAAAGAGAGTCAGAGACAGAGACAGAGAGGCCTACATCCTCTCCAGTTCTTTATGCTGCTGATATCTGGCACCTGGAAGATTCACTTAACATGTCAGAGCCTTCCTCCAACCTCAACTGAAGAGAAAGTTGTGCAAAAAAACCAACATGGACTCTAAGAAAAAGTAATTCATTTTTTATTTTTGCCTTCTAAGTTAAATATTTATTCTTTCCACATGTACCTTGGGGTCTAACAACCACCATTAGAGTTCTATCGCACTTAATATTTAACAAGATATTCTCCTGCATATGATTGCTTTGTGCTTTAAAACACATTGTAAGGTAAATATTTTAAAAGTTAAGTCTCAGAAAATTTGGCTGTCCCTAAAAGAATAGTTGGTAGATAACCAATATTTTCTGCATTAGGGCTTTAGACTTCATTTTTAAATTTTATTTATATCTATCTATCTATCTATCTATCTATCTATCTATCTATCTTTATCTATCAGTCTATATATCTATCCAACTGTCTATTCCATGGCTCTCTAGATTTATCCTCCATTATTTATAATGTGACTGGTTTTAAGCTATCTAAACCAAGAGAATTTTGAAAACAAACACAGTAATGGAAATTAAGATTGATACTTATTGCTCTTGTTTTCTTGTTTATAATGTTGTAGCCTGTGAAAATGGTTGAAACCTGTTGATACTTTAGTTGTTTCTTAGCAATTTTGAGCACAGCTGAACTTGACATGCTGTATAACACTCAAGTTATTACTGCTACTTGGTAATCATATTGATTATGTTAGAGTTTGCTATTTAAAAACTTTCTTGAAAAAGCCAGGCACAACTGGCTCATGCCCATAATCCTAGCTACTCAGGAGGCTGAGAACTGAGGATCATAGTTCAAAACATGAGCAGGCAGGAAAGTCTGTGAGATTCTCTTCTCCAATTAACCACCAAAAAGCTGAAAGTGGAGCTGTGCCTCAAGTGGGAGAGTGCTACTCTTGAGCAAAAAAGCGTAGGTCCAGCATCCAAACCCTGAATTCAAACCCCAGGATTAGCACAAACAAACAACAACAACCAAGTGTTGAATGATGAAAGAAAATAGGGTCCATATGTACCATAGATTATTACTTAGCCATAAAGGGAAAAATGTCATCTGTAGGAGAAAGGATTGAATTGGTAATCATGATGCTTAACAAGATGAACTAAGGTCAAAAAGCCAAATACCACAAATATGAAGATTATGATAATGTGATGATAATGATAGGACATGTAAAAGAGGGGCTTTCTGGTGGGGAGTGATCAGTAGGAGGGTGTAAGGGGAAAAGGAAGGTATACTGTGGGATAAAGAGGATTTAAGTAGGTTACACTCATATGTATGCACACACACAAAGACAATAACAAGCCCACACACAAATTGACTAGTATGTGGTGTACACAGGTGTACCTCCTCTGAACAACTAAACTGTAATTCAACAAGATGAATACCAGGAACGTGGAACATGCATCCTAGGAGGGAGGGTGTCAGTGAGAAGGGTGCAGATTAAAGAAGAGAAGTATGGAAACTCATAGTATTCACTGTACAAATGTGAAAATGAAACCGGGTAACTTAGTTTAAGGAGTGGGATTGGGAGAGATGGAGAAAGCTGGAACAAAGGTTGACAATGATGAAGAGTCATTGAACTCATAAACTGACATATTGAATTAAAACCCCTTTTAAAATCGATTAAAGATAACTTTGAAAATGAGCAAAAACAGTGTTTGAGAAGAGAAGTTGAGGGAGCATATGGGATTTAATAAACAGAATGAACTTGCTCAGAATACCCTGTCCATATGCATAGAATATCACAATGAAATTTCCTTATCTATTAATGCATAGTAATTTTTTAAAATATTAGCTGTGGAAAATTTAAATCCACAAATATAAATTTACACAAAATATACTCATGAGCATTATGAGCACTCAGGACAAAACATACAGTCTTTAGCCTCAAAAATGTGTCATGAACTTTAGTTTGGATACACCATCATTAGCTTAGTCATTTGACTTTGCAACAGATATCTACTAAATGTGCAGTTTACAATAGAAAATATTTTAGTTGATGCAATTTAAAAGAGTCCCTAGGTTGGTCTTCTGGGGGCACATACCTGTAATTCTAGTTACTCAAAAGGGTAAGAAAAAAATCATACTTTGAAGGCAGCCTGGGAAAAATACACAAAACTCCCTTGCCAAAATAACAAGCAAAAGCCAGGCTGGAGACATTGCCCAACCATTTGAGTGACAATGAGAAGCAAGTTAGAGATGCATAAATTAAAGGATTAAGAAAAACTAACTTTTGTTTTGATGTATGTAAGTAAAATGGTAGAGGTCCAAAATAGAAAGATGAGGACCAAAGGGGGGGGGGGAGGGGGGGGGGAGGAGGAGGAGGAGGAGGAGGAGGAGGAGGAGGAGGAGGAGGAGGAGGAGGAGGAGGAGGAGGAGGAGGAGGAGGAGGAGGAGGAGGAGGAGGAGGAGGAGGAGGAGGAGGAGGAGGAGGAGGAGGAGGAGGAGGAGGAGGAGGAGGAGGAGGAGGAGGAGGAGGAGGAGGAGGTTGTCGAGGATAATGACAAAGACAAGAATACATAAAGGATTACTAATGAACATATCACACTGCATGGACTTAAAAGTCTTTCTATGGAGTAATTAGCAAGGGAAGATATCCCACAAATATTTAAAGGAGTCAAGAGTATAAAGAGTCCCCAGTCACAGACCAGTTCAGAAACCTTGTCAACTTTGCAAGAAAAGAACTGAGATTGTAGGAAATCAAATATGAAATGGAAGGGGCATGTAGTGCAGAAATATACTTAAGTCATTTGTCCATGCAAGCATTCCACATAGACCCATGTGGAATGAAGCTTTGGCTTCATTATTTTGTTCCAATTTATATTAAAAGTCATAGCCTGTTTCAGAAGCTAAATGAATCTTTCAGGCTTCAATATTATCAATCAACCAAGGAAGGACTGCTATGATATAGTTGGTGCTTTTTTTTTCTTTTCAGTTATTAGGCTTGAAACTTCTTTTAGGCTATTTTGACACTGATGACAAGCTTAAATTATTTTGATAGCTCTCGCTTATTGGCAATCATTAATAAGCAGTTACTAACTAGTCAGTCAAAAGAATAAAGTTAGTATGCAGATATAGAAGCAATTTTGATGTCCGGTGTACAATAATTTAAATAGAGCAATGCTTCACTTCAGCACTGATGGTTCTTTTGGGAGCTAAATCCTATCCCAGCATTATACCTCTTGCAATTATTTTAGAGGTATCATGGAAACTAAAAGACAAGTAAAGTATCTACTCAGAACTGTGGGCAGATCTAAGGTCAGATCAAACAAGTATCCCCAGTCCCTATTTGATGATTCTTTCTAGATACGGTTTTCCTGTCTTTGTTTTTTCTTGTCAGATATACATACTATCTATCTGTAATAAGGTATAATAAAGGAGAGAGAAAAATGTTATTATACACAACTAAGAAATGATCAGTAGAAAATGCAGGAGAGAGTTTTTCAGTCATCAATAATCCTATGTATTGGAATGCTTTCCTTATATTCAACTGTTCTGCTTATTTCTGGTTAGACTGTGTATGCTGCTTCTAACATCAATATTAATATCACTCCTTACTTTCTTTGGTTCTTTTTAATATTTTTACTTCTCACTTTGATTGTCCAGTTGGTTGGCTAATCTTCTAGGAACAGAATATTTAATTCACCTAGGCTCCAGTCAGCAACAATAATATCTGTTTCAATCAAGAAAGAGCATGAGTCACTACAGATACCTTATTCAACTTAGGATTGCTGATTCTTTATAATATTCTGATAAACCATTTTTTTGAAAATTAAGAAAGGTTTTTCAAATATTTCATAAGTAAAACTCATCTTTACCTGGCAACACCTAGATTCAACATCACCAATGACATCATAATAGCTTCCTGAATTATTTCAATGCTTTTTGTTCAGAAAGGTTAAATGACTTCCTGGAATAGGTTTTCATTCTAGTTACTATTTGACTCCAATGATGCATAATGGTAAACAGATTATAACTACTGTTACAAAGAGTTAGTTTCTTGCTTTCTTTTTAAAATATTGTACCTTCTTATTCCCAGAGAACAAAAAGGGATTGATTTTGAGAGCCCATTCATTTATACAAACGCTAATGGTGATTTGACATGTATGAAATGCTCTACATTGAGATGCTTGATGGCTATATTCTTTTTTTACCTTTTTCTCTAATAAACCTAACTGAAACAGAATGGCCGTTATTTGAAACACGCCCCATCAGTGCAGAAGCGGCGAATTCTGGGTGCCACATAGCTGCTGTGTGCTAAAATGGCAATATTGATTGTAACGGGAAACTTTCTGGCGCATAGAAACTGACAGGTCTTCATTTAATGGTCAGACCTTTCTCATATGACTTTCTTCCTCTCAATCTTGGGCACACTTCTCAATCACTATGTGAATTAAGTCAACAAGTCCAATACCTATTTATCAGGTTTCCACTTTGAGAAAGATGGTTTCAGGAACTAAGATGATGAGAACCTCCTGCCCTTGTCTTTCTTGTTCCTTTGTTTTGATGAGAAAGCAAAGCTTCCTGTCATTGCAGAAGAACAAAGGAAGAATTCAAAGAAGCATCAGCTGGACAACTGAATTAGGTCTTCACTAATAGACTGCCATTGTTTTACAGAATTTTTTTGGGGGGGGGAAGGGAAGCCCTTTTAGCATCAGAGAGAAAAACTCAAAAGCTGTACGTTGTTGGATTTACACATCCAGTTATTTACAGGGACATCAAACCAGGAAGCAGGAGAAGTTGTGTTTGGATACCTAATATTTTATTTAGAAAAGTGAGAAAGCTAAGGCATTAAAAGGTGATCAGAAACTGTGTGTGGTGGTAAACACTTGTGGTCCCAGCTGTTCCAGAGATTGGAGATAAAGATAGGAAGATGACAGATAAGACCCTTCAAACAATATCAAAAACCAAACTAAAAGCACAAGGCTGGTGGTAAGGGATCAAGTGTTTAGAGTGTTTGCCTAGCAAACACAATGAGGCCACTGAGTTTAATCCCCTGTACTAACAATAATAACAATAATAATAATATTAATAATGTTATCCCATTAGTTATTTAATGAACTGACTTCTCCTAAGTTTCAAGGCTTGTTTATTGTGAAGCAAAGATACAGATCACTTTTGTGCCATCCAGACTTGTGCTAAACTTCTAGATGTTATATGGATAGAACATAAGCCACACAAAAAACGATCATGAGGTGGCCGATAGGAATCTCCTTGCTTAAACCTAGTATTTAATTAATCACAATTGGCAAAGTGTTGAGAATCTATTATAGCAAATAGAAGTCACAAATGAAATCTATTTCAACTAAAGCAAAAGGAGGCAAATAAATCATTTCTAGTGTATTTCACGTGTGTAAAAGTAAATACGATTGAGAGAAGCTTGTTTTGTTTGTTATTTTTTTCTCCAACAGCCCAGTGTAGTTCTCTCTCTGAATTAAAAATGTCTCTGCATTTTATAAGCCTAAAGCGAGGGAGTTCTTAATGGAACTGATTAAATTGCTGACAAGAAACTGCACTTAAAGATTCAGAAACCAGACAATATAAACACAGGGGATAAACATGTCTGCCTGCATCAATCAAAGACAGCTGTGGTCTGCCCCCAGAAAGGTGAGCAATTATTTATGAAATTATGTCTCTTTCAATGATTTTATATTACTGTTCTAGGAGCACCTGAATGAGAAACAGGGGGTGTCATGGGACCAACTAACTAAGGTGTCTCACGGATTTTCAAAAATCAAGAGAATTTTACTTATACTGGGTGTAACCTCATCATTTTGACTGGGTATTTCTTTAGCTTTAAGAAAAAAGAATAATTAAAAGGGCTAGAAATATATATGTATATATATATATATATAAAATTTCATTATGGTCTAAAATGAAACAAAGTGGTACTTAGACACACAGCGGGAGCACTTTATAATTTTTCTTTTCTGAGTCAGTTTCCAGATCAGTGCTGCAGTGATTCTCACTTCCATTCAGCACTGGTTTAGGGGATTTTATTTAGTCTTTGGTAGCCAGGGCCATGAAGCTCCTTTATATATAGTTATGACCAAGATGCAAGCAGCTGAATTTTTTTTTAAAAAGTCAGTTTATGAGGTAGAGTTTCAGGAGGGGGCATGTCAGTTCTGAGAGTCAGATAGACAAAAGACACCTGTACAAATATCCTTAAGTTTTTCCTCAAGACCTGGTGGTCTGCACTCACATCTGTTTGTCTACATCATTTCATACTGTGGAGACCCAATGGGCAGAGGCAGACCCATACCTTTAGACACAGCTCAGTCCCAGGAATCAGAACCCACTGTGACACTGAAACATTCCAAAGGCAGTATAGGGGAGTATTGCAAAGATCTGATACCTCCTTTACCAAATGATGACCACCATTAACTGGTCCATGTCACGGCCTCTTCTTATAAAACAGATATCCTTGGGAGTGATAGCATGGCCTCTTAGAATTTTGGCAACAGATAATAAATTTTAAATCAATGTACAGCCTATGAGATATATGTATATGATATGTGATATGCGCACACACAATAAATATATGTATACATATATATAATACATTTACATATATGTCAACTCCTAAAACTTTTGTTAATATTTGTATTATCTTTAAGACGTTGTACAAAGGAGTTGCCATTCAACAAAGCAATTTATAGATATAATGCACTCTGATTGATGCCACCTTTCAATAGTCTCACCGATTCCTCTCAACCCAGCCTTCCCTCACTTTTCTTAATTTTCTATTATATACATTGGATTTTGACTGCATTTCCCCCACTTCTTCTCTTCATTCCTTTACCTCTCTCTGCCTGATCCCATCCCACCACTTTCCCCGCACCCATTTCCCAATGTAATTCCTTAAAAAGGCAAAAATCATAATCACCATGCACCCAGAAATCCTGCCCCAAGTCAACATGCTTCTCAGTGGACAGTTACAGGCTGTGGAGTCATGTAGTCTCTTTAAATAAGAAATTGACAATTGTCCACTCTCTCTGTTTTTCCTTTTGTTTTTAGCCTACCCAATCTTTGTCAGCAGCTGTTTACACAAGGGGAAAAATAAGAGATTTTAAGTAGGCTAAACACAATATGTAGATTCTTCTAAAAATAAACAAATATCATTACATACTTCTCTAGGCAGTTTATGTTTCAAGAAGTCGGCATTTCAGACCTCTTAGGTTCAAATCCAAGAACTCTATCCATGCCATTAAAAAGTAAGTTAAAGTGGCTTTTGGAAGCTAAGTATAGGAAGTCCTTATATGGAAGGTCATTCTCTTGATTTAGATGACATGTTTTGGTATTTGGTTTGTTGGCCCACAGCTGATAGCTCATGTAATATTACAAAGAACAAAAGAGTTAAAAGAGGAAAGGAGAGTTTCAGGAAGCTAGACCTACTTGTCAAAACTACCTCTAAGAGCAAGAAGACAAGAAGAAACAGACATAAGTGAATTTAAATAGCAGAAGTAGACTACTTAGCTCTATTTCCTCAAGCTACCCTGGAGACTAACCTTGCAAGGTTAATAAGAAATTAATGCTGCATCACTGTCATTATAAATGGCTTGGAACCCTGATGGCTCTGGCGGGAAGGCCTTTCCTGTCTGGACCACCACGTGACTCATCACCTTTGCACATAGACATCAATGAGAATCCCACCAATGGTTCTGAATTCCTTAGATAGCCAGGACATAATGGGAGACTCCTCACTTTTTCCTAAAATTTGGGAAATAAATAAATATATATATGTATATACTGTGTGTACATACATATATGTACAGTATGTACATATATATATTAAGAACAAGAACAACATATATTTAAAGTATGTTTAAAAAGTATTTCTTCAAAATAATTACTTTGGGGGGGTGCCAGTCCTGGGACTCAAATTCGAGGCCTGAACGCTGTCCCTGATCTCTTTCTTTGTTCGAGGCTAATGTTTTACCACTTGAGCCACAGTTCCATTTCCAGCTCTTTAGTGGTTGCTGATACAAGTCTCATGGACTTTCCTGCCTGTGCTGGCTCTAAACCACAATATTCAGATCCCAGCCTCCTGAGAAGTTAGGTTTTTAGATGTGACCTGTAAGTGCCTGGCTCCAAATCATTATTTTTTAAGTTTAAAAGTTCCTTTTATTTATTTGAAAGTTCTTTTTTGGAGTAATAGCTTTACTAAAAATGCCAAATATTGAGTTTTGGCAGATTAATTTCCATTGAAAAACTCTTGAGAGGCAGAGCCAGAGAGAGGCGATTCGCTCATGGAGCTCCACCTTTAAGAGTCAGTTAATGTCATTGGGAGTAGAGGTTACTCATTGTGGGCCTGTAAAAATGAGTTTGGCCCTCTGTTGCTATTTTGATTTCGTCTTGCCTTGCTTATCCACCTCCTGCCTCAGGATGATGATGTAACATGAACCCCTTGCCAGATGTCAGTGGCATATTCTAAGATTTCCTAGCTTCCAATAGCATGATCTAAATATGTAATTAATTTCCCAGTCTCAGGAATTCTATTTTAGCAGCACAAAGTGAACTAACATGGAGGAAAGTATTTCTTTTCCCTTTTTCATTTGGTCTAATTTCTATGATTCATGGCTAGTGATTTATAATAAAATAGTTACTTCATGACTTAGGTGTTCTATCAATTCAAAAGCATAAAGAATAGCTAAAATAAGAACATGTTTTTGGATTGGGAGTATTAACATCATGAAAATGGGAATACTTCCAAAAGCTATCTACAAATCCAATGCAATACTTGTCAAATCCCAACATTCTTCAATGATATAGAAAAAGTATTCCAAAAAATCATATGTAATAATAGAAGAGTCCCTGAATAGCAAAAACAATCCTTAGCAGAAAGAACAGTCCTGGAGGAATACCAAAACCAAACTTCAAAGCCGTAGTCATAAGAACAGCTTGGTTCCCTTCTGTCCACATCCCCTCCAGCATCTGTTGTTATTAGAGTCTTGATTATAGCCATTCTAACTAGGGTGAGATGGTATCTCAATGTTGTTTTGATTTGCATTTCTTTTTTGGCTAGGGAGGTCGAGCATTTCTTCATGTGTCTATTGGCCATCCTTCTTTCCTCTTTAGAGAAGTTCCTCTTTAAGTCTTTAGCCCACTTATTTATTGGGCAGTTGTTTCTTTGAGGATTTGTTTTTGGGGAATTTAATTTTTTGAGTTTCAGGTATATTTTAGATATGAGACCCTTGTCCGTTGTATGGTTAGTGAAGATCTCCCAACCTGTGGGCTTTCTATTGATCTTGCTAGCTATGTCCTTTGCCATGCAGAAGCTCTGCAACTTCATGAAATTCTTTGATTTGTTGTGTTTCTGGGTATCTATTAAGAACCTTAATGCACTGATGGTGGGAGTGTAAACTTGTTCAACCACTTTGGAAAGTAGTATGGAGGTTCCTCAAGACTCCACACAGAGCTCCCCTATGACCCAGCAATTCCACTTTTGGGCAGTTACCTGAATGATTACAAACAAGACCATACTAAAGCTACTGGCACAACGATGTTTATTGCAGCATTATTTACCATAGCTAAGATATGGAATCAACCCAGATGACCCTTGGTGGGTCAAGAAAATATGGCATACATACACAATGGGATTCTATGCTTCCATCAGAAAGAATGGCATTGCCTCATTCATAAGAAAATGGAAGGACTTGGAAAATTGTCTTAAATGAAGTAAGCCAGAACCAAAGAAACATAAGCTGAGTTCAATCATCACTACCACCAAAATATTGAAATAAACAATGGACTCTAGTGGTGAACTAAAAGGAACAGGGAAAAAGAGAGACTGGTTTTCCTCTATCTTTGAAATGTGAAACAATTCTTATAAAAGTAATGAATTTCCTAAGTCCTGGATGCAATACTACTTCATGTCTCTTACTCTGTTTCAAAGATAAGCATAAGATTAAAAGGAGAGTTACAGCATTATGTTATGACAGCACCAACAATCAGGTGACTGTGAATTTTATCAATATTTTTGGTATCTTGCTTACAAAATACAAAAAGGTATCTAAGACCTGTGGATTTTTTTTCTTTTTAGCATCTGATAGTACATTTTTATTTCCCTCTAGAGTCAAAAGAAAGTAGCAATTTAATTATTCATTTGTACCATTTCCATTTTTCTCCCCTCCCATTTATGTAAAGTCAAGTGCCAGGGCTAATGCAACCCAGGGCTCGTCCTCCGAAGGGTTGATGCAACCTTAATAACACAGGGAAAGGAATCCGATCTTTGGCTTCCTAAAATCTATAAAGAGCCTGTATCACTTTCCCATAGAAGAACTGTTTTAGAAGCACCCATAGCTCATTTTGAAGTCAGGAGAGGAGTCTGTGATATACAGCACATAGACCGATTATAACAGATGCATTTCTCCTGAAATAACTTCATTAATCCTTTCTTTTACATACAGTTTTTATAGCTAATTGGCAGATCTGCCAGATGGAGCTGTTAAGAACCCTCTAAAGAAGTTGATAGGTAGGGAGGAAATCTGGAAGTTTCACCGACTCTTAAGATGAAACAGCTATATATTTTCAAAGAAAATATGTGGTACATAGTTTTTCTTTTTTTGTCAAAACCTTGCTTTATATGGGCCAAGTAATTAGGTGCATCATAGTAAGCTATTAAGCTGCATACTGGTCTCTATGCAATAAATGTTAAGAGGTACCCCAGGGTAACAACTAGTAATGTTTCTGGACTTTGTCAAACATCCATGGGGGAAAAATTGTCCTAGCTGAAAACAAGTGTTCTATGAAGAGGTTCTTCCTAATTCTTAAAGCTATAGAATACACTTTCTGATGTATGCCTAAATTACTAAAAAACCACTGCCTTTTTGTTAAGTAAAAAAATGTTCGGCATTATTTCAGACTAATGCTTTCACAAATCTCTCTAGAAAAAGGGAGGGAATACTGGGAAAATGATTATTATCTAAAAATGTCACTGTCATCCTCATCATTGCAAATACTGAGGAATTTTAATTTTTTTCAATTATGCTTAGTGGTGTAACAGAGTAGTCATTTAACAAAGCAGTGTATGGGTGCAATGCCTCTTGATCAATGTCACTCCTTTCAATATTCTCACCCATCCCTTGCTAGCCACTCCTTCCCTTAGTCTTCTTAATTTTGTAGGACATACGTTAAAGTCTTGACTATTTTCCTCTTCTCATCATTCATCTACCCCTTTCCTCTTGACCACACCGGACTCCTTTCAAGTACCCACTTCCTGGGGATTTTTTTGTTGAACTGTGACTTTGCCTGTCTAAGGAATTACATTGCTGAGTTCTCTTTGGAATCTGCCATATTTCAGTTAATACATTTTTCTACAGTTGTATACCCCCCAATGTTATTTGAGTTCCTAAGATAAATCTAGCTTTCACATATAAGGGAAAATATGCATCCTTTGTCTCTTGGGCCCTAAACTGCTTCACTTAACATGATGTTGGCCAGGTCTTTCCATTGAGGAGCATTTGAGCTGATTTTATACCTTGCCTTCATTTTCATTTCAGGAGCTTTCTTCGTACAGTATGACGGAAGTAGAAGGGAAAATGATCTGATACATGGACGATTGCTAGTTGAAGTACCTAAGGCTTTTTAAAGTTTTTCTTTGTGCCAGTGTTGGGGTTTCAACTCAGAGGATCAAGCTCATGGAATTACGCTACCATTTGAGCCACACTTCCACGTCTAGCTTTTTGCTGGTAAACTGGAGACACAACTCTCACGGATCTCAGGTCCTTGCTGGCTCTCAGTCCCCATCCTCAGAACTCAGCCTCATAAATACCTAGGATTCCAGATGTGAGCAATCCAGAATCTGGCTACCTAAGACATGCTGTTTTTTGTGCTAGTTCTGGGACTTGAACTCAGGGCCTGGGACACTGTCTCTGAGCTTTTTTGTTTAAGGATAGATCTCTACCATTTGAGCCACATCTCTACTGTCAGCTTTTTTGCCACTGAATTGAAGGTCAAGAATTTCACAAACTTTCCAGCCCAGGCTGGCTTCAAACTTCAATCCTCAGATCTCAGCCTTCTGAGTAGCTAAGATTACAGATGTGAGTCACTAGTATCCAGCTAATTAAGACATTTTTATTTCTAATTTAATTTTCATTTATTTATTTTTTGGTCATGGAGTTTGAACTCAGGGCCTAGGTGCTATCCATGAGCTCTTTTGCTCAAGGCTAGTGCTCTAACACTTCAAGCCACAGCACTATTTCTCATTTTTCTGGTGGTTAATTGGAGATAAGAGTCTTACAAGTCTTTTCTGCCCCCACTGATTTTAAGCAGCAATCCTCAGATTTCAGCCTCCTGAGGAGCTAGGATTGTAGGTGTGCGCCATCAGTGCCTGGTTAAGACATTTTTAAATGAAAGAAACTGATGTTATTTAATGGACTATATACAGAGAAAACAGACCTGGATCTATTTTGACTTCAGCATGTACGTACAACTGTGAAGTAATATACTTAGGGCATACAACGGTTCATGGCAGATACAGAGAGATCTCTTCATCTTTTAAACTCAATGGTGGAAAAAAAGTGCTCACCGAGCTAATGATTTCTCATAACTTATGTATCAATCAATAGATCTAAAAAGAGTACCATAAAATAAGATACGAATTATAGTGTGAAATAGTAAGTCTACTTTAGTTCTCTGTGAAGGAAAGAATATTGCAGCATGAACTATGTGGAGAAAATTATTCCGTATTATTCCAAGTATGCATGTTGTAAAGATCCTCAGCTAACCAAATTGCTTTCTTTCCTGCAGAGCTTTTTAAATATTTTTTTCATAGAGACTTAGGTGAGCTGGTTTCTCTTCATATAAGCTAAAGATAATTCTTATTTTTTTTTTTTTTTTTTACTATTTAACAATTTTGCAGGTCAATATTTAGGTTCACCCCCTCCTTCCCCTAGAGCGTTCTGTTTATTAGTTTCTTTTCTGCTAGATTTTTCCAGGACCATTGTTAAGAATTCTTATTTTACATGTGCTGTCTCCTCCCCCAATAAAAGGAGATACTTTGAGTGGGGTGCAGCTTGCTATCTGTAATTACTGCCAGTGACATCCCCAATCCATCCTTTCCTTAGGAATGCATTGGGCCTTTGCCTTTTGAGGGCGCAGGGCTGAAGATCAAGGCCCCTCCAGGCCTTACCTGGGCGGTGGTCCCTGTCCTTACTTCAGATTTTTGAGCCCCACCATCCTCCCCCCTACCCCCCACCCCGTCAGGGCCCAGGCCAGGCCTGGCACACTCACTCTCAGCTGGCTCTTTGGACCTCCGGCCGCTGGAGGACTTCCTCAGGAGGCTGCGTCCCGAGGTGAAGAGGCTGGTGAGTTCTTCCAGGGGGCTGGTGGGCGTCCTGGCCCGGGAGCCACTCTGCGCCGCCGCCGCCCCGTAGGTGTTGACCGCGGCGTTGACCATCCTGGCCCCGTCTTGGGACAGGGGCCTGGGGCCGGCGGCCGCGGCGTGCGTCCCGGGCGGCGGGCCGCGGGCCAGGCCGGCCGCCGAGTGCACGGCGGCGTCGTAGGCCGGGAGCCGCTTGAGGCTCAGGGGCGTCAGCGACCGGCCCATGCTCACGGGGGACGGGGACGGGGAGTGGCTCTTGGGGTACCCGTGGGGAGACTGGGCGCGGTACAGCGTGCAGGGGGGCGGCGGCGGCGGGGAGGAGGAGGAGGACGACGACGACGACAGCACCACCGACGACGGGGCCATGGCCGAGGCGGAGGCGGAGGCCGCCGGGCCCGGCGCGGCCCCCGGCGGGTCCTTCTCGGGCTTGTGGGCGTGGGGCGCGGGCAGCGCGGAGGAGGGCGACGAGCCCGCGGCCTGCTTCAGGTAGGACACGTTCTCCAACACGGGGAGCTTGGTGACCTCCAGCGGGGTGAGCGGGGACTCGTCGGAGTTGGGGGAGCAGTGCGCGGGGGCCGGGGGGAACACCAGCAGCGGGGGCCGGTGCGACAGCAGGTTGGGGAAGGGCGGGGGGATGTCGCAGAGCGGCGCCTTGGGGGCGGCGCCCGGCGGGGGCCCCGCGGCGGCGGCGGCGGCCCGGGCCGCGTCCACGTCGGGCACGGTGGGCGTGGCGCACTGGGAAGAGCAGCTGTGGCGCTCCGGGTCCCAGCGCGGGTCCCAGCGCGGGTCGTGGCCCGCGTCGTCGAACAGCGGGTACTTCATCTCCTCGTAGACGGCCTCGCTCGGCTCGTCGTCGTCCCGCCGGAAGTCTCGCAGGATGTTGCCCACCATCTCGATGTACACGGGCTCCTCCTCCTGGTCCGGGCCCTCCCCGCCCGCCGCCGGCGGGGGGCTGCCCACCTGCGACAGCGAGCACTCCCGCGGCAGCGAGGTCCTCCGCGGGCCCGGCCTCCGGATGTAGGTTTCGTCGAAGGAGGTGCTCAGCTGCGTGTTGGGGTTCCGCTTGGGCTTGGGAGGAGGGATCTTCTTGGAGTACTCATCACTGTGCGGTCTGGGTTTGGCGGACACTGAAAGAAAGGGGGGGGGAAATGGATGAATAGGGTAGGAAAGGCGGCCACGTAGGCTTTGTCTGGGGCTCCTGCCACCTAGACCTGAGGCTTAGATTACATGTATATATATGATATATATTATGTTAGATATAATGTATAGTATATATATCATATATATCATATATGATGATGTATCATCATATATGATATCATGTGATATATGATATATATGATATATGACATATCATCTATCTATCTATATCAGCCTGGGCATCACACATTTCCTCTAGGAAATTCTGGTGACCAGACCAGGGGCATTATCATTGCTAGTTGCACTAACCGATCTCGTGCTCATAGACTCCTATTTTAAGTCAGAACTACCTACCCTTCTCTCCTGCCTGAGAGTTTCCTGTGACTGTGTGAAAGCCGTGGGTCTGAGCTCAGGACCTCACCCTCTCCCTTGCTTTCTTTGCTCAAAGCTGGCACTCTACCACTTGAGCCACTTCCATGACTTCTGACTTCTTCCTTTGACTTCTGACTTTCTGCCTGGGCTGGATTTGAAGAGCTCTCAAATCTCAGCCTCCTGAGCTGCGAAGATGACAAGCATCACCCACCATTGCCTGGCTGCCTAAAAATTTCTCAATGGAAACTTCCGCAAACTTCAGGTAAATTAGCTTGTAGGAATTAAGTAACACATTCAGAGGGTGGGGGGAAGCATCTATTAGTCCAGATGTTCCCCAAGTGCCACGGCGGAGACTGAGCTCTCTTACTAATGTGGCTGTCAGACATGACCAAATCTTGCTTTCATTTAGGATACAAATCCCTTAGCCTGCTAGGCATACTTAATCTGTCATGATTCAAATAAACACCTTCTATGATAATACATCTGATAGTTTGTGGGATATTGATGTTAATCTCTCAATCCACAGGATTGTTGATTTTGATGTTTCTGTTTCTGTTTACAGGATACCTTGGGATAAATTTACTAGCTGTGTTCCACTGACACATCAGAACTCCTTAGAGTTTTAAAGGAGAACACACTAAAGAATGATACAGACGTTTTGAGAATATCTGCTGGAAACTCATAGCAGGTAAGTGTTTCAATGCATCCCACTGCCCTGACTGGAAGGCCCCATTTGACAGAATATAACACCTGACACTATTCGGTAGGGTGGAACAGACAGACAAATGTCTTCATGTGAAATTCATCATTTAAAATGCAGGGAAAGTTCAGGAGTCTTGTTATTATCCCATTTTCTCATTGTGTTGATATATGATTATAACAATCATCACCATTATGCAACGTGACATAATGTAGTTACTTAGGCTAGTTGGTAGCATACAATGTGATTTGACAGGGCAGCTTATTGGTACAAATCTTGAGGAAGTAATCAGACTTCTTTATGATTTTCAGCCTAAAGAGAGGAATCTCAAGCACAAATTAGGAAGCATCTATTTTTTTTTTTTTACCATATAGCATAACTTAATGACATACAAGCTTTTAATACCCTGCAGGAGAAGGAAGGTGGCTGCACTATTCATTAATCACACCTTCAACAAGGGGAAAACAATTATGTACTCTAGTAGCATATAATTCATTTTGCTATATATTTCATTTTTGCCAGGTGATTGGTGATTTTAAATACTCTGTTCCATTGTATGCATGATGGTAATTGTACTCATCAAATAGCTTTTTGAAGAGAGAGTAAAAAATGCATCTCGATGATTCTTTTAACCCCTACTACAAAAAAAACTGGATGCCATTTTCTCCTAAGGGCTACAGCAATGGAGTCCTATAGTGTTCAAAGTAAAAAGCCTGAGAACATAATGGGGCAAAAATTATCTCGATAATTCTTCTTTAGGAGTGTCTCAAGCAGCCATTTGCCCTTCCCTGTACCGCCCAAGTAGGTATCAATTTTACTGATTTTGAAATAAAACAACAGATTATGCCTCAAAGTATGAGTTGGAATTATGTATAACTATACACTAATGAACAAAGTTTCCTTAGGATTTAAAAGAGCAAAACCTCACTTAGCCAATACTTCAGAATTTGTTTTTAGTCATCCTTAGCCACTTCACTAACTCACACTCTGAGAAAATGCTAACCACTGATTGCTGAGTTCAAGGAACTAAGTAGAATCCAGAATAGTTAGAGACTCTATGAGTGGAAATCAGAGCAGAAACCAATAGTTTTTCTTTGCTTACCATATAACATTTGGTAACCCAATGCAAATGTGTTCAAATATCATATATGGTCAAGCTTACCTATATAAGGGAAATTTTAAAATTTTAGGTAACCCTATTCCATAATTCCATGTTAATCTCCATTATTGAGAATTTAAAAATATAGAAAAAATAATTTGAAAAATGTAATTTCTTTTCAAGGCACTCAAAATAGTCTCGAGCTTAGTATAGAAGCTGAAACATTGCTAATAAAAGACAAAGAATTGCAATTCAAATTTCCACATTGAACCATATTCAACCATAATAAAAATGGTGATTTTTTTATCGCTGTTAAAAGAATTTCACATTATTTCTAATAAGTCCAAAGATAGAAGCAATAATTCCTGTTCAGCTCCAGAACACAAATTTTGATCCTTAAAATAGTAAAATGACAGAAGCATCGAATAAGCAGCAAGTGACATTTTTGAAAGGAGATATGTGAGCACAAAGGTTAGGCATAGCTTTCAGTCATGCCTAGCTGATCTGTCTTTCACAGTTAATTTTGGAAATTCACCATGTCCTTTGTCAACCTATCCTTCAGAAATACATTTTTCTTATTAAAAAAAAAGTAATATCTGTCAATGTTCTTAACCTAAGGGGTGAAAAGGAAGCATAGCGCAGGCCAGCATTTCCTATCATGAAAACACTCAGTAGCTACACAGTCCCAGTTAAAGATTCTCCACCACAATTGCCTAAATTATCAAGAAACAAATGAACTTTTGAAGTAAACCTGATCATTTCAATTAATCTTTATACCCTTTTGAACAAAGAACGCAATGGGCGATTATATGTTATCCATTATTTTGTACACAGTGTCAAGTAACATTCCAGGTTCTATTCTGAGCCCTTGCTATTGAGGCAGTCCCATAGGTCTGTGTATCAAATTAGATGTTTATGATATGTGGTAAACTGGGAAATGTGTGCCTGATGTAGGTAAATAATGTCCACATTGTGTGATTCCAAACAGGCTGGTTTTGAAGGTGACAGACACATTTGCCACTTTTAGCAGAATTGTGCTCACAATAACTCTTTTCACAACTCACAATTCAAGGCTTTGAGGGATATTTTTATTTTCACAGTCACAAGCCCCACAATACTATCCACATTTTCTTAAAATTAAGATGTTTGTGAAGGAATGCAAATACCCTGAGTTTGTTTAAAGTATGAACAAGAAAGTGCTATAATGTACAAAAAGGACCAGGTTTCAAGCTGCTGTAGATTTGGTAAAAGTTAAAGAAGAAGATTCAAAATAAATTTGAAAAGAAGAATACAAAGTCAGGCATAGAAGCTGCCTTTCAGGTGTCCTCTGCCCTTAAGTGTTTGGTGAATACTAAACAACCAACCTCTTTCTTCTCCCCTTAAATCTTGCAGTTTTCTCTGTTTTTGAAATGCAGCCAGCTACCATGGAACAAGAAGTTAAACCTCTCAGAGATCACCACATTTTGATGGAGCCCAGGCTAGCTCTGGTGAAACAAGTTATAACCAAAATCAATAAGGGAAAATAAAATTCCAGCCATATGTGCTCAGTGAAGCTGCCCCAGTCACGGTGACCCCAGTGGTTTGAGTCATACCAGATGACATTTTGAATAAATGAAAGACCATTCCTACTGTCTGCTCTTGAATTTGTTTCACAGAATTAGGAAAAATATAACCATGGCTTTTCATATCTCTATTTTTTGAGATAATCCACTACTCACTTACACATACTTCAAACAGGTACCACAAGTATGACAGTATAATTTTGTTTTGTAAATGTAATCTTTGGAGATAAAGTGAAAACTGTGCTGTCACTTTGGCAAAATGGGAGAAGATGGTTGCGTATAGTGAAAGTATAACCCTGCTTGTTTTAGCTACATGCCATAAAGAATGCAATTGAAAGAGAGACTGGAGAAGAAGTACTCAGTGCTCAAACAGAAATGAAGGCAAAGAGCCAAGGCAGTATTTCCCTAGATGCTTTCTCTGGACAGTAAATGATTTCTTAAAAAAAGCCTTGGGGAAAAGTCAAATCCAGATTCTTACCAGTAAAATGTGGCCTTGGGGTAAAAAAAATCAAATTAAGTTTATAGCTATAAAATCATTATTGAAAACTCTGAAAGATTTCAGGTCATGAACCTGGTGTTTTTAAGAATCTTATAGATATTTTATAATACCCTAACCATATTCCTAAGTACAAAGGAAACTGTCTCAAATAAATTCCTGGTTCTATCTTCTATATGATGAAATTGAATACAAATTGATTCATTGAAAGCCCACAGACTTATAAAGGTGGCATCAAACTTGAATGTGCCAGAGAGAGTCCAAAATTTAAACTGAGCAAACAAAAATAAAAATTGGGTACCAGAAAATTACTCACCTACAGAAAGCATGTGGTACCATTCCTTATGGACCAAAAAGAGTGATTTGGAAAGCAGATTCCAGAGTCCAGGCACAAAAGTCAAGAACTGCAGACATCTACAACCCAAGATCAGAACTGGACTGACTCTTCATCAATTCATTTTCAGCCCTCACTTTGGGGAGAATGGACCACATGTGTCAAAATGGACTTCTGTGTTGTTATTGGTCAGTGAATTCTGTGTTCTTTTCCTCCTTTGGGCCATAACTCTTTATTTCTTTGAGCAAGACTATACATTGTAGATTTCTTGCTCATGATATGAAGTATATGTTAGTTTTGTGCAGTGCGGATAAGTTGGTTTGTTATTCAGAGCTTTTGCATTTGAGAAACTACAAAAAAAAATTTCTGCCTAAGACTCTGAACCCAGGGAACCTCATTACATGTGGGCACCGTAGAAATAATGAAATCTCAGATCTCAAGCTAATGTAGTATGCAGTGAAAGTTCTAGGGAACTGAATGTCAAATTTTTACCTACTGGAAATATTGTAGGTAAAACACCCATTTCTTCCTTCCTGTTCTGTATTTTTTTTGTCAGTCGTGGGGCTTGAACTCTGGACCTGGGCGCTGTCCCTGAGCTCTTCAGCTCAAGGCGAGTGCTCTACCACTTAAGCCACAGTACCACTTCCAGTTTTCTGGTGGTTTATTGAAGAGAAGAGTTTCATGGACTTTCCTGCCCGAGCTGGCTTTGCATCACGATCCTCATATCTCAGCCTCCTGAGTAGCTAGGATTACAGGTGTGAGCCACCAGTGCCTGGTTTCTATATGCTTTCTACTGTCTCACCCAGAATCAGAGAAAAAAAAAGGCCTTCTAACTTGCCTTGATCAACAGAATGTGCCAAAAGTAAAATACTCGATTTCAATTTTTCTATCTTGAAAGCCAATTTATATATAAGACCCCTTACATCCATATACTATGAAGAAACCCAATCTAGTCCTCCAAAGTTGCCATAGGGGAAAGAATGATGCTCCAGACATTGGCATTAAACGTTTATCAATGTTTCAACTGCCAGTGGAGTATAATTCTAACCAATGTTGAATAGGGCAAAGGAACGGCCTATAGAAGCAAAATATCCTCATAGGGTAATGAGAAAAAATACCCTGTTGTGGTTTTAAGCTGTGGCCTTTTGGGTAGACTTTTTTTAAAATAAAAAATAACTGACAAAATTTTTCAAAATTAATTTCTGGTGCATGTGGCGATCTTGTAATGATCATATTTATGGAACTAGGATATACATTGTACCCTGATGATACAAAAAGTATTCTTGCAGACTCTCAAAATTAAAGGAGCAAGATTATTCCTGAGTATTATAAGATCACCACAGGATGATTCAGCAAACAGATATAAAAAAGATTGACAAAGGACTAGTCCAAAGAACTGGCTTAAAATCAGAATCGAGATAATCAACACATATAAAGGAAGAGATATACTGAGTAGAGCTTGCTTGCTCCAGAAAAAAAAATGCAACACTAGTAGAATCACAGAGTTCGATGTGGTGGCCCTGACTTCTGACCCCAGGATCTCTGGTCATCTGTTACCACTATAATGTGGAAATGAGCTGAACATAGGAGGCTGAAAGAGCCTGAATCCAGCACCTCTGTATTTTTTATGAATCATTTGCAGCTTTTCTGACATCAAATTCACCAAGAGATATTTTAATAAATTTGATTACCAAGACACATGAACAAGTGTCTCATTAGGATCTAGCAAGGTCGAATTGTGGCTTCATGCACCAGCTCTTTGGAGCTTGGTTGCAGTGACACCTGATAAGATGAAGTTTCTGGGTTTGTAGATTGAGGCCAGTGCTCTCCCAGGGCAAATCAGAAATCTGTCCAAGTAGGCAGTTACCTTTCTCAAGAAAATACAATCCTCTATTCACAGTGTTTATTCCAACTTTCTAATTTTGGTATTTCCATGACAGCAAAGTACCTCATTTCCAAATCATTTTCCTGCTTTAGACACAGGAAACCTATTAGGTGTGACCTACTCTTTTTTTTTTTTTTTTTTTTGCTTATGTGGTGCTGGGGAATCGAACCTAGGGCTTCATGCATGCAAGGCAAGCGCTCTACCACTGAGCCACCTTCCCAGCCCCATAGGTGTGACCTACTCTTGTATGGGACAGAAGTGATGGTAGCGTGCAGCCACTGGCTTGGCTATACTAGTGCAGGCTTTCAGGGTAAACCTGCCCTTGCATCCCTTGCTGAGATACAGAAGTAGCAGAGAAAAGAACTGGAGATAATGCGTCCATCCTGGAGAGAAGCCATTTTACAGGGGGCAATACCAGTTGGAGGGTGTGTTAAAACATTAGTTTCAATCACTGAAAAGAAGTAAAAATTAGAGAATAAGTGGGAGAAAAATACCAAAGTGCAGTTGAGAGAGATTAAATTCTGCAATCAGAGAGATGGAAATTCTAGTCCTATCTAATATGCTCAAACCATTGTTTCTTTTACAAGAAGGAAATGTTTATAGGTTGATTATAAGAACTAAATGTGAAAATGAATATGTTCATTTACAACTCTTAGCAAAATGGCTACTATTTGGAATGGTCTCAAAACAGGTTTCTTTTATTATTTCTCTGTTCTGTGTATCGCAAGTTTGTTCCTGCTACCAAGAATGATCATGTCCCCTCTATAACACTCCTAACCTCCTTACACTCCTAACACATAACATAAATAACCCCTTTGGGAGGGAGGGGATGGTAGGAGAAAAACAAAGGAGGAGGCAACAATGCTTGATAAGAAATGTACTCATTACCTTGTTCATGTAACTGTAACCTCACTGTACAGTATTTTCACAATAAAAACATAAAAAATTGAAAATATCATAAGATCAAAGTGTGTTTATTACACCTAACCTACAAACAACGAAACTTAGCCAGACAGTATCGTATTATATATTCACCATTTCCCTCCTGACTGAATGGCTGATTGTGAATCATTGGTCCCTTACATTGCTAAGCATCACAAGACAGTTTTACATATCACTAGCTAGGGATAAGTTGACAGTTCAAGGTATGTTTTCTACTGAATGTTCATCAAAGTCACACTTTTATGGAGTGAAACAATCATAAGCCAACCAACCAGAGAGCTGGAGACCATCTCCAGCTCTCTGACTCCTTTGTGTTACTCAGATCTCAATATGTATGCCCCCTCTTCATAGAAATCCTCCATACAAGTCATGGAAGAGTTCATGAGCTTATCAATCTTGGATAAGTTTCTTGCTTTCTTCTCATTTTGTTTATGTGAGCTTCTAGGGGACTGTGTCATTATTTTGCTTTTCCAAATTTAACTATAATCTTCATGGCAGCAGCCAGTAGTTCCTTGTCAGACGCAGTCTTTGCCAAATCATTGAGATAATCTGACTGGAAAATGACAGTCATGGTAGATATTTATTCCCTGATGAATGAATGGGAGATCTGTGATGTTCTTAGAATAGGTGTTAAGATTTTCAGTTATTTGCCACTGATTTAAAGAGCCATGAATGATTCCATAATGTGTCATTTCCTTAGGCAAATAAGGAAAGATAACATGAATGAGACTTGTGAAAAGTAGCAAAAAAAAATGTAAAAAAAAACCAAAGTTCGGGTAAGGCAAGCGGCCAATGAAAAAATAATAAAACTATTCAGATAGAGAAATCAAAGTGGATTAAATATTGTGCCTGCCAAAAGGAAGATCAGAAACAATAAAAATCTTCACCTTTAAGCTCCCTTTGACTCTGAAAAAAAATGAAGAAGATCATGAAGCAATGGGAAAGGGGAAAATCACATTAGCTTGTACAATGAATCAAACGCTCAAGGTCTAATGATTGTAAGCATTGTCTCAGTCCTTAAGTCAGAGTCTTAGACATGATTCCCAGGAGAAATCTCTCTTTGTTGACATAAAGTTTAATGTAACAATGACATTCAAAACAATGTCACCTACACAGGACTTAAGAAACCAGGAGATTCTAAAATGCCATTTAAACTCTCATCCTGCCTGTTTAGGTAGGATGCTGCTGCACTAGGCTCTTGCTTCAGTGTAAGGAACTAATACAATGAATGCCATAGCTAGTTTAAGGTTTACTTCTGTAATAACATCCAGACCTCTAATCATCCTAGACATATTGAACACTTAGGAAGAGCTGAGTTATTACATCACTGCTTACAACTCTTTCTCACTCTGACCAAATATTTCAAAGCCCTCAGATAGTTATCTAAGTTCCTAATAGTTGTTGTTTATAGCATCTCTGCCTATTGAAGAAGGAAGTTATCAAGTAATTTGATTTCCTGTCTTGAGAGAAAAAATGTAGTAAGATGCAAGTGCCAACAGAATACAAATGGGGCTGAGCACCCTAAAGAAGCTTAGGTAATTTAGCTACTACCCAAGAGGACATTATATTAAGGAAAAGAAGTTGGAAGAAAAATCCGATTAACCATTAAAGCATTTCTCCTTCCCCATGGGCAGTCAACCCTGTAGAAACTGAATTCCTGCAGTTCCCTGGGTAACAGGCCACTGGCAATGATCTTTTGTCAGTGTCCTGGCTGTAAAGACAGAACTGTTTGTGATCTTTGGAAGAATCTGAGATCACAGAGGAAGCCGGACAAAATTCCAAAGCCATGCACCTTTTTTCCCCCCACAATAAAGTTGTATCGATATGTGCTAACTTCTTTAAAAGAGCTATAACTTCAATAATAAGGATATAATTGATTATTATTCTTATTACAATTTATTCTATTATAGTTAGAAAACACTAATTATTTTATTATATATCAGACAATAGGTTCTAGGGGACTGTTTATGAAAGTTTCATGCATTGCTATACATGACACAATTATAGACTCTATTATTCAGATGACACCAATTAATTCTATAGAATTTGAACTATTTTTCCAAATCCAGAATGTTGTTGTGAACACAGGTTCTCTAATTCAAGTTGCCATACTGTAAAAAATAATAATTCGTTTGTATCATATATTTTTCTACAGTATTTGTTTTATAAATATATACTTGAGTGTTTTAAATTATTTTTAACAAAATATTATGAATAGTCTTCCATGAATTACTTTAGTCTTAGTTCAATACTCATATTACTATTTGTGTAGTATTAAGAAAGTCAACCCTAACTTCGTTAAACCTCTCTGAATTCAAAATTCAGAATATACTGATGTATATTCACAGAATATTGTGAAAATTTTAAAGAATACAATAAGACGAGCATATGGTCTGTGATATCTGAGGAGCTTAACACATAGAGGTAATAGTATTATCAATTATTGCCACTATAAAAATTTCTTTGGCTACATTAAAAACCATAATGAGGACATATGATTTTATATGCATTTCACAGTATTTAGCACAGAGCTATAAAAATTAATGGTGCCAATACAAAAAAAACCCACTAACTCTAGGAAATTGTAAAATGAATGATTGCCCAAATAAATATAGATTTTATGTTCATTGAACTGTGAGATCAATATTTTACTTTCTTTCTATATTAGGTTTATATACCATGTGTACCCATATAACTGAATGACTTAACTTTGAAAAATATAACTTATAAAAAAAATCTTTTAGGTGTTGGAATTTTCTGGCTATTCAGTGTTGGAGTTTAGATTTGTAGTATAAATTTATTTTTAAAACATGCTTTTCGCCGGGCGACAGTGGCTCACGCCTGTAATCCTAGCTACTCAGGAGGCTGAGATCTGAGGATCGCAGTTCAAAGCCAGCCCAGGCAGGAAAGTCCATGAGACTCTTATCTTCAATAAACCACTAGAAAACCAGAAGTAGCACTGTGGCTCAAGCGGTAGAGCGCTCGCCTTGAGCTGAAGAACACAGGGACAGCGCCTAAGTCCAGAGTTCAAGACCCACGACTGAACAAAAACAAAAACAAAAAAAAGACTTTTCACTTAAAGAGAAACTGGCCAATAGACACATGAAGAAATGCTCAACTTCTATAGCCATAAAAGAAATGCAAATCAAAACAACACTGAGATTCCACCTCATCCCAGTTAGAATGGCTACAATCAAGAACTCTAACAACAACAGATGCTGGAGGGGATGTGGACAGAAGGGAATCTTACTGCATTGTTGGTGGGAGTGTAACCTTGTTCAACCACTTTGGAAAGCAGTAGGGAGGTTCCTCAAAAGACTCCACATAGAGCTCTCCTATGACCCAGCAATCCCACTTTTGGGCATTTACCCAAATGATCACAAACAAGACCACACTAAAGCTACTGGCACAACTATGTTTATTGCAGCCTTATTTACTATAGCTAAGATATGGAACCAACCCAGATGCCCCTCAGTAGATGAATGGATCAAGAAAATGTGGTATATATACACAATGGAATTCTATGCCTCCATCAGAAAGAATGGCATTGCCCCATTCATTAGGAAATGGAAAGACTTGGAAAAATTATATTAAGTGAAGTAAGACATGCGCAAAGAAACATAGTTCCCATGGTTTCCCTTATTTGCAATAACTAGTATATGTCTGAGACAAGCAGAAACGTTCAGATAAGTTGATGTTAGGCAAAATGAACCCTAAGATAAAGACTCAATGTTTTTTCTTTCTTGCTATTGTTTCTAACATATTTATAAGATGATTGCTTTGTTACTTTTTATGTTCCTCCCCCATGGTATAACCCCTGTTTTCACTGTATTTGATGTTGGTATAATTTGGTGAGGAGAAGGAAAAAAAAACTGTTTAAATAGGGATACAGGTTGACCCATTGCAATAATGAGATGTAGAAGACACTATATTGAAAAATAAACTTTACAATTTAGGCAGGGGCAGGGGGCGTAGTTGTGGAGATGGGAGGGAAGGGATGGTAGGGGAAAAGCAAAGGAGGTAACAATGCTTGATAAGAAATGTACTCATTACCTTGCTCATGTAATTTTACGCCCTCTGTTCAGTATTTTCACTATAAAAAACTTATTTTAAATAAATAAATAAAAATAAAACATGTTTTCATTACATTAGTTTTAATTGTAAAATTCAATTTAAATAAAAAGGAATGAAGGATTTATTTATGTGTGTCAGTGTAGAAAATTCAATCATATAGGAACCTCTTATTTTTGCTAATCAAAGACAATCCCCTTATCTTGAGAAATAACATTCCTCAAACTAAGGAAAAGTATAAGTAGATTGCAAATACATACAGAAAATATTTCTTTTCAAAAATGAGTGGCTCATCTAGAGTGTTCTGAAGTTTTCTTCCATGAGCATGTGACAGACATGCCGACTTTTTTGTTTATAATTCAATTTTTGATGTTATATAGTCTGTCATCCTTGTGTAATGTACTCCACATTCCTGAATAGTTGGCTTGGGTAAGGGAAAGGATTTTTCTGTTGTTGTTATCTTGCATAATTTTAATTTGGTCCCAGTAGCCCACTTATGACTGACTTATTCTACTAGTTTTGTTGTTGTTGTTTAACATCTAAACTCATTTCCACTCTATTTATTCAGAGGAGGAAAATAGTTTCATCCAGACCACAGTGGCTTGATCCACATCAAAATCTCTGTAACTAAGAAGGGCTCATGTTGGCACATTTTGAAGCTAAGATCTTAGCAGTCCCAAATCACAGGAAAAACAAAGGCCCCATTTGTCAATGGAAGAGTATAAACCTTGATTTTAAGCCCAATGCCTCATACCGATTTTAATCTGCTTTTGCTTCTATTAATTAGAAGCCATGAATTACCAAAGTAATTTCAAGAGAAAAATAAATTGTTGAGATCAGGGCCTGGCGTATGTCCTGAAGGGCAGACTTGAAGCCGCATCTCCTCTCTGGGACTGAAGCCAGCCTTGCCTTAGGTGAAATTTTGGGACTGATGAATCTTGGACTTTCTTAATTAGAATAGTTTTGACAATGGTAGAGACTGTTATCTGCTTGTAGTTTCAAATTTGTATTTATGTACCTATTTTGTCGGCGTGGGTCTTGAACTCTGTTCCTGGGCACTGTCTCTCAGCTTTTCAGCTTGAAGCTAGCACTTTACCACTTGAGCCACAGCGCCCCTTCTGGCTTTCTGGTGGTTAATTGGAGATAAGAGTCACAAGGACTGTCCTGCCCAGGCTGGCTTTGTATCACAATCCTCAGATCTCAGTCTCCTGAGCAGCTAGAATTACAGGTATGAGCCACCAGCACTTGGCTTTTAAATTTATATTTAAATTAAATGAGAGGGACATTATGATTTACCCAGGCTGCGTCATTCTCAGATTCTTGTCCTCAGATTACTCCTTGTAAGTCTTTCCACCTCCCACGTCACCTCTTAAATATCTCACTCAGTATCAGACTGGAATTTTAACTAAAAAGTCAGACTTCCATTTATAGACACTGTGATTAATGATAATTTAGAGCAATGGTCTGATACCTAATTTCAAGTATACTTTCTAACTTAAATTTGAGTATACATTGATATATATTTGAGTATTTAAATGTTGCATCAATATACAAATATATGTAATTCATATGTGCATAAATGTAAACCTCTATGTACATGTCTCTTTTATGTCCCAAAGTATCTGGCTTTTGGTCATTGGTGTAAATATCCCTTATAAAGTTGTAATGATTAAATACAATTAATTCTGACCATGTCATAAACACACTTCATTTCCTCATCAAAGCTTGGCAAAGTCTTCTGCTATGCTTAGGAAGTTTCCTACAAAGACTGATGAATTGAAGGCTTGGCCACCAGCTCATGGCTGTATTTTAAGATTCTGGAATCCTTTGGAAGCCAAGTGTAGAGAAAGGAGGATAGGTCAGTGGGCTAGTCCATGAAGCAGGTTATCAGGACTCTAACCCTCCTATCTTTCTTTTTCTGGTACATGCTCTTAGCATGATGTTGTCTACCAGCAGACAACCAGAGTGAAAGGACCACATTACTAAGGACTGGACCTTGTGAAAGTATAAGGCAAACTACACCTGTCTTCCTTTAAGTCGCTTGCCTCAGATACTTTGTCCTCCTGCTGGCAAACTGACTAGCACATATTCTCAGAGTCATCAAGATAAATCCTGGCAAGTTCTGTTCTCTCATCATTCTCTTCAGCCAGATAGCTCAGAGACAGCCTTTTCCTGTTTCTTGCTTTTCTCTCTTTTGTTGTGCTGTTTTTACTCTTCATTTCTAAGTAATTCAAATGAAACAGTATTCTCCAATCAAGATTTCCCTACCAAAGGTTTTCTTCCAAGCATCCTTCATTTCTCTGCCCTTTTCTTATTTAACTTTCAGGACTTGGCTTAATTTTCACTTAGTGATAACTTCCTTAGAAATTCATTTTGAAAATTATCTGTGCTGCAACCCCCACCCAGGTTATTTATTATTTATTTACTTTGTGTCTGTATGGATGCATATTGTATTTTTGTATATATTTTTATTGTAAAAATACTGTACAAAGGGGTTACAGTTACATGAGTAAGGTAATGAGCACATTTCCTATCGAGTGTTATTACCTCCTCCTTTGTTTTGCCCCTACCATCACTCCCTCTCCCCTTCCTAACTCCTTCCTCTCCCCCAAAAGTTGAAAAGTTCATTTTCAACATAGTGTCTTGTACATCTCATTGTTACAATGGGTCAAACTATATTCTTATTTCAGCATTTTGTTATTTCCCTTCCTTTCCCAAATTATAAAAATGTATATACAAGATTCAGGGCACTGGAATCAAATACAGTGACAACGGTGGTTATACCATAGGGGGAAGAACATACAAAAGAAACAAAAAAAATCACATGGTACATATAAGTACATTCAAAACAACAGCAAGAAAGATAAAACCACTTGTGTCTCTATCTTGGGGTTCATTCTGCTTAGCATCATCTTATATGGTCATATGTACATAGCTTTTGACCTTTTCTGCTTGTCCTAGACATATACTAGTTATTGAAAATAAGGGAAACCATGGGACCTATGATTCTTGGGGCCTGGCTTACTTTACTTAATATAATTTTTTCCAAGTCTTTCCATTTCCTAACAAATGGGGTGGTGTGGTTCTTTCTGATGGAGGCATAGAATTCCATTGTATAAATATACCACATTTCCTTGATCCATTCAACTACTGAGGGGCCTCTGGGTTGTTCCATATCTTAGCAATGGTAAATAATTCTGCAATAAACATAGTTGTGCTGGTAGCTTGAGTATGGCCTTGTTTGTGATCATTTGGGTAAATGCCCTAAAGTGGGATTTACTGGGTCATAGGGGAGCTCTATGTGGAGTCTTTTGAGGAACCTCCAGACTGCTTTCCAAAGTGGCTGAACATGGAGCCCCAACTCTTAACTGGGTGCCTAAGAATAAAATTAAAAATTTGGCAAGATATAAATAATAAGGTGTAAACTTTCATACTGCCCTTTCATCCTAAACACTTTTTTATTACTCACATTTCAGAGATACTTTGCAAAGAGGTAAATGGAGACACCATGTCTTATCAAATATCTTATCCAAACAGGAAAAGAATACTGCAGTTTAAGAAGGTACATAGAACTGTCACAAGTTAAATAAAAGGCTCGAAGAATACCTACGTTAAGCTGGCAATTTAGGGGCAGACAAAGAACATAAAGGAAATGTGTGGCACTGGAAATGTACCAGAAGAAAGATGGTTCCTGAGAAGATATTAACCCCAATGGGAGCAAGATCTGAGGTGTAGTTCAGGTGGCTCTGCAGATACAAACTCCACAGAACAAGCACTCGAGCTGGTTGGCAACAATGCTGCTTCTTCCATTTGCTTTCTGAATGTCCTCAAGCAAATGTATCACCACAATGCTTTCCAAATAGCACAAAGACACAAACAGGGCAGAGACAAATTGTTCTCAGCCAACAGGAATTTTAGTTACCTTGGAGATACGAATCCTCTACTATCAAACTCATGGCCTCAAATTCTTCCACAATCACCCGAGAGTATACAGAGCTTCAGAGCAGTGAATAAAAGCTTGACTAAAGTAAAGCCCAGAAAATGGCTTGAGAACAAGAACCGAAAACCTGGAAATCAGGGAATAAATGACACGTTGGATGTTTACTGTGAACGCCAGTTTAGAGTAAGTAGGAGCACACGTGCCCTGAGTTTCTAGAATTTCCTTCTGTATTTCTGTGAACAGATTCTATTGGGAAGAATTGTTTTCCTCATTTACGTATCATTTGTCATATGCCCACGCAAGGCAAGAGTAGAAACTGTTCTTTCCCCCCAGTGAATTTACCACTTAAAGGGGAAACAGAACACATAATTTCTAACTATTTACCAGCAAGTGAGACCCGCAACTGACAAAACAAGAAGGAAAAGCACTAGTGAATTCAAATTGTATCTCCCACTCCTTCCGCCCTACTGTCTTCAGATTGCTCATGAGCGTGTCCCAACATTCTAGTCTTCTAAATTGTACTTAGGATCATAACTTTCAAAAGACCAGAAGAGAGGCCTTTTGTGAAGAATTTCTTTCTCATCATAATAGGCTCATTGCTATAAAATGAAGGAAGCAACTGAAAAGTTATGACTTCTATTCCAGAAAACAGTTTCCTGGGAGTGAACAAATGACTTAACATTTAATGTCAAGATATACTACACAGGCAAACAATGATTTTGCGGACTATCACAAGCAAATAACTAAATATTATACTATAATGTATTTGTGATGTTTGTGTGTGTATATGTGTGTGTGCGTGTGTGCGTGTGTGTGTGTGTGTGTGTGTGTTCTTGAATTTAGGGGCTGGAAGCTACCCCTAAGCTTTTTTTTTTCTGAAGGATAACACTCTACCACTTTATCCACGGCCCCACTTCCAGCTTGTTGGTTGTAAATTGGAGGTAAGAGTCTTACAGATTTTCCTGCCTCCACTGGTTTTGAACAGTAATCCTTACATCTCAACCTCCTGACCAGGTTGAATTATAGGCATAAACCCCCAGCACTTAGTTTGTATTAATTTTCATATTGGAACAATATAGATGTTTCAAAAAACATTCTTACTTCACTCATAGTAACAGGACTCAGGAAACTCTAATGTTTTCTGTTAGTCTGTTTTGTTTTGTTTTGTTTTTCTCTCTCTCTCTGCTGGGATGCTTGTACTATAACAGCCCAACCTGTCTTCCTCTCTTTTTCTTTGCCCAAAATCTAATCAGAGTCCTGGAATATAGAAGGAACTTTTATTAATATGATGAATGGATGAATAAATATAGTGACTCAAAATTACAAGGTATTTTGTTCTGAAGTTCTGTGTATTCACTAACTCCTATTTAATCTTCCTAACTTAACTCCTATTTAATCTTCCTAATTTCATCTTCCCTCCGTCTCTCCCAGGTTCACACTGCAAAGCCACAAGAGACAGCCCCTGCAGCCTACCTCTCTATTCTTGCACTGACCTCAGAGCCTTTGCACCTGCCCATTCTGTTGAGTGTACTCTGTCCCCAGACATAGATCTGCGTGAATTCTATTATTTCTTTCAATTCTGACCTAATCATTCAGGGCTTCTCCTGATCATCCCATCCAAAATAGCCATGATTCTATCTTGCTCCTCCCCACTATTCACTCATTTATTTTCTTAGCATTCATCATGAATTGTCATCTTATTTACTGATGTTTCCTGGCTTGTCATCTGCCTCCCTTTATGGAACATCAAGCGCATGGCAGTAGGCCCCTCAGGCATAATCACACTTCCAGGCTGGCAGCAGTGCCTGTTGCTTACTAGTTGCTCAGTGAATATTTGTTACATTTATGAATTCATGAAAAGCTACACACAATATTGTGAAGGTATTTTTTGGCCAACATCTGTGTCTTCTATAGTAAATTTATTCATAGAAGCTGTAATGAGATAGGTTTACAGTTAAAGATAATCGAAACAAATTAAATGAGAAGAGGTCAAACAGAAACAGCTAGAATTGAAACCATTTTCTCTTCCCATTGTCCAAACACACACACACACACACACACACACACACACACACACACACACACCCCAAATCCTATACGTTTGGTGAGCCAAGCTATGGATATAAAAATTCTGAACACATCATCAATCTCCTTCCAGTTCTTGCTTGCCCAAGAGAGTTTCTGATCCAATTGAACAATTATAACCTCTAAAAATATGCCCAATCATCTGAATGCAAATTCAATATTTTATTGGTAGGAATGTTAGCACTCAATTACCAACACTATAGCTAGATTTTCCTACCATTATGACTTTCTCAAAGAAACCATATTTTTTGGTGTGTTTCCAGGTTGTTGGGTTTTTTTCTTGGTGTATAACTTAGTATCCTGTAACAAATTTCTTGTAAAGTGCCTTGACTTTGGAAGACTGCACTTACAAGCATGGAATGGAAGGAGACCTTCAGTGATGTCTCAATACTTGCTCTACATCACAGACGCTTCTTTCAAAGTAACTTAAAAACAACATAAATATATAACAAAAGCATTATATATTTCAATTATACAACATTTCTAACTCTATACTGCAGCATTCTATGATTATTATGTGATAACAAGCCAATTAACACAAACTGGTCATGATTTACAAAATTACATTTTTATAGTATATGTGTACACTGTGCACATTGTTTGTATATGAGATGTCCTCCATAGGCACTTGAGTTGAATGCTTAGTTCCTAGCTGGTAGTGCTGTTTGGGAGGTTCTGGAACCGTAGGAGGTAAGGCCCACTTGGGTGAAAGTAGGTGACTGGAGGTATGCCTTCCTTTGAAGGATACAAATGTTGTCCTGTCCATTATAGCTCTCTACTTCCTGTCTACCATGAGATGAAGAATCTCCTCTGACACATACTTCTTCTACAATGATTCTCTAAGTGCATAGGCCAAGAATCCAGGAACTAAGTGTTTTGAGACCATGAGTTTATAGAAATCTTTCTACCATTAAGTTGTTTCTATCAAGTATTTGGTAACAGAGATTATAAAACTGATTGCTTCAGTAAGGGTTGGGGCTATTATGTGTGTGCGGTGTGTGTGTATTTGTGTGTGTGTAAATACACAGATTTAAGTTGAAAATTGTTTTGTATAATTAACCAGGTAGAGAATTACTATTCTTTATCATTTTTTTATATTTTCAAGTATTGATCATTTTTGTATATATATCATATTATAAATTTTGCATATTTGTATATGTTTTATTGGAATATTCATGTCACAATGAGGTTTCATTTTTAAAATTTACAATTATTTGGTGATAAAATTGGAGACGAGATAAAGCATACCCCTTCATTTTACATCATGCATTTCTAATGAGGTTAATATCTTGCTCAAGGAGGTGAATATCAGTTCTTGGGATAGAAACAAAATGTCCTTTTTTCAAATTTAAATTATAAACTTATGGCATATAAATAGATATTTAGTATATCAATTTTGTTTTTTAATTTCATGAGGGATATTTTATCTCCTTCCAGGAATAATAATGAAAAAGAACCCGAAACGCTCTTCTATTCCAATCCAAATATCTAAATGTTTATTCATTTAAAATTATATTGGATCTAAAATATACTTAGAACTCAAAAACCTAAATCCCCCCAAAACAAATCCTCAGAGAAACAATTGCCAGATTAAGAAGTGGGCTAAAGTCTTAAAGAGAGATGTCTCTGAAGAGAAATAAGAATAGCAATAGATACATGAAGAAATGCTCAACTTCTCTGGCCATAAAAGAAATGCAAATCAAAACACTGAGATTATTATCCCACCCCAGTTAGAATGGCTATAATCAAGAAATCTGAGAATAACAGATGCTGGAAAGGATGTGGCCAAAGGGTACCCTACTGCATTTCTGCTGGGAGTGTACACTTGTTCAACCACTTTGGTAAGTTGTGTAGATGTTCCTTAAATGACTCCACATAGAGCTCTCCTATGACCCAGCAATCCAACTTCTGGGC
This sequence comes from Dipodomys spectabilis, assembly GCF_019054845.1. Lineage (NCBI taxonomy): Eukaryota > Metazoa > Chordata > Mammalia > Rodentia > Heteromyidae > Dipodomys > Dipodomys spectabilis. The sequence goes on from NW_024870728.1 coordinate 6,410,658, forward strand.
ATTTGCCCGAATGATCACAAACAAGGCTATACTAAAGCTACTAGTATATCTATGTTTACTGCAGCATTATTCACCATAGCTAAGATATGGAACTAACCCAGATGCTCCTCAGTAGTTGAATGAATCAAGAAAATGTGGTATACAATGGAACTCTATGCTTCCATCAGAAAAAAATGGACATCAACCCATTTGTTAGGAAATGGAAAGACTTGGAAACATTATATTAAGTGTATTAAGCCAGACGCAAAGAAACATAGGTCCCATGGTTTCCCTTATTTGCAATAACTAGTATAATGTCTAGAATAATCTTACCAGACAAGTAGAAAACGTCAAAAGCTACGCACATGTGACCATACAAGAAGGTGCTAATAAGCAAAATGAACCCCAAAATATGGACATAAGAGATTTTTCTTCTTGTTGTGATTTTAACTATGTGATTTTTTGTTTCTTTTGTATGTTCTTCCCTCTGATATACCCCCCTGTTATAACTGTATTTGATTTTTATACCCTATATCTTGTATATACATTTATCCAATTTGGGGAGGGGAATAGGAATAACAAAATGCTCAAACAAGGACACAAGATGATCCATTGCAACAATTATATTCATTAGACAGTATGTTGGAAATGAACTTGACAACTTCAGGGGTGGGGCAGTGGGAGCGGTGGGGGAGGAAAGTGATAGTAGGAGAAAAAGGAAGGGGCAACAATATTTGACAAGAAATGTACTCATTACTTTACTCATGTAACTGTAAAGCAGCTTTACAATGAAATGAAATTTAAAAATATTATATTGAAAAATTTAAGTTCTTTCACCTGTATTGCATTTAGCTCCTCCTCATTTCCAATAAGTGCAAGACCAAATTGAACCATAAACTCCGAGGAGAGAGCCTTTCCATAAATTCATGAGGAATTTCTGGTAATAAATAACAGAAGGAGGTCACTGGATCACAAATGGCAGACAGCTTCATTCAGCTTTAGGGGAGAGTTAACATCAACATTCTGTAAGCCATTTCAAGCATCTCAAAGACAATCCTTAGAAATATGACTGCTTTTCTAATTGAGGTCAGACAATGGAAGCTTTTTCAAATCCCCAGACATAGCACTTTAAAAAAAAACTGGCATTTATACAATGCCTTCATTTAAGATCTTCCTTAAAAGCATCCGTTCAGTGATAAATGAGCAAACGACAGGGCTGGCAAGCCTTTTCTTTACTGACACTCATATTTCAGAAAGTCAGGATTATGATTAGAGAAGCACAATATCAAAGACAAGCCTCAAATCAGTCCCCAGAGCAAGAGCAGCAGAAATTAGAATTATCACCATTGTTTCCTCCCAGGTACAATTTGGAATCCATCAAAAGGACAGAAGGGGATGATACTAAAACATAAACAGAGCGAGAGAGAGAGAGAGAGAGAGAGAGAGAGAGAGAGAGAGAGAGAGAAGAGAGGGGGGAAGGGAAGGAAGGAGAAGGGAAGAAAGGACAGCCTCCACTTCTCAATATAATTAAAAAAAAAACAACTATTTCTCCAGCTTGTCATAAAACCTCCTCAAGTATGACTCAAATTCTAGCTACAAAATTCAAACAGGCGGGAGCTTTCCATTAACATATCAGAGAGTACTCAGCCCCCAGTTGTGTTGAGTTGTTGGTAAGAAGCTGAGTTACATGATCATGCTGAGAAAACATTTTTGTTTTCCTTGCTCATTTCCAGGAATCAGATTAGTCTCATATAGTGAAAGCTATAGTCATACATTTAAATAGAAGCTGTGGTAGGCAGAATATGACAACCTCCAAGGTATTTATTTGTATCATACAACCTGGAACTCAGGAACTTCTACGTAGCAAAGGAGACACTGCACACGTGTGATGTTTATGAAGCTCAAGGTGATCATCTGAGTGTGATTTATTCAGCCGAGTCCACTCTAGTCACAGAAATCTTTAAAACTGAGAATCTGTTGTTTTAGCAGTAATCAGAGAAAGAGAAAATGGCTGTTCAGCAATGGAACTCTGAGGACCAAACCTCAGATCTGATGAGAAGAGAACTCTATATTCCACTGCTGATCTTTGAAGATCAAGAAAGAAAGTTGTCCATCAAGTCCATATTTGGTCCTCAGAAGCTGGAAAAGAGGGCCTCTTCTGCGGTCCCCAGAAAATAATACAGTCATGCTGACACCTTGATTGTAATTTGGTAAGACTCATGTCAGACAGAATTACTAGACAATAAATTTGTGTTGTTTTAATCTGTTTAATTTGTGGTAGTTCCTTCAGTAAAGAGAAAGGATTTCAAAGCTACTCACTTTATTGTAGCCAGCACAGTGGGGACTGACTTGGGCTTTGAGGGACTGTGATTCTCTCATCATGGTAACGAGCCTTTCTAATCTTCTAAGAGGAAATCTTGCCTACTCCATTGTGCATGGATGCCTGAGTGGCAGGTACTACCTTTACAAGAAATGGCGTCCAAGCACCTTAAATGTTGGTTCATGACATCAGTCCTTCTGGGACAATCAAAACACCCTGTTGGAGGGTCATATTATGGTGTCAACTAGTTAGAACTTGTATTAATTACTTTTGTATTGTTATGATGAAATTCATAGGCTACTTTTGAAGAAAAGTGGCTTACTTAGTCCACAGCTTGGAAGTTGAAGTCCTAGATTGGGCAGTCCCATTGGCTCAGTCTCTGATGGGGGCCAACAGGCTGATAGAATCACAGCAGTAGGAGTGTGTATGTGTAAAAGAAGTCACATCTCAAAACAGGAAGTCACAGAGACACTCCTTGCCCCAGTCTCTTGGGAGGGAAGCATCTCCACTGACTTAAACACCTCTCCTTGCTAGGCCTCACCATTCCACATTCTCACTGAGGAGCAAACCTCTGAAACAGGAGCCCTTGGGGATAAATTATATCCAAACCACAGCAGTAAAAGCAGTACAGACGACAAACAGTCAAACTAGAGTACGAATGAAATATTCCTGAGATGTTTTCCACAGATCACTTAAATTAGTACTAAAATGCAATAATCGACACCATTTTACTTTATTTATTCAACTACGTCTTTGCTGGAAAAATAAGAGACCTTCAAACAATGCAATTCCACCTAATCTTTAAATAACTGGACTTGGAAAAAATTATATTAAGTGAAGTAAGCCAGGCCCAAAGAAACATAGATCCCATGGTTTCCCTTGTTTGCAACAACTAGTATATGTCTGAGTCAAGCAGAAAAGGTCAGATAAGTTGATGTTAGTGGAATGAACCCCAAGATAAGTATTCAAATGTCTTTTTAAAAAGTTTTTTTTTTCCTTTCATGCAATTGTTTCTACCATATTTATAAGATTATTTCTATGTTGCTTTGTACGTCCCTCCCCCACAGTATAACCCATACTTTCACTGTATTTGATGTTGGTATAATTTGTGGAGGGGAAGGGAAAAAAACAAATCGTTTAACTAGGGATACAGGTGGACCCATTGTAACAATGAGATGTACAAGTCGTTATGTGGAAAAACGAACTTGACAACTTTGGTAGGGGGGTGAGGGGAGGATAAGGTTGGGGGAGGGGTGGAGTATGGGAAGGAATGGGAAGGGTAAACAACGAGGAGGCAACAATGCTTGATAAGAAATGTACTCCTTACCTTGCCCAAGTAATTGTAACTCCTCTGTACGGTATTCTCACAATAAATAAATAAATAAATAAATAAATAAATAAATAAATGGGCAAGGGCTGGGAAGGTGGCTGAGTGGTAGAGTGCTTGCCTCACATGCATGAGGCCCTGTGTTCGATTCCTCATCACCACATAAGCAGAAAAAGTTGGAAGTAGCAAGTGGTAGAGCACTAGCCTTGAGCTGAAGAGTTGAGGGACAGTGCCCAGGCCCAAAGTTCAAGCCCCACGACTGACAAACAACAACAACAACAACAAAAAAAAAAACTGGGCAATCAGCCCATTATGCTACTTAGTTCCTTTTGAATATACCTGATAACTTAAATATAACAAATAAATGCCAGTGCAAAACAAAGGCAGACAGCCAACAGGATTTTTGGTATGGTGACCCCAATGAGAAATACCTATTTGCTTATAGATACATGGCTGCTTTGTTCTCAGCTTGACTTTTGAGAAAGCCCTCCATGACCACCTGGTTAATGTCTCACCCCTTTTACTTTCTCATTTCACAATCTGGAACTGTATCTGTGTTTCAGCTCATATGTCTCTACTCTCTGCAAAAATAATAAGCTCTAGGAAATTAGGGATCTCTTTTACCTAGTTTATATGGCATTCAGCCACATTTTGTAAGTGATCTTTGACACATAGTAGGCAGATGCTAAGAATCTATTGAAAGAATAAATGAATGGATGAATGGATGGTGCAAGAGGCAATGGAAAAATAAGGTATTTGATATCTAGGACATAAAGAATTTTTTAAAGAAAGTGACAGTCCAGAATCTTCAGCTGTTACTTAGCTGGAGAGAAGCAAGACTTCCAAGCACTTTTCTCCATGAAGATAATAGCATTAATAAAAAGCCAGAAAAAAGATTGCTTTTTGTAGCTCTGGTACTACCCTCTAAATAGTGGAGCAAAAAGGGAAAGTTGAGATGGTTGCAGATTGTGGCTCAACCATCTTTTTTTCTAGGAAGTGGTACTGAATTAAAAATAAATAAGATTAAAAATTCGTTTCAAGGGCCTTACCTGTGATCTGGGATTCTCTACCTTAATGAATCCTCTATTCTAAGAGGAAACCACTTAACATTCTATATTGCACTGAAATTCCATATTTGGCTGTTTTAAGCCTGGAGAGTGTGTAATTTTTTATGAGATATTCATTCTCTTTTACACTATGCCTACCATAAACAAATAAGCTACTTGATTCTTCCTTTTTTTTAACTTGGTCACTCAGTGTGCATTAGCCAATAAAATTAGTATAGATCTATTCAATTCTGTATGTAATAAAGACATTAAGCAAATATGGTTGAATTGGCCTCCTGCAATCATCTTCATGAAGAAACCATGGCCCAAGCACTGTAAGCACAGGTGAGATATTTAGAGTATGAACCTGATTAATAGTCTATGTCAAGCAAAGCCATTGTAATCACCTGCATCATTATTGTGTGTGTGTTCTGTGTCTGTGTCTATGTTTGTGTGTGTCTGTGTACATGTGGCTTGAACTCAGGGCCTGGTTGTTGTTTCTGAGCTTTTGGACTCAAGGCTAGGGCTCTACCAATTTGAACCATAGCTCCACTTCCAGAATTTTGGTGGTTAATTGGAGATAAATCTTATGGATTTACAACCTAAACCACAGCAGGACAAAATTCTCAGAAAGAATGACTTTATACCATTTGTAAGGAAATGGAAAGTCTTTGGGGTAAATTATATTAAGTAAGCCAGACTCGAAGAAACATAGATTACATGGTTTCCCTCATTTGTGGTAACTAGAATGTGTCCGTAAGTCTACAAGTAAACACAATGGATGGTAAAAGAAAGAACATACACTGGGACACGATCAATTATACAGGTCTCTAGGCATTCACACAGTGAGACCAAAGGAGGATCTTCTTAGGAGAGGATCACATAAATACTATAGCTATGTGCATATGATCATATAAGATATATTTTATTTAATTTTTATGTTTTTATTGTAAAAATACTGTACAGAGGAGTTGTATGAGTAGTAATTGAGTAATGAGTACATTTGAGTAATGAGTGAGTAATGAGTAACTGAGGTAATGAGTACATTTCCTATCGAGCATTGTTACCCTCTCCTCTGTTTTTCCCCTACCATCCCTTCCCTCCCCACTTCCCCAACTCCTCCCTCCCCCCAGATAATGGAAACAAGAGGGATTTTTTTCTTCTTTGTTGATGATTTTGTTTTCATTTCCTATTGTCTTGTTTGTTCATTTATGTGTCTTTGGGATACAAAGACATGGTGGGACAAAGGGGAACAAATGCAGCAGTGATACTCATTGGATACTATGGTTAAAATGAACTATATAATTTGTGGGAGGGAACGAGACAGAAAAGCTGGTTGAGAATGAGGGAAGGGGTTATATTATCAAAAAAGAAATGCACTCCTTACCTGACTTATGTAAGTATCGCCCTCTGCATGTCACCTTTACAATAACAATAAATAAATTTTAAAACAAAGTTTTATGGACTTTCTTGCCTAGGCTAGCTTGGAACCATGTTCCTCAAATCTCAGTCATCAGAGTAGCTAGCATTACAAGCATGAGTCATCGGTGCTCATCAACCTACATCATTATTATAGCAAAACCTTACTAACAGACCTAGTTGATGGAGGTACATGCCGTAGGCAAACTTGATTATGAACTGTAGTGGAACACCTTTCTGTGCTTAGGATGATGATTCTGGAGTTGGAGCTTTGCAAATTATGCTTCCGGTCATTGGGTGATGTTCTTAGATGGTTGTAGTTGCAGGCAATAGAAAAGGGGAGAGACAGATATTGTTGCTTCCTGGCCTGTTTCTTGTTTTTCACAAGGGTCTCATTTGTCCCCCTTTCCACATTTTTTCTAGAAATGCTCTAGCAGTATCACACCTCAGAAGCAGTCGTAGCAATAAATCAACAATAAGACAGCTTCAGAGACTCTCCCTCTAAGAATCGAGGTGTAATCTGTTTCATTTGCGTTCAAAGAATGTCTGATGTAAAAAGTACTCTGGACCAGGTTGCTTATGAATAACAGAAGTTTATTTCTCTCAGTTCTGGATGGTGAAGGTGTGAGATCAAAGCCAGTTGTGGTAATGACCCTCATTTAGATTGCAAATGTCTATTCTTGTATTTGCACATGGTGAAGAACAGAGAGAAAGAGGATGTATCCCCTCTTATTGTAAGGGTATTAATCCACTTAGCAAGCTCAAGACCTAATCACCACTAAAAGGCCACCCTCTCAGAACATTATCACTAAGGAGACTAGAATTTTAAGGTATGGATAGTAGGGGGAACACAGACCCTTAGGGTAGAATAAGACAGCAGTTACTTCCTGCGCTTAGTATTTTTTGGTTAACCTGGGTCCTCACTTTTTCTTACCAGTCCTTCTAGATCTATTGAATTCTTCCATATAGGAAAGAGTCCATACAGGAAAGTTCCAGTAGTCAAAGTTCAATGTATAGATTTATATATATATTCTATAAATATAAAAGTTTAAAAAATGTGAAGGAATGATGGCCAAATTATTAAATTCTGCAAATGAGACAAAATTGTATGAGAAATGGAGTGAGAATTTTAAAAAATATTTATGGAATTGATTTTCAATTACTTTTAAAATTTTGTAACTATTAAAAATAAACTTTAGCTGGGTACTAGTAGCTCATGACTAAATCCTAGCCACTCAGGATGCTGAGATCTGAAATTTATCTTTCAATGCCAGCCTGGGAAGGAAAGCCCATGAGACTTTTATCTCCAATTAACCTCCAAAAAGCCAAAGAGGAGTTGCAGCTCAAGTGGTAGAGATCTAGCTTTGAGCAAAAAAAGCTCAGGACAATGTCCAGGCTTTAGGTTCAAGCCCAAGACTGGCAAAAATAAAATAAAATACATTTCTGTGAGCCAATGATAGTGTTTAGTGCTTGTTACTTTGACACTATTGGGTTTGAATGCAGGGCCTCATTCTTGTTGTGCAGATGCTCTATTGCTGAAAGACATCTTTAATGCACTTATGTGCTGGTTATTTTTTTTTAATGAGACAGGGCTTGTTCCTCCTCAAGAGTGCACCTGGACTGTGATCTGCTTATTTTAGACTTCCATTGCATCTGGAACTGTTTCATCTGAGTTGGAGTCATCAACTTCTTCAACTGACTTGGAGTCTGACAAACAGACTTTTCTGCTAGGGGCTGACTAAGAACCACCATCCTACTGATCTCAGACTCCTATAAAGCTAAGAAGATATGCACATGTGACTAGAACCTGCCTTCTACTACTACTACCTTTTATTTTATTTTTAAATGAAAGCCTAAGGACACAATAGGCTCTTACATAACATCTATTTAAATTTATTCTGATGAGACAAACCCTTCTTAAAGAGAAAAATAAGCTCTACAAAATAAAAATGGGTAGATATTCATGCAATGTCCCTTTCCCATTGTCTGCTTTTTTCTCCTAAGAAGAACAAGGCAATTACAAATGATTTCTCCAAACTGTCGGCTTCCTGTGTGCAGTACAGAGTGGCTGAAAGATATTACACAGAGTTACAATATTAGACGATTGGTGCTATCATCTGTTATAAACATGAATACAATTGCAGGCACATAGCACTGGCCCCAAAATATTATAATGTCTTCCAATTTCCATGAGAGTCTAACATTTTGTATTTTTTCAGAACTAACATTTAGCAGAAAACTCTGATTTGCTTAAGCAAAAAAGCAACATGTGATAGTAACCTCTGTAGAACCAGTGAACATTGCTTCTTCATTTGTATATTCTTGTCCTCTCTTCCACATTGAAATTGGCTTTGGTCATGTGACTTGCTCGGTCAATGCAACAATAGCATAGATCCCAGGTCCAGAGTTCTAGCCCAGGAACTGGCAAAAAGCAAAAGGGAAAGAAAGAAAAGAAGAAAGAATTTAAGAAAGGAAGAAAGAAGGAAGGAAGGAAGGAAGAAAGAAAGAAAGAAAGAAAGAAAGAAAGAAAGAAAGAAAGAAAGAAAGAAAGAAAGAAAGAAAGAAAGAAAGAAAGAAAGAAAGAAAGAAAGAAAGAAAGGAGAGAGAAAGAAGGGAGGGAGGAAGAAGGAAGGAGGGGAGGAAGAAGGAAGGAGGGAGGGAAGGAAAGAAAGAAAAAAGAAAGGAAAGAAAAAGGAGAGAAGGAAGGAAGGAAGGAAGGAAGGAGGGAAGGAGGGAAGGAGGAAAGAAAGAAAGTAGAAAGAGAAATGAAAAGATCTAGGAAAAATGTATGTTAAATAAAGTAAGTCAGGCTCAGAGACAAGGGATGCTTGCCCTCCCTTATATGTGTCAGCTAAAGTTAACTTTTAAATATATAAGTAAACATTTTGGATGATATGCACGTGTGTGCAAATGTATTAACTGAAATGTGGTAGATTCAAAGGAAAACTCAAATAGTGTAATTCCTTAGAAAAGCAAAGTCAAAGTTCAACAACATAAACACCAAGAAGTGGATATTTGAAAGGGTGGGACAAGGGGAGAGAGGTAGATGAATGAAGAGGAAAAGGGGGAGATGAGCCAAGAACTCAAGAAGTGTGAGGAGAGGGGTGAGGGTTGTGTGAGAATGTTAAAAGGGGTGACATTGATACGGATGCATTGTGCTAATAAACTACCTTGTTAAATGGCACCTCCTTTGTATAACAACTCAAAGAAAAGAAAAAAGGAAAATATATGTAAAAAAAAATCCGAACTCTGTGGATAATGATTATCCACAGTGAGTACAACTCTGGTTACTTAGAAAGAGAATAGTGTCCTTCAGTCTTGCTAGGCGCATTTTCTAGAGACAAAAGAGTTCCCATTCAGAAGCACGTACCTTTTCATTTTAAGACTTTCTATAAGAAATATTCCTAAAATGCCTTGCATCCTTGCTTTCAGCAGTTTAAGAGAATTCCCTTGACAAGCCATGTCTAATAGCTACTTTGGAAGAAATGCCCTTGGCTCTTGTTAACAACATACTTTGTACAGCTTTTTGAAAAGCACTAATCCCTCCTCATTGCAGTAGATTTAATGATCAGTGTCCTGGATGTGCTGTAAGGATTTTGAAGGAAAGGTGTTGTTTCTCCACATTGTGATGCTCAGTAAATACTAACAGCATACTCATGAGCACTATTATGAACACTACAAACAATACAGGAGGTCATAACCTTGATCTTTCAAATGGGTGGTGCTCTTGTTCTTCCAACTAGGTGTGTATAATTTCCTCAAATTTAGTATTAGGTAGCAGCTTTTTTTTTTGTTCTTGATCTCATGCTTATTAGTTGTCTATAATACACTATGGGGTTAGAGGCTTGAAAATAATTTTAGCCAGGTAAAAATAATGAAAGCAAACAACTAAAAAAACTAAAATTCACAAGCTTGAGTGCAAGGAAACCTGGGCTCTTTTAACATTTATTCTTCTAAGCTTTGTATGTATAACATACAAGACCCCACTAATGTTACCAGCACAACCATCTTCATTGTAGCACTGTTTATCATAGCCAATGTATGGAAACAATCCAGATGCTCCTGAGTAACGGATCAAGAAAATGCGGTGCATATATACACAACGGAATTCTACTCTTCCACCAGAAAGAATGATATTGTAACATTCATAAGGAAATGGAAAGATGTGGAAAAAATTATATTAGGCAAAGTAACCCAGATCCAAAGAAACATAGGCTGCATGTTTTCCTTCATTTGTGGTAAGTAGAATATGGCTATAAATTTACAAGTAAAGACAATGGATGGTAAAAGAAAAAAATATACTGGGGCATGATCAATTATATATTTATACTATATCTATCTATCTATCTATCTATCTATCTATACGCATTCACACAATGAGACCAAAGAAGGATCTTAGGAGAGGATTACCTAAGTACTATAGCTTAGCTATGTGTATCTGATTATATAAAATATTATTTTTCAAACGAACTTCAGTTAATGGAAACAAGACTATTTTTCTTTTATTGCTGCCTTTGTTTTCATTTCCTTTTGTCTTATGTAGGTATAGGGGGCACGGAATGAACAAATGAACCAGTGATACTGAGTAGATACTATGTTGAAAATGAACAATACAACTTGTGGGTGGAATTGGGAGGGAAAAACTGAGAGAGAGTGAAGGTAGGGGTGGCATTGTTCAGAAAGAAATATACTCTATCTGACTTATGTAATTATAACCCCTCTGTATATCACCTTTACAATAAAGGATACTTAAAAATAAAGTTTTACAGCTATAGCTAATATTCCTAACTAAGCTAGTTAACCCTTTGTTTACCAACACGGAGATCATCCATGTGTTTAGCCTGTGTTACTCAGATGAGCTCTTTGATACAAGGTCAGGTCTCCCTGAAGACAGAGCTGTGCAGAGGATTCTCCTATCCTCCTTGAAGAAGCAAGCTACTATGTGTTCTACAACGGCAAGAAAATAATTACAACCCACATGAGCTGGGCAGAGAACCCAGAGTTTCCAGCCCCTGCTGCCATCCAGCAGACTTCTGGCTAAAGGAAATAAGGAAGACATGTTTCAAGCAAACAAATTCTTGATAATTAACCTATCACTGAGAAATGGAACAACCTCAAACTGAATGCCTCAATTACAGTAGACACTCTTTGGAGTTGTCGAACTCTCATGGAAGAAGCCAACAACATGGATCATGACACTGCTTAGGGTTATAAAAGCAGAGACAGATTAGGCCCATGACAGTCTCACCGGAAGATGCTGGATTAGACCATTAAAGAGAAAGGTAGCTCTGTGGTAAGACCACAATCATGACAACCACTGAGACTTTCTTTTTAAAAAATGTACTACATAAGGATTTGATTTGTAAACTGTTTAAACTCATTAGCCTTGGGGCATATTTAGGGGGGAAAATCACACATGGTAGATGTTCAACCCCATTTCCATCTGAGCAGTGCCTGGTTAACAGATGGATTTTATAGTAGGAAGCCAACCAGCTTCTGATTCTGCCAATCTGGAAAGAGAAATCGAGGAATTCGGGCTTCCTCTGCATCCACTCTTCACAAATACACGCAAGAGGGGAGAGGGAGAGGCTTCCTGAGCCTGCTTAAGACTTTCTTGTGCTTTATTTCTGTAGTGCTAAACGTGGCTTTGAGCACTTCTGGGGAACCTGCTGGAAAGGACAAGTGCCACTTGTTATGTGAACAAAAAGCACTAAGTAGGCAAGTTGCACTTAGCTAGGGGAATCAATCAATCAGCTACTGGAAAAGCCCTGCTGCCTCTTTTGAAGGTTTGAAGACTGTTGGTTGAGAAAGGAAGATTCCATTTTTAAAATTTTATTTTACTGTAAATAAATAAGGTAATGAGTACATTCTTGTTGAACTGTGTTCACCTCTGAGGGGAAAAAAAAGAACAAGTGAATTCAGAAAAAGCTAAACAGATCCCCAAAAGTCCTACAACTTGAACTTGGAGCCTAAGCTCTATCTCTGAGCTTTTTTGCTCAAGGCTAGCCACAGCCTCATTCCCAGCCTTCTGGTTAATTGGAGATCAGAGTCTCACAAACTTCCCTGTGGCAAGCTGACTCCATAAGGCTTTGAGAGTCCATTTTACTTGTCACATGCCTCTGAGAGCCTGTTTTTCTACTATGTGTCTCTAAGTGGTAAAAGAAATCATGTTTTAAGAATTTTCCCTGTTTATCGGGGCTTTATCTGGATTGAGGTGGGCCCATTGGAGGATTTTTCCCTTTTTTCTCTCATTTACTACAATCCTCAGATCTTCTCAACCTCCTAAATAGCTGGAATTTCAGTTGTGAGCCATGGACATCTGGCTGTTTTAACATTTCTTGAGGCTCCAACTTTCCATTTATTTTCAAAGCGTAGCCAAGGAGTTCTAAGAAATGACTATCTTCAACAGCCTCTTAGTATCTGAAAAAAAAAAAGCCCAACTCTAAGTGAGAAAGAATAGGCGATCACAGAATACCTGGTACTTGCTACATTACCAAGCAGATGTACAAGCTGTAAAAATGGACATCACCTACTTCTTGGTTAGATAGAATCACTTTAAATTGATGCTTAACTCATTTCACAACTCTAGGAGCTTAAATATTAACTCCCTTTCTTAGATCACACTTCCGTAGATTAGAAGTCTGTAACATTCAGATCCCAGAACTTGGGTTGTCTGTCTAGTGATTGATGAGCTAGAGTCAAAGCGACAACCAGCCTGGATTCCTGTGTGGAATCTGTGGGGAAGGACTCACTTTGGAAGTCATTTTTCTCATTAGACTAGGTTCCTGTACTGTTGCTGACTTTCAGTTAGGGAAATGCTGTGGATTCCATAAGGCTGTGAGGGCCAATAGTACTTGCCAAATGCCTCTGGCATCCTGTTTTTCTACCATGCCTCTCTGAGTGGTAAAAGAAATCATATTTGAAAGATTTTCCCCTGTATATCTGGACTATATATGGTGGACTGAGGTAGACCTGTTGGAGGATTTTTACCTCCTCTCCTTCCCCTCCCCTGCCCTTCCCTCTCCTTTCCTCCTCCTCCTCCTCCTCCTCCTCCTCCTTTTCCTCCTTTTCCTCCTCCTCCTCCTCCTCCTCCTCCTTTTCCTCCTCCTCCTCCTCCTGCTCCTTCTTTTTCTTCTTTTCATTTACTTATTTAAGTGGTCAAAATGAACAACATGAACAAAATGAACACTACTGCTATGTATTTTGGAATGGCTAAAATGAAATAAATATGTTCCAGAACTATTTCACATATTTCTTCATTTCTTGATGAGAACGCTTAAAATCTGTTCTCACTCATTTTCAAGAACACAGTATTTTGGGGTGCTGATGTCTCACACCTACTCAGAAGGCTGAGATCTGAGAATCATGGTTCTAAGCCAGCCCAAGCAGACAAATCTAACTCTTAGCTCCAAATTTAATCAGCAAAAAGACAGAAGTGGAAAGATGGCTCAAGTGGTAGAGTGACAGCCTTAAGCCAAAAAACGAGGCAAAAATGCAAGGTTCTGAGTTCGAGTCCCAAAACCAATTCATGTGTGTGTGTGTGTGTGTGTGTGCATGCATGTGTATGTGCGTGCGCACATGCATGCACACATACATGCACACACACAAGAGACAATGTATCATGAGTAATTTTAGTCACTATAATACACAATAATACCCTTAAGCTTATTCATCCTAATTTAATTTTTTTTTTTTTATCTTTTGAGCAGCTTCTCACCAGCTCCTAGTTCCTGGAAACCATCCTTCTAGATTCTAATTCTACTTTATATTCCATTTAAGGTCATGTGGTATTTGTCTTTCGGTGCTTGTTTCATTTCTCTTAATAAAACATACTCCAGATCCATCTCTGTTATTGAAAATTATTTCATAGCATCAAAACTATTCCACTCTGTAGATATATACTTTGTCTATATTTACCATCGGTTGATGGACACCAAGTTAGACAGTTTATCTGTGTAATATGGAGGGGAGGCATATATCTCTTTAACATGCTCATGTTGTTTCCTTGGGATAAACAACCAATAGTGGGATTGCTCAATCATATCAAAATTTTATTTTTAATTCTTTGAGAAACCACCATGCTGCTTTCCTAATAGCTATATCAATTTACAATTTACATTCCACCAAGAGTGTGCAGATTCATTTTTTTTTTCTACATCCTCACCAGGACTTCTATCTTTTTGTCTTCTTGATAGTATCTGTATGTACAAGTTTTGAGAAGATAAGCTTCTATCTTCTTGTTATCTATCTTGTGTATTGAAAAAAAAATATGCAGCACCAAACCAAAATACATGTTTTTCAAGTTGATTAACAGATGGAAATTGTGTATTTTAAATACATTAATATCTTTTTCTTTAGCAATTTGTTTTGCTTTGGTTTATTATTGTTATTAGCATTAGGTTTTTTCAGAAATCTGAGCCTCATGCATGCTGGGCAAATGCTCTTCTTCTTGAACCATCCCCCAAGTCCCCTTTTTACTTTAGATGTTTATCACAAGGGTTTGGAGGGTTTACCATGGCTGTCCTCCCACCTCAACCACCTGATCTCCACCGTGAGAGTAACTGGGATTCCAGGTATCAACCACTTCAACTTGTCTAGCTATTTTCACTTCTTTGCCCTCATTATTGATAACAGTTCATTCGTTTTCCATATGCTGTGAAACGGGGAAGGCATATTTCATTTCTCAGGACTTTATAATCATCTGAGATATAGAGAAACAGTCTCAGTGGAAGGCTCTCCTAAAGTCAATATATACTTCTTGACTTTAAGGGCATTCACCTTTGCCTGACTCTAAGGAGAGTCCCCTAAGCCTGCTCCACAAAGTGCCCACCAATGAGAGTACTGGTGAGTGGGTTCTGTTTTTCCATGAGGAAGCACAGGGGCTGAGGGGCCAACTAAGGTGAGATTTCACAGCCACTTCATCAGCTGGATCTTCCACAAAAGGCAGAGCCTATGGGGCTGCCTGCTCTTATCTTATTTCATGTAATAGTTCTGCAAAATAAGTAGGTAGCACACTGAGCATTGGTAAAGAGTAATTAAAATATTTATAGGTTAGTGATTATGTTTCTGCTCTCAACTGATAAATGTTCAAGGTGTGACTATTGCAGAAGACCTTCACTTATCAAAGAAGTAAACATATTTTTAGTATGATAGAATTGCACTTTTTAAGCACTGAATTGTACTTTTTCTTGGCATGTGATCTTTTTTGTGTTTATTTTTCCTTTTCTACTTTTTTTTTTTTTTACTTCTGAAAAGCCATCTTGCTGTAAGTCCAGTTCTTTTTACTTTTATCCACAGGGAATGCTTAATCCTCTACTTAAATAGGAGCCAGTTACCATGGAAATCATTCTAATACCACTGAATCAATATTTTGATTTTGCTGGCATTTAATGTAAAAAGAAAAGACGGGCTAAGATTTATAAAAGTCACTTTTTATCCCTATTATAATGTTGATAGCTACAAAATTGTAAGGAAAACATATGTCCTATGCTAAACTCCAGTTAGGATTATCAAGAACTAAAAATTCATAAAGGAATCATCTCTATATTTACATAATTTTGGCTTTGAATATATGCATACACATTTGGACTCAAGATTCTGTTTCCCTATCTCATATTGGAGTCCTAATTCCATCCTATTATTATTCAGATAAGAACTTATTAGAAGTCATTTGAATGTGTCTAGTTTTATAATTCCCCTTTCCTCCACTGTTCCAAAGAGAATGTAAGATCACTTTTCTATAGTCTACCACTTATGCATCAGTCTGAATGCACATCTAGTCCACTTGAGACTCTCATAGAAGTCATCAGGGTTTTGAGCTTGCCAGTGGGCCCTTCGAGCTCCTCTTGAAGAAAACTTCTGAGTGGTCCTCATGTCTTATCTTACATCTCCTTTCAGGAGATTCTGTTTTCACTTCTGCTTTTGAATCTTTCCAGACTTCATTCAGTCCCTAATCATGCAGGGATCATTGTTATATAATTGTTAATCTTTCTTTTACAAACAAATGAGTGTAAATGATGGTGTAGTTTCTGGTAGCAGACCAGGTGATGTCTGGAGATAGAATCACAGAGAGCGAAGAGAATGGAATGAGTATAACAATATGAGAAAAAGCAAACCTGAGGATATGGGTTTAAAATTTAGGAAAGCCATGTCTCTAAAGTATTTTGATATCTTAATAAATAAACTGAACATCTATGTTGCTTTTAAAACCATTGCTGTGCTATTGTGTTACAAAGTCAGGCACATACCTGTAACCCTGACCATGAGAAAAAGAATCTTATAATATACTCTAAAAATGTACAGAAACAATAGTCACTCTAAAGTACACAAAGACATACACATACCACACACACCAACTGTGATACTATTCCTTCTACCTCAACAAATTGGAATCAATGTAAGTATTGAACATACGGTAATATATTCCTATAATATATACTATTTTCCATAAAATGGGTTGTCCTTGACAAATTGAAAGCCATGGAAATGGTGTCAAAATGAAACTATAGAATAGAAAAAACTTCATACTCTATGATTTAATTTTGCAAATGTACACATGCATACAAGTCACTTCCAAGTTCTCTACCTGACATATACACAGGATGTGTTTTTACACATAAATACATACATATGTATGTACATATGTGCACATAGTATATTATGTATATATATATATATACACACACACACATACACACACATAATGAGTAGGAGGAGAGTTGTCTTTGTAGAATCAGTGGATAGCTCTATCTCCAGGCATTTATTTGTATTATTACATAATACATAGAACCTATTGTCTTTAGGCTAAAGTAAAGCTACTTACGTACTAGTAAGCAAGAAAGGAGAAAGGGGAGTGAAGGCAGAAATAGCAAATACCTCTTGGCACCTTAATTCCTGGACTACATTTGAGCTTCTGTGAAAAGATTCAGGCCAGAAAGCAAGACAGATTTAATGAGGACATGGGTGCCCAGGTGGCAAAGAATTATGCTAAGCTGAGCAAAGGACCCTTTGGCTTCCATTCCTAGTACTCCATGGGCCATGCATTCTTCTGTGGATGGGTCAGTAAGGAGCAGAGATAGAGAGAAGGACTATGAGGGCAGGTGGAACTTTGCTCTCACATCCGCTACTGGTAACATCTGGAAGATTGAAGTGTTTTTTATACCTGAAATATAAAAAGCTGATAGGCCTTGCATAGTGGCCTGCACAAGTCCATTTTGGGACTGCATGTCCATGTCCCTAAAGTTAAAATCTTGGAACTGTGGTCCCAATGTGATGGTAATTGGAGGTGTAGCCTTTGAGAGTTACTAAATACTTGAAAGTGGAACCCTCCTAAAGGCAATTTATACCCCATAACTTTGTTCCAACCCTCTCCACCCATCATTTAAGGATAAAAGGAAGACAGCCTTGTAGACATGAATTGTGTTTCTTAATAAGCCACACTAGCAGACAATAACAGACCACTCGTAAGAACCCTCATGGAAGACTACTTTTCCATGTAGCTCTCGGAGGAGCTCAGGAAGGCTGACACCTCATTTATTGGAATAAGGGCTAAACTGGTGAGATTCTGGGTTAATATGACCTAACTTATTTATATTCATAGGCCAGTGAGGAGGCTGCTATATATTTGACTTGTGTATTTCATAGCTAAGAGAAAATACAGGTTAAGAAAGAAATATGAAATATGAATTGGGAATGGGCATATCGACTATAGACACACACATGCATCCATTCTCATTTACTGGGAGGAACCACTGTTGAAAATGATTATTTCAAAAAACTTGAAGTGCAATTCCTCAATATTTCCCTACATCAAAACATGCTTCTTTCAATTATAGAAATAGTATAAAAATACCTAGAAAATACAAATTCTATTTCTATGCAAAATGTTTAAATGATTCAAGCCCGAAGTGGGTAATACAGCTTACATAGTGCCTTCTCTATTTCTGATGCACAAATGAAGTACAGTCTTCTGGGTGTAATTCATCATCACACTAACAATGAAACCTCTCCCCCCGAGTTATCTTTTCTGGGACTTTGGGATTGGAGGACAGGGCTGGCCAGAGAAAGCAGGCTCCATGCAAGATCGAGAGACTTAACCTTCCACCCTCCCCGGGCCTTTCCCACTTACTGGCTGCTGCAGTGTTGACTGTCTCTGAAGAGGTGCTCAGCTTGGTGCTGGGGTCCCGCTTGGGCTTGGGTGGCGGTTGCCTCCTGGAGCCACAGCTGCTGTCGTCCTCGGTGCCCCCGACGGAGTGGAGGGACTGGGATCTCACGGTGAAGCCGCTGGAGCAGGGGTGAGGGAGTCGGTCCTGAGGAGCAGGCATGGTCATGAATCCCATGCGGAAGTGTTTGCCCGGGTAGCCCGCGTCGTGGCCTCGCCCCACGTCTCCACCTATGCTGTAGGAGGAAGTAGACAGTTTTGTGAAGAGGCCAGCGATCCAGGATACACACCTGCGCGCAGAGGGTCTCTTTGGAATGGGGGTGACCTTCAAATGTTACCTGTAGACCTCTGAGAAACGTGTCATTTTACAACACGCGGAGTTTTTTGTTTTTTTTTTTTTAATGGGACTTATTGTTGTTCGAGACAAGTTTGGCTTTGAAATATATTCTTAATTTTTATTTTCTATTATACCCTTCCATTACCTGATATTTCCCTTCATGGTTATAACTCCTATTCTATGACAATCTTTTCCTTTTTTCTTGAGAATTAAAAAAAAAAAAAAAGAATGAAGCTGGGAGCTGGTGGCTCATTCATGTAATCCTAGCTACTCAGGAAGTTGAGATCTGAGGATGGTGGTTCAAAGCCAGCCCAGGCAGGAAAGTCTGTGAGACTCTTATCTCCAATAAACCACTAGAAAACCAGAAGTGGCGCTGTGGCTCAAGTGGTAGAGCGCTAGCCTTGAGCTGAAGAGCTGAGGGACGGTGCCCAGGCCCAGAGTTCAATCCCCACAACCCACACAAAAAAAGAGCTCTTCAGATAATGCACTAACTATAGTTTGTGGTCAAGGTGGTTTGGACAGTTTAATGGAATGCCAAATTTTGTCTGGTCAGGAGTTCTTAGTGAAGCAAGTGAGTTCATAATTATTAAGCATATAAGTTGAATTTATCAAATAGAAACTATCAATTGCATTTGGCTGCTTTAAACAGGTGTTTTTTACAATAACTATTTAATCTATTTATCCTTCTCTAGTTTTTTTTTTCAAGAGATAAAGTTCCTGAGTTGATCTTTTCTGAAGATTGTTTTTGAAGGTGTCATTTTGAGCCAGGGCAGTTTTATTGGGCCTGATCAGCTTTGGGTCTATGCTTGTGCACACAGCAGCTCCAGACACAGTTGCTTTGTGGATGAATTCTCTTGTGCCAGTGGTCCCAGCATTATCCAAGAACCATGCTGTGACTCTCAACAGGACTGCTCTCATGGACATGATGAAGACCCAGTAACTTTTTGTAAGTGGACTAATGTTGTGCTCCTATGCCTGTTCTATTTCATGAATTGCATTGGAACAGTCTTTGTTTATCTCAAGGTATAGGAAGCTGAGAAATAAAATTGATGTTCTTTCTCTTAAATGCAGTTTTTTAAAAAAAATCCTCCAAGTAGTCTGCAAGCATTCTGTGCTTTTGCATGAAAATAGAAAAGAGAAGCAAAATAATTTGATTATTGTCGGAAGTCTTAGCACATAATTCTAGGTAGCTTGATTATCCAGTTATGCTTAGTGTCCCCAAAGGGGAAAATACTGATCAACACACTTTATCTTCAGTTGCTTTACATTGAGATAACACTTATTAGGGGCTTAAAAATAAACCAGGAATGGTGACAACAGCTCATAGTGGCTTGGAAATGGACCACTGAGTTCAAGTATCGTCTTTCCTGACTTCATGAAACTCCTCCTTAATTTATTTGCTCAATAATATTTTTCGGAATGAAATAAAACCACAGCAAAGCAGCTATTGCCAATCATTAGACAGGAGGAGAAGGGCGGGAAGAGAAGGGCAGGGGTAGAAAGGGTGGGAAGGAAAGGGAAGGGAAGGGAAGGGAAGGAAGGGAAGGGAGGGAAGGTAAAATTCAAGAGAAGAAAGGAAAGGATGAATACATTCTTAAATAGGTGAAGGAATTCTTGACCTCTCTGTTTTCCAAAGACCTTCAGATACCTTAGAAGCTCAGTTGTACTGCATTAGAAAGTCTTAGAGAATAAAACTATAACATCTAGTAAAGTGTAAGTATCTACTTCTGAGATATTTCTATTTCCTTAATATTCATTATAGACAAAATTTCCTACTTAATTTTCTTAACTGTTGATTCACCTAGTAAAGTTTGAAAAACTATTTTAAAATAGAAATGTCTCTAAGGTAGAATTTAGGAGATGGTTCTTAGGTGCTTTCTATGCTGTTTACTAGTGGTGATTATGACGGAAAGGACTAGGAGTGGGTTTGAACTGCAAAAAGGGAGATTTTTTTTCTAGACTTTGCTCCATCTCTCAATTTCATTTGTCAGTAGCAAACAATAACAAACATCCTTATGAAGTATCTGACTGGATTTCTTAGACATGTATGAATGGGAAAAAACATGGACATATGGGTTATGGAAGCTTGTTGATTCTGCCTTTGAAGATAGATTTTATTCTACTCTTTTTAATCTTAATTTTTGGCTTCCACTGCCTTCATAACATGGTATTCAAGAAAGATTTTTTAAAAATTCTTTTCATTGTGTCTTGTATATTATTACAATGTTTGCCACAAGCTTAAAATTCCAGTTGGAACAATAATGAGAAAATGAGCTATTTTCCCTCCTCAACTGGAGACTTATCACAATTATAGGTCCATCGTGGATAAAAGCAGAAAAGAGTCAACATGACCATTAGACTATGATTCTGGCATTTAATTCCCACGATCACTTTCCAGTGAATCAAACTTTCTTTTAAATCTGTCCATTTTTTCTGAATGTTTGAGTTGAGGTTCAGACACTAAGCATATCATCTTTCTCCTTTTTTATTGTTAAGGTGACGGACTGAGGGGTTACAGTTACAGAACTCAGGTAATAAGTATATTTCTTTTCAAACTTGTTAGCCCTTCCTTCATTTGTCTCCTACTTTCCCTCTCCTTAACTCCCATACTCTCAAGTTGGACAGACCATTACCAACATAGTATCTTGTGTATATCACTGTTGCATTGGTTTCCCCTAGTCCTTTGTCCACCATTCTGTCATTCCTCTTCCCTTCCCTAATTCAAATAAACATATATACATTACCAAGGTACCAAAATCAAATACAGTGACCACAGGGGATATAAGTGGGGCTGGAAGTTCAATGCATGCAGCAAAGAGGTGGATAGCCAGGATGCCAGGAGCATGAATTAAGGCAAAGCAATGGCTTTGACTCTGAGCAGGAAGCAATGTGTCTGTGCAATGTTTCTATGCAATCAATCATTACATTTACATAAGGAGAAGTTTACCCAAACGAGCAGAAAATGATTCGGGATTTAAGGAGGGGATGGACAGTCTTGATGATGTGGGGAGCTTTCTCTTCTAGTTGTGATGACTCTGGCCTTAATGTTTCTCTCCTAGACAATGAGAGAACTGATTTTATCTGACTCTGCTTTCAATTATTTTTCATCCACCTGTCTTTTCCTCATTTCTATTAGATCACTGAACAATGGGTACCTGAAAGATTTAGACAGCTAGCTCATGCCACCTGGGGAGATCCATGCATGCATTAATGCACACAAGCATTTATCGGAGAACTACTAGAAATAATTGTAGCAGCAATTTTTCTGTTACTTTTGACCTAAATAGGTCCTGTACCTCTTCTCGGACAGATAATTAGCTCTGCAGCTCCATTTCAGAATTAGCTTTTTATCAGTACAAAACAATCTCATTTGACTCTATCTGCTTTTTGTTCATAAATGTACTTTCACACACACACACACACATACACACATACACACACACACTTCTTTTAAGAGAAAATTAATGTGTGCTTCAAACAATAGCAAGCTTAAGTACAAGTTCAGTTTGACCTGTCTAGCAATACAAGACAAGGACATTCAAAAGAGTTTGATACAGAAAAGCCACTGTTCAAGTCAAGGCCAAAAGTAAGCATTAAAAATGGTGGCTTATGTAGATCCAAGGGAACAGGAAAGATGAGAGTCCAAAGCAAACTGTACTCTGTGGAATGAAGTCTACAATCAGTTTCTAAATTTGTAAAAAGACTTGTGGAGTTTTCAAAATGTAGAGATTACGGGATCCAGTAGTGAGGATAATTTATTTATGTCTGTTGAATCAGAAACACTTAAGTGTGGCCAATGAGTTTGTTTTCAAAACAGTATCCATTTGTTTCTGATACTATTAATCGAGAGCCCCCCCCTCCCGAAATGTTCAAGCAATAGGAACAGTCAGAAGATATAGTTATCAGGCGAGGTGTCACAAATAAGCATATCTGCAATGCTTCAGTCAGAGCTTCTCTAGGTCACCACATAGTAACGAAACAATCTCTAGGCCCCAGTGTTTTATTACAACATGGAAGTATTTCCTGCTTGTATGTATTGTGTGGCCTGTCCCACAGCTGTAGTTCTGTTCCACATGTTGTTTTTATTCTAGGGTCTTGTCTAAATGGGAGTATATTATTTCCCTGACAAAGAAAGAAAATCATGACAGAAATGCACAATGTCTCTTAAAACTGCTGTTCAGCCGTGGCATATAATCTGTTATTCACATTCTACTGACTACAACCAGTCTAAAAGTAAGAACTTATGAAGGCTGACATGACAACCAATAACCTATTCAGGGGCTTTGTGCCTCCAATCTGCTGTGATTTGAATATGTCCCCACAAAAAACAGCATGTGTTGGAAGCCTGTTTCCCTCACAAGTGTGTTTGGGAGACAGGACCTGAGGAGCTCACCTTTGTAAGTGGATTAATCCTGATTAGAAAGGAGCTTAAGTCTTCCATTTTAGTCTTTTGGTCACTCTTGTCATGTGATACCTTACACTGTATTCTCAGAGAGTAAGAAGATTGGACGCAGTCCTTTGATCTTGAACTTCTCAATCTCCAAAATCTGTTGAGCCAAATCAAAGTCTCTGGTTTGTAAATAACTGGGATTACGCTCTTCTTTCACAGTCAGAAAAACTTGCCTGCCATACTGTCCTATCATCCTGGGCTCTGCCTCATTAAAAGTCCTAATCCCACATATGACATACTTATTCTTGAAAAACAGAGCAATTGCATGCACTGAGGGGAGAATCAGGAGATTACACTCTTTTTTTATAAGGAACTCCGGGTGAGAAGGTACAGCTTCTTTCACGGTGAAAGAAACACGGAGTGGACTGGAGTGAGGTTCCTCAGTGCCTTTGATACCTCCTACCCAGGTGTGACTTCTCAAGGTCACAGAACAGCACGGGCCCAAGAAGGGTGTGGTTACCAAGAGTCCTAACTTCTTATGAAAGAGAGATTAGGCCCACCCGCGGTATTAATGCAGGGGAGGTAACTTTGGGCTGATGGAGGCAGGGGATATGGAGTATCAGCCACAGTATCCACGCAAATTAACTGGAGTGAGGACTACATTTTAGCACATTAACTGCACTCTTCTCAGTTTCCCCTCAGTTGGAGTTGGATGGGAACCAAATAAACAGCTAGTCTCCAAACAGGAACACATCAGCTGCACCCTGAGAGATCAGCCACGGAGGTATATGGCTCAGATTGCCCTCAAGAGAGAATCATCTCTGAGAAGAGCAGTCGGCTGCCAGCTGTACTCTTCAAAACCTACCGCTATCCATAGCCAACTCTTAGCTAGAAGATAGGTGCAAGGAAATATCACACCTGGCCAAACAGCAATCCTGATTGTTACCTCACAGTCAGAAGCTCTTTCTGGTCCTTTCTCCTGTCCTCTTAGAGATTCCAGACCTAGGCTGTAACTTAAGGTTTGTCTACCATCCCCGCAACGTTCCTTCATACTTTCCCCACCTGGCATCACCAATAAACCTTTCACCTTTTGAACTCTATCTTCTTGTCTGATTCCTGTAGACTTGGTTTAATATGAAAGGGAGAAATTATACAATGTATGAATTAAGAACTCCAAAAAAGCAGGAAAGGGGAAGTCTAGAAATAAGCGGGAGACCCCAGACAGAAGAAATGCCTGTGGAAATAGGTCACTGTCCATCCTCAGACTGAACATTTACGAGGCAGTTGGGGAGTCAGGAACCAACTCTACTGTGGGAATACTTGGCGCAAGTTGAAAGTTACGTGGGCAGAAGAAAGCAGAGTCTTTTTGCAATTACACTTTACCACTCAAGATAGATTAAGCCTGACACATCTCATGTTATAAAAATAAAAACAAGTTTCATAATCCTGAATTTAAACAAGCATGCTTTCTCTCACCCAATGAAAGTAACAGTGGAATATCAAGCTGTCTATTGGTGGGATTTTTCCATTATAGAACATAAAGAAGAAAAGTATTGCTGAAACCAAGGTTAGGCATATTTTTTGAGATGTAATTGATAATGTATTTGTAAACTTCTCCCCACATCAAGTTATTGGCTAATGCACATGTTGTGCCTTATACTCATTCATTATAGGATCTATAATTTAGAGCTACTGAATCCCTCAGGACAATTTCTTACTTGTTAATTTGCTGTATAAACCTTGTAAAATTGTCAATATTCCTTCATAGCACATATGAAACACTTGGTTCAGAGTTTTTGTTTTTGCCTTTTTCAAGTCCTGGGCCTTGAACTCAGGGCCTGGATGCTGTCCCCGAGTCTCTTTGTACTTGAGGCTAGCACTCTACCACTTGAACTTCAGCACCACGTCCAGTTTCTTCTGAGTGGTTTATTGGAGATAAGAGTCTCATGGGCTTTCCTTCTCTGGCTGGCTTTGACTGCAATCCTCACATTTCAGCCTCCCAAGTAGCTAAGATTACAGGTGTGAGCCACTGGCATCCTGGTTAGTTCAAACTTTGATATGTAACATGCAGTCAATGTCAATAATTCTAGTTTTCAAAGGCTGTTTATGTTAAAGCTTTTAATTTTGTTAAGAAAATCATCATGCATAAGTCCACACCTGTAAAGCAAGGCATATGGTACCAGTGAACAGAGCCTCAAAAAAGAATTCACACAAAGAAAAATCAAAACAAGTGTTATATTTAACTCCAAGAGACAAGATAAGCCAGACACATATAGCCTTTGTCTTCTAAACTTTCTTAAATACTTACTCTATTCTTTCAAGACATTCACTGATCAGATTGATAAAGAAAGGGAAAAAATAGCAACTATGAAATTCTACAGATGCTAGTCAACAAGGATGGTCTCACTGTCTCAGAAATTTTGCTCCTGGCACTGGTGGCTCAGGCCTGTGATACGAGCTCTCACTTTCTCTTTCTTACATTCATAAAGCTAAATAGGGATCCCTACTACCAACTGAGAAACCTCTGCGGCCCACCAACCTTGGAGATTCTTGCTTCAAAACGCCCTCTCTTGTGGATAAATATCCACTTAAGCCCATGTACACTTAAGGTAGTTGAGCATAGAGCCAAGAAACCAGAAGTTTACATATTTTTCTCCTAAACAGGTAATATTTTTCAACTAAATGTGCTAGCTTTAGGATAAATGTATAGTTCATTACAACGGAAGTGTTATGGAATGTCATCATCATCACACACCAGGCGTCCTGCCCAGAGGTTATTCCCATTCATTCACTTGCATGAGAAACTCTTCTCCTCCATATCCCGCTCCATGATTATTGTCACTGGTTGTATAAAGTGCAAAAGAAAAAAAAAAAAAGAAAGCAAGTCCACTTTGTAGACAGCTAAATAATGAGCCTAGTTAGATAATGCTGTGGACACAGGCTGGTTTTCCTTCCCTTCTCCTAGCATGGAATGTCTATCAGATAATCAGTTTTCTCCCTGTCAAATGCTAGATCCTCCTGGGCACCATGACTGTTTTAAAGGCTGGCAAATGTTTCTAGTCAGATGAATCAGAGTGAACCCCAAGCGCTGTGTGTAAGTTGCGTTGGTTTGAAGCCCAGCCTGTGCTTGACATTCTAAGAAGAAATTCGTAGGATCAGGTCTTACACCATTGTACAAGACCAGGAGGAAGTTCTACCTGCAAATAGAATAATCCCAGGACTCTTCAAGTACATCACCAAATTCTAGTTTGTAGGAGACCATTGTGAATGGGTTTTCCGATTTTTGCAATGGGAAAAGCCCCAAACAAGCCAATCAAATACTCTCCAGACAGCCATCTTGGAATAAAAGCTGGTGGCTGACTTGTCAGGAAAGATCTGGTGATGGGGAAGAACAAGAAATGTTCTTGTATTCATTTCTCATTTGGGAATATTTTTTGTTTTAGCATTCTGAATGGAAATAATTATCTACCTTATACACTTGCCTCATGATTTTTTTTTCTAATCGTGCATAACACTTGCCTGCAGAAAGTTGGCTCCAGAAAAATTAAACTATGTTCATATTTTCTTCCAAATGGTTTGCTCGCTATTAGCTTTAATGTCTTCCCTCAGCCCCACTTGCTCATGCAAGCAGGAATCTCCAGATTTCTTGCCTTAGGATCATTTGTTTTCACCATTTCATATCTTTTATAATATCTGTTTTCTACTTTTATGTTGCTAATGTCTGAACAATGTTAGATTTTTTTCAGACATCAATTTCCTGTGTCTGGTCTTTTACTGATGCTTCTTGAATGTTAAGGTCAAGTATTAAAACATGCTTTTTATTCCTTTTTTATTAACTGTTACAGTGAATAACTTTTAAAACATAATAAAACAACAGGTGAAAAGAAAGTAAAACCTTATTCTAAAGAGCAGAAACTCAGCTTCAATTTTGTTCCTGATATCATATGCCATATTATTAAGTATCAAATGTCCTTAACAGGATATTTTAAGTATGCCTAAAATTCAGTATCTTAAAAAGAATGAGAAAAATATAACCAATCATTTACTCAGTAGCTGTCTAGTTGGGGTAGGGGAAATCATATATTTTCCGATTTTCATTTACTCCTCTTTATCTGAGGCAAAGTTCTCTTTTTGCCTTTGATTGTTGTAATGCATTTACATGATGTAAGACATTTTAAAGTCACCTAGCAAGGTGGCGGATCAAACAGAGATGCTACAGAGGGAATGTTTGTTTTCCCCCACATTCATAGTTCAAATCCCCACCTACAAGTAGATGATACTTCCAGGTGATCCTTTGGATGATAATTAAATCAGAACAGGTCTTTTGGAAGTGGAATTAGCACCTTTAGGAAAGAAGATGGTCATCCATTGCGCTGGAAGCAGTCTATCAGCAAGCACTGTATCTTCTGGAGCCATGATTGTGGATTTCTCATCCTCTAGAATAATGTAAAACAAGTGTCTGGAGCTTTTAAGCCACTAAATCTACAATGTATTGTGTTCATCACATGAGTAGACTAAGACAAAAACCAATATAAGCATTATCTTCTTGATCTCTCTTCCTGGCTTGCCATGCAACACTGTAGCAATTGCTACCTTTCTGTTTCAGCTATAAAGTAGTAAATTCAATAATTACTGTTCACCCCAAAATACCATGAAAGAAAATATATTCCAGCCAATAGACATATTTTGCTTATTTTTATTAACAGATGAAAATTAGAGCCCAGGAGAATCTTGAATAAGGAGAAATGCTTGAAAAACAAACACATCTCTTTTTAACCCCAAAGTGCTTAGCACCAAGTGTTTGAGGTATTAGTGCAGCATATTACTCTGAGGACTAGTCTTTATAAAAAAAAAGTTAGAAGGCAATTTAAAAAAAGTGAGAAGGCTAGATCAGGAGGTAGAGATATATTTTTAAGTCTCTATCAACATTCTTTTTATTCATTTCTGAATGTCTAAAGATTCAGGACTGAAATGTAATGCTTATTAAAGTCAGAAGAAATTCTGTGGAGCATCTATAAGAGACTTAATTTTACTTAAAATATGACAAGTCATTTTGAGATTAACATATGTTATTAGTTTGGGGACTTTGTAACCTAAAATTAAAAGATTTCTTATTTATATATGTAAATAGCATTTCCTGACCCTTTGAAGTGCTATGGCTTGAAGAATAGAAAAGTATATGGAAAATAACTCAAATCATAATATTCAGGTTCAGTTTAGAACCTAGTTTATAGAAGTTCACACTGTGGGAGATAGCTTCCAAAAATTCAGCCAAGAAGGGGAAGTTCTGGAAAATGTATTTTATTTGTGTCTTCAAAACTGACATAAGCTTTGAATATGATTTGAGAACCTGCCAAGTTTAGCTAACCATATGTGATTCTCTTTTTTTTTTTTCTAATCTAGAAGTAGATGCTAGAAATACAGAGTGTTAACGTACAATGGCCTTGACTTCCTCAGCAGAAGGGGCTAACTGAAAACCCTAGAATAATAGTCTAAAGTTTCTAAGAGTATCATTTTTAAGTAGGACGAAATAGCTGTTGAAGAATTTAATTCAGTGATTCACTAGTTGCTGACACTGGTCTCTGACTTTTTGTTGGACAGAGAGGAAAGGCAAAGAAGTGTTCAGTGTCAGGAAAGAATGACAGACTAAGACTAGTATGAATACAACACCCTGTGATCAGATTTTCTCTTAGAGATGTTTCTCTTAGAGGAAGAACGAGGAGACTACAATGGAAGACATTTTAACCACTGACAAGGGCTGGGAAATCCCAGAGAGGAAGTGCTTCTTCAGCTGATGTATAACATGAGTAAGACTTCATCAGAGGAGAGAGAAACATGGATGGAAGAGGATCAGGATACTGGCAGAGATGGAAGGAATTGAGAAATGAGATAGGAATATTCAAGGGGAACTCAAACAGATCTTGTTTTCTTCTGTTTCCAATGGCTGAAACAGAGCTTGGCCCCAAATAAGCAACTAATATGTAACCATTACATAAATGAATATATACCTTCAAGAATGATGTGTGGGTTTCTCAAAAGCCTGGGCAGATGGTCGTGTGATTTAATGATACCATGCTCGGTTTCTTCCTTTCTGTCCGTTATCATTTGCTGGGGTTATGATGAAGGACAAAAGGAAACTCTGTGAATACTTAGGCAGTTAATTATCTCTCTCTTTTAAAAGTCAGTCATTTGAATTCAGGGATCAGCTTAATCCTTCCATCTTCATCTCTCTTGCCCTGCTTTGGCTTTTAGGAGCTCATCGTCACTTGGCTGAATGATAGCTCATCTTTCTACCCAGTCCTGCCAGACTTATCCTTCTAAACGCAGAGTTGTTCATGTCACTGTCTGAATTAAAACCCTTTGAGAGCTTTTCTGGTTCTTTTGACCAATAATTCAAATTTTCATGTGATAGCTGAGGTATTTTTACTATCTACATGCCAGAACTCATCTGCACAATTTTTCCCTTTCTTAACCTTAAAATCCCATAAAAAGATGGATTACCTAAATAGTGGTCCAGGTTGTTGACTGAAAGACAGAATTTAAGAGCGACCATGTGTCAGAAATGATGAGTCTTAAGGACAGAAAAGCAGGTTAAGTCAGAGCCTCACGGAGTCACTCTGACTAAATGGTGTCATTACATGTCATCGGATTTGATTTTCTTTGAGGAAACTTTTCACATCAGTAGGCTTTCTCCAAGCTGAGCTCAAAGTCTCACTTTGGCCTGTCTTAAATTACATAATAATTACCTTCTTACATTACATAATGATGTGTTATTTTACCCTGTCCCAATGGCCAATTTGAAAACAGCGTATTGGCTTCCTTGGTCAGTTCTTTGACACTGAGTGCATTGATTCCTTTAGTTTTATTTTCTTCAACTCAAAATGGGGACTGTCAATATCTATCTGTCATATTATTTTGTGGACAGTTCAAATGCTTAACATGATACAATGGAGACTCAGCAAATCTTCAATGAAAAAAATCCCTAGATTGGACTGCATTCTGTGTTATCTTTGTCAAACATTTTTATTTTTATGTTTTGGTCAGTCGTGGGCCTGAATTCTGGGCCTGGGCACTTTCCCTGAGCAATTCAGCTCAATGTTAACACTCTACCACTTGAGCCACAGAGCCACTTCCAGCTTTTTTCTACTTACGTGGTGCTGAGGAATCAAACCCAGGGCCTCATGCATGCAAGGCAAGCACTCTACCACTAAGCCACTTTCCCAGCCCTGAGCTTTTGATTAAAAGCCATGAATTCTGACTATCACAGGCAGGAGGCCATTCTCTGGTCTGCTGCCACACTTATATTCTAGAGAAAGAATTATATACTTAGTAGAATTATGTTTGGTCTTAAACATTAAGGCAGGTTAGAAATTGGCCTTGGAGACTGAATGCTCACAAACTTTGGATTAAAAAAAAAACAGAGAAACAATTCAGAAAAGTAACAGATGACGATGCTCTTTGGAACAGTTTCAGTATGTTTTCTCATCTGAAATGTTTTATGCCTCTAATAATGCACCTTAGGATTTCTAGAAGACAATCAGTGAGGTAGGATTTGAAACTGAGACCACCATTGAGTGTTTCCTTTATTGTTATTGCTTTGTGTGCAAAACTAGACAAATATGAATACTATTTTGAAGAACTGAGATTCTATATAGTTTTGGCAGACAAGAATAGGTATAACCCAAACATAGTTCTGTCTTCATTTTTCACAGCCAGAAAGAAAAGTTTTCTTGGAATTTATAAAGTTCCCAATTACACCGCCAGACGTCCACTGACCTTCTAGTTGAGAGATGGTATGATTTGCCTTGCCAAACAAAAATCACACGTTTGGAATAAAAAACATGTTAATGTCAGCTCTGTCTTAAACATAAAGCATTCCTCCTTCCCAAACACTTAGAGTACATGCTTATTCTGATCATGGTGTCCTAAGATACAATGGGTACTCTCAATTATTGGATAAAAATCACCTTCAACTACACAAACAGTATTTGGAGATTTAGAGAACTTGCATAAACATTTACTGACCATGTCTTTCTTTTCCATTACAGTCTTAACTACTACGGATAACCCTTTGAACAAGTCCCAAAATGATGATCTCACTTCTAAGTAATTGTTCCACCAATCACTCTCCGTATATCTTATCAAGATTCTACCACCAAAGAACCTCCTAAAATAGTTGTCTTAAAAGTGACCTCTTCTGATATGTGTGTGTTTATACATATATTTACATATGCATATATGTAAATGTATACATAGATAATAAACTATTAAAGGATCAAAAACCTCTTGAAATTTGGCCTCAAAAGAATAATTCTAGAAAGGCAAAACAGGTTATACTAGAAATCTGGTTTGGCACTGAAGTGATACAAGAAATAATACATCACCCAGAAATTCCCAATTTCTAAGAAAACTAAACAGCCAAGCTACTCTTTTTCCAGGAATTGCCTTCAAAGATGAATAATAATGTATGTCTGTGGGAAAAGACACAATTGATCTCATTCTCTGTCTCTGTCTGTCTTTCTCTCACACATGCACACAACCAAGCCCAGCACAAACATTTGTTCCCATAGTTCCATTCCATATAGAAAGCCCTTCTTCTAACTGTGTAACCACTTAGTAAATTCATTTTCCAGATAGATTCATTCATTCATCTATCAAATGGGGTAGCAGTAACTTATCCAATAATCCCTTAGGGTATTTGTGAGATTAAAATAAGAATGTAAAACCTGCAGTGCTTTTCATGCTTAACAACAAAAACATTTCACAAATCCTACTGTTGCTGAGAACCATACTGTCTTACATTTGTGGAGTCCATTAAAAAAATAAAACCTCATGCTTATAATTCTAAAATCTAGGCCTTTATCCTTACCATCAGAGTGACATGTAAATATGAATGATGGGAAAGACTGCTTCCAAGCCAAATATCCATTCATGGATACATTAGTTACTCTAAGTGCAGCATCCAATGTGCTGTCTTTATGCACAACAGGTTGCATATCTGCTTAATGCATTCAACTGTAATGATGTGATAGATTGAATTATAGATGTTGTAGATTGCCAGGCCCTACTTGGAGGTTAGAGAGGCCTGCCTCCTCCCTGTTTTCCAGCCTGTCTTTCCCAGAACATTTTGCCTGATTGGTTTCCTTCAGACACCACAATTGAATCTCACTCTCTGTCAATGTAAGCGCTTGGATTATTGGCTTTATTCTGTAGTCCTGAGAGGATCCAGGGTCTGATGTCAAAATTTGCCTTTGATCAGACCTCATCTTCTCCTACACATCTTTATTCATTACAAATTAAAAGCTTTTTATTGCAACAGATTAGCCACAGTTTTCATGCTTACAGTGCATAAAATGGAACAATTTCTCCAGTCTAATAGATGCAGTGTCTTACGTATTATAATGTTTATCAGTTATTATTTGTTACACACAAATAACAAGTTGTTACACACAACAGCACCAAGAACCAGTGCTGTACAACAGAGAAATATTTCTCTAAAGGATCTAGGGAAATATGACTTCACGGTTACCTTGTCCCAGAAGGGTTTCCTTACATACTACAGCAGTTTCCCTTCAAAAGGACAGTGAGCCTCCTGGTTCTTTTACCAAGTTTGTGTGTGAAGATGTTGTCATTTTTGTTGTTGTTGTTTTGTCGGTTGTGGGGCTTGAACTTTGGGCTTGGGTGCTGTCCCTGCGCTCTTCAGCTCAAGGCGAGCACTTTACCGCTTAAGCCACAGTGCCCCTTCTGGATTTTTAGTGCTTTATTTGAGATAAGTCTCACGGACTTTCCTGCCTGAGCTGGCTTTGAACTGTGATCCTCAGATCTCAGCCTCCTGAGTAGCTAGGATTATAGATGTGAGCCACCGGCACCCAGCGTTGTTATAGTTGTTTTGTTTTTGTTTTTGCTTTTGCTTTTTACATCTAAATGGTCATTTGAAGGTGTCAGTTGCAGTTTTCTCTTTAGAGAGTTTACAAATTTTGGAAAATACAGAATTGAATCTATGAAGAAGAGCATCAAAAGTTTTCGTCTTTGTGAGCCATTGCACTTAGAAAAGAGAGATTAAAGTTTTAAAGTAGATGAATTTAGGAATATGTGAAAGCACTCTGTTAAATATGTCTGTATTTCTTGGGAAACCAATTTCTTAAAACACTTCTTGGAGGTAATGCTTCTATTTCCTCTCATAACCACTGTTCTTTTCATCATCATGGGAATCTTTTACTTAAACTTTATCCATCTGAAATATCTGTATTATTGACTCCCAGCCTTGTTTCCCCAGCTCATTTCCTCTGTTCAACTTTCCCTTGCCTTTGCAATTATTTGGAACCTCCTCTCCACGGCCTCTACAATCTCTTCTGCACTCCTCAGTTGCTATAAATCTTGTCTTTCCATCAGCGGGTGACATCTTTATGGTCAAGCATTACTATCATTTCTTGGCATCTACCCTTGACACCCTTGTCCTTGTACTAAGTGTTAATGGGATGGGTGCAGCTGTGTCAAATGCAGAGGTCATGATCAGCCAACTTGAAGTTCCTGCAGATGAGATTGTCACTGTCACATGCACAGATGACCTCAGCCACCAACCAGATTTGGTTTCGAGCCACCTCCACTCATCAATCTTCCAAAGCCTTGCCAAGTCAGCTACTGAGAATCCATTGAAAGAGAACCTTCCCTTGCTCAGTCACTCAGTTGCCTGCAAACCATTTCATCATGTGGCAATACTACATGGTCATTTCCAGTCCCTGCTGATCAAAGTCACAAACACGTGATTGCTTACCAAATTCCTCATTAATGTAACTCCTGGTTAGCTGTACTGCTAGTGTGCTGAGTCCTATTCATTCTACCAGAAAACAAGACCTTCTCTCCTCAAAGCTTGGAGAGTAGATGATTAACCCTGATGTGGCAAAGAAAAGTGAGTAATGGGTAAGAGAAAACCAAGTATTTAGGATAGATGTGGGGAGGGGATGAGTAAGTGAATATCACATTCTTCTGACAGAAAATATAATTTCCACTTCTTTCCTTCTTCTCCTTAAGATACAAAGTAAATTTATCCTCTAGTAGATTCCACCCTGTTCCTATTGATGATAATTGTTCTCTAAACCTTTCTACTATTAAATCTCCAAAAGTGCAAATTGGACATATTTTCATTTCATGTCACGATTTTAGGACATGTCATTTCATGATTTAAAGTATTTGTTCCTGAATACTTTTTTCATATATACATATACACATATATATTTATTTATTTTTGTCTGTTGTGGGACATGAATTCTGGGCCTAGGCGCTGTCCCTCAGCTCTTCAGCTCAAAGCTAGCACTCTACCACTTGAACCATAGCACCACTTCTGCTTTTCTGGTGGTTTATTGGAGATAAGAGTCTCATGGATGTTCCTGCCTTGGCTGGCTTTGAATAGTGATCCTCAGATCTCAGTCTCCTAGGTCGTTAGTATTACAGGCATGAGCCACTGGTGCTTGGCTTATTTCTTTATACTTAATAGTTGCACAAAGTGGTTTCAATTCAACATTCAGCAATATATCTCGATTAGTGTCACCCCTTCCATCAATCTCCCCTCATGTATCCTAACTCAACTTTTTTTTTCTTTCTAAGATGGAATATTCCCATTTTGTCCAGGCTTCTCGCAACTGGCCTGCTAGGATCACATGATTCTTCTGTCTCAGCTGAGTGCTGGAACCCCTGAAACATTCTGTACCCAAATAAAGTAAACATTATTGAGGCAAGTCTTTTTTTCTTACAATTCGTGTTAACCCCAGCAGCCTTCACAGTAACCCTGAGTATTGAAAATGTTGTTTCAACAAGACAATTGGCCTATTAATATCCTGTTATAAATTATTAAAATATGTAAATTGTGACTTTTACAAAACAATGGAGTTACACAGCATGACAAATAAATTCAGCATGATACACAGATAAGATATTATTTGTATTTTTTCAAACTTCAAAGAGTTTACATAAAGTTAGTGATATAGTTTTTGGTTAGTATTACTAGCTTTTGCTACATTACACAGGAAGAACAGATATAAGGAGCTATATGCATTTCTCAAGTCTTACACTTATCAGGTCTATGGAATCTATGTTGCAAAGATCTTCCCACATGGATGGAGGTAAAAATCCAACTGCAATGGGTTCACAAGCTCTGTAAGCAGTCATCAATCTATCCCTCTCCCTGCCCCATCTCAATCTCTAAAACATCATTACTAGTAAGGGTATACAACATTGCCCTATATAATTCCATCAAGTTTAGAAAAGTCAAAAACACCAAACCACATCTCCAGATTTTCAAGGCATATGGAAGACCTATTTGCAAATCATTTCCTTTCAAACCTCTCTTGCATTCTAGCACCTAATTTTCTGAGGGTAGTAGAATGACATACCTGGTATCTGGTCTCTTCACTCAAAAGCCAGGATAGAGTCTGGAGCAGAAACCAGTGGTTAATTGGGAGATGATGGTGAGTCCAGCTGAACTGGTGGTCACCTCAGAGTAAAGTGCGAGTGAGTGATCTTGCACTATGGAGAGGACTTGATATGACTAACTGCAGAAAGGCAACGGATTCATTCCATTGTAAGTCATCTTCAAAGTCAAACAAAGCAATACTTCCCCTTTCCCTGCAGAGATATAAGGCTATTCATAGTAAGTCAGGTGACAGAAACTTTGGTTCACATCCAGTTTTGTGGAGAGACAGAGCCATTGAGTAATTTGTCTAGCTCAAGGAAAGACAATGATCTATGTGTCACATTCTCTCACATTAAGGGAACTGCCAGTATTCTCACCAACTTAGATTTATAAAATGTGCCTTCAGAGTGCAGAGTGCTTTCATAAAGTATATGATATGTTGCAAAAGACAAATTCTCATTTCACAAATTAAAAAATAGAATACGTGAAGAATATCAAACTAGCAAGGAATGTATAGAATGTAACAAGAAACATAAACTTCATTCAGGGCCATTTCAAGGATTATGGCTTTGAATGGCTCAGGAAGACTTTGGAGATATTTTTATTTAGAGTCTAGAGGTAGGAAATTCTAATTTGACAACGCTGCTCATCTGTATCTTTCCAGCTCTTGAAAGTGCTCTCTGTGTAGGTGTGTTTGTTTTCCTATATAGATTTATAAATTTCCTTTATAAATTTTCCTTTGCCCTTATCATTTGTTTGCTAGATTGGAACAAGGGCAGTGTAAACCAAGTACCAAGGTAATAATGACAACGGAGAGTAACAGCATAGCTAGGGAGCTCAATGGGAGCAGGCTCAGTCACTGATGCAAATGGTAGTTCCCTCCCCACCCCCACCCGTGGCTTAGACTTCTCTCCAAGTCTGAGGTTATAAAGAATTTCCTTTGAAATCCCATGCCAGAAGCGACTTCATCCGTCTTTTGGGAGAGTACAGAAGTTCACATACTTAGATAAAGTCTCTCACTTTAGCCTGTATTGGTCACTGTGTACACAAGATAAATAGAGTTTTGAGCATACTTCCCTCCCCAACTCCAGCCGATGCCCACTATGCCAGTTCAGGATTCTTGTTGAGATAGTAAACAATGGCATCTCTAGTGACTGATCTGCATTTAAAGAATGCCTTTTAAATATACTTTTGAAAATCTAAAACATTCCTTTAAAATGTTTCATTTCAGCAGAACCTACTTTACACTAAGTAAATGAAGACAAAATAAAATACCACAGAAATGCACCTAACCTATCAGGACCTCTTATATTTCATTTAAAAAAATACTTTCACTCTTCTTGTAGCATGTCTGTCACAAGGTCCTTATGAAGATTAAGAATATATGAAGGAATATGTAATATGAAGGAATAAATGCAATTGGATCTTTAGAACACAGAACCAGATCTGGGATATTCCACTTCTAAAACCATCAACTACTATGTAGTATCCCAATTGGTTACACAGAACTTGGGACAAGATATCCTAGATACTTGATGTAAGGGTTCAGCACAGTGCAAATATTAAATTACTCATAATAATAGTGACAGTGATACCACAATTACAGTCATCAATGTTTAAGGCTTCATCAAAAAATGAATGATCTCTAACCGTTCTTATGAATAAGAAATTATTACTGTCTCTGTTTTGCAAAAGGGAACATGATTATAAAGGACCTAACTTGTCCTATTATGTTCTCATGACTTAAAACGGAGTTTGTTCTAAAACAGTTTAGTTTATCTCCACTGTGTTATGATGGGGTATATGAGGTTTACTTTAAAAGAAAAAAATCTATAGAGTCTTGGAATATAAATATAGTATTGAATGTTTCTCAGATAAACAAGAATGATTTTTTAAAATAAAGAACAATAATAGCTCTGATGATCCTGACTTAGAGGTTATAAATAATAAACAGCAAAGGAATAGTCACTATAGTCACATGTGGGTCTGTGATGACTTGGTTCTTCCTTCTATATATCAGCAAACATGAAACTTAGCCACTCAGGGACAACTCCCTTCCCCTGGCCTCCTCCACTCCAGTTCTCCACCTGACCCACACTTATTTGACCCATACCACTCCTTTTCTTTACTTCTAGTCATCATCTTCTATTTCCATAGTTGATTTCAAAATCTCTACTTCTGACTAATGTTTAGCTGAAGAATAATGAAATAAGGGAAGTAAGTAAATGATTAGAGTGGGAGTATTTACAGCCTGAATATCTCATATTGCTTTAGAGGAAGTGTTATGTAACCAACGGTTTTAGAGAGAGGATGAGAATTTCTGAGATCATAGCTGGCTTGGAAATGTCTCATGCCAAAAGTCAAGGATGTAAGCAACAGTAATGATTTGAAATGGCTGTCACTACAAAGCAAAGGTCTCCAGCCCAATGTGCAGGACAGATGTCACCTGAAACATTCCACAATACTAGTGCTGGGGGAGGGGAAAGCTACATTCTATCCAAAGACAAACACTTGTAGCAAAAAAAATGCAGAGCTTAAGGCTAAGAAAAGGTTTATAACAGTGACTATTGGTGAAATTGATTATGCAAGCACCTATCCTCCTTCATAATGGCAACACTGAAGACAAAATTGGGCAATCCTACATTTGAAAAAAGACCAAGGCATAGCCACATTTTAATTTATACAATCACTGATCTCTATCTTATGCATCTAGAGTTCTGTTTAGCCTCAGCCCCATATGGGAACCCTTTACTCTCTGGATTAGTCATCTTGTATTTGGATTGTTTAATCTTCATAAATTTCATCCCATTTCTAGACTCCTCAACATTTCTTTCACTAAGAAAACTTCACACACACACACACACACACACACACACACACACACACACACACAAACACACACACATGCACACACACAAATTACAAAGAGAACCACAGAGATGTATATATAGCAATAAGGAAAAATCTCCAATTTTCCTCCAAGATGGTTTTTCCTTTCATTAGTAGCATGCATTTTAGCTGAATGATCCAAAACAGCATCTGTGGAAATGAATTGAAATTTTTCTTAAAGGGATACTGATTATGGGTCTCGTATCATTGCAAAAGAAGTCAAACGAAAGTCTTTATGTTGTAAGTAATTAAAGAGCTACCTTTGGGACACTATTGCATGCTGAAAAGTAAAGAATAGAAGGGTATAGGATGGGATGGGATGGAAATTGAGTCTCTGAACAAGAAGCTTCCGAAAGTCTCTAGGGTATTTGGTTTGGAGTGCACAAAAAGAAACGCTTTTCATGGGCTGCATATGAGTTCAAGGAATCTCACCAAGTTATTTGAAAAAAGCTGAGATAAAATAACCCAGCAGGTTTCTACTGAGGGTCTTATCGAGGAATAAAATACTAATAAGTATTTTGAACGTGTAAGAACCTGTTACATTTGTCAGTGTTCCTCAAGCAATCAGGTCTCACAGAGCTATTGATGTGATTTGGGAAACAGGCTTGGGCATCGGTGCCTCTCACCCATAGCTTCACGCTGGATTTACTTTGAGAGATTATTTTTTAAAATTCTAGTCCTGGGACCCATCACCAGAAGGATCTATTATTTGGTCTAAGTTAGAGTTCTCAGACAATGATGTTTAGATAATTCTGCAGGGCCTTGTATAGGACAGGCAGAGTGGAGAGTCCTTAGAGGTTGTGAGATCTACGTCCATATTTACAACATGAGGCCTTCCTGCTCTGCTTGCTAACAACCAGATCCTGGTTGCATGAACCCCTGTTACTGGGAAAAGTTGGAGACTTCATCAAAGGGAAATTATTTATATATTGTGCTTTTGTTTATAAAGAAAGGAAAACTAGAAAGTATTACGCTTATTTTATGCATAATCTTCCAATTAATGATAAGTCTTAGAAAAAAGGAGCTTGAAACATATGAGGAAAACATCTTCACAAATATAAGTGTGGTGCTTAGAGTGTGGAATAAATGGTCTGTGAGTGAGTAAGGCATTATTCCCACTGCAAGGTGACATCATCAGGCATTGAATCATTTTATGAATGAAATCAAAGCAGTTCTTCCCCTTGGAGCCTCAACAAAGCTGTGCTAGAACCATTCATTTCCTTACCTGGGTGGCATAGTTCCTGTTTATTGTATGGTTCTGAGCTGGCTTGTTCTTTGAGTGAAGTCTTTGTTTCAGTATAACTGATCATAGACATGTTGACCAATTTAGTGAAATTCATCTCATGACACTTTTCTCTCAGAGTTCTGTAGATTATTTTTGCAGAAATTAAAATCAGTATGTATTGGAGAGGAACAAAGAGGCAGCTGCATACTCAAAAATTGGGGGGGAAATAAAAGTCATATTAAAGAAATAAAGCTAAAATCATTAAGTTGACATGACTGGCTTATACAATGAGCAGCTCAACTTCTTTATATTTCTAAAAGGCCAAGGACTATCACTCTTTCTTAGCACTTGTGACCTCATTTGGAATATGTTGTCAATAGTGTGTGTTCTACAATTAAGATTTTTCCCCTGTCAATCCTTTCTCTAAGCAGCATCAGGATTATTAACTGAAAATACATAAATCTGACTGAACTACTAGGGTGGTGGTGGGATATGGTCAAAAGAAACTTGGGAGGACTAAAGGAGCCTTGTCAATGTTGAGTCTGAACATTATTCTAAAACCAGTGGAACCTTTCCTTTCCTCTTGTACAACATTTCAGCAGCTGTGATGAACAGATGTAGCGTGTACACACAAATAGTTGTGTGTTACCTCAAAAATGTTTAAATGTCATCTGTGCAACTGGTATATGTAGGTATATGGAAAATCTAGACAATAATGTCTAAAAAATATCTTAGGATCAAATGACCCAACAATACTATTCCTCCCTCAAATAGTGCAATTCCTTAGAACAGTAAATCAAAGTTCATCCAAATAAAACACTAGGAAGCAAGAGCTTGAAAGAATTGGGGGAGGTCAAGGAGAAAGGGGCTGACAAACAGCTGGGGAGTGTAGTTATGGAGTTGGGAGGGAAGGGAGGGGAAGGGAAAAACAAAGGAGGAGGTAACAATGCTTAATAGGAAATGGACTCATGACCTTGCTCATGTAACTGTAACCCCTCTGTACAGTATTTTTACAATAAAAATATATTTTTAAAAAAAGAAAGCAGAAAAACGGTTGAAAGCTAAAGCAATGATCAAGTACTGCTGTTACCTTAGGTACCAGCATCTAGAATCATACCAGGTACATACATAGTCTGTTCTCTTCTTGCCCAATTAGGAATTGTGGCCAGAGGCAGGGCAGACATTATTGTCTTCTAGGGTAAAGTAGATACTGGGCAGATACTCTTTCCAAGGTAAGAAGTAAGTTGAGCCAAAAGAAACCAATTCAAGAGCATCAGGAGGCTGGCACTTGAGACCAGACAACAGGCAGGAATTGGTCTATCTAAGATCTTAGAGGTGTTGGTCGTGTTGTCTCCTATCCTAGCAATGGATTTTAATGGAAGGGCCCCTTCCATTAAAATAGTTACACATTTTTGACAGGGAATTTTAGGGAACCATCACAGCTCAGCTATGGCTAGGGACTTAATGGCTGCAATCAGATAGTCCTCCAAAGTGGAGGACCAAGGGAGGTTAAGCTACGAACAAAGGAAGCATTGAAATAGGAACAAGAGAGTAACCTAACAGAACCTGCCCTGGAGCCACTCACCTCCAAAGCGGACCCTAGTGAGTTTCTTCTATATTTTAAAATAATCATGATTGCTTTGACTATAGGGCAATGAATTTAGATGAGCCTTGCACAATAGAAACCCAGAGGTTATTTCAAAGGTTATTTATGAGAGGCAAATGGGTCCCAAGAGAAAGTCAGTGGCTTTTGGCAGCAGAGATCACTTCTCTCTAATACCATAAGCCCAGCTCAGTAGCAGCCAGGCTGAGTGCCTGTGCCTGCTTGCTTGTGTCTGCACAGGCCTTCAGAGAATTCTCGGCAGCACCAGAGCTGGGAACATTTACCTCCCACAGAAACACTAATCGCTGGCAGTTTTCTTTGCAGCTCATCTACTTTCACAGTTCCCACCCTTGGCTATTCTTTCAAAGTGGACTATTTTCAGGAGCACAGGAGGGCTGAACATACTCTTGGCTTTGCCAACTATCTCATTTCTAGTTTATATTCCAAGAAGAACAATCAACTACCTCAAGATTCGGGGTCTCTCCTTAGTACAGTCCTAAAGTAACATCCAGGAAAAATAAGTTACCAGAGGTATTGGCTACTCTGTTATCTTTGCCCCAAAGTAGGCTTGTGAGAAAGGATATAAACCATGTTCTAGGAGACTCACACATTCTCAACCAAACCAAAGGCGGTCAAGTTTCTCTCCCCTCACCTGGACATTTGACAATGATGGTTGGTTCTTTATATTAAATAATCTTACATTTTTATCTATTTGTTTATGTCGAGGTACTGGAGATTAAAATCAGGGCCTCACAGTTGCTACACATGTACTCTACCATTTGAGTCATGCCTCTAATCCACTCAGCTTAATTATTTTCC
This sequence comes from Dipodomys spectabilis, assembly GCF_019054845.1. Classification (NCBI taxonomy): domain Eukaryota; kingdom Metazoa; phylum Chordata; class Mammalia; order Rodentia; family Heteromyidae; genus Dipodomys; species Dipodomys spectabilis. The sequence goes on from NW_024870728.1 coordinate 6,452,581, forward strand.
AAATAAGGTCTTGTACTTTCTTGCTTGGGTTAGACTTAAATCTTGTACCTCCTGATCTCTATCTCCAGTGCATTCGGGACTACAGGCCTGAGCCACAGTGCCTGGTCTGGCAATGTTTCTGATGATCACATCTCAGCCACTAGCACCCAGGGAGAACAGGTCAAGGATGCTTCTAAACAACATTCCAAAATATACCACTAAGATTTACCCAGTCCAAAGTATCACCCACTCTTCTGCTGAGAGACCTTGACCTAAATTTAGGTTTTTGAAAGTTTGCAAGGTAAAGACACATCCTTTCCTGTGTTACTGGAATTTTTCATTTATTTGAGCAAGTGGGAAAATATCCACCCCCCTCTCCTTCCTCGTGTTGTCCTGAAAAATGTGGCTTTGGGATTCAATACATGGAGCGGAAGCCAAGTACATTCTTTGAACTGAACCAGCAAAATTACCATTCCAACCAAATACTCACTGACTGCTTCTGGACTTTGCCTGCCTTCTACATAACCTTCTGCAAATACCAAAATGCCAGGGACTGAAGAGGAAAAAATAATTTTAGAGACATTGAGCCATGCTTTCCAAATAATCCTTCCAAATCTTTCTGTTGGGTCAAAAAGAGTACAAGGTTGACTCAGGAAACAAGTTACTGCAGTGTTTGGAAAGTCAATGGTCAACTCTTCTGCACACCTCCATACAAGTGTGAGTAGTCCTGAGAACCTCAAAATCACCCTCTGACTTTGAGGAGGCTTACGGCTTCCATTCCTAGCTGGCTCCTTGAAGATGCTGATGTGGCTAGTTAGAGACCACACTCTTGAAATCTAATGGAGGCAGCCGATCAAGTTTAATTCTAAATATTGAAGCAGGAAAATGAACAGGATTTTAGAGTAGGGACCTCAGAGAACTCTACCCCTCGTTCCCCTGGTGAGGAAATCCAAAATGAAAGCCAAGCAGTCTTAAGCAAGAGGACTGTGGTAGAGAAAGAACAAAGATATCTCATCAGAAAATGGGAAATGAAGACAGGGCAGTTCCTTATTTCATGGGTTAGTTGAACCAAGTAGTTTTGGTAAGTCATTTAAGTTCTGATCCTCACACCTTCACTCATAATGGAGAAAATGCTTGCCTTGCCAATTTCACGGTATTATGGAGATTATTAAATGAGATTTTATAAAGTGATAAATGATATCTTAGAAATAGAGGCCAATTAATGTAACGATGCCTATTATTCAGTCTTTTGCCTGAAGCCACAGGTATAAGGGACCAAGCCACTAATATGGCCCTTAGCTAACTAGTACAATTCACTTGAGCTTTATTAACTGGGAAAACATTGCTGGAACACCGCCTTACTTACATTCTGACTGAGAGAGAAGGAAGCGGAACAAAATGGACAAAGACATGCAATTATGGTTGGCTTCTTAAAAAACTTACCCAAGTCTTCTAATAGCAGCATGGTGGAATTCCTCATATAGCACTGAGCTAAAAACCTGATTTTAATACATGTTTTGTAATTATTGACTATGGTAGTAGAGGAAAATAATACTCCAAACTGACCCTAGACTCTTCAAACCTTCAAAATTTCTTGAAAACCACAACCCCAAAACACTTCTGGCAAGTGTGAGTTCTTCAATTTACAGAAGTTGCATTCATATATAGTTTTGTATGTATTCAGAAGTAAATTATCTGTATATCTTCATCATTTTTCTTTCTGTGTAAATGAAAGAGAGACTTGGACCCTATGAACATTTAAAATAATTTAAGGTATAATAAAGGAAATTTTCTTTGCCTAAAATACAAGGAAAGCTGTAAGAGTTCCATGCATTTAGTAATTATGTCTCCAAATTAATTCCTTAAAATCCTTTTGGGGGGAGACTCAATTATAAGCAAATTTCTTTTTCAGTTATCCTTTATAAGATTAAGAATGTATTTGTATTTTGAACATGAAGTTAAATATTAGAATCGATGTCTTCATATTCTACTATTCACATTATTGTTGTAATTAGTGCACATGGTGTGTGTATGTATATGATTCATTTTCTTTGTAAAAGTGACTCATCAAAATTACAAGTAATTATAAATGAAGATATTTTGCTCCATGTTTTACAGTGTTTGCCATTTCTATCAAAAGCTCTCAAACTGAGTTAAAAGTCAATATTTGTCCTTTCTAAGGTTTCTGCACAAACCAGGATGAACATTTTAGATAATGGAAAACTTATATTGTCCAACTTTTTAATTTTTTATATATTTTATTTATTTATTTTTTGTGCCAGGCTTAAACTTGAGTTCTGGTGCTGTCTCTCAGTGCTTTTATTCTCAAGGCTAGCACTGTGCCACTTGAGCCATATAGCTCCATTTGGGCTTTTTGAGTGCTTAATTGGAGAAGAGTCTCCCATACTTTCCTGTCTGAGCTAGCTTTGTACTGTAATCCTCAGATCTCAGCCTCCTGATTAGCTAGGATTACAAGTATAAGCCACTGATACCTGGCTTAAAATTTATCTTTTGACATAGGTCCCATGGTTTCCCTTATTTGCAATATCTAGTATATGTCTGAGTCAAGCAGAAAAGGTCAGATAAGGTGATGTTAGGGAAATGAACCCTAAGATATGTATTCAAATGTTTTTTTCTTTCATGCGATTGTTTCTAACGCATTTATAAGATTATTTCTTTGTTGCTTTGTATGTCCCTCCCCCACAGTATAACCCCTGCTTTCACTGTATTTGATGTCAGTATAATTTGTGGAGGGGAAGGGGAGAAAAAAGTCATTTAAATAAGGATACAGGAGGACCCATTGCAACAATGAGAAGTCCACAACTTTGGTGGGGGGAGGGGGCGGGGAGGATTAGGTGGGGGGTGGGGAGAGGATGGAAGGGATGGGAAGGGGAAACAAAGGAGGAGGCTACAATGCTTTCCCATGTAATTGTAACCCCTCTGTACAGTATTTTCACAATAAAAAATAAAAATTAAAAAATATATATAATAAAATAAAAAAGTCAATAAAAAATTATCTTTTGACATTCAAAATGCTGAACATGTATGCCACAGGATGTAAAGACATTAAGTAGTACCCCTCCACAGCTCTTATTTATTATCATTACAATTGTTTTGATAAGAATACTGACCTAAGATCTACCCTCTTAGCAAGTTTTTCAGTGTTGATCGAGCATTGTTAGTTGTAGATATTATGCTGTTACTTAATTCTTTAAATAGTTTAATATAAGACAGCTTTCACCACATTCATCATCGACATTTAAATTACCAGTGCAGAAAATCCACACAGGTGCACTATAGCAACCTGTTTGTTAGAAAGGCACAAGGCACAGGCTCTCAGAAGGGAATAAGATATTTACCAGCTGTCTGAAGAAGTCCTGAACAATCCCTGAGACAATGGATCCACAGGTTTCACCCTTCCTCTAGTTCGTATTTTCTCCATTTCTTCCCTTCTGTTGTTTTGCCCATTTGGAGGAAGACTGTACACTTGTTTACCTAAGTCATTTGCTAGGACAAGGCTGTCTGGGGAGAAGAGCCACCTAGGGAATCCTGCTAAGGGACCTGGAGGAGAGAATCTGAAGAGCCAGATGAGGAAGGAGGTGGCAATGGTAAGAACAGGCAGTGAAGCAGCAAGAACATAATGGAACATTCTGGAAATTCTCCTGTTCTGCTTCAGGGAAAAAAAGGGGGAATAAAAAAAAAAGGCTACCCAAGTGTATTACAGAACTATTGAGAATTCTCCATGCTTTCTTTCCACTAAAATTACTCGTGTGTCCATCATTAATAGCTATGCTTTTTTATAGTGATTAAAGTTTGTTCAAATAATAAAGCAGATGATATAGGTTAAATTGTATGATATATAATGTTGACAAACCAAGGTGAGAATAAGAGAAACTGCAAAAGAACAAGAAAGAAATTGAGATAAGACAATATACATATATCATACTAACATCAGAACTCTATTTTCAGTTCTTAGTAGTTTAGGATCAGTTTTCACAGACATTTATCATCATAGCGCTTAAGGATAGACCAACAAAAACAGTCTAAAGTTTTGTAATCAGAAGCAGATAGATGTTTGACTGTTTATGGAATATTTTCCCCTAAAATTTCTGGTTGGAGAAGCTTTAAAGGACTTAACTTAGAAAAATCACTGATAGAATTTTATTGTTAAGGGAAAGAACATAATAGGAAGAATATTCTCATCATGCTTTCAGTGTACAAGTAAGTGATTTTAGTCTCCCTTTGTCTCTCTCAGGCATATTCATACAGGTTAATATATTTATTAATCTATTTTTTTCAAAGTCAAACTGATTTAAAGGCACAACACGTGGCTGACTTTAAAATGCAATCATTAGGAAGACTCACAGTCATAAATAAAGCTTTGCAAGCTAGCAAAATCTGTCCATGCTTTTCCTTTAGCTTCTGACCACAAGACAAATAGCTCAAACCAAACTTAACAAGTTACAATTATAAGTATAGAGGAAACAAAACCCAGCTAAATTTACCATCATTGTGAATCTGATATAATTTGCATGGGAATGAAAATTTTTATTTTACTAAAACAGGTTATACTTCCTTGAAAATATGAATTGTCCTCAACTAGTATGGCTCAGTTTATTCAAGTATGCCAACATGATATGCTTAGTAAATGACCTTAGAGAGAAGACTTAATGAAAAAATTCAGACAATTGGAACCACACTAAATGACCCACTGGGATAGTTAAAAGACTTTGCTCTTTATGCGTATCGGAAGTCCCTTAATAAAACAGTGTATCATGCCAAAAACAAACAAACAACCAAACACCAACAACACATTTCTGTGGGTACTCAAAATCCAGCCAAAGTAATAACCTATAATAGCTTTTCTGAATCTATTCCAATGCAATAAAAGAATGCTTAGAATTCCAAAGTACAAATTTTTCCTTTTTTTCAAAATTCAACAGAAATTACCAAAGATAGTTTTCTTTCACAGTCACCTTGTATGTATTTTAGTATCATAAGGATTTCCTTAAGGGTAAGTTTCAGAAGATTCAGAGGTTAAATTTAGCTAGGTAGTTAGCATATGGAAAGCATCTCATTTTTTTTTTAGAATATGTAATTTCATCAAATTTTCCCCAATGTAATTTCTTTCCCTATCCTGTTTGCTACAAAGTATGTTTCAGAATGCAAAAATATGATTCCACTTCCATTTTTCCTCTCTTCCATTTCTAGTCAATCTCAAAGGAAAAAGAATATAAATTAAGAAATGTTAGTTCTTTAGCTTGCCTACTGACAAGCTTTGGATTTCACCAGCCTATGTAACTTTGGTAAAAAATAAAGCACTCAAAGTATAAATTACTTTATAAGGAACTCTTTCAAAGATTTATAATCTTAGCCTGGAAAATGATTTCTAACAGTCTAAGACATTCTAAATTATTAATTAAACTGTTTTCTAAAGATTTCAGCAGAAAATACAAATATTTTAATGATGAATGTATATAGAGAAACTCTATAAATCAAGAGAAGATCATCAGACGAGAATAAATGTGCAATAGGGAGTGAGGTATGGAAACTCTGGAGTAAAATAAATGTACTAACTTTTTAACAGATAGATAAAGTAAATGTTCTTCCCATAAGTGGAAGCACACGGTGCACACAGAAGGATCAGAGATGGAGACCAAAGGGACCTTAGAGAATATTTTGTAGATGAAAGGGCATGGAAAGAATGTGTATTCTTAATAGGATAGGTAAAGTCTCTTCAGAAGAAGGGAAACACTGTGAAGGAATGTTGAGGAATAAGGATTCAGATGTGAAAGGACAAGGGACTTTGTATGACTGGCACAGAAGGTGTGTCATGAGCCTGAGTGTAAACCAAGGAAGATGGTGACACTTTAAAAAATGGCAAAATGCAACATTGAGAATATTTAACCAAGAGAAGTATAGAGAGATCAATGTTTGTGAAGATGATTGAAAAATTGTTTCCTATGATTAAAACAAGAGAATAATTTGTTTTTTCTATGCAGTTAAGTTTTCAAGTTTAAACAAGTTGTTTTACAAAGAGTTGCTGTTCTTAGCTTACTGACATTTGCCAGACGTCAAGTTTCCATATTAATGCTTAAATTTTGAGTAAACAACCATCGTGCATTTTTATAATAGCTTGTACGGAATTTTATGTCCTTTCTTCCATTTTTCCATTAAGTAATTTCATGCTACTCCTTTGAAATTTTAGAATAATTCAAGTTCAATGGGGCGGAAACTTTGGAGGATGTTTATCAATATTTTAAAATGCCTTTAAATATCATTTTTATATGTAATTCATCATCTCTTGTGGATCAGGGTATTCATGTTCCTCTTTTAACTTTTTGTTCTAGATAAGCTTTTACCACTTGTCCCTAGTTTAGGACAAACAACCATTAAATTCAATCTGGTATTATCCAAATTCAATCTGATAGCACAAGATTGAATTTCTTAGATACCTATCTATCAGCTCATAATACATGTGTAAAATATTTCATATATAGTTGAATTAGTATATATTTATATATAACTTAAATACATAAGTGTAAGTATACATTTGTACTAATGGCTTATGTCCTGTAATTGCCTATAGAATTAAAGTGTTCCAGGCTGATACTAAGCTCTGGTGGCTCATGCCTATAATCCTGTTTTCTCAGGAAGCTGAGATTTGAGGATCTAACTTCAAAACAAGCTTATGTAGAAAAGTCCGTGAAACTCTATCCCTAATTAACCAGCAAAAGACCTGGACTGAAGGCATGGCTCATGTGGTAGAGTCCCAGCCATAAGTGTAAAAGGTGGATGCCTAAATGATTCAAATTCTTATAGTTTCAGAATCATTTTATACATATATTGCATACAAATCAAAGTGCTGAACAGGATGTGAACTATATGATAGATGATGTGTTTAAAAATATGGTTCTTCAAACATATACGCAGAAGTGTACCAAAGCTGATTCAAACAGGTTAGTAAACACCACTTACTAAAATTCCAACCATGGGGTTGGGAAGGTGGCTCAGTGGTAGAGTGCTTTCCTCGCATGCATGAGGCCTTGGGTCCGATTCCTCAACACTACATAAGCAGAAAAAGCCAGAAATGGTGCTGTGGCACAAGTAGTAGAGCACTACCCTTGAGCTGAAGAGCTGAGGGACAGCGCCTAGACCCAGAGTTCAGGCCCCACAATGGACAAAAAAAAATCCAACCGTAACCATTCTTAAACATTAAACTATATAAATTGAGGATTCAATAAATGGTATCAGAAAAATGATAACAAACGTGAACTTAATCACATGATTTTAATACTCATTTTTCTGTTGCTTGCATTTTGTTAGCTCTTAGTGTGTGTAATGCTATACAATGCTACATAGATCTATTTTTTCCATGACATGTTTGGGAACACTCTTTATTGCAATAGAATCATCAAAATCATATTCACACCAAGGAAATCCATAAAGTCTATACATTGAGGTTTGATTTAGGAAGATTATGGTGAAAATAATAACACAGATTAAACTTAAAGTAGGTCACAAAGTATATACTTGAATATAAGTCTGTTTTAAGGCCTGTTAAAAACATTTACCAGTATGCTGCTAGGAAAGGAAAAACAAAAACAAAAACATGGAATATCCACACAATGAGCAGAGAGACCTAGTGTAATCTTCATGTTGAAAAATGCCCAGACAAGTAATGAAACTTATCTTCTTTAAAAACTTTACTTAAAATCCTTTACCCTGTACTCAGAGTTTTCTTGGCATTTCAGTTCATCTTTTCTAGCACCAACAAATTATGTTATTCCATTAATGGGTTGAGACCTTCTGCATTTATTGGAAATTACCTAATTTCTCTGAACCTGGAAGCTCTCCAGGATTCTAGTGTTTTGCTATAAAATGAAGAATTTATATCCTGGAATGTTTGATGCTCTTCGGAACTATTATCTGAGGAGAATGTAGATTCTTGAGACAGAAACAGCTGTCCTTCAGGTTGCCATTGGGAAAGCTCTTCAGATTCACAAGCATACACCCCAAAGCTGGAGGAGGGAACTTCATTTTGAAAAAAAAGTGCTGGTTTACCCTCTACTTGTATGTAGTCAATGGCAGGATAGCTAAATATATCTAAAAAGCTTCATTGATCTCCCAGGTAATTCATTTATTCAAGTAGTAAGTCTCACATCTAAATGACTAAATTTTCAGTCTTGGTTTGTGACAAGGGTAGACACACAGAAACATGCCAAAATATTATTATTAATTTTCAGACGTAGGCAGAATTGTGTTTTGTTTTTTCCCAATGTGACTGTGAATTTTTACTCATCATGGTTAAAACAAAGGCAAGTCAGTTCCACTTATGTTCCTGGCTTTTGTGCTGATGTTAACATTATAGGAAGAACTAAGTGTCATCACAGGGTGAAGCAATGGAGGTGTCCTTAGAGACAGAATGCAGCTCACCAGTGCACTGTGGGCCATTGAACTCAGTTTGGCTTTGAATTTGGTCCGTAACAAAACAAAAAGGTGAAATACTGCCAGCTTGGATAAGTACATTTATCATAATGAGATACCTCCAAATAGTGAACGTATTTACTTCTTCTACTCATTTCTAATTCGTTCTCCTTATGCTCTAGCTATACTTTTCAAAGGTTCCTGCCACAGAAGCTAGGTAAGGTGGCTCGCATATGCCATCTCCTCTACTCTAGAAGCAAAGAGTAGGAGGATCATGGTTTGAGGGCAGGCTGGCCCAAAGTTAAAGACATCTTCTCTTTCTCACTCAAGCTAGGGGTTGTGATACACATTATGATTCCAGCAGTGGGGGAAGCTACAAGAAGGAGGATCAGAGTCTGAGGCTCTAACACTGGCGAAAATGTGATACCTTCCCTGAAAAATGAAGCAGCACAAGGAGTAGGGGCATGAATTCAGTGACAGAGTGCTTGCCTAGCAAGCATAGGAGTTTGTGTTAACTCCGCACAATACGGCCCCAAACAAAACAAAAAATGTTTTGTTCATAAGCATGTATATATTGAGTATTTAGAAAAAAATGTCAATAAAGGTTTCTCCTAAACAATGGGGTACTGAGCTATCCGAAAATGGAGTAGCATGCCAGAGATTACAGCTGATGTGAGGGGGAATTCAACAGTTGTACAGACTCCCACACTCATACATATATTCAGAAAATAAGAAACTTCTGAAACAGGTGATGTTTTGAAAAACAAATGAGTAATGGTGTATTTTTAAAGAGATAGTCCATTTTATTTCTTTCCATGAGTGTTTCCATGTGAGCCAAAATTTAAAAATATAATTTCTATTCAAATATAAATGCATCTCAAACTGACAAACTTACTTGGGTAGTTTTTGTTGTTGTTTTTTAATAGCCCTTAGTGAACATAGTCCAATCACAGGTTCCTCCTTTGGTTATTCAGGGCTGTAATTAAGAGCACAGACATTGTATCATGTTTGAAAATACACTGATGTCTTTTGGGATTATTTAATGTTGAATGCTTCTTGCCTCTACACATCTGGTCACAGGGTACCACTGTATTCTCAGCCGCCAGCCAATTCCAATTACTTTCTTCTAGAGACCATAGGGCCTCTACTCCCTTGCCCCATCTCTCACCCTGTAATTGTTAGAATCATATTTGCTTCCATTTAAACAAGCCAAGGAAAAGGTGATATTGTTTCCACAGAGAAGTGAGGAATCCGCCAAGTGAAAGCTTGAGAGGCATGCATAATTCTCAAAGTGCAGACATCAAATTTGGCTATTTTAAAAAAAAAATAATTTCTTCTATTGAGGAGAGAGCAGGGATCTTTGTTGCTGGCTACAATAGGTTTAAATTCCATAGACAAGTGGCAGATCAGTCATTTCCTGTCCTTAATCCTTCATGCATTGATAGAGGGATACATAGTTCCCCTTATATGTGCAAGCTAGGTTTAGCTTATAAATTCATATGTAAATATGTTGAGTGGTATGCAAGTAAACACAAAGGTATTAACTGAAATACAATAGACTCAAGGAAGATCTCAGATACTGTAATTCCTTACAAAGGCCAAGTTAAAGTTCAGCAAAATAAAATACCAGGAGGCAGGTACTCAGAAGGAGTGTGGTGGGGTCAGGGGGAAAAGGGTGGACTAGTGAAGAAGAGAGTTGGGAGGACTGGGAAGGTGGCTCAGTGGTAGAGCGCTTGCTTTGCATGCATGAGGCCCTGGGTTCGATTCCCCAGCACCACATAAGCAAAAAGAAAAAAGCCAGAAGTGGCGCTGTGGCTCAAGTGGTAGAGCGCTAGCCTTGAGCTGAAGAGCTGAGGGACAGCGCCCAGGCCCAGAGTTCAGGCCCCACGACCGGACCCCCCCCCCAAAAAAGAGGGTAAGAATGTTGAAAGGGGTGACATTGATCAAAACATAATGTATTCACAATCTGCTCTGTTAAATGGCAACTCCCTTGTAAAACTATGTAAGGATAAGAAAAAATGTTAAAAAGAACACTAATATCACTTGTGAGAGTGTGAGGGGGACTAGTGAGGTGACCCCACACACCCTCTGCAGAGAATGGAACACACTGGTCCAGGGAAAGGCGTTGGCATTCATTTTGACCTGTATTTAAATTTTGTATGCTAAAATGAACACTAGGCAATGCTGGGGCAGATGCAGTGCTGTGGCACAGTAGTAGAGTGGGCTTCATGGGGCAATCTAGCTGTTGCAGAGAGGAAGTTGAAGGTGGCTTTTAGGTAAACAGAACCAGGGCCACTTGCGGCCTTGTCAATTCATGTTTCTACTTGTGAGAAACGTATCCTTTTTCAGCATGCATTCTCTGTGTAAAATAAAGTAAAGCAACTTTCTAATGGGTCCTATGAATGTTATATATGATAATGCCTATAGGAAACATTTCACCCAAGACAGAAACCCTGCAAAAAAATGCACTTCAAATATGTGCCTACACCAACATCGCCCTGCGATGTATGTATGGAGTTTCCACCCAAGCGAATTCAATTAATACCGTAATACACATTCAGTTTTGTGGCCTTTCCCCCATACTAGATTAAGCTAAATTACTCCAAAACCATATCTCCATTTCTTTCCTCTTTGCAGAAGATAAAAAAGTATTAAATAGAAACTCTTTTTCAAAGTGTTGATCTTCTTTATTGTGAAGATTACTGTATTTCTTTATTTTTGTGTTTTATTGTAAAGATGCTGTACAGAGGGGTTACATGAGTAAGGTAATGAGTACATTCTTTGTCAAGCGTTGTTACCCTCTTCTTTGTTTTTTTCCTACTATCCCTTCCCTTCCTACCTCCCCACCACCCCCTCCTGAAGTTGTAAAGATCATTTCCAACAAAGTGTCTTTTTTATAGCGTTTTTTAATTGTGCATAAATTTCACAAATATCACAGTACTGTGAGATAGTGATACTTAATGTCACAAACACATTCTAACCTTCATGGGGCAAATTGTCTTTATCGTGGTCTACAAAGTTTGTGAATTCTATGAGCTTTGACAATACAGTTATTTCTTCCACATTGGGTGATATGTACATCTCTTTCCTTTTGCTTAGTGTCAGCTGTTCCCTCTTTCCCACTCATTCCCTCCCTCCCATCACTGCCATTGAGTTGCTTAGTTCGTTTTGATCGATGTCCAGTGCAGCTGATGGGTCCTACTATTTTATCTTTTTCTGTTTCCATCTGTTTCTGTGTCCTCCTCTTAGTTTCCCTCTGATGCGCACATATATACCATATATGTGGTGAACAGCATGGGATCGTTTAGTAATGATATGACCGGATGAGTGGAGGTCCTTTGTTTCTCGAGTCTTATGTATTTTGTCATATCTCTTTATGTTTTGGATTTAACATCTGCATATCAGTGAGACCATGTGCCGTTTGTCGCTTTGCTCCTGGCTTACCTCACTCAAAATGATTTCTTTTTTTTAGTTTCATCCATTTCCCTGTGAATGCTATTATTTTGTCCTTTCTAATGGCTGCATAATATTCCATTGTATATAGGTGCCACAATTTTTGGATCCATTCATCTGCAGTGGGGCATCTGGGTTGTTTCCATATCTTAGCTATTGTGAACAGTGCTGCAATGAACATGGAGGTGCATGTATCCTTGTATCCTGGTTTTTGTTGCTCAGGGTAGATGACTAGCTATGGCTGGGTCATAGGGGAGGTCTATATTTAGCTTTCCTCCACCTTCCAAAGTGGTTGTATTAGTGTCCATTCCTACCAGCAATGCAGTAGGGTTTCTCTTTCTCTGCATCCCCTCCAGCATTTGACTTTGGCTGAATTTAGGATGTGGACCATTCTGACTGGGGTAGGGTGGTATCTCAGGGTTGTTTTTATTTGCATTTCCTTTACAACCAAGGATGGTGAACATTTCCTCATGTGTTTATTTGCCATTTTTATCTCTTCTTTTGAGACAACTCTCTTTAGTTCCCTTGCCCATTTAGTAATTGGTTTGTTAGGTTTGGGAGGGATTAGTTTCTTGAGGTCCCTGTATATATTGGATATTAGTCCCTTGTCTGATATATTGCTGGTAAATATTATTTTCCCAGTTAGTTGGTTGTCTTTCTAGTTTGGTTGCTATGTCTTTAGCTGTGCAGAAACTTTTTATTTTAAAGTAGTCCCATTTGTCGAGTCTCTCTCCAATTTGTTGTGACCCTGGAACTCTGTTCAGGAAGTTCCTGCCTGTGCCTATAAGTTCGAGTGTCTCTCCTACTCTGTCCTGCAATAGTTTCAGAGTTTCAGATTTGATGTTAAGGTCTTTAATCCATTTTGAATTGATGTTAGTGCATGGTGACAGGCTGGCGTCCACTTTTAGTCTTTTGCATGTGGCCGCCCAGTTTTCCTAGCACCAGTAGTTAAAGAGGCTGTGCTTCTTCCACTGTATGTCTTTCGCTCCTTTGTCAAATGTCAGCTGACTATAAGTGTGTGGTTTTAGTTCTGTATCTTCTAATCTATTCCATTGGTCTTCGGGTCTGTTTTTGTGCCTGTACCAAGCTGTCTTTGTTATTATGGATCTATATAGAGTTTGAAGTCCGGCATTGAGATCCCTCCTGTGTTGTCCATTTGGCCTAGAATTGTTTTGGCTATTCTTGGTCTTTTGTTGTTCCATATGAATTTTTGGACTGTTTTCTGTATTTCAGTAATGAACATCATTAGGATTTTAATGGGAATTGTGTTGAACTTGTGTATCAATTTTGGCAATATGGCCATTTTCATTATATTAAGTCTGGCTACCCAAGAATACAACATAGTGTCTTGTGAGTATCATTGTTGCAATGGGTCATCCTGTGTCCTTGTTTCAGCATTTTGTTATTCCCCTTCTCCTCCCCAAATTAGATAAATGTATATGCTTAGTCCATGATCAGAATAATATAAGCAAGGATTAAGGTCAATCAAATTCACAAAATACATGGGATTACTAAGCAGCCAGAAAATTAAAAAATTATCTAAACTGCCCTGGTTCTTGTGCATTTATATATATATATATATATATATATATATATATATATATATTACACATATTTACTTGTATATGTGTTTATACACATACACATAGATATGTAAAGCTGCTCAGACTTAATTTTAAAACTGACAGTTTCATTGTTGAGGGCCAATTGGGTGTATAGGACACCCAGTGAGGCAGACATGATTCTGTTAGACATTTTAAATAGGCACCATTGGTTGATGTCTATTTGATTTTCACAACAATAGAAGTTTGTTTAAATCTCTCTTCCTTACACTGAAGGTCAAGCCTAAGTGTTGCTTTCACTTAAATTGTGAGCAAATTTTCAAAACTTGAGGCACATGTTAATAGCAACTCAGTGTCATTTTTAGCATTATCATCTAAAAAGAAATATTTCATGAAAAATTCATGCAAGGTTATGCATATGTAACATCTTACATAATAATTTTTATAGTCCTGAATTTCAGGCCACAGCTATTTTATATTTTCCACTTTGGCTTTTATTTTTTATAACCACAGCCCTGAGAGTTGGTTACTAATATTTTATAAAGCAAATCAGGCTGAATGTGTTTTGTGGGCAAGGGGAATTTCTCAGTAGACATATGCTGAGCCCTCCTGGGATGTGTTGCCTCCATTTGCTTTCCACTCACCAGAAATACTGAGCAAACTATTTCTCAAGCGTGACACAATTTTAGAAAGACCAACAGAAATTCAAAAAAGCCTGTTTCATACACACAGAATTTATTCTCTCCTGAAATTTGGGTCTCCAAATTGTTCCAATGAATAGGTCAATGTGATATCTCATTTGAATTTACTATTATTTTTAGTAACTAGGAGAGTGTGTGCATATAGGATTGCATATACTATAAGAATGAGCAGGAGGGAAGAAAATAGGAAAAGGCAATTTTTATATAGTAATCTTTCAAGGCCAGTTTAGTACCACATCTATTACTTCAGGTATACACACACACACACACACACACACACACACACACACACACACACCATACCTAAATAGGTTACAAGCTTAAGAAAGCATCCAGTTTTCCAAACTTTGTGTACATTCTAATTGGAAAATGCAGAAGGCAATTATTTACCTTTTTATATGGGGCCTAACAGATACGACAACCTCAATCTATTTTATTATGAACTGTCAGAACAGCATTGCTAGAAATTAGCTGCTACTTAACACTGTTTTCTTTGTGCTAGCCTACTAGAATCCATTTTGATGCTACCACTTCTTCAACTGATGGAGAAATCCATAGCAGAAAGGCAAGAATTCAAATACACAGTCTGAACTCTGAAGTTCACAGATCACACAGAAATAGTATTACAGCAAGAAGGAAAGAACTCTATTTGTCCTTTGTTCTTCAGTCATTTCTCTTTCTCTCTCTCTTTCTCTCTCAACTTCCATTTTGTCCCATTTCTCTCCCATCACTCAGGTATTTGTTCTCCAGTCTGTGAGAATAATTGGATTGGTGTGTCACTGCTAGTTTAATCTCATACAGGCCTCTTTTATCCAATCTCTTTTCCTCAATGATTTTCTGTTGTCTAGATCTCCACCTCATCATCTATCATCCATTTGTAACCTTAATCTGAATGCCAATTCCTTCTAGAATATATGGCCTATTTCAAGGGTACCAGCAATTTGAACGATCTTTTGCTCTCTCTTCTTGCTGTTTCTGTTGTTTCCGGTTTCTCCTTTCTTACTGGGCTGACTTTGATTCCATATTAGTTTCCTATGGCTGGTATAGAAAATATCACCAATGGGTAGCTTAAAATGACTGGGCTTTGTTCTCTGACAGTTCTAGAGGCTAGAAATTTGTCATTATGGGGTCAACAGTAAAATACTCTCCCTGAAGCCCTATATTACATACATACTTGATTGCATACTTTACTTCCTGTGTACTGGCAATTCTTGTAGACACATCAGTCTGGTCTCTGAGTCTATATGGCTGTGTGTCCTCCATGTCTCATTTCCTATTATAAGGAAATTAGTCAGATTATGGCTCACCTAATTTATGGTGATCTTATATCAACTTGATCATATCTGTAAACACTCTTTTTCTAATAATATATTATAGGCACTAAGGTTACTTTAACATATCTTTTCGTAGGACAAGATTGTCCCTTTTAAAATGATTAATATACTCATCTCTGTGGGCTCAGTATTCTGTCCAAACTCTACCAGGAAACATATTCTCAGTTTTCCATCTCAGTTGATTTTGAATATCTATAGTGACATGGTATAGTGGTTAACATGTTGGAGGAACTTAATAAGAACGTGTTAAATAAGCAATTGTACTCAAGTGATTGAATTTATACTATATAATTTGATTTTTATACACAATGGTAATATGCTAATTTCTTTTCAAAGGTGAATTACTTCTCTAAAACAGTTGTGAAGGACCCTAGTTTACCTGTTTCATGACAGACTCATAGACAAGTGTGGAAGTTTTACATAAATGGTTATCTGAAAAAATTATGTGCTAATTCATTGGCCTAGAAAAGTGAGATTGAAAGGCAGTAGTCTCCGTTGATAGTTTATCAGAAATATTGTAAAACAAACCAAGAAAGCTGAATGGCTATTTCAGGCAAGGAATGGGTCTTTGGAGATTAAAGTAATGGCAAGTAGATTGGGTGATTAATGTTGTGCTTACATCAAACACAATATCTCTAAATATTATAAAAGACTCCAGATAGCTGGCTGACCAGAATTGTTTACATTACTATCTAGAAATATCTTTAAACTTCAAGTTTTGGTATTTTTTGAAAGTAGGCAGCTCCTTCCAGTTCTACATTTAAGTGTATATGAACTGCGAAGGCACATTTGAAACAGGAAGATGCTCAGAACAAGGCGGCAGCCTCCGTCCTCACTTGGCATAACTCCTAATCAGTTTCACCATGGGGAGCAGAACAAGGCTCACACCTGGGGTTTTAAATATGACACAAACGTTTGAAATGGAAGAATTAAAGCATTTCTTTCTATTAATATGTACAGCTATTTAGTCCTTTATCCTCCAAGTAGTCCACAAATGCTCATTTTCTTTTTTAAGAAATATAAATAATAACCTTTACTGTAAAAATCTCAAGGGTATTTGTGGTTATACATTTACCAAATTATTACTTTCAATAAAGAAAGACTGTAAATAGATGACATAAAAAAGATGAATACCAGCTAAAATAAGTATATCTGAGTATGAGAAACAACTTTTTGTTTCTCTTTTTCAAGTATATTTATTTTTATTTCTTTAACAGTGCCTCTTTTTTTAAAAAAAATCTGAAAATACCATACAGAGGGGTTAAAATTACATGGGCAAGGTTGAGTGCATTTCTTATCAAGCATTGTTGCCTCCTCCTTTGTTTCCCCTTCCCATCCCTTCCCATCTCCATCCCACCCTCTCCTCCCCCCATTGCAAAGTTATAAAGTTCATTTTCAACATAATATCTTGCACATCTCATTGTTGCAATGAGTCCACCTGTATCCCTATTTAAACAATTTGTTTTTTCCCTTCCCTTCCACAAATTAAACCAACATCAAATACAGTGAAAACAGGGATTATACCATGGGGGAGGAACATACAAACCAAAAAAGAAATATCTTGTAAATATGTTAGACACTTGATCACAAACAAGGATACACTAAAGCTACCGCCACAACCATGTTTATTGCAACATTTTTTACCATAGCCAAAATATGGAAACAGCTCAGATGCCCTTCAATGGATGAATGGATCGAGAAAATGTGATATATATTATATATAAGTGTACATATACATATGTATGCATGTGTATATGTATGTATATGTGTGTATATCTATATATTATATATCTATATTATATATAGATATATATCTATATTATATATATCTATATTATATATAGATATATATCTATATTATATATATCTATATTATATATAGATATATAGATATCCTGCAAAGCAAAGCAGGCTCTGACAAAAAGGTATAAATCTTCTTCAAGTACTTGAGGAAATACATTTTTGGGGAAGTGGTATATTTTGCAGAGATGGCAATCATTATATGTAGGCCACTTTGTTCAATTTGTTGTACTTTGATATCACACAAAGAGAGCTAGCTCCTCCCAAAGGTTATAAAGCACTCAAGCCCTTAAAGTGGCTAGTTAGGACCACCAGGACAACTTTTGCATTGCAAATTAAGGAAACCACATGGTGCCATCAATTGTAGGTAAGCTTTAATAAGCCTGCTGATTACTTCTTCAGAGTGAGGTTATTCTATGCATAAGAAATGGATGAATCCTAGAGAAAAGACAACATTGGGAAGAGCTACACAGAAGACAGAACGTATTGAGTATGGAAGAGAAAATACACTGATGATTGTTGAAAAACGAATTTAGCTTTTTGTCTTCTGAAATGCATTCATGGAACATCAGACACAGTTTTCAGCAATACCTGCAACTACACAGAATTGTTTTGGAATGTGCATAACACTATCACTGGGTAGGGACAGAAATTCATTCATGAGTTTGCCCTCAAAGCTAAAACTAAAACAGGATTTTAAATAGTAATCCCATGGAGTCAGCCATTGAAGAAAATTAGATCCAAGGGGTAACTTTACTCCCTCTGCTTCCTACCCACTTGCTATTGGAAATAGTTGTTTTCCACTTTGACGTCATCAAAATTACATCTTTCCATTCTATTATTCCAAAATGAGATGGAAATACTCCTAATTTTTGATAAATTAAATGACACCTCTTGAGCTAGACATGGCTGCACATGCCTGTACTCCCAGCATTTGGGAGACTAAAGCAGAAAGAGCATGACTTCTGGGCCAGCCTGGGCTACTTTAGCAAGGCCCTGCCCCACAAACATAAGCAAAAGTAAAACCAAACCAACAAAACAAAAAACCTCAACTTCTACTGAGATTGCTGCACCAATTCCATTCCAAGCAAGCAGTAAAGAGAGAGAATAACAATACTGAAAGCTAAGGATCAAGTTGCCTGATTCCCTATGGACTCTTTCCTTTATAAAATGAGGGATATATATGTCACATGGCCCATAGTTACTTTCCTTTGTAAACCAGGAAACTTTTTTTTTTTTTGGTCAGTCATGGGGCTTGAACTCTGGGCCTGGGCACTGTCCCTCAGCTCTTCAGCTCAAGGCTAGCACTCTACCACTTGAGCTAGAGTGCCACTTCAGGTTTCCTGGTGGTTTATTGAAATAAAAGTTTCACAGACATTCCTGCCCAGGCTGGCTTTGAAGCGAGATCCTCAGATCTCAGCCTCCTGAATAGCTAGGATTACAAGTGTGAGCCACCAGCGCCTGGCTAAGGAAACATTTTTAAATCTAAAACAGATAACTAATGTTAACCTCTCTCCTTCTATATATTTTATAAGAATTACAAATGTCCATTTATTTATTAATGGGTCAATATCATTCTTTCTAATTGAAGTATAGAATTTCATTGTGTATATATACCACATTTTCTTGATCCATCTGAGTTGATTCCATATCTTGGCCATGGTTAAAAAGGCTGCAATGAACACAGTTGTGCTGGTAGCTTTTGAAGTGGCCTGGTTGGACATGATAAATTAAACAGGACTAAACATTCACAACATGAGAACAAAGGAGGATATTCTTAGGAGAGGACCACAAGTGCTCAGTAGCTATGTGTATATGATCACATAAAATGATGCTTATAGAAATGAACTCAAGGAAATGGAAACAAGAGCTTTTTTATTTTACTTTCTGTGTTTTTTCCCCTTTTAGGACACTGGTTTTTAATTTGTGTATGTTTTGTCTTGTATGTAAGCTTATCTGATTTGGGGAGGGTGAGAGGAAGCACAGCAATGGTGAACAAATGCAGCCGTGATTGATACTAGACCATATGTTGAAAATGAACTCTAGCAACTTGTGGGGGTTGGGGAGGAAGGTCAGGAAGGAAAACTGGGAGAACACAAGGGAAGAGGTGACACTGTTCAAAAGGAAATGTACTTATTACCTGGTTTATGTAACTGCAACCCCTTTGTACATCATCTTTACAATACAATTATTTTTAAAGAAGAATAAGAAACATCTATGAATAGTTGTTTAGCTTGTAATCAAAATTTTTGGGCAGCAATGGATGCTGAAACTTCTGCCACAGTAAGACTGGAGCTTTGTGGCCTGTGACTGGGACCACAAGTTATCCAGATCCATGAAGTTGGTACCTTTCACTATTGGCATTTGTAGACTCTTATATCATTCCTTCTTTCTTCCTGGCCCTTCAAGGAAATTCTTTGATCTAGAGATCTTGGCCTCAATCAATCCCTACATGTTGGAATGTCCATAGTAATCAATAAGCCCAACTATTGAGAAGAAAAGACATTTTTTTTCTAAAGGAGCTTTAGGCAGAAAATCTCTGTGAGCGCCACTTTTTAAAACCACTTTGCTTTGCCTTTTTTCCTGAAATCTTCTCATCTGATAAGATCTTTGGCAAGGCTGTTCTTTGCAGCTCACTAGCTGGTTTTGGTGCGCGTGTTTTAAGGACCTCAGACTTCTGCAGGTACAGAGTCACTGGGAGGGTTCCAGCTGTCAGTACCTACAAGCAGCCCCACCCCCAGGAGTCCCAATGAGGCACCCTGATCATGATACAAAGCAAATAAGTTGCCCTGCGTTCCTGCTGTTCTCTACATCCTCTGAATGCATTCTACTTGTCCTGAAATAAACCTGGACAGGGGAACAAATGGGATGGTGTGGAAGAAAATGACTACAAATGACTGCACTGAAAACATTTTGTCCATACAGAACAATTTGTCCAAACAATACAAGTCCAACATTGGTTAACATAGGATTAACAAGAAAATAAGCCCAGCATTTGTGGTTGGTAACTTTAGAGAACATTGGGAGCTGGTTCCCAGGTCATAAAGTGTTTACTGCTATAAACATAAGCGGAATAAGATGATGTGTGTGTGTGTGTGTGTGTGTGTGTGTGTGTGTGTGTGTGTATGTGTTTAAGGATCACTTGAATAACAGATCAGATGACTTACAAAGCAGTCACCCAGAACCCATCAATGTTAGAAACAGATAAAAGTATATGATTGAAGGATGGGTGAGTTATTCGATTTGATAAAATTATTTCTGTGCATTTGTGTACCATGAAATAATCTGCTGCAAAGAATTCCAACTGCCTGACACAGGAATGGGCTTGATTGAATCTCAACCCTAACATACGGCTTTTACCTTAAGATGATGTCTAAACTCAAGTCCCAGGTGTGCTGATTGGTTCATATCTTCCCCTTAGCAATGCTCGTTTGTAGTTCACATGTCAAGAAATATTATACAGATAACATGTATAAGATGTCTAAGATGTTGGGCTGGGAAGGTGGCTCAGTGGTAGAGCACTTGCCTTGCATGCTTAAGGCCCTGGGTTCGATTCCTCAGCACCACATAAGAAAAAAAAGCCGGAAGTGGCACTGTGGCTCGTGGTAGAGTGCTTGCCTTGAGCTGAAGAGCTGAGGGACAGCACCCAGGCCCAGAGTTCAGGCCCCACGACCAGACCAAAAAAAAGAAAAAAAAGATGTCTAAGATGACTGCAAAGACTCAGATCTTGAACGTTTGATGTCAAGCTTATGACACTATTGGGAGATGATTGTATCATTAGGGTGCTTCCTCCATTGAAGAGTTCATAGTTTAAGGGCTTTGAGGAGGTGTATCCTATTGGGGCAAGTAGTAACTGAGGATATGTCCCTGAAGTATATGCATTGCTCCTGACCCTTCCACTTGCTCTCTTTTTGCTTGATGAGGGGTCTAGCTTCCTCTGTCATACACTGTCACTGTCAGCCATGATGTCCTGCCTTAGCTCACCCCAGAGCCCTGGAGCCTGTCCATCTTGACTGACACATCTGAAAACATGAGCCACAGCAAGTATTTTCTTCTTTGAGGTGATTTCTTGGGTATTTTGTCACAAGGACAGAAAACTGACTAACACATATATTATAATAGTGGAGAGTCAACTGAAAGATTGAAGGAGGTCATTCTCCTGTAACCACCTCCCTCTACATATCCTGCTTACTTCCCTCTTGCCTGGTTGTTCACGCAAGTTCTCATGGGTTGCCTGACTTTGACTGTCCTGTTGCCAATCATGAGCAAATAGGAGTCTGATAATGATAACCACATCAAAATATATAAATTAGTAAGACGGGCTGGATGAAGCAATCCAAATCAGTAGTTTCCAATATTCTTATGGTATACTCTCATGTTACCGGAAGACGATGGGTCATTTTTGTAAAATGTACCAATGATGCTCTTAATGGGGGTTTTAATGATAGTCTGATCTAACCAGAACTCAGAATTACTGAAAATACCGCTGTGTCTGACATGCTTATTATACTTTGTTCAGTCCATTCTCATTTGTAGAGTCAGGGGTTTTAGTGTGGTTATGGGGATCACATTTCTTTGGCACTGGCCTGGAAATGTATGATCTAATAAGATCAAGAAGATGAATAGTGGACCTGCTTCTTCTCTGACCCATACATAACATCATCCATGCTACAAAGCCACTCACTGGAATGGAAGAATTGGAAATCAGAGTCACTTAGTCTGGGTGGATGTGCTTAGTCAGGAAACAGGTAAAAATTATCAAGACACAGAAGAAGGACGAGCTCAGGTCTTGGGATGATGGGAAGAAGGGAGAGGCCTAAAGAAAATGCATAGGAAAAATGTGTTAAGAATGAGAAGGGAAGAGACAATTATCTCCTTCCATTCCATTCCTTAAATACAAATTTCATTATTTGTACAGCTTGAACATTGAACTTTTTCTTCCTGTGTTTTGTAGCCATAAACATGACATGTTATTTACTTAGAAATATACATAGACTAGAGAATCTAAAGAATTAAACTTAGTAAATATACCTCATGAAAATATACATAGAAATATACACACAATATTCCTTTATAAGTTCAAGTTTACTTAAGTAGATATATAGTTAACATGATGCATACAAATTTCAGGGAGGAATCTGTATAATTAGACTCAAGCATTTCTGAAATTTGCATTTCTAATTAATTAGTGTTGATGTTGAAATACCCATATTTAATTATACTTCAATCTGTGGCAGAAGAAACCCTGTGGTTTCATACAAATAAATACTAAAACCAAAGCATATATTGTCTCATTGTGTAACTTTTATGTTAATAACTTTTAACCTATAAAAATTGCTGCTATTATCAATATTCCATAGCCTAGGAAATCTTTGTCTAATATGTCTACTTGGTATTAATTATTTACTAAAACCATGAAGTTTTGCCTTTATCCATGAGCCTTTTCCAATCTTCAATCTATATAGAATAGTGCAATTGTGGGAGTAACGTGGTAAGCTAAAGAATCATTGGATTCTCTTTTTTTTTTTTTTTTGCCCTATCATTGTCCCTCAAATAAAAATACTATTGAAACTAAAAAGCAAGATGCAAAGCAGAGACATCTGGACCAAAAGAGGACAAATGAAGGTGGCATGGAACGAGACTAATTTATCTTCCAAATCCACTCAGTCCTCCATTCCTCTAAGCTTATTTTAATACGGACTTCTCTGTACAGATTCTGTATTTGGCAGTTAATTCTCGTCTCTAAAATGTACTTCTCATATTTTGTCCAGTGTTAGAATGCCACTTTATGGGAAGTGATTGCATAAGGAGACAAGATGTATGTCCAGGACTGTGCATTGTAGTCTGAATAAAATTGTTGGTGCTGTACACTTAAGGAAAAATATGTTCCCCATTCCCTGAGAGTGTTCAACACAGGTGTATGTGGACCAGAACCTAAGATTGCTCAGGTAGGGAATTCTACCTGCAGAATACATGGATGGGCAGAGTATATCAGGTATTTATACAGCGGACACTACCCTTTAACTTTAAGCAGACCATTTGTATGAGGCAGACAATGGAACAACTTCTACCATGCTGGTGTGCAAATGGTCATTGATGGTTTCTTTTATAAACAATCTTACTCTTTTTGCAAATGAACTAATCTCTTTATGAGTTACCTGAATAGATTTGTGTCTCTTAGCACTAAACACAGTGAATCCATGACACCAAAGCTACATTTTCATCTTCTTTGTAATTGTCAATTTTCAGTTCCAAAGAGGTGGTCTACTGTAGAAAAACATCTTTCACCTCTGGCAATCTTACTTCAGAAAGAAAATCAGACAGAACTGAAATAAATAAACTTAGATCATCCTTCCCAGTTGGAAAAAAATTAGAGAGCCTACAGATACTGAGATTAAAAAAGAATTAACTCAACTTCTCAGTAAAACACTATAAACATATATGAAATGTGACTTTACTGCATGTGTCTTTCAATGAAATGAAATATATGTATGTATATATATATATAGATGTATATGTATATATGAGTGTGTGAAGAAAATTGATAGATTGTAAGTACAATGGTACATGAATATTTTTATTGAAGTAAGTCCATTAAAGTAATCTTCAATTTACCAATGCTATAGACAATCACCTAAAATATATTAATTAATCAAGAAATATGTCTGTATTATTGATTATTGATTTTCTGTAAGGATAATTGTTTCCCTTTTTTAATATCTTAAGGGCTTATATATAGATGATAAATATTCATATACAAAAATATTGTCAGCTCTTTGGTTAGCTAACTGATTGGTTAGAGTCAACTTTATACCTGAAAAATGTTGAAGAGTAGACATTGTCATCCTGAATCTTTTCACCCATTTAAATTGTTATTACTTCCCAATTGCAACCATCTACTACAACAGCCTTACCAAAGCAGAAATATGAAAGGAGAATTTACCCGTCTCTCCTAAGTAAAGTAGGTGTTCGTAACATCTTAATGTAGGTGTGCATGGTCATTTAATTTAAATTACAAAGCCAGAAATAATTAGATGGAAGTTTATGCTAACCTGAAGACTGGTAGAGGAAGCTATTATTTTGTTACTTATCAGATACTTAGTGTTTTTAAAGAAAAACATACTGAGACCATGTCAGGTGGAAAAGTTACTATGTTAGATAGTTGGAGGAACAAACTTAAGCACGTTGACTATCAGCATAACTCCAACCCTATTTTCACCATTACATTTGCATGAAAAGACAATTGTCTTTACTTCTAAAGGATTAAAGTTAAACTAACATTGATTTGTTTAAAAGGTAATCTAATAAATCGTGTATATAGAGTCTGATCGGCATTTATTTATAAATATTAAACAAAGCTAAGAAGAATTTCTTAAACTACATTTACTTGGTGGTACTATATGATGACTCTGGGTCTCACACACTCTTTGCTTGATTATTCAGCTGGCACTGTCCCATTTGAGTCATGGCTCCAGCTCAGCTTCTATCTAATTATTTTTGGATGTGGAGTTTTTTAGACATTTCTTCCCACAGTAGGCTTAGAACCTCTGGATGTCAGCCTCCTGAGTAGTTTGAGAGTGACGACCCATCAGCGCCCAATTATATATCTCTATATATATTCTTAGATGATCCTTTAGCTGGATCACCTTGTTACCTTGGCTATTATATTTTTTCCTTAAGTGTGAATGAAAACAAGACTGCTTACACATAACTAAGTAACTAAAGAAAAAATAGAGAGAACTAAAGACCAACAAATTAGCTTCCACAAATATTATCTTAGGAATGAGTCCAAATTATTTTTGCCTGATCAAACATTTTTGTGGTAGAAAACATTACCTTACTTATGAGCATTTTTCCCACTGTCTGCCTTTGAGGGGGAAGGAAGGTTGTTGTTTTCCCCTTGTGATGTTTAATTTAGTAAAGCAAATGTTTCATTAAAGCACTATCTTTTCCTACCTCTCTACTATATGACCTTTGGTTTTGATTAACATAATAATGAATTGCATTTATCTCCACATATTCACAACTAACCTCTTGAGGCCAATAAAATGGCATATGGCATAATTGGGTCATCTGTTCAATCGTAATTATTATTAGCTAAACACATCCAGCCTGGTGAAAATTGACACATGTTTCTTGTTTTCTGGACTCAGGGTTAAGATGTTTCACTGTTTCATGTTTTAGGTTTAATTACATTCAGATTTCCCTTTTTTAAGTAATGACATGTATATTAGTGGCTTCTATAGTTCTAGCATTTGATTCTCAAAAATAATCACATTTGAAATTATGGGATGATTCCAAAGTGATTTTTGTTTTTCTTTTACAAGCAAGAGAACATTTCATTTCCACAAAATATTCTGGTAAAATTGTGTATGTTTTGCCAATAAACATTTCTAAACCTTCAAGTAATAAACTTGGTGGCTCTTTCAAAAAATATTGACCTTTGTTAAAGTATTTTCCTGTGATAGTTTCAAGGATAGTGTAGGAAAGCAAAGGGTATATATTCATTTATTCTAGAATAACATTTGACTAGTTCCTAGCATATAATAGAGATTTGTAAATTCATATTGAGTCAATAAGGGGAGCAACTAAATAATGAAAGGCAAAAGGTGACACAGGAATCAAAGACAAATTCATATTGTGGGTCTCAGAGTAGAACCTGGTCACTAGTCAGGACAAATATCAAATTAGCATGGAGACAATCTGAAAAAGTACTAGTGAGACATGCCTCATCACATGTAGAAAAATCTGAGCAAGAATGATTGAATGACTAAGATTCATTCATTGGGTCATTTCTCATTGGTTACAAGCATTTTTAAAAGAATATGATAAAACAATTTTAATTGCTTGGTGGACTCATATGCAAATATATTTGTGACAACTTTCGTTGATCTGAGGACTTTTTACAAACAAAAACTCTTGTGAATAATTCTTATCTGGTTATATTTGAAGACCAACCAGGATAGTGAATGGATATTGCATTACAGTGTTCTAGCAATCCTGAACTATTCATGTGGTTTCTGATGACAAAAACGGCCCATCACAATACTCTAAAACTAATTTCCTAATGATAGGGTTATGTTAACCAGCACTAAGATTTGAAGGGCTTTTCAATATTTTTTAAAAGCTGAGTGACTGTTCAAACTTCTGTCAAAGTAATTAGCAATTAGAATCTCCAATATTTCTACCCCATAGCATTAGAACTACAGAAAGGGGTCAGTATGTTTTTCAAAAAGGAAATAGTAGCATGAGAAAAGCTTCCAACTCATCAATGTTTTCTGTTTCTTCTTAAAATTCTCATTCCTGTTGCATCTTCTTTATATAAACTCTCCTTAAATATATAAAAGTAAGTATATAAAAGTAAATATATAAAATATATAAAAATAAGCCAGGTGCCACTGGCTCCCACTTGTCATCCTACCTATTCATTGGCTGAAATCTGAGGATAGTAATTCAAACTTTGATCAGGAAAGTCCTCTAGATTCTTATCTTGATTAACTAGCAATTAACCAGAAGTGAAGGCCTGTTTTGAGGGGTAGAATGCTAGCTTTGAGCACAAAAAGCTTAGGGACAGCACACCAGGCCCTGAGTTCAAGTCCCAGGACCCCCACAAAAACTGAATCAGCAGTAGCAGCAGCAACATAGGAAATAAAATAGGTAAATGCTCACTTTATGTACTCTTGACTTCTTGAGTATAAGGTCATAAAGATTCTTCAGATTCTTCAGTTTCTGAACAAATCATCTGGCCAAATGCCAACAGTTATATGATTAATTATGAGGCAATCTTCATAGATAATGCACAGACAAGGTTTTCCATTCACTGTTTCTCACGTTGTTTAATATTGAGTTATCTTAAACATAGAGGGCAATGTCTAGGGTGAGGACATGAGTATTAAGATGAATATACATTAGAGTTGAACAATTCGGAACGTGTGACAGATAGACAGAGTTCAAATAGTTATTCAGCAAGGGACAAGTGTACTAGTTTCCTGTTGCTGCTGTGACAAATGGCCACCAGCTTAACAGCTTAAACAGAAATATAGCGTCTTACAGTTCTGGAGTATGGTCTAAAACTGGACATCTCTAAAGCTAAGGCAATTAGCAGATTTTTTTTCCTGGAGGCTCAGGAAAATCTGTTTACTCACCTTCTCCAGTAAGGCTGCCTACACTCTGGTTCCTGGCCCCTTCCTTCATCTTCAAAATCAGCAATCTGCTCTCCTCTTCTCCATTAAGTGACTTCAAGAATACCCACCAACCCAGGATAATCGCCACATTTTGCAGTCAGCTAATTAGAAAGCTTAATTCCCTCTGCAATCTCAGCTTCCCCATATTCTGTACCACAGCACAGTCACAAGTGTGAAGATTATGATGTGAACATATTTGGTGAGTCATTCGTCAGTCTACCGAGTTATTATCACCATCAAAATTGAATTCCTCTAACATTTCCTCTAACATTAGAAAACATTTATCATTTTTGCCCAAAAAAAGCTTCTCATGGAGATTTATTGATAAAATATAATAATCACATCTTTAAAGTTTTACATCATAACACAAGGACAACAATCGGTCTCTAAAACTTGATAGAGACTTAACAGATTTGAACTATAGTTCTGCCTTTCTATGTGGGAAGGATTTCATATTGTTCAAGAAGGCATCACTTGGCAGCTAACAAAAGACAACAGAATTTGGAGGTCAATCCCACTAAATCGGGATATTTACAATATCCCTAGCCAATATCTTAGCAGAGTACATTCAGAGAAGCAATGATACAAAGAACAAAACAAACAAATCAGTCCCTTACTTAAAATAAAGATTTGTATTAGCTGTCAATATGTTACCCTGTTTGTTTAACTATTTGAAAGGCCTTCACTAATGTTGTGGTGCATGAAATTAACAGCTTTCATAATCAAAGTTTTATTTGTGCAATGATGAATAAACATTTATATATCAAATCACTGGTAGAATTTTAATCTCTGAAGCCAGAAGAAGCTTTATATCCTGAGTTACATCTAGAATTTGTTTGCATTTGAAAATGAATATTCAGATGTAGCCATAAGGTTTGTCTTGTTTAATTACTGAACTAAGCATGCTTATTGAATATGAAAGTCTAAAAATTTTGTAAGGTTGATTATGTATAAATTTAGGAGTCCCTAAATAGGAATTTTGCTACTCTACCTGTCAAGGCCAAGAATAAAGAAAGCCAAAGCTAACAAGTAGATTTTAGACATTCAAGTGAGTGTGAGTATGTGTGTAAGAGTGATGTTACTGCCTTTTAACATTAAGTTGGAAAGAAAACAAATCCAAATAAACAATTAACATTGCATTCTAGGCTCTCTTTGGTTGCTTAGCTTAGAACAAACAAAAGTTGCTGGTTATATTTAACTATTTGAAGCATTGTCAAAGGCAAGCAGAATGATGGGTATACAATGAAGCCCTCGGGAGACAAACTGATACCTATGTAAAATAGCTATGGAGAAATAATTTTATTTTTTCCCAAGAACTAATCTTCTGGCCATTAAAAAACTACATAAAGATAAAAAGGGCTGCTTTGGGAACCAAAGAAACATCATCTGTCTTTATTTGGTGTTTAGCTCTAGACAGAGTAAGCATTTGAAATGAGCAATGCAAAGAACATTCCTTCAGCAAGACAACCTTGATCTAGTACCTCCTGTGTGTCTGCACAGTACTACTTCAATCTTTAATACCTCTCCTTATTTCCTAACCCATTAAGATAGGGGTTCCTCTTTTCTCCATTTAAAACACAGCATGTTTTATGCAAGTGATGTGTGACAAAAGTGGAATTTGTATCCAAAAATGATCCTAGAGTTATGATCAGATTTTCACTCTCATCTCCTTCTCAACTGCTCAATGCTTCCTGGTAATTAGTGCTAAGTAACCTAATATTACTTTCATTTTAAAGAAAGGATCATTCTTTATGAGCCTTCCAAGTCATTTAATATTTAGTGATCACAGGTTGGGAATATATTTGTTGACAGTTAGAGGAGAATGTAAGGAGTTAGCACTCTCAATAGAATGGCTTTTTTTTTTTTTTTTTTTTTTTACTATCACTTGGTAACAGAGTTTGGAAACTAAGAAAGGCATTTTCTTGTCCATTTTTTAAATTTAATTTAATTTTTTTGTAAAGGTGTTCCATAATGTTAGCTAACTTTTCTTTTGATATATCCAATGCCACAGAGTAAAATGAGTAACAAAGGGAGGTGTTATGTAGTTTGAAGTAGAATTAGCCAGCAACTTTTAGCAGTTATAAAGTGGTCCACCTGTTACTTTAAATTACAATTTCAGTAATGGTTTCTGTAAGGAATATAGATCATCTGCTGGGTCTGGAAAACGCATTCATCCTGTATTATATGCATATGGTTTTCAAGAAAGCAGAGCAATAATTTCCCCATCTAAATTATTCTTACAGGTAATGATGGTGTTTGCATTGTGCCAGATCTAAATCATCACAGTGTCATAAAAAAGAAAGAAAATCCTACTGCTCCTCTAGCTACAATAATAATAATAATAATAATAATAATAATTTTCCCTATAAAAAGGTGTGTTTCTGCTCCTCCATATATATTTTCTAAGACAAGGAACATATAAATTTTGAAACGTCAAGCACCTGGAGAAGGAAATAGAAGTTTTTGTCAGATATCACAGGTATAAACTGGGGAGCAGTTTCTTATCCTTGTGGCACCTGGCAGCTACACTGGGTCTTGTGCCGAAAGCTTTCTATATTTTGTTCACTTGTCTCCTGTGTTGCTGTGGATGGGATCTCTCCCAGACCCTTTCTCCCTCTTCCCTTTCACTTTTACCTGCTCATTTCTCTCATTCTTGTTACAGCCTGAAGTAACAAAATTTCTTTTTTTTTTTTTTTTTGTTTTTGGGTTTGCTACATTTTTTTTTTCTTTTGCAAATCTCCCCTCCTTGAACCTAAAAGATGTTTTCTCATCTATGCTCTTTGGTGGAGGGGGGAGAGGGGAGAGAATTCTGGGGCTTGAATTCAGGGCCTGGGCACTATCCCTGAGAGTTTATTTGTGCTCAAGTATAGGGCTTTATCACTTGAGCCACAGCTCTATTTATGGCTTTTTTGCAGGTTTATTAGAGGAGTCTCATGGACTTTCCTGCCTTGGCTGGTTTTGATCCAAAGTCCTCAGATCTCTGCCTCTTGAGTAGTTAGACTTACAGACATGAGCCATCAGCACCCAGTCATGAGTATTCTCATAAGAGCATCTGTGCTTATTTTGATTAGGGCATATTCTAGTCATAGCAGTTAATTTAAGGAAGGCCAGACAGAGGTGTGACCCAAAGCAAGACATCCTTTCCTCTTAGCCCTCAAACTAGGAGGCTTTAGACACTCATTGGTCCCTGAGAGGTGGGAAGAAGTACCAGATCTAGAGAAAAACAGAGTCCTGGGAATCAGAGAGAACACTGTGAAGTGCCATGGGCTGGCAGTTTTGTATGCACTATATGCATGTAAATACTGATCTGTTAGTCTTCACGCTCCTACTTCCATTTAAAAAAACTAAGGAAATGGAGGCCTACAATGTTAAGGAATGATCAAGGACACGCAGTTACAACAGTCACAAAGTAGCAGAGTTGTGGTGTGAACCTGAGGTGTAACTCCCAGAAATGTATTATCAGTGATCTTTCCTGTTGCCTCTTCAGGAGCAATCATTTGAGTCTGAAGCCAGTTCTTATGCTGTGACTTTCATTTGAGCTGAAAAAAAATTAAGTTCTAAGGATGAAACCAGTTCTGCTGGATAGGTGCTGATGACTCATGCCTATAATCCTTACTACTAAGGAAGCTGAGATCTGAGGAGCCTAGTACTCAGGAGACTGAGGTCCAGAGGATTGTAGTTCAAAGCCAGTCTCAGTGGAAAAAAAATCTGCAAAATTCCATCTCCCAAATAACCAGAAAAATACCAGCTGAGCAAGACTCACATGGTAGAGTGCCAGGCTGTGAGCAAGAAAGCAGCAGTGGCGGGGACTCAGAATTCAAGCCAGGTACCAAAAAGAAAAAGAAAGGAAGAAAAAGAAAGAAAAGAAAGAAAGAAGGAAGGAAGGAAGGAGAGAGAGAGAGAGAGAGAGAGAGAGAGAGAGAGAGAGAGAAAGAAAGAAAAGAAAAGAAAAGAAAGAAAGAAAGAAAGAAAAGAAAAGAAAAGAAAAAGATAAGCCAGGCACCCATGGCTCATGTCTGTAATCCTAGCTACTCAAGAGGTTGAGCTCTGAGGATTGCAGTTTGAAGCCAACCCAGGCAGGAAAGTCTGTGAGTCTCTTATCTCCAACTAATCACCAGAAAACCAGAAGTGGTGGAGCTGCAGCTCAAAGTGGTAGAGTGCTCACCTTGAGCAAAGACCTCGGGGACAGTGCCCAGCCCTGAATTCAAACACCAGGATGGACAAAAAACAAAAAAAAAACCACCATAACACCACCACCCAAAGTGTATTTTATGTGTCTCTCTTCATATTTACTGCCTTTACAAATCTTCTAATAAGTTATGTTTTGCAGTTGAGAATTTTCTCCCAAAGCCACATTTTAAGCCTGAGGGCATTCTTATCCATTCCAGCTACGAGTGCCCCCTGACCTACACTCTTCCAAGCTAGGTCAAGTAACATTCTTGCTTGACAATGTAGAATTCTGTCTATTTGTCATCTTTTACCTACATTAAATATATGCCCTTAATAGAGGGATTAAGGCCATGGATTATCTTTTTTTTTTATTCTGCAGATTCTCCCAACTATGAAACGATGCCTGATAAGTATTTTCTAGGTGTCAGATAACCAAAATTACTTCATAATCCTTAGGGGGGAAAAATCATGTATATAGCTTAAGTGCTGTGAATGAAAAAGATTTCCTTTCCTTGGATGCAAGGCAGAAGAGGAATCATATTTTACAATGAAAATGCACTTGTAAAAGACTTGTCTAGATTTTGTTTTGCTTTATGTTTAGATATTACCGATCTCATAATATTGTTCACATTACATAATTGTTTTTGCTATATCAAGATCTCAAAGTACTTAGTAAAGCTTTCCTGGGAGACAGGATCTCATATCACTAATGCTTATGAAGTCTTCATATTTGCATAGTACATGGTGAAGGAAAGTTAGCATCAAAGATAAGTAACTGTTACTGAGTGACCATCTAAACATTTCAATGCAGTGTTTCCATATGGATACATGAGCGTCACATGTTTCTATGGTTTTATTTCATGGTCCTGGGAATGCCAGTGAGTAGGTACTCAGAAACACATATTTCTTTGACTCTTGCATTTCCTACTCGTTAACAACATGAGCATTCATTTGTGTAGAATAACTCAAAGTGCCATGGGGATGTTAAGATGAAGAGATGGTTTTGTGGCCCCTAGGAGTTCACGGGACACTTTTCACCCACCAGAGTGGGTGCAGTTCTCCATGTACACCAACCACGAGGGTAATGGACAGAAACGCAGCCCACAGTTTGCAAACTGATTTGAAAATTAACAACCTAAACTTAGAACTCACTCACTGAATCCCCGCTGGCTCATACTGATTGTGGAGCATAGCAAAAACGATAGTGTGCCACCATTCAGTGCTTCTAAATAGCAATGATAATTTGAAACTTTTGAAAGCTGCTGCTTAAACTGTTCACGCTCTGACAGAGTGTTAATGGTGATACTTAAACCTGGATGTGTTGTGTGCCCATCTACAGGAGGGGTAAACGCCACACTAGTGTGGTTCCAAAAATCAATCATTCATACCTTAGTATCATTGATTGAAGACTCATTGATCTCCATAGTTCTTTTTCAATCAACATGTAAAGAATAAGTATATCATATATTTCATTAAATACCGTGAAGTCTTTCTCCATCCACTCACTTACTATTTCTTAATATATTTTTTCATTTTCTTTACATAGTTGTATAAAGTAGTTTCCATCAAATGGAGCAGTTTATGAATACATTGCCTCTGGATTGATGTCTCACCCCTTTTAACATTCTCACCCATCCCTCCTACCCTACCCTCTCCCTCACTTTTCTTTATTTTTAAATTATGTATTGAATTTTTTGCCATTTCAAAAAGAGATGAATGTATATAGTACATCTTGATCTGGGTCATCTCTTCAATATCTTCACTCCCTCTTTGACCCACCCCTTTCCTTATTTTTCTCAGTTCTGTGGCACACACGATGCATTCTTGATTGCATTTTACTTATTTCCTCTATCCACCCTTCTACCCTTTGCCCATTGCTGCCCACCTTTGCAAATACCCATTTCCTGGTACTTGTTTTGTTGGGCTTTGACCTAGTCTTTCTCAAGAATTATATCGTTTTCTCTCTGAATAGAGACTATTATAGTTCAGTTAATTTATAACCACTTGGGCACCACCCAGTGTGTTTACTTATAGATCTGTAGGCACATTCTAGCTCTCACAAATGAGGGAAACCATGCAAGCTATGTTTCTGTGGGTCTAGCTTACTTCTCTGAATATAATTTTTCCAATTCTTTCCATTCCTTAATAATGGTACAATACCATTATTTCTGATGGATGAGTAAAATTCCATTGTGTGTGTGTGTGTGTGTGTGTGTGTGTGTGTGTGTGTGTGTGTGTATAACTCTCATTTTTAAATTTTAATTTTATTGTGAAGGTGGTGTACAGAGGGGTTATAGTTACATATATAAGGGAGTGAGTACATTTCTTGTCAAGCATTGTTACCCTTTCCCTCATTCATCTCCCACTTTTCCTTCCCACAATGCACCCCCCCCCCCAAGTTGTAAAGTTTACTTCCAACATGTTGTCTTCTGTATACCTTACATATTTACTGTGGTATTAATTATTATAGCCACGATATGGAATCATATGTCCCTCAATAGACAAATAGTCAAGAAAATATTGTATATACCCACTTATTATTTCTATTTAAGTAAATCTCTCTGTTATCTAGTCTTCCTCTAGTCTTCTTTAAGCCCCAAATTCCCCAATCATAACCATGTCCCTTTCTCTCAATCTGTAATGGTTATTGATATCTATCATTGAATTTTAGCTCTTGACTTCAAAAGAAGAAGGTGATGTGACAATTGGAAGACAAGGTTCCGCGTCCTCCACTTGCTCTTCTGCCTTTCTCTTTGTCTTCCTGCACACAGGCTTTCTTGACTCTGATTCCCTTAAGCTGACTCTCTTACCAGCCTTAGCCCTGGGCTTGTGTTTTTGCCAGCAGAGCTAGGAAGGCCAATCTCAGGTGGCAACACACTGAGAGAGCTTCTAGGTTCATTTGCTTTTCGATCACAAGTACAATCTTCTTAAATTCCACTCCAAATAGAATCCCCACCTGAGTTCTTTTTAAACTAAAGATCAGACCCAAGAACATGAGGAACATTCACAAAAAAAATGTATTTGTTTGAAGAGCTCTTTGGAAATGCTATAGCTCTGTTCAGGATCATCTACTATGATATTTGGTCAGAGAGTTATAAGTTCAAATTGCTTGCATTATTAAATTAAGCATAAATGAGCCAGTGAAATGTTGAGGACATTGATTTTACCATTCCCCAGCCATTTCCAAGTTCTTGCACGTTAGTGCTTTGAGTACCATAGATTTACAACAGTTGATCTTTCTGCCTTTTTATCTAATCATCTGATACTTTCATCCATCCTATACTAATTTAAAGCATTTGACCATAGATTTGAAGTTCTAACCACTAAGTTTCACATGTACTTGACATTATAATTGATTACATTTTCTTTATTTATATGTCCTTATCATTGCTACTGCCCTGTATTACAGTTAGGGTTTATAATTCAAATTATTTGGTTCATACACAATGCCTAATGCTTTAATATATAACTCACTAGATATATGTGACAGAGCTGTTCTATACTTTGGGTTAGTATCAAGTATATTTCAATGTTTATAATAACCTATTACATAATTCTAATGATTGATAGATATTACATTACAGTAAAGGGACAGTAAAGAAACTTGAGAGGAGAAATGACTGTTCCAGGAACCAAAGAATAATGGGGTACAGGGGAGGAGGCTGAATGACTGATTTCACATAAGCTATAAAAACAGAAGTGGATCACAATTCTTTGGAGTCTTGACACCCTGAAATTTCTGCTAGATCAGAGAGAGTTCAGCCATCTCTTGATACGGCATCATAAGGTAGAATATAATCAACCTGGATTCTCCCACTCCCTGAAGCTATAGATACAGGATTCTTGTGAGTCTATAAAATGGCTTGATTTAAGTGCTGGCTTCTCAATGGAGAAGATACTGCGCGCTCGCTCACTTGAGCTCTTTGGAGATGCACTGGGAGGACCCAGAGAGCTAACACCACTGCAATCTTGCTTTTGTTGTCATTGTGAATAGCAAACTGTCTGAACCCAGTGAGGCTCATTTCTCTCCTCAATAGGAAATTGAACAGCTGCAAAATTAATCCTCATGGCCCTGTTAATCACCTAACTGCCATGTTCAGATGGTTTTGCCACTTACCAGGGAAATTTCAACTGCCTTGAAATATATAATGTTTTTAATAAATTAGTAGTGCATAATTGGATTTTACAATGAATTTTAAGTTAACCAAAACAGATTACCATTTGTAGGTACTACAGTAGAGGGGCTTCCTGTTTTGACTTTCTTTGGTGGGTGTACATCCTACGTGTCTCTGTATGACATTACCTTGAACAATGTATCTTTTTTAAATCACCTTTTTAACTGAATGGAAATAGTGATAGTTTCTTGCATCCTTTTTTTATTGTGAAAACACCGTACAATTATATGGTTACAATTACATGGGCAAGGTAATGAGTGCATTTCATATCAAGCATTGTTGCCTTATACCCAATGAAATAATTGACACCAGAGTGGATTGTTTATTTAAGCAATTCAGATTCATTTTTGTGGGTAAGTTAGATGAGAGTAATTAATCAGTAACCTATTCCTAGCTAGGTTAGTAATGAGAATATAGATGTTTTCATTCAACATCATTTATGCTGATAGGGAAAGAGCAAATGAAATGGTCCCAGGTTTTCAGCGTGTCTTCCTTTAACTTTAGGTGAGACACTGATCCATAACAAAAACAAGTGGCATCTACTGACATTATTATTAACATTTTTAACATTTCCAAAGTGGAATAGAGAAATATTTGAGTTTCTCAGGTACTTTGTTGTTTTAACAATTATATAAAATAGCGAACAAGTAGTTTGGGAGGTTAGATTGCCCCAGTTACCCCTGAATGAGCTCAGAAATACAATTCCCCCTTCTCACCATAACATAAATAACAATGTTGCAGTGATGCTCACTAGACACTATGTTGAAAATAAACTATACAACTTGTGGGGGAAGGGAATCAGAAGGAAAACACTGTGAAAAAACAAGGGAAGAAGTGACATTGTTCAGAGAGAACTATATATTACCTTTATAATAATATTTATATATCTATCTATAGGTATAAATATATTTATATCTATCTATATTTACAGATAAATAGATTCTCCAAAACTTTCATTGCCAAAAAGAGAACCATATCACACAGGACATTCTCTCCGGGCAAATGAATGAACACACATGGTTGTTTTAATTTTGATCCTTAGCTTTTAAATTGCCAGGATGTACTAAAAAAACTTTAATAAATCACATATCGCAGGAATATATAGGCTTCTCTGCAAGTCTCTATGGAAAGATTTTACATCTTAATATATTCCTGTCATATCTAACTTTGCATTCCCACTGCAATCAGTTCAGATACAGATGGCATGTGTGAAAAGAAAAGAAAAAAACACAAACTCAGAATGAACATAGTCTCTACTGAGCAGCTTATAATTTAACTTGCATTGTTTTTGCCTGTGTTGGTATAGGAAGTGTTAGCCCACATGCTGAGCATCTATAGGAAATGCCAGTGCCATAATGAGGAGAAGAAACAAAGCTCTGTGGGAAATCAATGGCTTCTATAGCAATTCGTTCTTATGTGCTGGTATATGAAGATATACCATTTCGACCTTTAAAAATAATCCCAAGATTACCTGAAAAACACTGCAGCATCTGCGGGTAATTATTACTACATAGTTAATTCCTTCAGTATAGAAATGTCCAGAAATGTACTAGAGGTTATTAGCTTGACACAAGACCACACAAAGGAACATGAAAAGCTTCATGTTAGCCATGAATTACATCTCTGCAAATATTTGAGAATTTATTTGAGCCTGTGGTCAGTCACCCTTGCTTTTTGAGGCTGAGCAATCATCTTGTAAACTTTAATAGAACAAAAGCAAAGGGAA
Organism: Dipodomys spectabilis; assembly: GCF_019054845.1. Classification (NCBI taxonomy): domain Eukaryota; kingdom Metazoa; phylum Chordata; class Mammalia; order Rodentia; family Heteromyidae; genus Dipodomys; species Dipodomys spectabilis. The sequence goes on from NW_024870728.1 coordinate 6,490,092, forward strand.
ACAACCATATGGAACAATATGCCAAAAGTTGTTTCTCAAAAAAAAACAAAGGAAAAAAAAACAAATAACTTCAACATTCTCTGCCTCACAGTTTGTAATTCCAAGATATAAAATAATTGGTTAGGTGATTAACAGAGGTTTATTATTTTTCAGGTATTTTAAGTTGGTTGACCATAGTCTATTTCTTTCAATCCTTTGGAGATATCTATCTATCTAGATATAGATATCTAATTAGCAATGTATAGCTATAGATAGATATGGACATAGAAATAGTGATAGATGGTATAGACAGAAGAGAGAGAGAGAGAGAGAGAGAGAGAGAGAGAGAGAGAGAGAGAGAGAGAGAGAGAGAGAGAGAGTCCAGACCAGTGGATTGCTTTTGGTTCTGCTCCAGCAAGAATTACTGATGTACCGCACAAAGAAACATAGGTCCCATGGTTTCCCTTATTTGCAATAACTAGTATATGTCTGAGTCAAGCAGAAATGGTCAGATAAGTTGATGTTAAGTGAAATGAACCCCAAGATAATATTCAAATTTTTTTTCTTTCTTGCGATCGTCTCTAACACATTTATAAGATGATATTTTTGTTGCTTTGTATGTCCCGCCCCCATGATATAACCCCTGTTTCCACTGTATTTGGTATTGGTATAATTTGTGGAGGGAAAGGAAAAAAACAAATCGTTTAACTAGGGATACAGGTGGACCCATTGCAACAATGAGATGTACAAGTCGTTATGTCGAAAAACGAACTTAACAACTTTGTGGTGGGGAGCGTGGAGGATCGGGTGGGGAGGGGTGGGGAGAGTATGGGAAGGGATGGGAAGGGGAAACAAAGAGGAGGCAACAATGCTTGATAGGAAATGTACTCGTTATCTTGCCCATGTAATTGTAACTCCTCTGTACGGTATTTTCACAATAAAAAAAAAGAAATAGGGATACAGGTAGATCCATTGCAACAATGAGAAGTACAAATCATTATGTCGAAAAACAAACTTTCCAACTTTGGCCTAGAGGAGGTCGGGGGGAGGGGGATATGGGAAGGGATCGGAAGGGGAAACAAAGGAGGAGGCTTGATAAAGAAATGTGCTCATTACCTTGCCCATGTAATTGTAACCCCTCTGTACAGTATTTTCACAATAAAAAAAGAAAGAAAGAAAAAATAATTATTGATATACCAAGAAATCTCCATTTATATCACCAGCAAAGTATCCTTTTCCTTTGAACCTTTTATTTCTAGGGATGTATCATTAGTTTGTTTTTGTTTTTTTTTTAAATGATCCCAATGTTACTTCAAGAATACAGGAAGGATAAAAACTTGTATTTATAAATATTTCACTATACTTTGGCCTTTCATCGTCTCATTTAAACCTTGCTACAACTGTCAGAGTGGTCTCCAGAAACAGTTAGTAGATGTGGCAGACAAGCCCAAGGTTTTCTCCTTGGAGGAAGCATTTTCCAAACAGCAATATTGTTAGAATGCTGGTTGATCAACAATGATTAAGTTGAGAGACTATCTTAATACAGGATAAAAATGGTTATCTCATACATGGCTTCTCAAAAGTCCTGGTGGTGGCCTATGCATCATGAATAGCAAAGATGAGATAGTATTTGGTACATTCTCCACACATGAAAAGCAGGTAGACTTTATAAATATGGACTATTCCTGAAAAACTAGTACTCCACAGAACACATTGGGAAAAATGCCATTTTTTTTGTCTTGTAGCAACAACCAGATGAATCCCCCCAATTAAACCTATGTGGACTCTGAGGTTATTTTGTTATGAGCAAGAAACTATACTAATCAGATTAGGCTTATACAACTGTTGAAACCGTACAAACTAGGTTATTATTACCTGTACCTGCTACTCATCTCTGCTTTTCTTGCCTGGATGCCAGCTTGTATAAGGATGCAAGCTTGTTCCTTTCCTTTATGGGATCTGAGTTCATGCATACCCTATCTTGGTTGGGAGTCAGGGTAGACAAGAGTTAGCAAGTCTTTCTTTAAATTATTATTATCTTCAAGTACTTGTGCAAAGGGGTTGTCATTTAACAAAGCAGTTTATGAATACAGTGCATCTTGATCAATGTCACCCTTTGATCCCTGATCAAATAATCATTGGATTATTGTAGACATGTAATGAAGCTATCTATCTTTTCTCATTAAAGTCTCAGTCATAGTTTCACCTGATGCAATGACATTCAAGTCCTGTTTTTTCATGCTGACCTTTGTTCCTGTTGTATTTCTGGTTCCTGGTTGTTTTTCAAAACATTTTCTCAGTAGCATTCAATAATTATGCCTTTGGGGTTCTTCCCTACCTTTAATCCATCATCATCTTTTGACTTAAGGTGCTGAGTTCTCTTTCTCTAACCTTTAGCCAGACACTGACTGCATTCTTGATAGGGTCTTGCTAATTGCCCATCCCTCATTCATCCTCTAGCCTTAGATTCTATGTGATCCTATCTTCTTGCCCTGTGTCTCCAAATCATTGTATCACAGGATTCTAATGCAAATATCATGCCTGTGTTTTTTGGTATTTTTCACTAATTGAAATACTTTTATTAGAGAGTAATATTTTATCACTAAACTGGCTGTTTAGTTTTTTTTTTTAAAAAGAATGTATGTATGATTAAAAACTGTAGCTGCTTTATAAAGTACCTTGTCTGAGAAAAGTCAGTTACTTCTCAATGCCACAATTCCATACAGAATTATGGAAAGCATCTGTGCCATCTGTGGAGATACACATCTACTCCTAAAGAAGAATTGAGAAACTTGTATAGGAACTGTCTTTTAGCTACAAATGCTGGGCCAGGGTCTGACTAAATATGCCATCACCTTTTCTGAACTGACATTAGCTGAAGTCCACTCAATATATACTAATGTCCACTCAAATATACTGATGTTCTCTTTAAAAAAAACTTTCTTGGCAGGAGCAACTCATTTACATGCCAGTTTTTTTAATGCAGTTCTTTAATGTGGAAACAGAATCAAATCAATATTCTTTGCAAAAATATGGTGGATGGACCTGTTGCTGGAGATTAGTTGAGGATTTTTTGTTTGTTTGTTGTTTGTTTGTTTGTTGTTTATTTTTTTTGGTCGTGGGGCCTGAACTCTGGGCCTAATGCTGTCCCTTAGCTCTTCAGCTCAAGATGAACACCCTACCATTTGAGCCACAGTGCCACTTCTGGCTTTTTCTGCCTAAGTGGTGCAGGGGAATCAAACCTAGGGCCTCATGCATACAAGGCAAGCACTCTACCACTGAGCCACCTTCCCAGCCCCTACATGCCAGTTTGAAGAGAGATGCAAGTGAGTCATGAGCCAAAAGGACATTTGGGAAGGAATCGTAACACTGGATCAAGACATAAACATGAACTGCTTACATATATAATCTAAACAAAAAATCACAGGACAAACCTGGGACATAATTGAGAGCTCATACACATCCAAGTTGTAGAGTTGTACTAGAAATTTCTTAAGGAACATATAGAAATCCAGAAGGTCACTATCTCAGACAGGCTTGATGCTTAGCCAGATACATCCTCATAAGGTGGCCTGGGAAGGCTTGGTGAATTCAACCCAGTAAAGGGCAAGAATCTCTTTTATATGATTTCTCTCCTAGAAGCAAACCCATATTTTCAGTGGGAAACTTAGGCTACAAGTGATACTCAAAGCTGTAGTTGGGATTCAAAGCCTTCCTTCAACACAGGTATATTCCAGGCCTCTGGTGAAGGATCTTGTCCTCCTTATAGAACTTTCAGATCCTAATATATTCATACACAGGAGTAAATTTGTCCCATAGACTGATGTATAAAATAAAGCAAACATCTTTATGACCCATCCTCCCCACAAACCAAAACAAAAATCCTACACACACCTTTACAGTAAAAACTAGAACTGCCAAAGAAGAGAACTGCTTTCTACTCCCACACTAAGCCATCACCAGATGGGATACAAATTGCCACTGGAATGAAGAGTTAGTTTTCCATCACTTTGACCAAGTAACTGAGAAAGTCAAATTAACAGAAAAAGATGATGTACTTTTCTTCATCTTTTTAAAAATATTGTACTTTATTGTAAAGGTAATATACAGAGGGGTTACAGTTACATAAGTCAGGTAATGAGTACATTTCTTGTTGAACACTGTTATCCCCTCCCTCATTTCCCCCCATTTTCCTTTACCTCTTCCCTCCCCTCCCCCTCCTTGCAAGTTGTAAAGTTCATTTCCAACATAGTGTCTTGTGACTGTCGCTGCTGTTTGGTTCCCCCTTTAACCTTTGACTCACCATTTTGTTATTCCCATTCCCTTCCACAAATCATATAAACAAGACACAGGGTACCAATATAAAAAATAGTGACAATAGGGATCCCTTGTCCATTGTTTAAAAGGTGTCTGGACTGTGGTAAGACAGAACATTGTGGAGGAAGGATATGGTGGAGTACAGCTTTCCACCCCATTATGACCAGGAAGTTGAGAGAGAAGGGGCCAAATAGAAGATACACCAAATACCCGCCTCCTCCCTACACATGCGGCCTAGGTGCCATCTCCACTAATTTCTACCATGTCTATCTAATGCCATCAAATTACAAAATCATCTGTAGATTAATTTCTTGATTGGTCAGAGCTCTCATGATTCAACCATCTTTCACTGATTGAACCTACCATAACAGTGAAATCATGTACCACAATCAATAAAATTTTTAGAAACTCAGAAGTGAAATAATCTTTATTTTCCTGTAAAGAATAGAATAGAAATCTAAGTAGCAATATAAGCAATTTGGAGATTGGTTTTCACTCTTTGCTGACCTCAGATTTTGATAATATTTCAATGGGTGATATCAACATTTTCCTCTGTGCTCTAAGTGTTCCTTACTTAAATAGCTAATCAACTATTCTTATCACCATAGTCCTCTGTTTTGGAACAAATGTGAATTATTTCAATCAATTTAAGGCTATTTGATACTTTATGAGAATTTCTCAGCTCTGAACAGTTGAATGTTGACTTTAAAACATTGTCCGACAAAACCTTTATCTTCTTATGCCTATAGTCTTGGCTTCAAATGCTTTCTGGTTACTTTATTGATAAAAATGGTGGTTACTTTATTGATAATGATGGTGGTGATAATAGCCTACAGAAATTACTAAATACGGGCTGGGAAGGTGGCTCAGTGGTAGAGTGCTTGACTTGCATGCCTGAGGCCCTGGGTTCGATTCCTCAGCACCACATAAGCAAAAAGAAAAAAGCCGGTAGTGGCACTGTGGCTCAAGTGGTAGAGTGCTAGCCTTGAGCTGAAGAGCTGAGGGATAGCACCCAGGCCCAGAGTTCAGGCCCCACAACTGGACCCCCCCCAAAAAAGAAAGAAATTACTAAATACTAGCCAGTGAGTTACATAGGTATAGATGGCATGGTATTCATAGCTTTTACAATTAATAATAAATGGAAATTTAGGTTAACAAAATGGTCTATGATTATCTTATTATGCTGTTATACAGTTGGTTGCTAAACCAAGACTATCATACTGTGGAAGCAACATGTTATTCTAGTTAAACTCTATTGTGTCTTAAAAAAGATAAGCCAAAATTCCCATTGTGTCTTTTCCTCATTAAGGATTAGAGTTTGTTTATTGTATTATAAGCATTTATTCTATCATTGTCTTAGTTTTGTTTGTGAGATGTTGCACTATGGAGATAGAGACAGTTGACTAGGCCTAAGTCTGTAGGAAAGGTCGCTGATTTGCAGATCTTCATATTTGCCGGTGTAGACACGTAAGACTTCTCCCCGGTTTACAGCCGTTCTCACTAACCTGATGCTTGGGCTTAGAATGACGATCACCCACATGGGATATGGTTGTGACACATTTGTATCACAAAAGGGATGTAGTGAGAAGATATCATTCATAGATCTGTATATATATGAATGCATATACATATATATATATATATACATCTATATGAATGCACACATATGTGTGATGACTGATTCATGGCAGAGCAGTATGATGTACATGACTCAGAGAAGGCAACACTGCCTATCAATGTTCCTGCTCACCACTTTCCAGAAGTTCAGGCCAGGGAGTCTCCACTCTCAGTCAGCCAGATCTTACTTGATATCTCTCATAGAAGGAGTGTTTCATCTACTATCAAGTCAAATCACTCAATTCCATCTTGCTTGTTTCCCCCAGCTACTGCCCTAGATATAACTCTGCCACTCCAAAATAATGTCCTCATGTCCAAATGTTCTGTCATTCTACAAGTCTTTGCCTTGCATCGTGCATTTCAAAATTTGTTCTCTTTCCTCCTTGACCTGGCCCCGACTTTACATCATCACTTTGACTCTGAATTCATTCTCTTCTGTACTCATTAATCGTGATAATCATAATCGTCTCCTGCATACTCTAATGCTTTACTGAAGACTGATGAATGCTCCTCAACCTTCAATGGCCACAGATCTTCTGGGCGGCAGCCATTTTGTTTTGTCATTCTGCTGAGATTTTAACTCAAACCATTATATTCCAGAGTCTGCATGTTTCATTCCACATCATTTAGCCAGCCTTGTTTGAAATCATCTGCAAATATTTCGTTGTGTCAACCTTTCATTTGTATTCCTTCAGCCTCAAATGGAACCTCTTTTCTTAATCTACCCAACGGGTACTCTCTTCTGGAAGTGGAATCCAATTTTTACGCCTGCATAACGCTATGGCTAGGTACTTAGTACCCCAGCTTCACAGAAAGCAATGCTGATCCCTAGAGCTTTACAATACTAGCTTAGCTTTCCTTATTTTCATACTTCACCATTAATGGAATATAAAGTAAGTGGGACCCTTTCACTCTGAATCTTGCCATCATTCTGTGTATTGTCAGTGTCTAATGGATCCTGTTTCATACAATATTCTTGCATCTGATCTTACTGTACTCATTTCCCAGCAATACCTTCTTTTCTTTATATTCTGTGACCTACCTCGATAGCCCAAGCCCCTAATCTGTAGTGATCTCCAGCACCTAGATGATAACTTTATGCACCTTATTCTGTTATTCATAATTCTGTGTCCTGTTAGTTCTTTTAATCTTTCTCTTGTGTTCTACTACCTTGTTCTTTAATCTCAGTGAACCTAATTGTAGGCTATCTTTCTAAAGTCTCCCTTGTAAAGAGATCATTACTGAGTTAATTCCTTTCTTCCTTTGGCTTAAGTTCCATAATCTCTGTTTTCAGCTACTCTATTTTTTTGGATGGTTATCTTTCTTTCACCAAGTACACCTACCTTCTAATCTACTGTTCTTGAACCAAACTCAAACATTTATTTGTAAGAGTCTTCTATTAGCCTAACCCAAGAAATCCTATTCATTGCTAGAAAGCCCATCAATTCAGAGACAATTTATCAAGATAATGTATTCAGGATTCCAAGTCTGATCTCAGTCCTCAGTAATGTCAAGGCTCATTTTCACTGTTAAATAATTCTCACATTCTATATACCAGCAAAATCAAATTTTCTCCACCATCCTCAACACATCAGATATCACCTTCCCACACTCCAGTGTCTTCTTTTTGGGTGGGGGGATCAGTTATCAGTCTTGAACTTGGGAGCCTGGACACTGTTCCCTGAGCTCTTTTGCTCAAGGCTAGCTTTCTACCACTTTGAGCCACAGGACCACTTACAGCTTTTCTGGTGGTTAGTTAGAGAGAAGACTCTTATGGCCTTTCAGGCTGGCTTTGAACCATGATCCTCAGATCTCATCCTTCTAAGTAGCTAGGATTACAGGTGAGAGCTACCAGCACCCAGCTTCCAATATCTTTTAATATTGACATACAACTGTGTGCATCACATGACCATTGCTTTCTTCAGCACACCTCAGTAATCTCATACATTCTTCAACTTTTTTGAGTCTTAAGTATACTATGTTTGGGGACCACTAAGTATGCTTATCCCTTTAATCTAGACTATATTCTTATCCCAATTTTATGCTGTGTAACTTGAAGTGATCATATAGGTTGTGATTTACATATTGCTTCTCTGAGAAAACTTTCCGTTCTGGATGTACAAGCCACGTCCTTTCAAAACATGTCCATTTCACCATGATTCCAGGGTGCAAAAAATAATGTTTGATGTGAAGGCACAATTGGCTGAGTGAATTATTAATAGATGGATGACTAAATCATTTAGATTGTATTCTTGTCTCATCTTTGTACTTCTGAGGGTATTAGTTGAAGTATACATTCCATCTTTATTTCTTAATTATTTCATTTAAAAATTGAGATATTATGTAAGTTACTAGCTACAGAAATATTCTGATCTTTGTGTCTCCACAAATTAAATCAATACAAGGTCCCATAGAAAAGTGCCAGCCATTTGTTAATAATTGTTATACTACTTGCCAAAGAGAGCTTTTCAATCCCAGTCAAGAGCATGGAAGACGAGCTGCCACTGTGGTGCTATAGAAGAGGCAATGTGGCGTGAAGCATGGGAGGATGTGTCTATCTGTGATAAAGCTAAGGCATTTATCAGAATTTTCAGTTTGTGACAGTCTCTTCAGACCATTGCAATAGCATTATAAATGTACCTAGGTTTATTAATGAGTTCTTAATGTGGTGATTTTTCAGGTGAAATTCATCTACACACAATGAAATTAAACATTCAGATGTAACCAGTAAGAGTTTTGACTACAATATACACAGTACTGGGGTAGGAATGGTGGTGAAGTATACAGAAAACATATACCAAGATCAGATATGTGACTTGATATTAGGAGATACTTCAAAATGGAAACTTACAGCATAAAATAGCAAGTAAACATTCAAGCTCTAAGCCACAATAATTCAATAGTATAAGTTATGCAGTTCAGGGAGCAGGAGATAGAGAGATCATTATGAGTCAGCGTAAATAGAGACATCTTGCCATCAACTAGTCCATGAGCATTTGAACTGAAATCTCTAGCCTTGATTTGTTTCAAGATGAAGAGCTAAAATAATGCAGGAGTTAGAAAGGGCTCTGGAGTCCAATAGAATTAGATTTGATTCTATGGCTGAAATTAGTTGGTTGGCATAGGGCACCCTACTTATTCGTTAAACCTCAGCTTCTTCATCTGAAAGAATCACAGAAGCATTAAAAACAAAACCTGAAAAACCATGTATCCCAATCATCAAGGCAAGTGAAAGATCTTATTCAGTGTTGCAGATACATTGATCTCCATTTATTTGGCGTGGTGAGCTAAGTATCCTTTTCTTTCTTAAAGGAATTCAAAAATTACCATCTGGTATGATTTTTACTCTGTTTAGCAGGCAGACAAGGAACAACATAATCAGTAAGCTGTTCTCTGAGAGCAGAGACGGTAACCACAAAATCCCCCCATGCTAGAGCCAGCTGTGAAGGATTTCATTTGTAGACGGACAGCCTGGCAATCACCTGGTTCATGCTGATGGTTCCCATTACTTCTCTTCAGATTTTAACACACAGAAACGATCTCTCTTTTACCCTTTCACATACTGAGTCCTCCTAGACTGTCCCCATACTGCCATGAAGATCTTGAGATGGTCTTGCCATACCAGCTTTGTCAGAATCTCCTGCCCTTATTCTGGGAAACTAGATGCATAATAACAAGACTTCTAATGTCTACTATTCCTTGGGTCAGCTCATTTTTCTTTGGCATACCTCATTCCATTTGACAATAGGTAGATTGACTTTCTGATTTAGCAGAAGTTCAGAAGAAAGAGAATTAAGAGGATACAATGCAGAAAGAATTGGTATTAGAACTATAAATACCGAAGAGCACTCTAACTTCTTTTTTCTTTACAAAAGATGGAGAGGCAGGAAACTATAATGAGGTTACAGAGTTGTTGAGACAGGGACCAGATTGTGACTTTTAATTGTGTTGAGTATTCCACATGAAACTTCCTGAATCAAGGAATTCATGTTGGAAGTGAGTTAAGTAATAGGTTATTATGAATTGAATTATGCCACCCCTAAGTTCATGTGTTAAAGTCATAACTCTTGGTACTTCCAAATATGACTTTATTTAGATATAGGATTTTTGAAGGTGTAATTGGTTAAGATGCGGTGATAGAAAAGGTTATGCCCCTAAGCCAATATAACTGATGTCCTGATGAGAGATTTAGACAGACACACAAGAAGCACAGTGTGCAAAGATATCAGAGTGATACTTGAACAAACATGGGATACCAGGGGTCTCCAGCAAAGCACTTTTAGCCAGGGAGGAGAAAGAAGACAGATTGTTCCTCAGTCCTCAGGAAGAGGTAACACTATCACTACTTCGATTGTTTAATTTTATCCTCCAGAATGGTGAGCCAATACATTTCCAGGGATCAAGTCATGGATTATGGCACTATGTTATGGCATCCTTTGAAACTACATTTGAGGTTGGAGTTAAGTATTGCTTGACCTTTGTTTTTTGGCAAAAAGAGAGAATACATCAGAGATGTTAACAAACCAGCAGGTTTAGCTGTCAAGTGTTGAATTGACGTAATATAAGACAAAGGGTCTAGAGAAAGGAAGTTCAGTAAGCTGTATACCTTATAGTATAAATCATAGTAGCTACTATCCAATCCATAGACAATTGCATCTTACATTTACGGACATTTCATATCTGGATGATTATGTCTTGCAACTGCTCCTTAAGGGAAATTATATTTCTTTTCTATAATCAAGCAAGCTGATAAACCAAAATGGCCAGCACTGAAGGCACAAATTAAATCTTGTTTCCTCTGTTTTAAAGGCTTTATATTATTTACCACTATCCAATATTTTCTTATAGTTAATACCTGTTTACCTGAATGAATTGAATGATTGGGTCTGCATTTGTGTGAATATGCGTAAGTGAGGAATAAGGACAAGAAGGGTTACTGCTATCAAATGAAGCCATCATTCTATGATACTGAAGTGGATACTGCACAGAGAAATTCATGAGTAAAGAAACACCAAGAAGTATTTAAGAAAGTAGAAATTATATACAATTTATTTTCCTTACCTAAAATGAAATCCACTAAGTAGGCCATAGCTACAGGTATAAGGAAATATTTGGATCTTTGAGCAATCAAGTGCAAACTTAAAAAATGAAATCCACTTAAGTAACTCAGTTTTAAAATTAAATCCATTCATTCTGACTACTTGTTTTGAAAACAAACTGATATTTAAAGCATCATTTGACTGACAAAAAAGTATCATTTCAACTCAGTCTCACTTGTATTCTAAACAGATGAATTTGGGGAGATCTATGCCTTCTGTACATGGGTCATTTTATGTTAGCTAATCTTTTCTTCCTTATGAACTGAAGAAAGTTCAAGAACACTGGTACTTAGTGAGCAGTGCCTTGGTTTGGTTTACTTTCAGTGCTTATTTGATTATTGGAGATCTTTGAGGGCGAATGACAACTCTCTGGGTAGTAAATTAGAAGAAATGTCGTGAAATCAAAGACCTGGGCTAGAGAACAAATCATAAATTATGACTAACTTTGAGTCAAGATACAGACAGAGTAGTATGGTGATGTAAAATAACTTTGCCTCTCCCAGGACATAGTTCATGAGAGTCCCAGTGTACATACCCAGCAAATCATACAACAGCTTTCAAGAACAATAGCGTCCTGCTAAAGTCTGGTGCAGATAGAAAAGTGTCATATCTGAAGTGTTATATCTGAAGTGTCTCAAGTTGCTGTATCCGTTTCCCATATTGAGGGCACATGTGTGTGCATATAGCCTTGAATCATCCGCACAATGGCATCACATATAGCTCTATTATGAAATAATAGTGTATAGTTTACAGGAGAGAAGTTTACAAAGTTTTGAAGTATCACAAAATATTAGCTGGTACATTATAGCACATCCAATTTCATGTTATCATTTTATATACCCCACTGTCTACCAGTAATTCTGGCACAAAATAGCAATTGATATTGGTGGAATGTGTGTGCATTTGCAAAAAGAAAAAATAAGTGATGTCTCCCATTCTGAAAACCCAAAGAATTAGTTTCCACCCCCCGCAATTGTCCTTGCTTCTTGAATTCTAAGAACAGCCATGCTTTGCTTCCAAATGCTCAGATTTAAGCTAAATTCCACAAAGAAGGTTTATTCCTTCAATTTATATATAAACACTAATAGAAATTGACAGATGGAAAATTCTAAGCAGGTGTCAAGCTCCCTAAGATTCTATTATGGCTGAGGTCAGAGTGGCTGTCAGACAAAGCTGTCCTTGATGCTGGTCAGCAGCTCCCACCCCAAGCCTTACATCAGCTCTGCTTCTAGTCCTTCATGGTTTCAAGCAACACCAGTTACACCCTAGCAGACCTTGCCCATCGTCTTCCTTGACTGCTCTGACGGTAATGTAGGAACTACTTTTATACAGCATTAAAAACACTCACAAAATCCTTTCCTGATCACTAGTAGGAGAAACTCACAAGCTGTTATGATGATCCTAGGTCATGCATTTGTCTGTGGTTTGCTAATTACAATGATATATGTGATCCTCATTTATTCTCTACATGGTCAAGAGCACATCCCGGAAACCCAGCCTAATAAAATGGCTGATGCCTTAACACATCAGCTGCTGACAGTAACAATTTTTGAATCATTTATTTAAGACAATTTAAAGACACAGAAAGACCTCTATGCACTTACTTATGGAACTTTCTTATTTTACTCACACCAAGCAAGCTAAAATATTATAATAAACATTGCTGTTAATACGATAGTGTTCTAGATAATTTTAAAATATGTGAAAATTGTCTCTGAAAATATTTGACTTTTTATGTTTAATTTACCATGGATCATAGGTTTTCAGTAGATATTCATGTTCAATAGATTTGATGACAGTAAAATGTCCAAAGTTAACATAGTTTTCAGAAGAAATGACTTTTTATGAGATTAAATGATTCACTTTTATGACAATAAATGATTACTCATCATGGATGCTATTAGATATTTGTTAAAGTTTTACTTATTTATTATCTCTAAGTGGTTGTACTACAGGGTTGGCATTTAATAAAACAGTTTATGAATACATGGGTAAGTTAATCAATGTCATCTTTTTAAGATTCTCAGCCATCCCTCTCTTATCCTCTCCTTCTCTTACTCTTCTTAATTTTGTAGGATATATATTAAATTATTAACTACATTCCCCCATATTCTCCTCTTCATTAAGTTTTATTTTACAGATATATATTGCTAAAAAATATTCTTTTAGGCATAGAGATACCCTCAGCACTGGACATTTTTTCCTACACTTAACAATAGCTGTAGAAGCAACTTTAAATGCTCAATCAGTAACTATTTTCATGTCCAGCTCAACTTTCCTTTTTGCAGCTTTCCTTGAAGCTCATGTGTTGAGGAAAGGCTGTACAAGAACATGAGGAAGTCTGAAGGCAAACATGATAAAATGCCATCCTGGACTGTTCATGTTTCAACTATCACATCTGTGATAAAGGAAGGAGTCTTATAACCATTTAAGTCAAAGTTGTTTTTCCCTTTGCTGCAATTAAACTGGTATATCAAGTAATAGTTTGTAAGCTATAAGAGTTGTATTATTGTGGGAGCCAGTGGTCATGCCTGTTATCCTAGTGACTCAGGAACCAGCCTAGGTAGGAAAGTCTTGGAGACTCTTATGTCTAATAACTACTCCAGAAAAGCCAGAAGTGGCGTTGTAGCTTAAGTGGTAGAGTGCCAGCCTTGAGTACAAAGTGGCTCAGGGACAGCATTTCTCAGCTCAAGCCCCAGGACCAGCCAACACTACCCACCCCCAACAAAACCCAGAATTGTATTATATAAATTGTATATTATATTTAACATATGTAAATATAACACATAATATAATATGTTATATAAACATATCTTAATATGTTATATGTATACATACTATATGTATATAATACAATATGTACTTTTGTATTATATACTATGTAAATATCATATATTTCACATACTTTATATATGCATGATTATAACATATTACATATATATTTATTATATAGTATTATATTACACATAACACACCATACATATATATGGCATGTTTAATATAATGCATGTTACACATATGTGCATATGTGAATATGTATGCAATAACATATGTGTATGCATATTACATGCATATGTCTAATATGTATGTGTATAATATATATACACATATTCACATATGTATACAATATAAAATCATATATACTTATATGTAATATATACATATATGTATTTGTATGTATGTACACAAATGTATGTGCTTAATATACATACATTGATTTATATTTTGGTGTTTATATTACCGTTTAAACAAGTCTGAAATGTATGTATTACATAGTATAAATTCACATAAAAATCATTGAATAGTCCCAAGAGCCAAAACTTGTAAAAGGTATTATCATTATAAGTGATATAGCCACACATACACATAATACATGTTGGAGATATTATTTATTATCACACATTGTGTGTAAATCCATTGGGTTTAAAAAAATCTATTGGGTTGGCTAAGTGATAGAAACATTTTGTGGTGAATACTTAGGATGTCTGACTCCTCAAGACTTCCTTTTCTTAGTGGATGCAACATGGTTTGCCTTGAATGTGGGCTTCTTAACGCACAAATGCATTTGCAAATGAGTTCCTGGAACATACTAATGACATTTGGTTCTGGATCATTTCCAAAATGGTTGCAAGTAAACAAGCTCATTTGAGAGAGAGAGAGAGACAGAGAGAGAGAGAGAGAGAGAGCCAGAGAGAGCCAGAGACTGATAAAGAGACACAGACAGAGAGACAGAGAGAGAGACAGAGAGACAGAGACACACACAGAGAGAAGACAGAGATATGGAGTTAATATAGAGTCAGACAATTATTCAATGACTGGTAACTAAAATCATTTGCACATAAATGTGATTAGCTAGGAAAAATCACTGGAGTCTGATTGATTGACATCAAAAATTGAAAATGGGCTCCTTGAAGTTCAAAGCTTTACCAGAAATCACAAGAATCATTAATTACACCACACAGGATCATGGGAGTTGCTTGTTTGTAAAATCTTCTGCTGTTAGGTTCTTGAAGCTAAACTTGAAAAGCTGAATCCCAGCAAGGAGTGGAAAGTGGAATTTTGTTAATTAAACCAATATGTAAACAGAACAACTGAAAGAATGTTGGGGGATTCTGATTCCTTTATCTCAGCAGCATATGGAGATCATGTAAGTGTGATATGTTTAATTCAGGTGAGCTAAACCACTTTTAATCCACATTGTTTTTAAATAGCCTTTAAAAATGTGTCATCAGGTCCAAGAGATAGAAATTATTTTTTTCATCACAGAGTTACAATACATTTGTTTAACTTAATTTGTACTTTATTTACATTTGTTTTGGTTTCAAAGGATTAGTATCCTGGTTTTAGGTAACAACTTTAAGTTCACATTCCTGAGGTGTTGTTTATGAAGTAAAATCCTATACTTTGGTTTCTGTATATCTGGATAGGATAGAGATGGTGGTAGTAACTACAAGTATTTCCTATTATGTTGATGTCTGAGCTAACAGTTGCACCTCACATTGTACAGTGTGATGCTAATAAGCCATCATAACAGAAGCTTCTTAAAGAAGCAAGTAGCAAGAATGAACATTTGATTAATTGTTTTTATTCACTTATCAAATAAGCTCGATGCTGTCAAAATAATGATTAAATAAAAATATCTATGAATTTGAAGAGAAATATCTACAAATCTTGCATAGATCTCAAAGATTTATGAATTTTCTGGCTTTTTTTCCTCCATCTCTGCAAATGTTTCATGAGACTTATGTACCAAACAGTGATGATGAAACAAAAAACAAAATGTCCTGAATGTTGCAAAAACACTCAATTTCTCATTGTGGAGAATCTAATAAAAAGAATAATTTGGAGAAAAATATAACATGGTAAGTAGCTTTCATCTATTGCAATCTCTCTCTAAATAAAGAATAAAAATCAGAAAGAGGGAGAGAGGAGAGGGAATGAAAGAGCCTCCCCCCACCAAATAAAGAACAGATCAGAAAAAAAAATCACAGGAGTCATACTAACCCAGCATATCAGTTTACACTGACACATTTTCCTGGCAAAGACTACTGATTACAGACAGGATCATGTGACCAGGTATATGAGTGAGTGAGTGAGAGTGTGTGTGTGTGTGTGTGTGTGTGTGTGTTCTTAAGAGCCCATGGGTCTCTCTGGCTCCAGACTACCTTGTGTGCCATGTGATGCTGAGGTTGCCATGGCAAATAGATAGTGTGTAACTGATTCCTTTTTTTCTGATATACTCCTCTGTCATTAATGCACCTGAATTCAAAATAATACTGAAAGGATTCCACTGCATTAGCAAGCTTTATGAGACTTTGCTTAACATTCAGCACTTATGCATGGAATCATTGTAGCAAAATTCTGTAAACAAATACATTATATCTATATATTAGTTTACCATAAACAATCACTGGATTGTAAACAGACATATATAAACCAAAGACTCATTCTTTCCTCTTGTTGGATTAAATCTTACGGCAATATCATTTTTTAGGACTCTGAGTATTAGAAGATAGGTTTTTAATTATTCCTCAAAAGAGGAATAAATTTCCCAGAGATTCAAGACATTCTAGGACTGAGTTTTGTTCTTTTTTTTTTTTTGAAAATCTGAACACAACATTATACACTTGACCTAAAACCTTCCCTATAGGCAAGATCTTTTTTTATATGTTTTTATTTTACAGAGTGGTTACAGTTACATGAGTAAGGTAAGTGAGTACATTTCCTATAGAACATTGTTACCTCTTCCTTTGTTTTCCCCCTACCATCTCTTCTCTCTCCACTTCCCCAACTCTTCCCTCTCACATCCCAAGTTGTAAAGTTCATTTTCAAAATAGTGTCTTGCATTTCATTGTTTCAATGGGTCAACCTGTATCCTTATTTCAGCATTTTGTAATTTCCCTTCCCCTCCCCAAATTAAAAAAAATGTATATACAAGATGCAGGGCACCAGAATTAAATACAGTGACAACAGGGGCTATACCATGGGGGAAGAACATACAAATGAAACAAAAAATATCACACAGTACATTTTAAATACGTTAAAAACAATAACAAGCCAGAAAGAAAAAAACAGTTGTGTCCCTATCTTGGGGTTCATTTCACTTAACATCATCTTATATGGTCAAATGTACATAGCTTTTGACCTTTCCTGTTTGTTTTAGACATATACTAGTTATTGCAAATAAGGGAAACCATAGGACCTATGTTTCTTTGTAAGTAGAAGTAAGCGTGGCTTACTTCACTTTGGTTTGGCTCTCTGGATGCACTGGCTAGCCACAGTGTCACAAAATTAAAGAGAAGTATTCTATTTAGATAATAAACCTAGAATCTCACTGAAGTTTCATTTGTGATCTGCTTTAATCTGGCTTTGACTAAAGTAGAAGCAACTGAATATGTAGGTTGTTGCATATACCAAAATGTTTCCCCTGAAATAATTCATTCTTCCACACTATTTTTTATCTCTGTTCTTTCTCAAAACTATTCTTTGGACTCAGATATACTGGAGCAATACCCCAAACCCTGCCACTCACTAACCCTGTGATTTGGCAAATTTCTTGTACTCACTAAGTCTTAGCTCAACATAAAGCAAAGGATATCTACCTCAAGAAAATATTGTCTGGATTATGTAACTATAATCTGTGACATATTTCATGCTATGGATTATAATAAGCACCAAATCAAAGTCAGATGCCCTGTTGGTTCTATCTTTTCTTCTTTATGCAACATCTTAGAAGCTAGCTATACTATAACCTCAAAAAGTAAGCCAGGCCCAAAGAAACATAGGTCCCATGGTTTCCCTTAGTTGCAATAGCTAGTATATGTCTAAAACAAACAGAAAAGGTCAAAAGCTATATACATATGACCATATAAGATAATGGTAAGCAAAATGAACCCCAAGATAGAAACAACTGTTTTTTTCTTGCTGTTGTTTTTAATGTATTTATGATGTACCAAATATTTTTTGTTTCTTTTGTATGTTTTTCTCCCATGATATAACTGTATTTGATTCCAGTGCCCTGCATCTTGTAAACACGTTTTTCAAATTCGGGGAGGGGAAGGGAAACAACAAAATGCTGAAATAAGGATACAGGTTGACCCATTGTAACAATGAGATGTATAAGACACTATGTTGAAAACAAACTTTACTTCCCATCTCCCCTCCACCCCCAAAGGAGGAGGCAACAATGTTCAATAAGAAATGTACTCATTACCTTGCCCATGTAATTGTAACCCCTCTGTACGGTGTTTTCACAATAATAAAAAAGAAAACAAACTTTATAACTTGGCGGGGGGGAGTGGTAAGGGGGCAAGGGAAGGGGAGATAGGGAGGTGGGGAGGGAAGGGATGGTAGGGGAAAAACAGAGGAGGTAACTATGTTTGATAGGAAATACATTCATTATCTTACTCATGTAACTGTAGCCTCTCTATACAGTATTTTTACAATAAAAAATATATACGAAAAAGAAAGGCTTTCATGTGTTCTTGACTTATTATTGTGCATCTGTACCAGCCATCCAACAAGAGACTGCAGCATCTAGTATAATTCGACAGCCCAATTTCCTAGTGCATTCTCAAATATCACATATGTGAAAAGCAAAACATGTGAAACCCTTCTGAAGCATTCACCTGAGTAGTGATAATTAGGTCACTAAAACGAATGATGTGACTACCAGGTGTCAGAAAACTGTCACTCATAGGCTGGCCTGGCCACCTGTTTTTAAAGTAATGTCTTATTGGAATAGATCCACATATTCATTCATTTAGGTGTTCTTGGGGGTGATTTCATACTACAAAAGCAGATTTTTTTTCAGCACTGAATTTGAACTCAGTGCTTCATGCTTGCTAAATAAGCACTCTACCCTCTGAGACATGACTCCAATCCCTTTATACTCTGGTAATTTCTTTTGAAGATAGGGTCTCCCTTTTATCCAGCCTAGCCTAGATTCACCTATTTACTCTTCCCACCATAGCTGTGAGGACAAGCACAATGCAACAATACTAAGCATTTTCTGTTGAGATGACTATCTCATGAGTATATTTTATTCATAATTATGTCAACCTTCCAAATAGCTAGGATTATAGGCTTGAGCCACCCTTGAAACAATGTGTTCTATTTCTTTTTTTTATTTTTTTTTTGTTGTGAACATACTGTACAGAGGGGTTACAATTACATGGACAAGATAATGAGTACATTTCTTATCAAGCATTGCAGCCTCCTCCTTTGTTTCCCTTCACATCCCTCTCTATTTCTTTTTTTTTTTTTTTAATTTTTTTTTTTTTTTGGGTCTGGTCGTGGGGCCTGAACTCTGGGCCTGGGCGATGTCCCTCAGCTCTTCAGCTCAAGGCTAGCGCTCTACCACTTGAGCCATAGCGCCACTTCCGGCTTTTTTCTTTTTGCTTATGTGGTGCTGGGGAATCAAACCCAGGGCCTCAGGCATGCAAGGCAAGCGCTCTACCACTGAGCCACCTTCCCAGCCCCCCTCTCTATTTCTTAATAGCATTTCTTTCTCAAAACTATCCCTCGACCTAGCCATGGTGGTTCATGCTTATAATCTCAGCTACAGAGGAAGCTGAAATCAAGGATCATGGTGTGAAGTGTGGCTCAAGTGTTAGAGCATTAGCTTTGAGCACAAAGAGGCTCAGGGACAATGCCCAGGCCCTGAATTCAAGCCCCAGGACTGGAAACAAACAAACAACAAAATACCTATTCTTTGGAGTCAGGTACACCTGAACTCTACACTAGATGTGGGCTCCAAAACAGAATATAAGTAGCTATAACAGAAACCTTATGGAATACAAATCCTAAAGCAATCACTTTGTCTTAAATTGTGTGTTACCTGAGTAAGAAAATGCAGCAAGAAGATTCTTTTTTTTTTTCAGTTTGGAGGTTTTTTTAATTAATAAGCTTTTTTGTTGTGAAAATACCATACAGAGGGGTTACAATTACATGAGCATTGTTGCCTCCTCCTTTGTTTCTCCTTACCATCTCTGCCCTTCCATCTCCACCCCGCCCCTCATCCCCCACCACCAAAGTTGTAAAGTTCGTTTCTTGACATAACGTCTTGTATATCTCATTGTTGCAATGGGTCCACCTGTATCCCTATTTAAACAATTTGTTTTTTCCCTTCCTCTCCACAAATTATACCAACATCAAATACAGTGAAAACAGGGGTTATACTATGGGGGAGGGACATACAAAGCAACAAAGAAATCATCTTATAAATATGTTAGAAAGAATAGCAAGAAAGAAAAACAATTTGAGTCCTTATCTTGGGTTCATTTCGCCTAACATCAACTTATCTGACTATTTCTGCTTGTCTCAGACATATACTAGTTATTGCAAATAAGGGAAACCATGGGACCTGTTTCTTAAGTGAAGTACGCCAGGCCCAAAGAACATTCTTAAAAGAGAAGGGCAGCTGAATACATTCACAACCCAAGTATTAAAATCTTTCTAGGGTTCATCTTGATGATCAAGACAAACGACAATCTAACATTGAAAAATGAGGAAGAGTCCAAAATGACTGGACCAAAAATGGAGATTTTAAAATCGTGTACGTCTCTCCTTCATTTCCAGAGGAAGAAGAAAGGTTTTCTTGCTAGGTTATCCACGCAGAGCTTTGGAACTTCAGACACTGAAGAAGAAAGAAAATCAACATCCCTTGCATCTACAGCAGACACACTAAGTCCAAAAAAGTAACTTTGATTTACAGAATCAAAGCCTAGCTAGAGAGAGGGGAGTGAAGGTAGCTTGTGGAGAGAGTGTCCTGAAGTGTGGATTATCAACACTTTGTCAGTGGTTGAGTTATTGTGCTGGGTCTTCAGAGCGAAATGCTCCTAAGGACAATTCCTCAACAGATGCCAGCAAACATCTGACTCACTTCACAAATATTTTAGGTCATTGACTTTGATTTGTTTGAATGGGATTCTATGCCAGGCTGTGGTCCAGTTTTAATTAGGACCAGAAATAATGACAAGAGGCACATTATAATAAAGAATTGAGTTATGCAGAGAGTACTATGGAACAAAGAAAAGACAAATCGTGGTGGATATGAAAAGCAGAGATGGTTTCAGAGAGATTATGCTTTGGCTGAATCTTATAGCAACCAGTAAAACCTGTCCAAGACATGGGTGGTGAGTGGTCACAAGTCAGAAATGATCTACGACCCTATGGGGGTAACTCTATATCCCCTTTGAATGGATTGCTGACATCTCATCTAGCAACACGGACACTCTACTCACTTTGCACCAATATCTTTTTTTATAGATGAAGAGACATGAGATACCCCCTGAAGAAATTAATGCAATTAAAAGAACTTGATGGAATACCATTATTTGTATCTTATTATCACTTGCACAAGTTGACCTTGTGGTCAACAATTTCCTAAGTGTTGTCAACTGAATGGTGATTATCTTGGTAACATTGAACATTCAGGCCAATCTAGCCATTTGGGAACTGCTATCATCCATTTTGTTGTTGGTGGTGGTAGTCATGGGTCTTGAACTCTGGGTCTAGGCACTATCCCTGAGCTCTTCAGCTCAAGGCTCGCTCTCTACTACTTGAGCCACAGTGCCACCAGGGCCCAGCTGTTATTAACCATTTTGAAGTTGGCATAGAAAGAATCTTAGAAAGGAAAGTTTTTCTGTTCAATGACTTTTATAAAACTTTTACACTTTTTTCTTTTACTCACAAGATTTCAGATATGATTGTCTGACTTATTTCTGTCTCCTACAAAAATTTTTAAAGGCTAATTTAAGTCAGTAATACCAGGGAACCAATCTTACCTTTTAAATTTTATCAGTGATCTTTTACATGACCTAAGGGAATCACTTTTCCTAACTGGATAACATTTCATATTAATCCAAATCTGAGAAAATGTATGAAACAGGGAGTAGGTTTCAGTTCATGGCAGCTCTTTCCATTTCACTTTTTTTTCCTGCTTTTTGGAGGAACTAGGGATTGAAAGCAGGAACTTATGCTTGTAAGGCAAACACTCTACCATTTCAGCCACAGTTCAGTCATTTTACTTTTAGGTTGTTTATTGGATAGGATCTTGTACTATTGCTTGGAATGGCCTTGGACCATGATGCTCTTACCTCTGCCTCTTGAGTAGTCTCGTTACAGTCCTCTTGATACTTTATACCTCAGTCTAAGCTATCGTCTCTCTTTTTATATGCATCTGTCAATAAGTACATGCACACACACACACACACACACACACACGCACACACACACACACACACACCCCACATACTTTTTTTCTTTCTCCTAATCTGTTCAACAAATGGAAATTAGGCCAATAGTACAATTTCATTGTTCAAAACAAATAGTTTGCCTTTGAAATTATCTTCACTAAGATGCCTGCTGGTTGTATAAAATCTAAATCTCGAGCAAAACATCCATTTCTGTTGATTATGCTCTACAGAACAGCTACTTTCCATCCTATCACCGAGCATTAATATCTTAAGGAGAGGATGCACAAGCCCTAGGGATGTCCATTTTCATTCTGAAACTTGTGAAGAGAAAGACCTCTTCAGATTTGCCATTCCAAGGCTGTGCCAAGAATTTAATTGTAGCATGAAATTAACCAGTTATAAAATACTGTCCCTGTGCCCTTGCCTTCCAAAGCAATATGCACTAAATAATTTGCTTAATGGCTTCTAACATGAGACCTCAATTTAATAACCAAAGTGCCCTTACTTGTTGGATGAATTCCTGGTGAGAAATGCTCTGTGTGTAATCCATCAAAACATTAATAGATTACACACACACACACACACACACATAAAAACAAAAGCTCCGCTATGCCAAGATGAAAAATTTCAAGCAAACTTGTCTAGTAGATGACTGTATCTTTGTGTGAATGCACCTATTTCCTTCTTCATAGCTGTGTTAAGTGTGTCACTGTGATGAAGTTAAGGGAGCGCACAGGACTGTGCTCCATGAGATGGCCAGACACCCTGCTATGTACCTGTCTTCCTTTATAGACATTGTCTTTTAAAACATCAATTTCTGCATTATCTTCAGTCTTAATTGCCAGCATATTTTAATATTTTAGACATGGTGGTGATGCTCATGCCTATGACCAGGTTGCAGTCACAGCAAAACGTGTGGAAGCTTTTGGAGCACAGGTGAGCTGCACCAAGGAGACAAGCAACAAGTCCATGCTCTGGAGATTCACGCCTCCAGAACTGATGTCCCAGCAGGCCTCATTCATGAGGTCCTTGGGCACCTCCAGCCTCTTCCTCAGGATGGAGCCCTGGGCCAAGCACGCCTTGAACAGAGTGGTGCATTCTCAACAACAACTACACTGATGAGGAGTGAGGCCTAGCTGGTTTAGGTGTCCCAGGTATATGAACTAAGGCAGCAAATGCAAGAATCTGAATGTCTGGGAGACAGCCTAGCCTGGGAAGGTGGCTTAGTGGTACAGTGCTTGCCTAGCATCCATGAAGCCCTGGGTTTGATTCCTCAGTACCACATCAACAGAAAAAACCAGAGTGGGCTGTGGCTCAAGTGGTAGAGTGCTGGCCTTGAGCAAAGAGAAGCTCAGGGGCAGTGCCCAGGCCCTGAGTTCAAGCTCCAGGACTGTTAAAAATAAAATAAAATATCAGTGTTAATGGTTCTCAGTGCCAAACATTTGGCTTGTAGAAAAGCTACATCACATTGTGATTAATGGGTGACTTTTTTGGAAAACTTTTACTATAAGGGAAATAGAGTCAAAAGGTTTTGTGTTATTTTTTACTTTGTAAAATGTCAAGGGTTTCTTCTCATATTTACTCCTTAGAAGCGTTTTGCAAACATGCACATTCAAAGACTAAAGAAGTGGATACAGTGTGGTTTTATGGTAAGCTGACTAAAATAGTCTAAGCCTTCCTCCTTATGTATCTTAATCTGAATTTTCAGTTTAATTTATTTCCACTCAATGTTTTGGTTTTGTGAGGCCTGAGGCACTCAGGATGGCAGAAAGGTTAATACAAAAGAGAAAATTATAATTTGAAGCATTTCTAAACCCTTAATTTGACCACTTTGTTTTTTACTTTTATACTTTAAAAAACTGAGAAGAAGTGATTAAATTGTTCATCTATGTATAGTATTTATAGTGAAGATGATTAAATATAAAGATTTGATAAAATAATAGAACATAACTTGCACTCCGTATTTCAAAAGCAAATGTTCGAAAATTGTCTATTAATTTTTAAGCTGCAAAAAGTGGAAGGCTTTTTTTTGATGCATTTAAGCGATGTCTCATGCTATTCGTGTGGTAATTGACTGCCTAAATATGACAATTAGGGTTTGAATAATATAAATCAAGACTGTAGAATATTTTAAAAGGTTTGTAAATTAGGTATTTGATTAACTTGAATTACTTATACAGGAGAAGAAATATAATTTGATACAAAACTTTAATTATAATTAGTTCATTGCCCTGTTAACATTTTAAATGTTAAATTTGCTTGGTTCAGTTTTTCTTTTTCACTCCATCTTAATGAACATGAAAGTGATGAAGGGTAATACTCTCTTCTTTCCAAAGTTCAGTTATGTATACATATAACTTAAATAAAGTTTGTACTTGATCTTAAATGCAAGATATCATGTTTCATCAAGTTACCAAGAACTAGGTTATGCCCATGATGAATAGATCATCTCCTCATCTTCTCCTTGGAGAGCTTTGTACAAAAAGGGTGTGGCTCAAGTGGCAGAGCACTCACTTAGCATGTGTGACGATTATAACGATAATGCCTTCAGAATTCATGTAGCAGAATGATGAATGTTTTATTCACCAAATTGCTCAAGGAGTTACAACTTGTAAATGTGTCCATTCCATATTATTCCTCATCTATTAAAATTCAATACAGTCTTGTCAGAAACTCACAGGAGAAGCTGGTTGTCCATAGGGATAGCCCTGTTCTGTCAGGTTCACTGTCACCTGTTCAGTGAATCAGAGTTTGATCTGTGTGACTGAGGTAACAAAGCATGCATCCATTATTGAAAGTCATGATTAAAAATAAATACATTCATGCACTTGCTTGGGAGAGCATCAAGAGGCAATAGGAAGGACTCATTCATTCCTCCTCATGCTCAATGAGACCATTTTAATTTTTTTCCTCCAGGTTATCTCTCCTACAATAGTTCATATATGCCATCCAGCCTGAAGTGAACTTTTCATTCAACTCCGGGGTGACAGAGGTCATGCTGTCTTCATGTTAACTAAACCACAGTCTGTTTCAAATCCATATTGCCAATTGTGCTGAATTAAAGATAGAGGTTCTTTGTTAAAGGCAACGCACACAGGGGACTATGTTGATACCTTTAAGCTGACTTTTCTGTAGGATTCTAAGTCGCATTGAAATGGAAAGACTTGGAGTGATAGGCTCCCTGCATTAATGACAAATCCACAAGCGGCATTCCTTCTTAAAACCCAATATCAAACTAATCTTTCATTCTTCTACTTTAATGCAATAATATAACTGCCCAGGCTTAGTGTTTCCACCTCATTTCAAAATGCTCTGTTACATGTACACGATCTCCTTGGAGACTTCTAATCTTATAAGAAGTGACCACATACGCACCCTTTGACTACGGGTTCAAAAGCAGGTCCTTTTATTTTCAGGTCATATGTGAAACTGATGGAAATCTTTAGAAAAATCATGAGGTGTCAATCTCAACCAGAGCCTCACAAAGGCATATTATCTCAAGTCTTTACAAAGAGTCTGTTTATCATAAGGAACGCTTCTGTCAGCTTGTCATTGGGAATGATATCATCATGGTACCTATCATTAAGTAGAATTGTTTGTGGTTATAAAACAGAGTAAGACACTGTAATTAAAATATTCATGGAAGTATCTGGTTGTTGTGCTTACCCTTCCCTTGTATTGTCCTTTTGTTAGTCTCTGGCTTTTCCAAGTAATGGATATTATCTCTGCCCTGCAACAATGCACTACAGCTGAGCATTCCTGCGCTCTACCAACTACGCTTCTCCGATTTTATTTTTAGCTGACACACTTGGCCATGATGTTTAGTTGGATTATTCTCTGCCAGTTTATTTTTGGTAGACTGGATCACAGCACCTTGTCTGTTGCTTCTCTCTCTAGTTATCTACCCTGCTATTTTATTATTTTGCTGTTGTCGGAGATGTTCATTCAGACAGACATAATCACTCTTCTCCTATACCTGTGTAGTCCATTCTAAATTTGTGGAAAAACTTTACGTGAGTCAGGGGAAATGTAGCATAGCAAGTATTGCTTGTATTTTTATCTGAGTGGCAGCCGACTAACACTTAGAGGACAATTTATCTACCTGAATTGGAATAGACATCACTAATATACATGGCAGATTGATTGATTGCTCAGCTTTAGTGGACCTATTCTTTATTAATGAGATTCAGTATGATTTGCTAACAAGGTTTTACTGGCCAGTCATTCCCCACTTCCCCATCACTTTATCCCATTTAATCTCTTAGATTTTGTACCATGTTTTGAACATGTGTGTGTCTTTTCTGTTTTGACTTTAAATGAATGTGGGCTAACTGAAATAAATCAACACAATATTAAAACATAAACAGAATTGAAATGGACAACAAAATATGCAAAGCCAGAAAATAAAATCCTTGAAAATGATTACCAAGTAAAAATTACACAGGAAGGAAAAAAGTAATCCAACAATAAAAAATGACATTTGAAAGAACTAGTTCTGGAAAGAATGTGTTTGTACTAACAAGTTATAAAGCATCATGTGAGGTTTCTTCCAGACTTAAATATGCTATTTTCGCTAATTTGATTGGAGTTGCATGGAGTTCAATCAGGGCACAACCAAATTTATGAGAAAAGTCATAAACTATATGTCTCTTAGTCTTTTGTTTCATTGCTCATTGGTCCATTGATGAAACATAATTCATTGATTACGGTCTTCTTCTCAATTAGTTGAAAGGAAATATACAGAAGAGTTATTTAAGGTACTAGCTTCATCCTGAACAAGTATCCCCTACTATAAAATGTCAGATTGAGTGTGAGAGAGAATCAAAAGGAAATACTTTCCCTTCTCCATGTACTCACTATCGGTACTTCCCTACCATTTGTCTTTTTAATTTCTCTAGTATTGTTCATTTATTGTAAATCACAAAACATTATTCTTCTTCTACAGAAAGCACTAGCTGCTGAAAAAACCAACAACAATGTTCTCCTAATGATGACCTCAAAAACAATTTGATTGGCAAGTGATATCCAACCCCATTTTGTCACTCATTTAAACACAGGGTTACAGTTTTGTATTATAAACAGACAGACAAACATGTTTTTAATCATATGTGAAATGACAACAAGCATCCCCATAAGTTAAGCTTTCCTCCAGGAAAATTGCTAAGAGCTCAAGTTTCCCCATGGAAGCCTGGCTCCCTTTGTAAAAGAGCTGGACATGCTTGAGTTATAATTACTGCATCGTGGTGATTGAGACAGGAAGAGGTCTTTCCCAGGCAAAGGGCAGCTGGAGTCCATCCGCCCAGCCTCCCCAGAGTCCCCCAAAGCCATACAAAGGAATTTACAGCATGATGCTAAACATGAATCGTTCTCTAGCACAGAAATCAAACTACAAAGAATCCAAAAAATGTTGGATTTTTAACTCATGTAGACAGAAGATAGAGTCATTTTATCTCCATGTTTCATTATTTTTAATTCTCTTTGGCCAAAAAAAGTGACAGTAATTTAATGGGTAAGTTTCATAGAAAGAAAATTTTAAAATTAGATGTGTCAGAATGGAACACTTTCAAGGTATTTCCTTTTAAATATCTACAAGTCTGTTAGTCAATTATACTATAAATGTCACCTGCTCTAACAGTTTATTAAACTGTTCCTTTGGCAAAACCATGCTCATGATACTGAATGAGGTAACTGCAATTTGGTTTGACAAGTGTTTGAAAACCTACTCTTCAGAAGAGAAAGTAACTTTGCACTTAGAAGCCAGTTTAATGGTTAAAAGCCCAAACTACCAATAATTATATTTTTATTACCTTTTCTATTGTCAAGGTTATGTCCAGCGGGGTTACAGTTCCATAAGTAAGGTAGTAAGTACATTTCCTGTCAAACTTGTTTCACATTCCCTCATTTTCTCCTACTCTTTTGGAATCTATTTATATTCAAAATTTTATCGTATAGTTTTAATTATTTCAACACAAAGAATGAAATACGTGTTTGAGAAAATGAAATACAGTGATGAAATACCCTCAGATGGAGGCTAGGTATGTGTGTCATTTGCAGATACTCACAGCAATCTCTCTCTCTCTCTCTCTCTCTCTCTCTCTCTCTCTCTCTCTCTCTCCCTCTCTCTTTCTCTCTCTCCCTCCTCTCTGTGAATGTGTAAGTATATGTATGTGTGTGTATGTGTGTGTGTGTGTGTGTGTGTCTTTAGCATGTGTGCCTGTGCATTTGTGTTTGATGGTTCTGCGGGCCTGTTGCTCTTGCTCAGCCTTTTTGCTCATGGCTGGCATTCTACCACTGGAGTTACTTCTCCAGCTGGACCCTTTGCTGCTTAATTAGAGATAGGTTCTCACAGGTTTGTCTGCCTGGGCTAGTTTTGAAATTTGATCCTCAGTTCTTAAACTTTCTGAGTAGCTAGTAAAACAGTCATGAGCTACCAGTGCTGAGCTCCTTTTCTTTTCTTATACAGGTTTCTACCCTAGCTAAATTAGAACCTTTTGAACATGGAACCATCGGTCATTATGGTACCATGTCTCATAATGAAGAGAAACATTGCAACAGTGGCAGTATAGGCAGAAATAGTAGCAATGCTAATAGTATTATCACTTAACCAACTCAAACCCATATGTCGTCAATGCTATTGGCCAATGTGTCACATGTGTGGTGTTATTCTTTCTTTTAACAATTGAACAAATGAATATTAAGCTTGTACAAAACTGAACAAAATGAATTTAAGAGTTAAGGAAGTTTCACTAACACTAGCAAAAGAAGCAAACAATTCCAGCTTGTATTCAGTAATAAGATTTCTCTACTGCCAGTCTCTGTTCTTCACCACTCACAGCCATAGAAGCACTCCAAAGTTCTTACAATGCAATAGCAATCTACTGGTTTATCAAAATAGCTTAAAATAGGAAAAGCATCCTATATGTATTAATTCACTAATTAGGTATGTCCCCATCATTTCCAATATTTACCATAAGTAAATATTGCCAGTAATTGAATCTACTGTGATCAGAGATTTTCACCAGTGCACATGTCAAGCATGTGTAGATCCACATCTCTCTTTTATTTTGCTTCTTAAGTTTCAGGTCTGGGACTGTTAGTTCTGAGCTACACTGGAAGTCCCCTAGTGTGTAGATCATAAAGGTATTAGAATCAAGATCTCTCACAGATCTGCTAGCTGCACAAAGGTTTTATCCTCCAGGCAATTGTTCATTGGCTCTGATGAATATACGTGCTTCCCCTCCATTTGCTATTCAGAAGTTTCAATGATCCAAACAGAGGAAGTTCTAGACATCTGCTGAACACATTGGGTTATTCATTTACAAGTTGTTAAGAGGGTAGATCGTGCGTTTATTGTTTTTAAGAGAGCGAAAGCTCTCCTCAAATGTGTATACGTGTCTGCATGTAATATCGTTTTATGAGAGTATTTGAAATTTCTCCATAGTTTTTCAATT
Organism: Dipodomys spectabilis; assembly: GCF_019054845.1. Taxonomy (NCBI): domain Eukaryota; kingdom Metazoa; phylum Chordata; class Mammalia; order Rodentia; family Heteromyidae; genus Dipodomys; species Dipodomys spectabilis. Next base: position 6,519,753 of record NW_024870728.1, read on the forward strand.
TCATGCTTAAAAATCGTTCCAAATGAACCACAAAACTCTAACAAATATTGTGAAATCTTCATACCTCTAATAGACACCTCAGACTTCATGTTTCTCCCAAACTAATTATGCTGCTTTCCTCATATCAGTTAATAGAAATACTGCTCTTAAACATTTCTCTCACAGTCCATATTCAATCTATTACCAAATTCTGTCAATTTTACCGTTAAAATGACCTCTAATTCTACAAGATCCCACACCTGTCGCCTTGTTATTGGGATCCAAGACACAGTCTTCCCTCACCTTCGATGTTTCTACAGCCTCTGGATTCATGTGAGTATTTATGCACTTTTTATCTCACAGAACAACCAGAAAGATCACTCTTCAAATTATAGAAATTAGATTATGCTATTCTTCTCCTCATACACTTCAATGGCCTCTTAACTCATCCCAATTTCACCTTTAAAATCGAGGCCCTGTGGGTAACTTCCCTGGCCCTACAGGATTGGCCACCATTTCCTCTAATGTGTCATCTTATCTACACCTCACACTCCTGCTCTGTTCTAGTCACACAGTGGGTCTTGATGTTCTTCCCATGTGCCATTCACAGCTCTCTTGTTAGTTTTCCTATTTCCTGGAAGTCTGTTATCTCAGAATACAGGACTGCCTCCCTAATTTGTGTCAGGTTGTAACTCCAGTGTGACATTATTCCTGAGATCCCTTTAACAATTGACTTTTTTTTTTTAATTTTAAAGGTGATATACAGAAGCATTACACAAATCAGGTAATGGGTACATTTCCTTTTGAGCAGTGTCATCCCCTCCTATATTCGCTCTGTTTTTCATCTCCCTACATCCCTCCCCTCCCCTGTGGTATAGTTCGTTTCCAACATAGTATCCAGTGGCTTTTGCTGCTGAATTGCTTCACCCTTTGTCCCACTGTTTCTGTGTTTCCTTTTCCCCTCCTCAAATCAGACAAACTTATATGCAAAACACAGGGTACAGAAATAAAAAACAGTGGCAGAGGGAATAAACCAAAGGGAAAAAAAGACTGAAGAAAAGAAAAATACCCACAAACAGTGCAATAAAAAAAAAAAACCTCTTACTTCCATTTCTTGGAGTTCGTTTGGATAAGCCTCATTTTATATGATTATGGACACGTAGCTACCGAGCCCTTGCAATCCTCACCTAAGAAAACCCTCCTTTGTTCTTAATAAGCTGCATGCTTTCCCTCAGTTGTCATAATTAGAATGTGCCTATAAGCCTGCAAAGTAAACTCAATGAATAGTAAAAGACAAATAACTACACCTGGACCTGACTAATTAAGCAATGGACTTTGAATCGCACCATCTTCATGTCCCTAGCATTCATTGTCCCTAGTCAATTTTCTTCATATAACTTTGTACATTTTAACTTAGTCTGTACTCACATCTTTAAGTCTGTCTTCCCATACCTCTGTTCCCATACCTCTGTTTTACTATTTACTATTTTACTGTTTTGTCACTGCTTTATTCTAGGCACCTGGAAAAATGCCTGTCATAATATAGACTCAATATGTGCTTAAGGAGAAACTTCATATAGGAATAAAATAGCAATGCCCAACACATAAACCTCAGCCTAACAGAAAATTAAATCTCCTTAGTAATGCTCTCCATTCAGTGCAGAACCACTTCATTTCTTATTCCAACATCAGAAATATGCTGAGTGGTGTACTTAGCCCTAAATCAGAGACTAAGTGCAATTTACTAATTAAAATAATGGATTTTAAATGCTGGTGTTTCATTTAAAAAAAAAGTTGGACATCCAACTGAAAGTGATTTTCTTTCAAGACAAAGAAAATGAAGTATCCTTTTATTAATTTTTCTGCATCCTGGTGAGTGAGCAACACTCATATGTGCTATTTATCATGTAAGAGTACTCTGTGTGTATTTCCTCACATGAGCTTTGTTGAGAGTAACTTTTAACTAGAGTCATGTGTTTCAAGAAGGGACTCATTTCAGGGAGGGGGTACTGATTTGCCTTCTATCAATTTGTGATTAAAATTAATTTGAAAATAACTCATACATTTATAATGAAAATGTTTTATTTAAGCAACCTCAGAGTTAGAAACCTTGGAGCAATTTTATTAGCATACTCAAGTTCTACTCCAGTGGTTTCATTTGGACATGATCTCTCTGATATCTATATCCATATCTATCTATATATCATCATATATTCTTTGCTCTATAACAATTAGAAAAAGGCATATTTAGATATTCATTAACAACATTAAGTCTCAGCACAGATATTCATTAACAACATTAAGTCTCAGCACTAGTATGTTTTGTTTTGTTTTCAAAATTTCAGAATGGCCACCTTAGTTACAAGACTGAGAAAACCCACCAGCAATCTAAGCAGCATGAAACAATATCCTTAGACAAAACATCATACCTCAAATATCCATAAACATCTCTTCAGATCTGACACTCTTTTGAAAGTAAACAATACCTTCACTTTTCCACTGGAGTTCTTGAGAGTTATTCAGTTGTCTCGGGGCTGGGTCTTAGGAAGATCCATTCCTTGCTGTGATTTCTCCTGCACTGGAGAACTCGGATCGCATGCTGACTGACTGCCCATATGCCACTCTGTCCTGAAAAATCCCTTTCTCCTGCTAACATCTGTCTGTTTATTTCAGATATAGGTCAGCCATTGAGCTTCTTAACCCATAAAGCCAGTGCTAGATCCAGTATATAATTACAGCAAAATAACTAAAATATATAAGTCACTCTGAGAAAGCTACATGAGGAGATTCTTGGGGATGCTTAACTTTAACGTGGCCCTTGGAAGGACCCTTATTGTAGTCTCTAATCTGGGTTAGCGGGTGACAGAGAAGCCCTCGGTCATGGCTGATACAAATATGAATGTAATGCAAATTGTAAACTGATGCTTTCTGAAGTTCATACTAATCATCTTAGGACAGCAGGTGACTCCTGAAAACAATGAACCAGAAGAACCAATGCCATTTGACTCACAAAGAATTGCCCTTAGATATACACTGAACAACATTAACTTTCTACACAAGCATCAAAAGAATAGATAGAGCACCTTTACTAATTTAATTGACTTAGAGCCAAGCTGTAAAAGGAGTTGAGGGATGACCAAGGCAAGTTTCTGAATTTTTCTCTCCTAGTCTTACACTTCTATAAATTAAAAAAAAAAAAAAACCACTACCCATGAGTTTGATATTCTAACCAAAATTACTGCCATGTCTGAATATCTTGTTTAGCTTAAAAAAAATCAATCTGAATGGCCAGTTTTAATATAGAAACAAGGAAAGCAGCTTGTCTTCCTCTGGAAAGTGATTGGAATTAATCACAAACACAAGAGGAAGCCAAAATTCGTGAGGGTTATTAAGATACTGTTTAATCTCTCCCCTTATCAACACATTAACCTTGTTTTCTCTGCCTGAGCACTAACTCCTACAGCAAAACTAGGTCAGAAACTCACAGCAGATCAGATCAGCAGATTCCCAGCCGTCAGACTCCCACACACGGCTGCTTTGAGATCGCTTCTACAGGCTATGGCTGAGGGCCTTTGTCCTGTGCTTCTCCATAGCACAGGCGCTATGGCTAACAAAGGAGATTTCTATGCTACCTGCAGATCATTTGTCTATACTCCCAGGCTATCTGTCAACTGTTCATTTTTCTGAACCTTTGTTCATTTACCTGTCTTGCTTCACTTGTATGATGATGCTTCAGCACACTTTGATATACAAATAGGGTTGTTCCTTTTTGTTCATTCCTCCAGTGAAAACAAATCCAGTGAGATGAGTTGCTTGTGACCAAAGTAGTTATTCACACTGTGTTGGGTTAGTGTATCATTTACTAAAATGCACATCATCCTAGCTACTCAAGAGGCTGAGATCTGAGGATCACCGTTCAAAGCCAGCCCAGGCAGGAAAGTCTGTGAAACTCTTATCTCCATTTAAGCACCAGAAAACTCTGGGAGTGGAGCTATGGCTCTAGAGGTAGAGAACTAGTCTTGAGCAAAGAAGCTAAGAAAGTGCTCAGGTCCTGAGTTCAAGTTCCAGGACTGCCACTAAAAAAATAGTAATAATAAATGAAATCATATCAATACATGTTCTTAGTATGATAAAGTCTTCTGTCACAAACTGTGTGTATGATACTAGATGTCATAGTTACACAAAGAGAATTCATACAGCTGTTAATATTCTCTATTAATAACTCCCTGTGTAATTATGTATTTTTGGTAATCATTCAGAATATTAACCAACTCATACCTTGCTAGCATAAGCATTTGTTTGGGGGGACAACAAAATGGTAGAAAAAAAAGCAATTTGCATTTATATTTTTATTTCCCTTCCATAAACTTTGGTGTGTTTTTTTTTTTTTGGTTCTATTTGGATTATGGAAATTCTGAAACCCTGAAGTATAAATAGCTTTCAAGTGCACATACTAATATGCAATTGCAAGTTTTTTTTTTACAGAGCTGTAAGTAATCTAATTCCATTTCTGACTGTCATTTTAAAAGAGGAAATATAACCTCATATAGATCCCTTGAGGGCATCCACAGGGAATAGAGACATTGCTAATCAGCCTAAGTAGTCCTTTGTGTCAGAACCACTTTGCTAAAATTCAGAGTTGTCTTCCAGACTCACAATGTTTAGGGAAATTTCACTAACATTGCATCTGTTTCATTAGGATTAAGAAAAGCCCCATCCTATAGTAGAAATTATGCTCAGAAAAACATGAACTGGGAATAAATTTTCTTGATGCTTTTTAATTTAGAAAATATATCTTACATTGTTTTGTAAAATGTTATGACTCTTAGCAAAATAAGAAAGAGACATTTGCTTAAAGGGAATCCTGGAGCCCAATTGTAACCTGATAGGGATTGGAATATAGGATAGTATTCTTTGAATTTATTTTATTATTATTTTTTGCTTATGTGGTACTAAGGGATTGAACTCAAGGCTTCATGCATGCTAGGCAAATACTCTATACCACTAAGCCACACTCCCAGCCCTTAGGGAAATACTTTGATTGCTCCTGTTTTCTGAGTCTCCATACTTGATGGCCTAACAAAGGGATTGCCTATAAATAGTGAATCTCTAAGGAAAGTTAAAGATCAGAGGTACCAGCAGTTTCTGCCTTACAGAATGTATTACTGGTGATCCCTTACTGCCTTCTTATTGGAGGATCAGTGGTTTAATACACTGACTCTCTACCTTTTCCCTTTTTCGTATGACATATTAGGATTTTGCAACCTATCCAGGCCGAATTCACTTGTCAGAAGCTATAGGTTTTGCATGCTTGTTTTCCCATAGCCATTTTAATAAAAGAAAAGAAAATCTCATTTAACGACACCTGCACAAAACCATTAGAATTTAAAATAGCAGAGGAGAGGAGCCACTGGAAGAATTCTTTCCTTCTTCATTACTTTTTCTTATTTAGATTTTTTTTTCCTCTCTTTTCCTCTCACCGAATGTTCTGGAAGCAGTTAAGGAAAACACTAACAGCATCCCTTTTCATTTATTTAGTATGTTTCCACCCCACAAACCTTTAAAGGAAAATCCCAGGTGAGAAATGGATGTGAACGAACATGAGAGTGAACAGTGACAGGAGGCCTCAAGTTGCTTTAAAAATAAGGAATTGGGCTCAGAAAGCCTAAGTGCCGTGAATGACTGAGAAAGTCAGGAGACTATTCCTTTGCTAAGAGCTCAGTGTTTTAAGCTTTCCAGGCTTTAGCACAAAAGGCATTTCAGCAGCACATATGTGATCCAGAAGGTCAATCATATGAAATCCTATTTCCATTTTTTAAGCAATCTTTGGCAGCCTGCACATTTCTGAAATTGCAACTGGCATATTTCATAGAGAATTACCATCAATGCCTTTCCAAGGTCAAACACACTTTATGTTAAGAGCTTCAATATTTATATCCTATATATTAAATCACAGTATATAGTTAAACAGGCAATCATCACACACATTTAGTAATTTTAATTAGCCTGTGTTCATTAATGCCCTTGTGAATTTTTTCTACTAGACATACATTGCATGATAAAAAAAAAATATTGGAATGTGGGTTAAAGTTAGATGTGGCTATTCTCTGTCACCATCCCGGGACCCCCTCCCCACCAAACACACGCAGGATTCGAATTTTGTTATGGGTTTTCTTAAAATACTAAAGAAACATATTTCTTATCAGGAAAGTTAAAGCAATTCCCTCCAAAATTGTGCTCTGAGGAGAGAGTGTAAGCCTATTAATATCTATAAATTGTCAGAACCCCTGTGCACTGGACATCATATGAAAAAAATAAAACTGTATTTGGCTGGATGTTAGCGGCTTATGCTTATAATCCTAGCTACTCAGGAGGATGAAATCTGAGGATCACAGTGTGAAGTCAACTTGACAAAGAAAAAAAAGTCAGTGAGACTCTTACCTCCAATTAACCAGCAAAAAGCTGAAATAAAGATGTGGCTTACATGGTAGAACATCAGCCTTGAGTGAGAAAGCCAAGTAAGCACTCAGGGCACTGAGTTAAAGTCCCAGTACCAGCACATGAATGTGCATTTAACCCCTGCCTCCAATAATAACTCCGCATTTGGACATTTGGTGCCAAGACAGGATCTCTTGAGATGGTACCCACTGGTCATCTGCCACAGTGCATCGAGGGAGTGCTTTCATTTCCTCTGGTCTAGTGATCACTTGTTTGGTTTTACACTTTTCTATTTCCCCCCTCCTCCCTTGACAATATCTAGAGACATCTCTACTGTCATATTTTCAGAAAAGAACGTATTAGGGAAGTTGCAACAATATTGGAAGCTCCATTGCTATTCTAGGTATCTACACGCTGGGAATTAACTGTCTAGAAAATGGTGGGGGAGGGGAGGGAAAGAGAGGAACTGTTGAAAGTACCAGCACAAGAGACAAGGATACAATGTTGTTTAAGGTGTGATTGACCTTTTCTCCATGTTCAGTAGATCCCACAAATGATTGTCACCAATATATACACTTGGTAATTTTCATTGTTATCATCTGAATGACTACCTGGCATTACTGAATTTAAAAAACACAGACTCAGAGTTCAAGTGCTCACCACAAGCTGAAGTCAATCAGAAGAATTCCACAGAAAATTATTAATATATAATAGAAAGGAATCTTACAACATTATAGTAACATATATAAGTGTGAAAATATTTACCAACTATACATTTCTATTTTAATAGTCCCAAAGAAAAGCATGCACTCTCAAATCAGTGTTCTCAACTATTGTTTTCTGGTTTTGTTTATCTTTCTCACACACAAAATTACTTTCCTTTGAATTGTTGCATAGGGTGACATTACTTGGTTTCTTAATAAGCCTGAATAGTTCATAAGAATACTTTCTGTTCCTTAATATCACAACATTTACAGATAATAAGCAACAGTACAAAACAGATGAAAAATCTATAATGAGCTGTCAAAATGTCCAGTTATCCAGCAAATTGATATGAAACCATTTCCCATGTTTTTAGACCGTTAAAAATAGATTACAATGTAAAAGCAGGACTTCATCCAACCCAACATGTTTCCACCTGTATCACTAGAAAACACGTGTGTGTGTGCGCACACACACACACACTGAAAACACTGCAACGCTTCTTTTGAAAAACCATGTGACGTTTACCCTTTTTAGGTGTTCATGCTCCAATAAATTTAACCTCCATTTGGAGGGCTGCAATCTAGAGCTGATTAGCTTGCAGCTGGTTTAGGTTTTGCATCATAAAAGTAATTTCCTTTGAACAAACCTGGAGCATTTGGTGCCAAACAAAAGACTTAATAACCATACAACTCTGCACCGAGAGCAAACACCACAATTCCACCTGCCTATAGCCTCACATGCCTGTGATTATTGATGAATCTAGGTCAGATCCTAGGAAGATGATGAACTTTATTTAAGGTAAGAACTAGAAGCCACAGCCATTGGTGAGTCATCAGACTTTGCCTATTGAAGTCTATATATTCCTCTGTGCTTTAACCAAGACTTTGTTGAGCATGAGCCTTTATTTGCAGGAAATTAAATCCTGTCCCCAGCCCATTGGTAATCCCATACCCTTCTCCTTATCAAGTCTAAAGGAATCCGACAAGACCCTGGTTGGCCAGGTGATCACATCACGGCCTCAGTCCCATTCATGGATTTCTGAAAGTACAAAAGGCTCAGTGTTTTAATTTATTATACTCACCGCTTTATTGCTTCCTCTTGTCTTCGGCGCTTTTCGTTCTTCTCCTTCAGATAGGCCATGTTTGTTTCATTTCGCAAGCGATCATTCTCACGAGCAATGTCAGATGCATTCTGAATCACCAGGCCATCATAGGCCTTCATCCCCATGTCTTCAACGTACTGGAGAAAGCCCTCCAACGGGTCTTGCTCAGGGTTGGCATTCATCATCTTGGAGGGTATCATGTAGAGGGTCGCGTCCTGCAGAGCGAAAACACATTGTATACCTTTACCTAAGGTGAAGGATCACAGCAAGGTGACAGCTGTTATCTTTAATACTGTGTCGGTTGAAATCTCCAGAGAGTTAGTAGTGTGGTTAGGATGTATTTGGTCCTGCTGAGTTACGATATTTGTGTTCTAGTAAGCAATAGAAAGAAAGCCATTTACTGAAGATCATTATGGAAAATAATAATCAAAGGGGATTGTGTTTTATTCAAGATTTTATTAGAAATGAGTTTTTCCTGGGTGGCTGCTGAACTGTGCATGACTGGGCTAAGATTTATACATTTTAATTTAGATTCTCCAATTGGGGAAAAGTCTCATTAGATATTACAGGCCCCCACAGTACTTAAGGAAATATTAAACGGGTATTACCTGAACATCAAACTCCCTCAAAACAGCAAAAATATTAGAAAGACAAAAGACAAAAGTCCTGTTGTGAAAAATAATATGAAAGTACAATAGAAGTGCATGTGGAAAACTATCAGGCTTAAATAATTAATCATGAGTTTGTTTCACAAAAATGTGCTCTTTTATCCAGATTGAGCAGATCCAAGTCTCATCTATTTTTCATTGTCATGAAGATTCTTCTGTACATCTAAAAATGAGTGATGAAATTATTTTTAAACTCATTTGTATTGTCTGTATTCTCCTTAAAAATTTAAATGAAAATTTATTCATCTGAAGTACTCATAAAAATATAACACCAATTGAGGAGAGACACTTCTAATAAAATTTGCATAAAACGGAATCTTTGCAAACCCCATTATTTTCGATAATGGTACTCTGTAATGGCTTCATACTATACCTTGCAGTAACACAAATATTATAAATTATCAGGACAACATAAATCCTGAGCAGATTGGTAGTTCCAGCAGTGAGAAATTGTTATTTCATTGCAACATGGGAGATTTAAAAATTCAAGCCAGAGAAGTAATTATTGAGAAATAAAAACCAAGTTAAAACAAGATGAAACAAAATTTATACACATGAGAGTATATCTTACTCTCAACTGTAAATTAGAGTCAGTACCTACTCCTCCATCCTACTGATGGGACAATTGAAAAAGGGTGCCAATCTACAGGAGTTTGAATACAGTTCAAAACTTGAATACCCATAGAGGTAACTAATATCCAATAGAAATGAGATAAGAAGATGGGCAAGAGTAGTAATGGTGAGTGGATGCAAGTGGTTGGATGGGTGAATGGATGGATGGTTGGATGAATACATGGATGGATGAGTGGATGGATGGATGAATGGATGGATGAATGAATGGATGGACAAATAGGCCATGAAACTCATTATTCCTTGAAGTACAGGTTTCCAAATTTTTTAATACAGGGCTTAAAGAAATTATGCTTTACAATCCTACTTTTGGGCATTTACCCAAATGATCACAAACAAGACCATACTAAAGCTACCAGCACAACTATGTTTATTGCAGCATTACTTACCATAGCTAAGATATGGAATCAACCCAGATGCCCCTCAGTAGATGAATGGATCAAGAAAATATGGTATATATACACAATGGAATTCTATGCCTCCATCAGAAAGAATGACATTGCCCCATTTGTTAGGAAATGGAAAGGCTTGGAAAAAATTCTATTAAGTGAAGTAAGCCAGGCCCAAAGAAACATAGGTCCCATGGTTTCCCTTATTTGCAATAACTATGCAATAAATTTTCAATAATATGTCTGAGACAAGCAGAATAGGTCAGACAAGTTTATGTTAGGTGAAATGAACCCCAAGATAAGGACTCAGATGATTTCTTTGTTGCTTTGTATGTCCCTCCCCCACGGTATAAGTCCTGTTTTCACTGTATTTGATGTTGGTATAATTTGTGGAGGGGAAGGGAAAAAACAAATTGTTTAAATAGGGATACAGGTGGACCCATTGCAACAATGAGATGTACAAGATGTTATGTCGAAAAACAAACTTTACAACTTTGTCGTGGGGGAGGGTGGGAGGGTGGGATGGGGAGGGGGATGGGAGATGGAAAGGAATGGGGAGGGAAAACATAGGAGGAGGCAACAGTGCTTGATAAAAAATGTACTCATTACCTTGTTCATGTAATTGTAACCCCTCTGTATGATATTTTCATAATTAAAAAAATTAAAAAAATGAAAATTAAAAAAAAGTAAAACTGATTGCAGAAAAGACAGGTATATTTCTCTTCCAACTTAAAAAAGCTTTCTGTTTTCAATTGCACATTCTCTATCAGAAAGAAAATTGTAGCTTTAGTTAGCTTTAGTATGGCCTTGTTTGTGATCATTTGAGTAAATGCCCCAAAGTGGGATTTCTGGGTTATAGGAGAGCTCTATGTAGAGTCTTTTGAGGAACCTCCATACTCTTCCAAAGTAGGTGAACAAGTTTACACTCCCACCAACAATGCAGTAGGGATCTCTTTTGGCCACATCCCCTTCAGCATCTGTTGTTATTAAAGTTCTTGATTACAGCCATTCTAACTGGGGGAGGTGGAATCTCAATGTTGTTTTGATTGACATTTCTTTTATGGCCAGAGAAGTTGAGCATTTCTTCATGTGCCTATTGGCCATTCTTATTTCCTCTTCAGAGAAGTCTCTCTTTAAGTCTTTAGCCCACTTATTAATCTGGTGGTTGTTTCTTTGAAGAACCAACTCAGATGCCCCTCGGTAGATGAATGGATCAAGCAAATGTAATACACACACACACACACACACACACACACACACACACACACACACACACACACACACACACACTGGAATTCTATGCCTCCTTCAGAAAGAAAGACACCGCCCAATTTGTTAGGAAATGGAAAGACTTGGAAAAATTATATTAAGTGAAGTAAGCCAGGCCCAAAGAAACATAGATCCCATAGTTTCCCTTATTTTCAATAACTAGTATATGTCTACAATAAGCAGAAAAGTTCAAAAGTTATGTACATATGATCACAAAAGATGATGCTAAGTGAAATGAACCCTAAGTTAGGGACACAGGAGGTTTTATCTTTCTTGCTGTTGTTTTTAATGTATTTATAATGTACTATGTGATTTGTTTTGTTTCTTTTGTATGTTCTTCCCCCATGGTACAATCCTTGCTTTCACTATATTTGATTCTGGTGCCCTGCATCTTGTATATACATTTTTCTAATTTGGGAGGGGAAGGGAAATAACAAAATGTTGAAATATACTGTTTGGCCCATTGTAACAATGAGATGTACAAGACACTATGTTGAAAATGAACTTTACAACTTCGGGGTGGGGGAGGGAGGAGTTGGGGAGGTTGAGAGGGAAGGAATGGTAGGGGACAAACAAAGGAAGGGGTAACAATGCTTGATAGGAAATGTCTTCATTACCTTACTCATGTAATTGTAAACCCTCCGTACAGTATCTTTACAATAAAAAATATATAATAGAAAAAAAGAAAATTGTAATAATTGAGCCAGAAAGAAAAAGGGAAAGCAAAAGCAATTAACATTAGGGAAAAATAGTATTTAAAGTTATAAAACTCCCCCTGCTAGGACTAATGAAATTCATATAAAAATATATATTGTTGGGCATGGTGGCTCACATCTCTGACAAGGAGCTCAAAGCCAGTCTGAGCTAGCTCTGGAGATTCACACACCCCTGTTTATCATGGAAAATCTAATCTCTCTTAATACAAACAAAACAAAACCAAAAGATCTAAATTATCATGCACCACCTTATACTTTCTTCCAAAGCTCAGATAAATATTATGAAAATAATAAACTGTTGAACGTAAAAGTTCTAGCCTTTCATTCTTTTCAATTATAAATCATTACCATTCTGGCTTTTATAAGAATAATCATGATCTGAGCTACAGGTATGGGAATTTTACCACATGGTAGAGTTTATTGGCATTGCAGCAGTCAGTCCATGATTGAAACTCAGTGAAGAATCGCTACAATCCAACAAATCTTTGAAACTGGAGGCTTAGAAAGGGTTATTTGTTGATAGGAAGTTTTGGTATGTTAAATTTTTTATCATGCTTTGATTTTAAGCTCTAGTGGGTTTGAGATTAAATGGGTCTTTTCATTCTAGCTACCTAATGTAATTGAATTGTATTTTAATATTGGTCCATCTGATTAGATTCTTCAGTGGTAGATCCGCAGAGGGATAGGAAATTATTGCTACAAATGATCTCTATTTAGGGGGAAAAGGATGAAAGAACCATAATTAAATTATTACCACAAACCTCCTTCCATGGAGGACTTTAGCATTAGATGTGATTGGGTTAAAAACTTTATGGCAATTAATGTTGCCCAAAGTAGACTAGCCAAGTCAATAATCAAGGATGCTAGAGATCACGCTTCAGGCAGGAAATTATTACACTCACTCTGTCCTCTAGCATAACTCCATATTTCCAAGTGACATAAGGCATTGTAATCCAAAGCCTTGCCAATTCTCCTTGAAGTGTTTTAATTTGGAAATACAATTCAAATGGTCTTTAATGATTAGCATAAAGTTTTTACAGCTATTTGTCAACAAGTTTTTTTTTAATCTTTGGATATTAATTAATTTTGAATCACTTTTCAAAATGCCCAGATTTTAAAATCTTCCTATTCTAAGAAAACAGTCAATAGTATTATGGTGTCGTATTTAGGCTGTGGAAAGTTTTGCTTTTAAAGAAAAGTTTCAGGGGTTATACTGTGGGGGAGTTTGTGGAGGGGAAGGGGAAAAACAAATCATTGAAATAGGGATACAGAAGGACCTATTGCAACAATGAGATGTACAAGTCGTTATGTCGAAAATGAACTTTACAACTTTGGTGTGGGGCGGGGGTCCGCGGGGAGGGGGGTGGAGGGAGAGAAGGGTTGGGTGGGGGGGCGGGGGGAGGATGGGAAGGGGAAACAAAGGAGGAGGCTAAAATGCTTGACAAGAAATGTACTCATTATCTTGCCCATGTAATTGTTAACACCTCTGTACAGTATTTTCACAATAAAAAAAATAAAAAGAAAAGAAAAGTTTCATCGCCTGGCACCAGTGGCTCACTCCTGTAATCCTAGCAACTCAGGAGGCTGAGATCTGAGGATCATGGTTCAAAGCCAGCCTGGGAAGCAAAGTCTGTGAGACTCTTAGCTTCAATAAACCACCAGAAAACCTGAAGCGGATTGTGGCTCAAGTGGTAGAGCACTAGTCTTGAGTTGAAGAGCTGGGGGACAGTGCCTGGGCCCACAGTTCAGGCCCCACAACCAACCAAAAAAAAAAAGAAAAGAAAAAGAAAAGTTTCGCTTTTGTTCATCTAAGTGTCCAGTGTGTCTGGATCAGAGTCACTTCTTCCTTCGTTCTCCCCCATCCCAACTGTTCCTTCCCCACAAACTCTTTTCACATTTACACACACACACACACACACACACACACACACACACACACACACACAGTATTCTTGTATTTGTCCACGGCACCTTTTTTCATTCATTCACCCCTTCTCATTAACCTTTACCTTTACAGTCTTAGTTCTGGTGTTTGTTTTGTTTAGTTATCTGTTGAGTCACACTTTGTTTTAGCTGAGAAGAAATATTTTAGGTGAATCAAGCATCAAATGTAGTGAAAGTTTCATGGGATGAGCATGGGCAAATGCTTGGGTACTTGTGCACGTTCCCTGAGTACTTGTGCAGGTCCCTGGGTACTTGTGCACGTTCCCTGGGTACTTGTGCATGTTCCCTGGGTACTTGTGCACATTCCCTGGGTACTTGTGCACGTTCCCTGGGTACTTGTGCACGTCCACCTAGGTGCTTGTGCATGCCCCCAGGGTACTTGTTCACATTCCCTGGGTACTTGTGCACGTCCCCCTGGGTGCTTATGCACGTTCCCTGGGTACTTGTGCATGTTCCCTGGGTACTTCTGCACATTCCCTGGGTACTTGTGCACGTCCCCCTGGGTGCTTGTGCATGCCTCCAGGGTACTTGTGCACGTCCCTGGGTACTTGTGCACATTCCCTGGGTACTTGTGCACGTCCCTGGGTACTTGTGCACATTCCCTGGGTACTTGTGCACGTCCCCTTGGGTATTTGTGCATGTTCCCTGGGTACTTGTGCAGGTCCCTGGGTACTTGTGCACGTTCCCTGGGTACTTGTGCAGGTCCCTGGGTACTTGTGCACATTCCCTGGGTACTTGTGCACATCCCCCTGGGTGCTTGTGCATGTCCTCAGGGTACTTGTGCACATTCCCTGGTTTTAGAAATATGCTTAACTTTATTAGTAGTTATTGAACACCTGTTAGGAGCCAGGTAATAATAAAGATTAAATTGTGGCCTAGGTTCCATCCCACATTGGAAGAGCTAATAAGTAAAACAATTTCATAGTCTATGATTAGAGTCCTGATTATATCACATTTGGCATGTACCCTTCTTTTTCATCCTTGTTTGACTAAAAAAAATTAATAATTATGTAAATCTTCAAAACTAGAGAACAGGAAATAGGGACTTGTCAATGTTGCCCTGTCACACTATTTTGCTTACTTCTCCATTACAGAAGAACATTTATAATGTAGGAGAAGCTCGGAGACCATCTTGTGAGGGCACAGGTAAGAAATATTGCAGTTTGGCTAACAAGTCCCAACTAAGCAGCTTCTGGCTCAATCACTTGTGTAAGTTAAATAGCATCTTTAAGCCTCAGTTTTCACAGTTTTCAAAAAGTGTTTGGAATAGACATGTCATATGGACTCAGAAAAAAAATATGCATGGTTAACAAATCAGATGATAATGATTACTGAACACATTAATATTATCAGAATTAAGATATTAATGTTTTAAATTTATATTTATACTCAGGAGGCTGGGATCTGAGGATCGCGGTTCAAAGCTAGCCCCAGCAGGAAATCTGTGAAACTCTTATCTCCAATTAACCACCAGAAAACCAGAAGTGGTGCTGTGGCTCTTATTGTAGAGCACTTGCTTTGAGCTGAAGAGCTCAGAGACAACACTCAGGCCCAGAGTTCAAGCCTCATGACCAACAACCCCCCCCAAAAAAAACTAAACCCCCAAAATATTTGTAGTTAATACTATTAATATATCCATTAATCATAATATTAACTATTAATAATTCTCCAATTTTTCAATGTAAAAAAAGTAATATTTAACAAGATTATAACACCTTTTGTGTGCCAGAATATATTTTTACTCAAGGATAGCACTCTGTGACTTGAGCTTTTTTCTGGATAGCTGGAGATAAGTGTCTCTCAGATTTGTCTGCCTGGGCTGGCTTCAAGCCTTGAACCTCACATCTTGGCCTCCTAAGTAGCTGGGATTACAAGCATGAGTCACCACAGAATACCCAGCTAAAATAACTTCTTGGCAAATATTACTTTACTTTGGAACAGATAAGTGTAATCTTTGAGACAGTTCAACTTCTTCAACAATAGATATGTAAACACAGGCCAAGTTAGGTGTCCACACCTTTTTCCGCTAACTAAAAATGATTACGAGGAGTCCTTATCTATTTTCCCCATTGTCTGCATCTGGGACTTAAAGCCCTCACAATAAGCTAAAGAACATTTCACAGGCAACTGGACCATAGTTCAAACACACAGGAAACACATCCATGGCCTCACTGAAGAAAAGAGAACTTTGTTCATTATCTACTGCAGTACAACTGCTGCATACATTTGATGCAAGGAGAATACACAGTGAAGTCAAATCATGAATTTCTTTGTCTTTCAGAAATGCACATCTGCGACTAAGCTGCATGTTGAATAACTTGTCTTCAGTACCTCATTCTTCAGTTGGCACCTTAGAGATTGAGAGGAAAAGAAAGGCATTTCTTTCATGTAACACCTTTCCACATAACTCTATAATATTCTACTTTGTGACCTCTAATCAGTTTATGTGAGAGTGACTCCAGAGTTGGTGATTTGAAGGGGAACTTCTGCTTTGCTATGGGAAGTCCTTTTACTGAACTAATATAAAACTATAGCCATTTTTATAAGGGACACTGAGGAAGGGGGGGGGGGAGGAAGGGAGGGAGAGGGAGAATGAGAATGATATTCTAGCCTTACATATCTATTACCTACTATCCAGAAACTTTGCTTGAAAGTTGGTATCTATGGTCATTATTTGAAAGGCAAATAAATACATTTTCAATTAAATGCATGGTACTAAGACACACAATGGAATATCATAGGTAGGCGAGTTTCTTGGAATTTATGTACAACACTCAAAATTCAGGTGAGGAATTCTTTTGGGAAAGTATCAGACAACAGAATCAGAATTGCCAGGCAATCAACAGATATTGGTATGTTCCCCATTTAATACCTTTTTTCCCACTGCGGTATCCTGTATTCACCAGTGACTCCTTTTGTCTACATTTTAGATTACTGTGTCTAGAATCATGATCATTTCTATGAAAGGCACCTATGTTAGCTAAATATAACTGGATGACTAATTAGTCAGCTTTTTCTTTTAAGCTCTGTTCTTTTGTTACTTATATCCTGTTGGCTACACCCTTTATAAAAGTACTTGGTATAATGTAGTGCCATGTCTCAAATTTTTTAAGTTCTTTCTATTAGCAAAGAGGCAACAATTTAAACTGGGGAAGTATTTATCATGCTGAAATTACTATACACTTAACTTCATATTGCATTTATTAACATTTTATTCTTTCCTTTTTGCAAAACTCTTATCATTCCTTACCAATGCTGAAACTAGAGCTGAAAGCAATATTAGTTTTTCCTATAATTTCTCCTACAGAAATAACACTGTTTCCATACATATTTGGAACATAAATTAAGTATGTCCAAGTGGAATCCATAGACACATAAAGTAAGTGTTGTTTTTTCTGTTTTTCCTTTTAGTAGCTTCTTTGTCCAAGGGTCTCAAGCAGTTAAGAGACTCCTTAATGTTAAAAAAAAAAAAAGCTAGGTAGAATTTTTCAGAAATAGTTGTATGTAAAAAAAATGAAGGTCAGATATTTCTGTGGATTATTTCTATTGTCTGTTAAGATATCAGGTTACAGAGGGTTTTTTAAGGTGGGCACAAATAAGTCAGATGGATATTCAGAATGCCTACTTCTCTTCAGGATATGTGTAAGTATTTTTATTTTCATTTGCTTAAAATTCAGAACAAGCTCCTTCTGTAGAATAATTTCATATATTATGCTACTAAACCACTCTAGCGTCCCAGGAGTGGCTGAGAAGAATCTGATACTGACCTGTCAAGCAGAGCCTACAATGACCTTGCATCTTCATTCACTTAAAACCAAGTTCTACAAGTCCTATTCATATCTGAGTAAAGTATTCCACAAACCTCAGGAGTATTCATTGCTTTGTAATTCTAAGGTCCTTATGGAAAATTTCTGGAATAAAATCATTCTCCACTTACTTTGCATTTTCAATATAGAAAGTTGTGACCACTTCATTAACCAGAATTCTGAATAATATAGCAGAAATAGCTCTGTTTGGGGAGAGAATTGCTCCTCAGTATTCCAAGTTTCCTGGGAAACTTTCTAAGTTTTAGATCACAGTGGTCCTTGCAAGAAAACCCTATAAGTAAGATTTATTTTTGTGTCATTTCTTATAATGCTATTTGTGATAATCAGGGAGATCATATTACAAAAATGGGAATTGCTTTCCTGGAGAATGTCTGGATATTTGACTGTTACTCCACAGTTATTTTCTTGCACTTCATTTGTTAATGGTAAAGCTTTTGAGTTTCTACCATTTATATGTTTTTGAAGTTTACACATGACACCTGTATTAACATAGTAAAGACATTATGAGAATTTGAGTTACTATAATTTTGATTTCCCTCATAATCTAGTCATTACATCTTGCCTGATATAGAGATCCTAGTAGTATTGATTCAATACATTTTTCCAAGACAATTTTGACTATTTTTAAATGTGTAAAAACGTTATAAACCTTTCACATTATTTACATGCATTTAGGTCAATTTAAAAACACCTTGTGTCTGAAAATGTGCTTCAAGCAGGATTCATACACACACACACACACACACACACACACACACACATATGCACTTATAACTTATATATAAAAATTGGTATTTAAAATTTTCTAATTTCCTGTAGTAGGACCAAATCAACAGATTAATTCATGTGGTTATAACCCATATCCCATGTAAGTTGAATTATGTTTCTGATAAAGCAAAAGCTTACAATCTATTAAACATTAGTCCTATAATTTCACTTTGAATATGTTCAAAATCCTATCCCAACCTCACAAATGGTTGTGTTCACTTCTTTCATTCTCTGTGTGATCCCAATGCAGATGTGCTGCCCAAAATGGGAAATTTTGAAGCTATAAGCAAGACAGCTTTCTGGAAAACTACAAAGACACTGATTGCTTTTTCTTTGGAAAGATTACTTTGCAGTTAGTTTTTCTGCACTATCTCTCTTTTCCCAAATGGCTAAAATTGATATAGATCATGTAAATGTAGTAGCACTGCAAATGAAGTATTTTCCTCAACTTTGTCGAGTCATGTGCTCTTTGCCTGTGGTCTGAAGAGATTGCACATTCCAACTCACATTAGAAGCTCATGCAAAGTGCCAGTGGAGCCTTGAACCAATTGGTTTCAGGTGCTTGCAAGGCAGTATTTTCAAAGTATGCTCAGTTTAACAAATTGCTGACCATAGTTACAATAGAAAACATCTAATGGAATTGAGTGCTTTTCCAAACAATAACTGACCTTCGCTCTCTTTCTTTCTTTCTTTCTTTCTTTTTTTCTTTCTTTCTTCCTTCCTTCCTTCCTTCCTTCCTTCTTTCTTTCTTTCTTTCTTTCCTTTCTTTCTTTCTTCCTTCCTTCCTTGCTTCCTTCCTTCCTTCCTTCTTTCTTTCTTTCTTTCTTTCTTTCTTTCTTTCTTTCTTTCTTTCTTTCTTTCTTTCTTTCTTTCTTTCTTTCTTTCTTTCTTTCTTTCTTTTCTCTTCTTCTCCCTCTAAACTGCATGCTTATTTCAAATTGTTGGGCCTCCCTTTAGCACCTTATGAAGATTGTAGTGTTTTCTCAGGTTTGTCTCCACTAATTGCATGAATTGTTCCTGTCCTTCACAGAGTTCCCTTCTTTGATGAGTTGTGTAACATATGTTTTATTCCCATAAAACTACTTAATTTCTACATAAGGGGCTAGCTTGGTTTTCTCATTCACTTATGCAATTGGAAATATATAAAATTAATAACATCACTTGGAGTATTGTCTAAAATGTGAAACATTAGGAGGGGGTTAATTTTCATACTTGCTCACTATTTATTATTCCATAATACTTAATTAGAAACTTTTTGCAATTTAAAGATGAGCAAAACTAAAACATGTACCTTTTTCAATTGGATGCCTTTATTGTTTAGTATATTTAGAAAATATACAGTGCCAAACAACTTTAGGAGTTCTCAATGAGAGAAATAAGAATCCATCATATTGTTTAAGGTAACAGCTCATCTGGGTGCAAAATATCTACATTGCTAGTATGTGAAATATTGCAATGTAGCTGGGGAAAATAGAAAGCAGATACTTCAACAGGACAGGACATGTCCCAAGTAAAACAAGTTCACCTAAAGTTCTGCAGGAGATAGTCATTCGGATGACAGTAAGGAAAGCTTCCTGCAATTGATAGATATTAAAATATATTTTTTTCAAATAGTTTTATGTCTGATTAGTCAGAAAGAAGTGGTTTCAGCTTTGGGGGATCACTGGTAATTTGGCATTTTTGTGGTAGTATGTCTGGGGTTTATTTTTTCTTAGTGCAAAATTGGGCTCTCGCTGTTAACACCGATGTGCCATGAGATAGTTGTAAAATATTTATCGTATGGAATTGTGGATAAATAGCTAGGTTGCACAACATGAATGCCAATTAATACCCTGGAAAATATTTCCAGGGTTTTTAATAATTCAACATGGCTTATTTTACTAATGAAAAAATCTAATTTAACCATTTCCATGGTAATGGAACTAAATGGGTAAGGGAGTAAAAATAGCCCGAGGCTTCCTCTAGCCCAGAATGCCATCCGTGTGGCTTTAATTCTGCTCCACCTAATAAAACATGCAAACTTCAGCATTAAGTATCTTTAACTAAAATTCATTCCATGTCACAGCCAGATTGCTCGATCTACTTTGTGCTGGATTCAATGAGCATGCTTAGAATATCTGGAAAAAAAAGAAATACATACCAAAAATGTAAGTCCCCAGAGAGAGCTAAGTGCAATAAATGAGAAGGTGACTTGTGTCAGTCAGAGCCCTCTCTCTCGGCTGACCGCAGGGCAGCTCCGGAGGAGCAATCCAGCACCATAAGAAACAGACTTGTAGTTCAGCTCAGGGTTTCTTCAGTTAAAGTGCATTGTATCTGGATGGGGAACGTGTCGAATCCCAGATTCTTCATCATTAGAGATCAGAGCATTCTTGATGTTCTTCCTATCAGATAAAATGGCCTTTAAAGTTTGCTAGGAGGATGCAGGAGCAGAAGACAGGTGCTTGCTTCCTTACAGCGACATTCGGAGGAAAGAGGGCATCGCTAATGGGTGGGGATGCGCACACAGCCCCTCTCCTTCCAGGTCCAGCGGGGAAGAAATTGAATGATGTTACCTACTTTGCTATACAGATGATTACAAGACCCGAAGCAATCACCAGGCTGACTAGGGTGCCTCATTTGATTATATTCTGTGTAGACAGAAATGAATGAATACAAAAAATCAGAAACATCCCCTCTAAATGTCGCTTTTTGGCCAAAAAAGATGCTCTTTCTCGTTGCCACTTATACACAGGAGGTTTGGAGCAGCCTAGCTTGTGTGTGGCATCGTCCCTCCGTGACAACCAGCTCTCTCTCTCTCTCTCTCTCTCTCTCTCTCTCTCTCTCTCTCTCTCTCTCTCTCTCCTCCCTCCTCCCTGCTCCCGACTCCCTCCCTTCCTGCTTCTCTCTCTCCTCTCCAGCTGCCTTAGTCTGTTGATGCCGCTGATGATTAATCAGGGATTCTGAAACAAAGAACCTACCTTCGGAAATAAGCAGTAATCCCTCTCCTCTGCTTCTGCCATCCGTCTGCTTTTGAATGGCAAAGATGCCAGCTTCCTAGCACCTTGGAGAGCTCCTGCTCCCTGGGCCCATTGGAACCGGGAGAAGAAGCGACTGAAGAAATGACAAGAAACCCGAAAACAGCATCTGCCTACTTGGAATTTGGGCTGGGGGTGGGGAAGGGGGACTCCCATTCTCACGAGGGCCTCACATTCTGGCCAACAGAACCTCTCCTTTATCTAACTGAGCTGACGTCCGACTGGGAATAATAAAGATGATAAAAGAGTGACGAACCTCGCACCCCCACCTTTTTTTCTCTCTCTCTTACATCTGCTAAATAGCACTAATTCTGTCTTTGTGGAGAAGCAAAATACAAATCCATCAAAAATCTCTGCTCTTACCACCAAGGATGTTCAAGTTGTGGGCTGTTAACCCCTGGTGGGGCTAATAAAAATGAGCAACAACTTAAATGGAACATCCGGATCTCAGTTGGAGAGCCTTATTTGATATCAGTTTTGGTCCCCCCCCCCCGCCCCCCCACACAGCCCAGCCATGCACACAATTACTGCTGACGTACTTCAGGCTGCTGCTTGGGGAAGGAGGGGAGGAGCCTTTTAACCTCGTCAAAACGGCTTCGCGCCACCTGCTCCTGTGGCATGAGAATAAAACTAGTCCACTTGCAAAGAACAAGCACAGTGTACGCGTATATGGAACAAAGGTCTCACTCGGAGTGTCTGGGTTGTTGGGGGTTTTTTTAAACTAAAATAAATGTAAAAAAAATTATGCCATATGTGCCCTTAACTCCTACAAACCCACTGCTGAAATTATTTAAAGTCCTTCTATTTTCTGCTTTTCTTAAAGACTCTCCTCATTCTGTCCTTAGAGCTGTGCTAAATATATCCCCTTGGCCCATGTGTTATCACAATTTACAGATATGTGTGTGGACATGCGTGTTCATGCGTGCATTAAAATGTGTGCATATATGTGTGCATATGTGTGTATATATAGCTATCAATTTCTAAATTTTAATCAAGCCTGTTTTTCCACAGAAGAAAGAGTAAAATATTGATTTTTAAACATCCCAAATTTGCACAGTCATAGGAGAAGCAATTAACAATAGTTCCCTGCGTAATTTGGGCTAACATATCAATTCTGAGAAGGAAATTCTGAGAGATTTCTTCACTTCATTTTCCCCCCAGCAACTCTTATTTTAAATGCCCCTTGCTTGGCAAGCTGATTCTCCTAAGAATTAAACTTCCAGATGCATAACTAATTTCTGAGAAAAAAAATGTTCTGTATATAAAGTACATTTTTGTGCATAAACAGACCATAAAAATAGGAACCTTAAGTTTATGTTCCTAACTCTTAAATACCATCTGGGATTGTGCTGTGACTTTTGTCAAATTTGTTTCTTTAACTTGTAAGTCTCTTGGGGAAGACAAAAATCAACACATTACATTACTCTAAGGTTTGACAGGCTCTGAAGTGTGTTTCTAATGCTCATTGCTTATTCCCTAATCTTCCTGTACCTAATATTCAACAGTTGAAGTGGAAGTTTTGCTTAATGTTATAAAATAGTCTGGAAGATTAGGTAGAAACAAAGAAGGAAGGAAAATATAACTGAGGAAGAGTCTCTTTTACATTTATTCTCCTCCCCCTCCTTTGTTTTCTTTTTCTTCTTTCTTAAAAAGTTTACCTCATGGCAAAAAGATTCTTCTTCAGATAACACCTACAATTTAGCAACAGCCACTAGACTGTGATTGAGAGCTTCACTAATGCATCATTTTTATTTTTATTTTTACAGTAGTAGGAATTGAACTCAGGGCTTCCTTGAACTCAGGGCCTTATGCTCACAAGGAAATACTCTAATGCTTGAGCCATACTCTCAGTCTCTTTTGGTCTTGGTTATTTTCCAGGTAGGGTGTCACTTTATACCCAGGCTTATTGGACTGCAACTCCAGGTACACTCTACTGACTGAGCCTGACTATTATGTGAGATAAAAAGTCATGAACATCTTATGCCTTTAACCATAGCCTCAAATGTCCACCTCCTAAGAGGCTTGGATTATAGGCTTGAGCTACCATATTCAGCTGTCGGTTTTTATCAGTGAGGTTCTCAGTATTGTTATCTTCTGTCCTTTGATGAAGGGTTGAAAATATTGTCTATGAGAGAGCCATAGGAGAGACATTTTAGGAAGTAGAAGTATTACATCAGGACTGATTTTTCATGGGGTTAAAGTGATTATATTTTGAGCTATAGTAAGCTTTGAATAAATAAGGAAGTAACCTATTTCTGCAAACAGGGAAAATAAAATGCAGATAAAGAAAATGACTTGTTTCTGGCCTAACACACAGTAGCTCATTAGGGTTAGGAACCAAGATCACTGTGTGAGCTACAAGTCCCACATGTGGCTCACACCATGACTTGTTGGTAACCTTGACTTTGTGTACTAGAATAACTCAAAGTGAGGAGAGGCGGACACAGAGTTGTCAAGTGTGAAAAAGACTTGGTGAGTTTTACCACAAAAACTCCAAAACTAAAAGATATTTTTTATTCCTAAAGAATATTTATATAGTAAT
Organism: Dipodomys spectabilis; assembly: GCF_019054845.1. Lineage (NCBI taxonomy): Eukaryota > Metazoa > Chordata > Mammalia > Rodentia > Heteromyidae > Dipodomys > Dipodomys spectabilis. The sequence goes on from NW_024870728.1 coordinate 6,543,744, forward strand.
ATTTATATAAATGCTCTATTCTCTGCTTTAAGGAATATATATATGTATGTATTTGTGTGTATATATATATATATATATATATATATATATATAGTCATTTTACTCCTTGCCTCGCACCTCACTGTCCTCTCTCCATCTGTGACTTACCTTCCTATTTCCTGCCTTTCTTCATCTTGCCTTCCCAATTTCCTTCTTTCTCCCCTCTTCTACCTGCTCCTCTCCCTATCTTCCTTCATATCACAGTACAAGGTGTAGGAACCATAATGTCTTCATCCCGGGCCTCATTGCCTGCTAATTGGTTAATTTCTTTTCTGGGGGTATAATGTGTAGTATTGTATGACACCCATGGGGCCTGAGGCTGAGGAATGTTTCTTCAGGTTCTACAAAGTAAAATAGAAGGCTTTTCTCAATAATCTTAGAAGCAAATGCAGAGCCCATACCTATTCATTTCAGTAGTATCTGAAGAAAACTACATTGAGCAAAATTAAATTTGGAAATCCTTATATTGAGAGTCAAGTTATAATAACAAAGCAACAATTCAAATCATACTTCTGATGCTGGCTTATTGCTTGCGTGTCATCATAAAGTACAAATGTTTCTCTATAGGAAACAAGCCGTTGGGAGGCTGCCTGGCTGATATATGTCTATTAAGTCAAAGTAAGTGTGCCTTTTTCTGCTCTACCGATGAAAGGAATTGATGTCTTAGGGAGAGGGGTTAAACAGGTCTATTGTATCAAATTAGAGAGGAGATGCAAAGCCCTTGAAGTGATTCTTGGACTATAAATCTATGGGGGGGGGGTACTTTTGGTATAAAATTTATATAAATGAGAAAAGACTTAACAAGGTGCATCTAGTTACCTAAATTTCAAAGCATTTATGCAAATTCAGCAAGAAGTAATCTCTAAAGTCATTCCATAATTTAAAGCAAAGATTTTCTAGGTTTTTAAAAAGATTTGTAGTGATCTGTAATCTTTCTATTATTCACATTTATATGGAGGTAACTCCTGTTTTAATGAAATTATGTCACTAGGGAAAAATCTGATCTGTTTCTTATCCAATCAGGATGGCTAAACCTTCTGGCAACAGCATGAGATAAAAATCTTGGTACAATGAGAGCCCTATGTGCCTCATGGTTATGTCTACAACAACATAGATGTGATCAGAGGTACACAGAGGACTTATTGGTTGTGCAACAGCAGATGGCGATATAGGTGCTTTAAGATCCAGAGTTCTCAGTGACCACGAAATGGATTTATGGACTAATTAGACATACAAATTGACCTTTGCAGTATTAGAGGTAAAATGAACAATGAATGACAAGAAACCTACTAAAAGACTCAAACATTCCTCATTTGTTTTGTCCAGAAATATTGACTTGTGATGATTTCTGAAATATTACTATCTCAATACTCAAAAGAAGTTTGTAAATTCTACTGAAGAGAGACCTGCACATTGAATGAATCAGACAGCCCCACTCCACCCAACCAGATCCATTCTACGAATGGATAATACCTTCCTCAAGTTTTAAACCTCAAAGCTTTTCTTATTGATTTGCTACAGTGAAAAGAGAGTGCTGGTTCTATGTGTTAGGAAACAGCTAATAAATAATAAATAAAATCATTAGATATTCATTTTTTCATATTCTGTTGCCTGTCTATTTTGTTGTTCATATTGCTTGTGGAATTCTTCATTTTCTGTGTCATTTACTGGATACTGAACTATGTTTTGCCCACTCTGAACTTCTAAATGCTCAAATGCTACAGTATGTGTCAACTGAATGGGACAAGATAGTCTTAGCTACTTTCACAGAGAGTTAAAAATATTTGAAAATAACCAGCAGTAATTAGAGAAAATAGTGGAAGAAACAAATAAAGGCTGCAGCCTACAATATATGTTCCTCCCAGACTATTTTTCTAACCTAATTTAGGAAATCCAAGTTTAGCTATGGAGAAAAGAAGGAAGGAATGGGAAACTAATCCCTTAAAACAAGAGATTTCCACATACTTTTTATTTTATTTTATTTTTTTAATTTAATTTAATTTTATTTGTGAACATACTGTACAGAGGAGTTACAGTTCCATGGGCAGGATAATGCGTACATTTCTTACCAAGCATTGCAGCCTCCTCCTTTGTTTACCCTTCACATCCCTTCCCAGCCTCCCCCCTCCCTCCCAATCCCAATCCTTCTCCTCCCCGCCCCCCCCCCCCCCCCCCCCCCGCACCAACGTTGTAAAGCTCATTTTGGACATGACAACTTGTACTTCTCATTGTTGCAACAGGTCCACCTGTATCCTTAAACAACTGGTTTTTCCCCATCTCCTCCACAAGTTATACTGACATCAAATATAGTGAAAGCAGGGGTTATACTGTGGGGGAGGGACATACAAAGCAACAAAGAGATAATCTTATAAATGTGTTAGAAACACATGCATGAAAGAAAAAAACATTAAAATACACATCTAAGGGTTCATTCCACATACTTTTTAAACAAGACAAATGAGAAAAAATAATAAACTATGGGGCTGGGAAGGTGGCTCAGTGGTAGAGCTCTTGCCTTGCATGCATGAGGCCCTGGGTTCAATTCCTCAGCACCACATAAGCAGAAAGAAAAAAGCCGGAAGTGGTGCTGTGGCTCAAATGGTAGAGTGCTAGCCTTAAGCTGAAGAGCTGAGGGACAGCACCCAGGCCCAGAGTTCAAGCCCCACAACCGGACCCCCCCAAAAAAATAATAATAAACTCATGATTATGGTTCTCACTGCCTCTCCTCCTGAGGTTCTTCTAATTCTAAATGGATTATGAATTGAAACTTAAAGTATGTTTAGGTAGAGTTTCAATTGCTTGTACTCCTATAACCTCTCACCTATGTGTCCATCCTGCTGTCACTTTCATTCTGCCCAGTTGGCAGTGGATGGAGATTCACTTAGACTAGCATCTCATCTTTAGTTATTAGTTGTGTGAACTTCAACAATTATTGCCTTCTTTGAGGTTCAGAATACTCTCTGGGACAATTGTAATAGTGTCTCTCTTTTCATGTTGTGATAATTGAATGAATTAATATTTGCAAAGTGCAAATCCTTAGCTCCTATTGCCCTGTTTTATTATCTTTCATGTATTTTAATTATGAATTATTACATTAATAATGCATTTAGTTGTGAATGTATTGTTAGCCTTTGCTGTTACAATAAAATTCTGAGAGAGAAGAAAACTTGATTTTTTTTTTGTTGTCTAGTTTATAATTCCAAGTATCCAGAAGGTTTCTTCGGCAAACAGAAGGCCCTCAGGAAATACAAAAGTAACCATAGTTATTTTCTTTTTATGGGAAATTTTGGTGGGTGGTGAGGCTTCTGCAAACTCAACCTTATTTCTAACCACTGAATTAAGCTTTATTTTTGGAAAAGGAATGCCAGGCCCCAGTGCAGTGGATCATGGAGGGGTCCATAGATTTCTATTGCCAGGCAGGCACACTGCATGGGTGACCTGTGAAACTGGAAATGTCTTCCCTCAAGGGATTATGCCTTCAGAATTACCTTCATTTCTGAAGTTCTGTTCCTTATTTCATTCCTCACTTAACTTCTGGCTATATCAGAATACTACTAAATGCCCACGCCAACTATTTGTGTTAATATACAAGTGGATTCTGACTTTAACTTATCAAGCAACTTCATAGATGGATGGGTTTTGCACCATAAGTCAATCTCTCACAACCAAAGTAAAAGTGTGTTTATAACTCCCAACTTTTGTACTTTGTAAGTATCTCCACAGCCACACCAACAAAATGATAGGAATGAGACATGGAAGGAGAATGATTTATTATTTTATCTATATGAAAGACTCCTTTTCTGATTTTTATTTTTTTTACTAGATATATTTGGTCCTTTTAAATCAGCCTTTGGTGTAATAATCAAATAAATTTAAATGGTAACTAATTGAAACACAGCATGTTTAGACTACCAATCAAAACAATAATCCTTTTCTAAGAAAGGAATAATGAAAGCATGGTCAAAATCATGTTCAAAAATTTGGGTTCATTAGTCACTTGAATATGATTTTGTGGGTATGCTGGCAATATGTTGAAATATAAACCCATTAAATTTATATTTTAGAAAAGTTTATGTCTGAAACTAAAGAAAAGTATCCATTAAGTACTACAATAGATTTTTTTTATCCAGTCCTGTGGTTTGAAACCTGGGTCTGGATACTGTCCTGGAACTTCTTTGGCACAAGGTTAGCACTCTATTACTTGAGCTACAGAACCATTTCTGGCTTTTTCTAAGTAGTTTAGTTTATTGGAGATAAGAGTCTCACAGACTTTCCTGCTTGGACTGGCTTTGAACCATGATCCTCAGAACTCAGCCTCTTGAGTGTCTAGGATTATAGGTGTGAGAAAATGGCGCCCAGCTATAATAGATCTTTTAATGATATGTTTGTTTTTAACATTAAGGTTGTTGTTTGGGGGAAACATCTTTTCTCTTTAAACATATTGCATATTACATAATTTGTAGAGCAAAGTATGTGCTGTACAAACTAAGGGACCCATTTTGACACATGTCTCTCACTGCCAGAGCTCAGTTTTGTAATGCTCTCCCAGAAAATAACAGTTTAGTAAGACAAAATCCATAGAAGTATGGAAGTTTACAAAGCCCATCCTGCCATCATTTTTTTTCTAACAAAAAAGGTCACAATGAAAGAACGATTAGAATATAGAATGCTTGTGCATGACTGCATTGTTCTTGCTATATAATAGGGGTGAAACTAAGAAATACACATTGAAAATAACCTACTGGTGGAGACTCTTAGATTTCAAACAACAGGGAGTTTACCTGCTACTAAACATTGAAGGGAAATGTGGCACAATGAACAGCAGGAGCAACAGATGATTAGGCCATTATGTCAGGTGAGAAGGTAGCACTAGAATAAGCCCAAGTCTATCTCCAATACAGCCATCCACCTAATAGCTTGGAAATCACTGCCAGTCTTCAAACTCACCCCATGTCTTTATCCTGGAACTTGTAGGACATAAAGGAATGTTTGACTAAGTCTCTTCCTTCCCTGCTAAGAGTGTTTCTCATATCCCTGGTCATCCTTAAAAGAGTTGAATTATAGACTCTCTGGGTTGAACTACACCAATTCATTTCACTGGAGTCCGAAGGTCATCTTCAACGAATCTGCAAGCACTACCTGCAGTTACAGGTAGTTCTTCAAATGTCCTTGCCTTTGATAAGTCCATATTCCACCCTAGGAGAGTCTTGTATCAGACCTCAACTTTATTTAAGACATCACGGTTTGCTGGGAAATGAGGTATGATCTCACCCTCTAACTTGTAAACAACTCCGACTTTGATTTCTGTAAACATGTCCAAAATATCTCTGTTTTTGAAAGGTTTTATTTTTTCCTTTCCTTTATGCCAGAGAGGAATTAATATGGAATAGAATGTCAAAGGGATCAAAGAATATAGAGAAAGCCTTGTCTTAGGAAATGAAATAAACTAGCTTTAGAGAAAAGCCCAAGATGAAAGCAAATCAGCTACTTTCTCAGCTAAGATCACAGTTGCCCTAAAATTTGAGAGAATAGCAACCTTAGTAGAATATCAGCACAAGCAAACACAACCATTGGAGGTAAGGAAAGGTGAACCACTACTTTTAGAAGGATAGAAACAAAGAAGTAGCAAAATGAGTGTTTTCCAAAAGCCACAGATTTTAGAAAACATTTTTCAAAGAAAAACCATTTTGATATTGAAAATAAGGCTTTCCTTTCAAAGTATTTTATAACATATTTAACTAATTAAAACCAAGAAAATTTAATTTAACATCTTTTTTCAGGTTCATCCATTTCCCTTCAAAGGATATCATTCTTCCTAATGGATAAGTAAAATTCCATTATATTCATGTATAACAGATTTTCTTGATCCATTTGTCCACTGAAGGGCATCTGAGTTCATAACTTGACCGTAGCAAATAGTGCAGCAATGTACATGGATGTGTAAGAGTTCTTACTGTATCTTCAGGTATCATCTTTTGAAGACATGTCCAAGAATATATTGCAGGATCATAGGGTAGTTCTGTGTTTAGTTTTTTGAGGTATCTGCAAACTGCCTTTCATATTGGTTGTAACAACTTATATTTCCACTAACAACGTATTAGGAAGATTGATGGCTCTTCTTCCCAAGGTCAGACAGTTATGTTGAATTGAAGCTTTTTTATAAAACTACTTAAAGATTATATGTGTGTGTATATATATATATATAGTGTACTTTAGAAAACACTTATTTTCTTTCCTCTTTGTTTCAATCCTTCTAAAATCAGTATTTTACCTTTCCTTACCTTCAATGATTGTGTTTGCTTATGCTGATACTCTGTACTACATATATATGAATTTGAATCTAAGGCATCTCAAAAATATTCATCAGTATGGGAACATCCCTCATGTGGCCACAATGTTTACTAACAGAGATGTTTTTATTTTGTCTGCCTAAATACCTTTCACATGTAAAATCTGATGACTAATCCTCTATTTCACTTCCTATTGTATATTTTACTGGGAGAGGATGGTTGCTACACAGTGAAATTAGAAGCCTGGGTATTTTTAGTGTTTGGTGAAAAGACTTACATAAAGAGCAACTCTATCTACCCTATTGGGATTTTTCTTATGTAAAAGGCCTGGCATGCATGGAAGGTATTATTATGACTGTAAAAGCTCCTCACGCTGCAATCATAGGAAAGGCAGTACTTATGGAGAATACCATGCAGTTGCATGGCAACTGAATCCTAGTGGAGTTAGTTACCAAGCAGAGGAGTTATTATGAGACCTTCAAAACAGGCCAGGGAAAGAGTGCCCAGACCACAAGCAGGTAAACACTCACCTGTTGCCCAAGAACATTTTCTCTGGTAAAGGCATTGAAAGGAAGGTGCAGTTTTGCTTCCTTGTTGCCAAATCAGAATACCAGTTAGGATGCTTTGCTCGACAGATTCCTAGCCATTTTTCCATTGTGTAAAAAAAAGGGAGGGGGGGAGGCACATGTTGTAAAGTGTCAGCAACAGAGAAACATCCACAGCTACAGCTTGTGCCAAATCCAGATGTTTCTAGAAATGTAAATGCAATCTACCAATCCCTAACATCAACTCAGTCTTTCAAGGGTTTCTCTAGTTAACAAACAGAAACAAAATATAAGTGGATTTGGGGGGAAGATTATTACATTGTAGCCTGTCAGCTCACCATTTAGAATTAATAACAACTTACCCTAGGAGAACTACTCTTTCCTCCACTGATCTAAGTGTTTGCAAGACTGAATCCATTCTACCACACAAAAAGGCAAGCAATCCACCTCAACGAACTTCTTTTCCGGGGTAACATGAAATGGGTTCCTGGTTGAACACATGACAAAGCTGTATAATGACATGGGTTCCGGGCATCTGATACATTGTGGAACAAGGAGCTTTGGTTCGGTGGGGCTGGTTTACACTGTTGATGGCTGAGCAGACAAGTGTGGTGGTCACCTTTGCTCCTTTGAACACAGCAGAGAGAAACCAGTAGAGGAATGTCCTAGAATGCAGAGCGACAGATGGAGATGACAGACTACCACCTACATCACCTGGACTCTTTTTGGGGGGGTTAGTATAGATGCTGTATTGAGGGGTTACAGTTACATGAGTAAGATAATGAGTACATTTCCTATTGAGCATTGAGTCTACTAGGATAAAAATGTCATCTTCAAACATTCTTAAAGACTTTGTCTTTTGATTTAAAACTAGTGTGGACTAAGTTTCTCTTTAGTACGCAATGAGAAACCTCACTACTAAGTTGTAGGCTGAGTTTGGGCTGTAGAATGTATACGTATTTTCTGACTGTAGATAGCTATGTAATTTTGAGCAAGTTACATACTGTCTAGATGCTATAGTTTTTGATTTAAAAAATAAGCATCATGCTGGGCACTGGTGGGTCACGCCTGTAATCCTACCTACTCAGAAGGCTAAGATCGGAGGATCACAGTTCAAAGCCAGCCAAGGCAGGAAAGGCCATGAAACTCTTATCTCCAATAAATCACTAGAAAACTGGAAGTGGCCCTGTAGCTCAAGTGGTAAAATGCTGTCCCAGCTCTTCAGCTGAGGGACAATGCTCAGGCCCAGAGTTCAAGCCCATGACCAGCGCAGGGTGGGGGGGGGGTAGGGAGGGGGGAAGGAAGACAGTATATCCAGGTGTTGTTGATTCATGCCTACAATGCTAGCTACTCAGGAGGCAGAGATCGGGAAGATCATAGTTTGAGGCTAGTGCAGGCAAAATGTTCTGGAGCATTTGGTAGGGATCTCAGAAAATAGCCAGATGTAGAGGCATGCAGGAGGCTGAGACTGGGATTATTGAAGTTTCAGTCCCATTCAGGCAAAAAGATTTGTGTGAAATCTGATCTCATCAGTAAAAATCTGGGTATGATTGGTTTGTGCCAGGAGTGCCAGAAAATATGAAATAGGAAGAATGCTATACAGGCCATTTCGGGGGAGAGGTGAAGGGTAATATCTCAAAAGTAGCCAGATCCAAAAATCTATAATGGCATGACTTGAATGGTAAAGCACTTGTCTCCACAAATATGAAGCCTGAGTTCAAATCTAGTTCTTCCAAAAGACAAAGTGAGCATATTAATGGTACTCTTACTCAGTATTGTTCGTGTTGCATAGAACCATGAAGGTGCAGAACTTAAATGCCTTGCATAAAAGATGAGCTCAGTATATAGTATTTATAGTTTGCAGAGGTCTCAGTGAAGTGAATGGAGTATTCAGGTATTCAGAGAACTTGATCCTGTTAGGGAAACCTTCATTCATTCCTGCTTTCTGAGCCATTCATTCTGGGAGTTCATTAGCCTAAGACATACTAGTTGGCTTTTAAGAGGTTCTACAATGTTCCTATGGTACCTACTTTTTTTGGAGCATGCAGGGGGCAGTGTAGACTATTTAAGGGAGCTAGAGAATATCAACTTTGTCCAGTAATGTGCATAACCCTGCCCCCATACAACTCAATCCTCTTTACTGAAACAGCTGACATACTGTCTATCCTGAGAAGCTGTCTGTATAAGACTTTGTGCTCTTCCATGCAAAAATCTTTCCTATAGAAATAAAACAGAAGGTGCCAGGATAAATGTTTGGGAAGAGAATGAAGTAGAATAAAAAAAAAGACAGAAAGCACAAACCCCAAATTAACCTCTCATTATATTGTCCCCACAAATGTGGGTAATATTCACCAAGTTGTCACAACATTTGCTGCACTAAGCAAAAGCACTCAAACTTCCTTAGTTCTTGGAGCCCTCATTAATTTTTCAGGTGCCTGAGAGCCAAGAGAAGTATGCTACAGTCTTCTTGATCAAATAATGGGCTCCAACACCTAAGTAACTCTATTTTAACAGCTTGGTTGCCATTAGGGGGAAAAATGATACACACGTATCGGAACAAAGTATTTTTATTTATTATTCTAAGATATCCCAGTAACAAAAATTTGTGCCAATACCTAGCGTTCACTCAAAATGTTCCTCTTAGGAATTTTCGACAATACTCTGGAATACTTCAGCATAGTTTGGGAGCCAAGACATTAAGCCATTTCCAAGAGGTGCGCTATGTTATCTTTAGAAAAATCTTATCAGGATAGGGACTTTAATTAATCAGCTTTTAAGAAAAGGAAACTAGGCTTTCAAATTTACTAACTTGTTTAAGGGGTCAGCTAGAAGAGGGGAGGGCAGGTACCGAACAGGGATCTCCTGATTCAGAAGTTCCTTCATGGTCACTTCTCTCCAATGACTAAAGTAAGGGGAAAAATGTGTTCATCTCACATGACTGATTAATTGTATTCTTTTCATGAACACAAACTTTGTGCTCACTACTGAGTCTGGAACTGGAAATCCAGAATGAATATTAGCTCAGAAAGCTTCAGGGAGAACTAAGGACAATAAAGTTTGTAAGTATGTTTCCTGTTGACTTTTAGAGCATGTATATCACATGACGTACAGCACCACAACCTTTTTCCCAATCATGAAAAGCTTTATAGAATATCTAAAGCTGGAGATAAAGAAGTATCAAGCTATCACCACACGGACTCTTCATAAAATACATCCTCCAGCAGCAGACAAAATTGAAATCATCTTAATTGTGCATGACAATCTCCACAGTGATATTTCCATATATGTATACAGTGTGCTTTGATTATATCTATCCACTCTTCTTTTGCCCTTGACAGTCCCTTGCCTTAAAATCACTATTCAACTTTAACGTCAGGGTTTTTAAGTTTCCATGCATGAGAGAGAACATCTGACCCTTGTACTTCTATGTCTAACTTATTCATCTGAAAGTGATATTGTTCCATTCCATTCCTTTGGTAGCAAGAGCCCCAATTTTACTAAATGAGCCGCAAGATGAATCTTAACAAATGGGTCTTGTGACAGTTTGAGAAGCTCTCCTAAATTCCAGAACAAATTTAGCATTATAAATGCTTTGTGAATATTTTCTACATAACACAGAGACAACAATGAGCCTTTGGCTCCTGAGTTTCTATTTCCCAGAAATAACGCTCATCTAGGCAGGAGAAAGCTGACATGTTGAAGCCCCTTAGTAAGATAACACTAAAAACGAAAGGTATATCATAGAGTTCTTTTACCTTCTCACTTGCTTCAAGTAATAACTTTCCCTCAGTCCACTGCAAATTAACCTCGTTTGGGTTTTTAAAAACACCCAAAATCTAACTTGGCCTATTTGGCCTTTATTGGAAGGTGGAGAAGAGATGACTGGACTTTTAATCCCAGTGTTTCCATGCTGATAATTTATAGACCAGGCTTTCAAATAACCTGCAGAAATAATAGGCATAATAATGAGTTTGCAACCTGAGATGCTCCTATTTAGTGTTGAACAGAAGCCCATGTGACTTCAGTTACAAATTCTGTCCAAAAGAAAAAAATAAGCAGAGCCCAGCAGACAGGGTGGAGCTGAAATAAATATGTATGCCAAACTCTGCTTCAAGGGGAGACAAGGTTGTCTCTACTCAAGGGTAGAATTGGCTCTGTTACAATTCAAACATATCATAAAAATGCTTAATGATGCATTTTCACCAACCATGCCCATCAAAATCCCCACGTGCCTGATCTTACAATTGCAATGCTAATGGACCTGGGTTTGGAGAAGATTTATTACCAAATTAATGGGGAAATGGTCATATACTGATAATGCTTATAATATATTGAGCATTTATAATGCACTGAGACCTGTGTGAAATATTTTGCATGCATCTGCTCAACTCTAAAACATTTCTGAAGAGTAGATATTAGCAGTCTCAGTTTCACAGACAAGGATCTGAATTGTAGCTCATCACATTGTTATATATTGGCTAAATAAAGAAGTATGAGCTGGGCGCCAGTGGCTTACACCTGTAATCCTAGCTACTCAGGAGGCTGAGATCTGGTAGGATCAAGGTTCGAAGCCAGTCTTGACAGGAAAGTTTGTGAGACTCTTACTCCAATAAACAACTCAAAAAATCCAGAAGTGGTGCTGTGGCTCAAATGATAGTGTGCTCACCTTGAGCAAAATGTTTAGGGGATAGCACCCAAGCCTAGAGTTCAAGCCTCAGGACTAGCAAAAAAGAAATGTGGTTAAACAAAAGCTCATGACCTTAGACAAGACTTCTCTTGCTTAAACAATCAACAATAAGGCAATTTCCCACAAATTTTGTGCTCCCGTTTTAAACATGGTAGCAAGAGATTTCGGTGCTAAGATCTCAATGGAGCATTGATTTTCTTTTCCTTTCTTCCCCCCACTAGTATGAATTGAACCCAAAGCTTTGTGATTGCTAGACACATACTTCCAGGTGTTTTCTGGAAGTACATGCTAACTACCTAAGCTCTCCTGAAACCAAAGTCTTCCTACTTCCACCTCGCACATACCTGAATAACAGGCATGTGTCACCAGACCCAGCATCTTTGAAACATTGATTCTTTTTTGAAGCAATAGTTTGGATGCCTTTCTCAGTAGCCAGCACCATTGGATGAAAGAGAAGGCAAGCTGGCTTCTTTATGTTTTCCTGAAGTTCTCTACAATCCATCTCACAACAGTGGCTGTGATTAAGAATTCTTCATTTCAATACAGTCTTCATTGAGGTTTTAGACACTTGAACTCTGAAATACTTCACTAAACTTAGATGGGAATGGATTCCTGGCCTCTTCTGTGTGATGAAATTATAATTAGCAAGCTGTTCTAATCTGCATTTCCTCAAGTCAAGCCCTTCAGATTGTAAGGACAGCAATAGTTTCACATAAAAAGGAAAGAAATAGAACAGCTGTATCTATTGTATTTGCATCATGAGAACCGAGAAACTGGGGGGAAAACCAACAATTTAAGGTGGAAAATATGGTTTATAGCTCATGGCTACCGTGGTTTCAGTTCATAGTCTTGTCTCCAGTGATGTTGGGCCTGTGGTAAGGTAGAACAGAAGAATCTTGGGAGCTTGGGACAGATGAGGTTGTTAGCATGCTTCCAATGTCACACCCCTTGTTGTCTACTTCCCGCATCTTCCACAATTCCCATCACCTTCCTACACAATGCCACCGCTGAGGACCAACTATTCATCACGTGATCCCGTAAAGGAGATTCAATATTCGAATGATAGCAAATAACAAATAAACTACCTGTGAGGGAGAGTTAGGGAGAGACAAGGACTGGGTGCAGGTGACAATCCCTCCTCTTCCAGGGGACACAGGGAAAATGGAGACAATACATGGAGCCTGTCCCTCCTCCTCTTCCAGAAGGTGCTCATTGGTGCTTATAGTCCCTGCTCTTGTAAAGTTGAAATATGGCTTTGAGAAAGCAAAGACTTGGCTGTTCTGTAGAAGGTAGGGGTGAGGTGGGTGATGGGCTAACCAGATGACAGGAAGGTCAAGAGTCAGCAAAACAACTGTACAAGGGGGACTGCATGAACCTACACAGAGCTTCTGAATTCCAGGATCTGATTCTTACTCTCTTACCCTGAGAAATCTGTACTCTCCTCCTCGTCCTCCCTACCTTGGAAGCAGGTGGATAAGAACTCATGTAGAAAAAAGTATTCCAACCTCATTCTTCAAGGAAATAGAAGAAGCAATCCAAAAATTCATATGAAACAATAAAAGACCCTGAATAGCAAAAACGATCTGGAACAGAAAGAACAATTCTGGAGGAATATCAATACCAAATTTCAGACTCTACTACAAAGCCATAGTAATCAAAACAGCTTGGTACTGTCACAAGAACAGACCTCAGGACCAATGGAATAGAACTGAAAACCAGAAACGAACCTACAGACCTATAGCCATCTAATCTTCGATAAGGAAGCTAAAAAAATTAGAATGGAAGAAACACAGTCTCTTCAGTAAATGGTGCTGGCAAAATTGGTTAATCACCTGTAGAAAACTAAAGCTAGATCCTTCTATAACACCTTGCGCCAGAATCAACTCAAAATGGATCAAAGACCTCTGAGTCAAGGCACACACCATGAAAACATTACAGGACAGAATAGGAGAAACCCTAGGTCTCCTTGGCTCAGGCCGAAATTTTCTTTCTTTTTTTTTTTTTTTTTTTATTGTAAAGATACTATACCGAGGGTTACAGTTACATGAGTGAGGTAATGAGTACACTTCCTCTTGAACATTGTTACCCCCTCCATTGTTTTCCCCCTACCATCCCCTCCCTCCCTCCCTGCCCTGAGGTTCTTTTTTTTTTTTTTTTTTTGATTGTGATTAAGTGATTACATAATTTCAAAGTCACAAGTTCATTCTAACTTTCCTGGAGCAAATTGTCTATCACAGTCTGTAATATATAACAGTGTTCACATGTTATATACCATATTTGTGATCAGCAGCATGGGGATATTTAGTAGTGGTTCAACCAGATGAGTGGGAGTTCTTTGTTTCTTAAGTCCTGTTAGTTTTGTCGTATCACCTAACATTTTGGATTTAGCATCCACTTATCAGGGAGACCATGTACCGTTTGTCTCTTCGTTCTTGGCTTACCTCGCTCAACATGATTCCTTCTAGCTCCATCCATTTCCCTGCAAATGCCATTATTTTGTCATTTCTAATGGCTGCATAATATTCCATTGTGTATAGATACCACAATTTTTGGATCCATTCATCTGTGGTGGGGCATCTAGGTTGTTTCCATATCCTAGCTATTGCGAACAGTGCTGCAATAAACATGGAGGTGCACGTGTCCTTGTATATTGGTTCCTGTTGTTCAGGGTAGATGCCTAGAAGTGGTATGACTGGGTCATAAGGGAGGTCAATCTTTAGCTTTCTAAGGACCCTCCAGACTGCTTTCCAAAGTGGTTGTATAAGTGTACATTCCCACCAGCAGTGTAATAGGGTCCGAAATTTTCTTAATAGAGACCCAGAAACACAACAAATCAAAGAAAGGTTGGACAAATGGGATTGCATGTAATTGCAGACCTTCTGCATGGCAAAGGACATAGCTAGCAAGATCAATAGAAAGTCCACAGGTTGGGAGAAGATCTTCACTAGCCATACAATGAACAAGGGTCTGATATCTAGAATATACTTGGAACTCAAAAAATTAAACCCCCCAACAACAAATCGTCAAAGAAACAACTGCCCAATAAATAAGTGAGCTAAAGACTTAAAGAGAAACTTCTCTGAAGAGGAAAGAAGGATGAACAATAGACACATGAAGAAAAGCTCAAGCTCCCTAGCCATAAAAGAAATGCAAATCAAAACAACACTGAGATACCGCCTCACCCCAGTTAGAATGGCTATAATCAAGAACTCTAATAACAACAGATGCTGGAGGGGATGTGGCATTGTTGGTGGGAGTGTAAACTTGTTCAACCACTTTGGAAAGCAGTATGGAGGTTCCTCAAAAGACTCCACATAGAGCTCTCCTATGACCCAGCAATCCCACTTTTGGGCATTTACCCAAATGATCACAAACAAGACCATACTAAAGCTACCAGCACAACTATGTTTATTGCAGCATTATTTACCATAGCTAAGATATGGAACCAATCCAGATGCCTCTCAGTAGATGAATGGATCAAGAAAATGTGGTATATACACACAATGGAATTCTATGCTTCCATCAGAAAGAATGACATTGCCCCATTTGTTAGGAAATGGAAAGACTTGGAAAAATTCTATTAAGTGAAGTAAGCCAGGCCCAAAGAAACATAGGTCCCATGGTTTCCCTTATTTGCAATATCTAGTATATGTCTGAGACAAGCAGAAACGGTCAGACAAGTTGATGTTAGGCAAAATGAACCCCAAGAAAAGGACTCAAATGTTTTTTCTTTCTTGCGATTGTTTCTAACATATTTATAAGATGATTTCTTTGTTGCTTTGTATGTCCCTCCCCCCACAGTATAAGTCCTGTTTTCACTGTATTTGATGTTGGTATAATTTGTGGAGGGGAAGGAAAAAAACAAATCATTTAAAGAGGGATACAGGTGGACCCATTGCAACAATGAGATATACAAGACATTATGTCGAAAAACAAACTTTACAACTTTGGAGTGGGGGTTGGGGAGAGATGGGAAGGGTTGAGAAGGGGAAACAAAGGAGGAGGCAATAATGCTTGATAAGAAATGCACTCATTACCTTGCTCACGTAATTGTAACCCCTCTCTCTGTACAGTAGTTTCACAATAATAATAATAATAAGTTGGTATCTGGAAAAAAAAAAGAAAAGGTAGTCTTTCTGGTCAGGGGTCTAGGCTGGGGAATTACATCAACATGCCCATAGTTAGGAGGATTTTTCTCTGTTTCCATTGATGTCTTTTTCTTAATTTCAACCTTGTCTCTACTCCTATTTTTCCTGCCTTTTAATTCTTTGATCGATGCAGAAGAACCCAAGCCCTAAATGGTATCATATGCATTTTCACGTTTTGGTTACCATTTACATAAAATGTTAGGAAGCAACAGATTTTTGAGTCATCTTTGATGTTGTTTGTATGTCCATACAAATCTAAAACTGTCACAGCCTTGGCCAAGACGTGCAATACTAAGTGATCTTTAAAATTAGGAAAAGAAAAATTAAAAAAAAAAACTTTATTATAACACTTATCAGCAGTGTTAAAGGCCTACCAGAATTTTCACTAGCTTGTTTTCCAAATGCTGCTAACGTTCTTCATAATTATGATTAAATAACATGGTACTTACATTCCATCATACAGAAAAATCCTAAACTAAAGACTGAAATAAGCTATGGATCAGAATATTCTTATAAATATCGAGGCATATGACATGTAAAGTAGGTATAAAGCTGTCTCAAGGAAATATGAAATATAATAAATAAAAATTGCTCTAAGAATTAAGTATTTTGTATTGGTTCTGTGTGAATCTGCCCATCATGAGTAGAGTAGAATTACTGTTCATTCAATATTCAATCCTTTACTCTTATTTTGAGGTAGAATACTACCCTATTCCAATAACCTTGGGTTTAGCCAGGAAACTTGAATTGGTCTTTAGGCAGCAAATATGTTGTAAGCAGAGACTTTGTCCCTGTGAAGTGTGGCTTGTTTTCATGAAATTCTTGGATGGCCATAAGGAAAGATTATGCCTATAATCACTGCTTCTTTTCAGGAAAGAATGAATCTAAACATGTCTGGATGTTACACAGATTTCTAAAGTATCCCCTTTCATGATGATTCCTATATTAATGACTGAGCAGGTGCATGTTCTTGCATTGTGCTTTGGTTTGTGAAAAGGAATTGATGTGAGTAACACCATATCTTATTTCCCAGTACCTCTGAGAATTTATTCTAGGTGACGATCACAAACTCTATTTGATCAAGCCATTTGTGATGTCAAATTTTTATTTTTGTCTCTAGCCTGTACAAAATTTCCACTTTGTAAATTTATTTCTATTGACAAGCTTTCTCTTCTTGTTTCTGTTTCCTTCAAATTTAACATAACTTGTGTGAGCTCCTCACTTAGTAGGTAAAAGAGAGACTGGACAGTCTGTGTATGTGATTATCAGCATATCAGCATGGGCAGGGTTCAGATTTGATTCCATACAATTACCTCAGTTTACTGTCTCAAAGCCTCATGTCTCTAGTCTTGAATGCTAGATGGTTTAGATATTCAGATCTTCTTACTGGCTCTCTGGTTTTGGTAACTTTACTTCTATAGTTGATAGATTAGATAGTCTCCAGGTGCTAAATAAGCATCTACACTGCATTGCACTGTGAAGGTCTGGGTTATTGTTATATATCTAATATGGGGGTCTGCATGTTTGCTCTATAACTACTGGATAAAATGTTCCAGGAACTCCCTTTAACTGACTTTTTGGGGAGGATTAAAAAGCCATAAAACATTCCTGTAAAATATCTGTACACTTTCTTCTAGAGGAAAAGAAAATGTGAATACTTCAGAGTCTGAATCTTCTCATAGATCACAAATAACATCACAGTAAAGCCACCAGCACAACCACATTCATTGCATCACTATGCACCATATCCAAGATAAGGAATCAATTCAGATGCTCCTTAATGGATGAATAGATCAAGAAAAATTGTATGTGGAATTTTATTCATGTATTATAAAGAATGATATTGTACTATTCATAAAGAAATGGAAAGATTAGGAAAAATTATATTAAGTGAAAGAAACCAGACCCAGAGAAACAATGGTGCTTGGTTTCCCTCATTTGAGATAGCTGGAATGTAATTTTGTTGGGTAATATGCAAGTGGTTACAAATTAACTGAAACATAATAGACTATTGAGAACTCAAATAGCATACATTTTTTAGAAAGGCTAAGTCAAAGCCCAACAAAATAACCATCAGGAAATTAGTACATGCAAAGGGGATGGGGCCAATAGGAGAAGGGTAGACTAGTGACTCCAGGGAGGAAGAAAAATGCAGTTAAGCATTCATTGTGTTTACCACAAAACTAAGACAAGTAAGGGAAGTGGTGGCCCAAAGGGGGTGAAAATGTTGACTGTGGTAACAATGATCCAGAGGCATTATACTCATAAACTGCTTTATTAAATGTCACCTCCTTTGTACAACTACTTAAAGATAATTCTTTTTTCCCTCACCATGCAGATGAAGTTTAATTTGCTTTAGATCTCTATTTTTTCGTATCCCATGTTCCTCATTCTCTTATTTTTTATTTTTATTTTCAAGGTGTTATACAGAGGGGTTACAGTTATATAAGCAAGGTAATAAGCATATTTCTTGTCAAACTTGTTACCCCTTCCCTCATTTTTCTCTCTTTCCCTCCTCCCCATCCTCCCACCAAGTTGTATAGATCATTTCCAACATATTGTTTTGTGAATATCACTGTTGCATTGGTTCCCACCTTTCCTTTCTCTTACCATTCTGTTGTTCCCCTTCCCTTCCCTAATTCATATATATGTATATGCAATACCGGGGTATCAAAATCAAATATAGTGACAACAGGGCACAAACCACAGGAAAAAGAACACACACACACACACACACACACACACACACACACAAAGAAATAACATAGTACATTAAAAACAACAATAACAAAGAAAGATCTTTTGTGTTCATGTCTTGGAGTTCACATCACTTACCATCATCTTATATGGTCATATATATATAGCTATTCTGCTCATCTGCTGAGATTATCTTAGACATATACTAATTATTGCAGATAAGAAAAACCATGGGACCTATGTTTCTTTGGGTCTGACTTCACTTAATATGATTTTTTTCTAAGTCTTTCCATTTTTACAAATGGGGCAGTGCATTCTTTCTTTCTAATGGAAGCATAGAATTCACACACACATACACACACACACACACACACATGTGTCACATTTTCTTGGTCCGTTCATGTACTAAGGGCCACCTCATCCAAGTTAGAATGGCTACAATCAGGAAATCTAACAACAGATGCTGGAGGGGATGTGGGCAAAAAGGGGAACCCTACTGCACTGTTGGTGAGAGTGTAAACTTGTTCAATCACTCTGAAAAGCAGTATGGAGGTTCCTCAAAAGACTAAGCATAGAGCTCTCCTATGACCCAGCAATCTCACTTCTGGGCATTTACCCAAATGATCACAAACAAGGCCATACTAATGTTACCAGCACAACTATGTTTATTGCAGCATTATTCACCATAGCTAAGATATGAATAATTCTTTTTAACTATAAGAATAGACGGGGAAGGGAAAGATGAGAAGGACTGGTAAGGGGAAACAAAGGAGGAGCCAACAATGCTTGGTAAGAAATATACTCATTACCTTGCTCATGTAATTGTAACTCCTCTGTATGGTATTTTCACAATAAAAAATGTATATTAAAAAAGAATGGAACTCCTGATGAATTTCTCAGCTCAAATTTTCCACCAAGGAATTCTCCCACATTTACTCTAATAATTTCCTTCTTCGTTGTCCAGACAAGAAATTTCAACAAGGAAGATCAAGATTGGGCCATTTCTGGGAGATTCTCAGGGATAATACCAAAATTTCAAGTCTCATTCTCTTCAAGAATTAATCTGGGGAGTCAGGTTCAAGAATGTAAAACTTAGAATGTAGAAAACATATGTATAGTAAATTAATACAGAATGTAGTGTTCCCAGTTGTTTTGTACAGCAGGTGGTTAGAGAAATAGAGGAAAGAACTAGCATACTATATTTGACATTGTTACCATGTTTTGCATAACTCCAACTTTCCTTTGAAGTGAATCAAACCAGAGAATAAATTTGACTGACAGTTTGGGTCTGAACTCCTGAGTGATTATCTACAGAATGTAAATTCTGTGAGAACAGGGACTTCATTTTACTCACTATAGTGAAACAGTATCATGAACTAAAAAATAATTTAAAGTATTAGTCAAGTAAAGTAACATGAATGTCAAAAGATTTTTTTCCCATTTCATTTTGATTTAGCTATAAAAGAAACAGAGACAGCTTAAATATAAAAGCCTGGACATTACTTTTGTGGGTGTTTTTTGTTTTAATTTCAAAATTTAACCTAGGCAAATTCAAACTCTACACATTATTAGGGAAATGTAAAACAGTACATAAATGCCTCTATCTCCTTGTTATTCAAATCCTCACATTGTTTTTGTTAAACACGGGTGTGAGTCTCATTAAAAATTAACATGTCCATCATACTTAACAGTTTTTATTCATGAAAAACAAATAATCCATTTTCAGTAACCAAACTTACAAGGTCCCTCTTTCTTAACCAAAAGAAAAAAAAATAAAATAAAAAATGCACCTGTAATTTTCCTAAAATATTTTCTTAGCCTAAGCATTTGACATTAATTTGTCCCTTCAATCACTTCACAATCTACGTACTGACTTAATTTTTACACAGGAATTAGGTTGGTTTGGGTTGAAAGCATTGTTTAATTTCTGATGGAAATATAAAAAGTCTGTGGGGAAGAGCAGATTGAAAAGGCAACTTTGTGGCCATTAAAAGGAAAAAATAGACTATTCAGACATTTTGGGAGACAAACATTCATATCAGTGACTAAGTTGAAAATACAGTCTATCAAAGTCTCCTCTGAGCCTTTCATTTCTATCTCCATCCCTTAAGCTCCAAAGATTACAGACCCCCTGGAGGAATGAAGGAAATCAAAACTCCTTTCAAATTCCTTCTTCATTCTTCTTGCACATATTAGCCCAAAACCTGAGTTGTAAAAAAGAAATACTAAATTCCAGCCATTAGAAAATTCAAAGTGGGTGAATAAAATGAGCTTATACCTAACTGCATGGGGCGAGAGAGTATAGTCACACAGTCCTGGTTGGCATAGCACTCTACAAATGTGGGTGTCCCTCAAAGATATACTTGTCCCTACCAAATTGATTTATGTAGCTTTTCTCTATCAGCAAGATAATCGTAATGGCAAGTGACAGAAAACATCAACCTGAATCCGTTTTGACAACATCTGGTCTTGGTATACCACCGTACCCTCACTGGTTCTCCTGTTCTTCTATATTGACTGCCTCCATGAGCAGAGGCAAGCACTTTCAAGCATGATTTTCATAGTAGTCTGAAGGGACCACACAGACGTAGAGTATAGCCAGTAGAAAGTCTTCAGTACTGGCCAGAACTACACTGGGCTCTCGTGTGTCCAAAAGTGCAATGCCAAGCCTGACCTAATGGTCCTTTTAAAAGCCGAAAACCCACCTCATTTGCTTGGGGTGGAAAGTCCCTAACAGTTCTTTCATGTAGGTGGAAGCAAGTGCTTAGACAAGGCTGTAAGCAAGCATGGAGCGAGGGCAACATGACCTGTTTCTATGATTATCTCTATGATTGCTACCTAGAGATCAGAAATGAAACAGTGGGCAATAGATACATGTGTCTTTAAATGTCGGACAATAAGGAACTAGTCTCATGGGTGGGGGTGCACTCCATTCTTTAAGATCGAGTCACAAAAGCAAAATGGAGTTACAAGAGCTAAAAGTAAACTCTTAAGCCCTATCATGAGGCCCTGTTTGAAGATAGGATGTTCTCCTCCAAGTTCAACAAGAAATGTACTCACTATCTTACTTATGTAACTGTAATCCCTCTGTATATCACCTTGAGAATACAATTTTAAAAAAGAACAGGCTATTTAGTGCACAGAAAAATAAAAACATGTCCCTGTAAGCAAAGAATAAGAATAATTACTATCCTTCATAAAATTTGGGTTTCTCAAGCTAAGACATTGCTTGCTCTGTAATCCAAACAACGGTGAGAGCCTGAATCACATGGTCCTCTTCATATCAACCTTCAGGAACTAAGGGCTCAGGGAAGTGGTGCAAATGTCAATGAACTGGCAACTGGTAATGGGCTTAAGAATTAAATAACCATTTGCTATTTACTCAGAGATTTCATTCCCATCTCAATTTAAGACAGGTTAAGTTTCCGGTATATCCCAGGTCCTGAGACTGTCATAAAAGAAGAGTAAAATTAGAGTAGATTCAAATTTTCCAGGTCCTCTAACTACTTCTCTATGATTATTCTTGTTATGTCTTGCTGTGGTGTGTTGGCTTTAGCCTAAGTATGGTGGTAAGGTGGCTATAGAAGTTCCAGAAGAATCGACAAAATAAGCAAAGTGCCTACCCAAAATAAGAGATGATGCATTTCTGTATAATTTTAAGGTGAGAACTAAAAAGGTACCCCAGAAGAGAACTGCTTCACTATCCCTGAGTTGGCCATTTCTGGTTCATTCATAAACAAAAATGAAAACAGTAGAGAAAATAAGAATAGCCAATAGACACACGAAGAAATGCTCAACCTCTATAGCCATAAAAGAAATGCAAATCAAAACGGGGGCGGGGGTGGGAGATGGGAAGGGATGGGAAGGGGAAACAAAGGAGGAGGCAACAATGCTTGATAAGAAATGTACTCATTATCTTGCCCATGTAATTGTAACCCCTCTATATGGTATTTTCACAATAAAAAAATTATTCAAAAAACAACAACAACATTGAGATACCACCTCACCCCAGTTAGAATGGCTATAATCAAGAACTCTAATAACAACAGATGCTGGAGGGGATGTGGCCAGAAGGAAACCCTAAGGATACAAGTGGACCCATTGCAACGATGAGATGTGCAAGATGCTATGTTGAAAAATGAACTTTACAATATAGGTGGTGGGAGGGGGTGTAGTTGTGGAGATAGGAGGGAAGGGATGGTAGGGGAAAGGAGGAGGCAACAACACTTGATAAGAAATGTACTCTTTACCTTGCTCATGTGATTGTAACTCCTCAGTACAGTATTTTCACAATAAAAAATTATTTAAAAAATAAATAAAATAAGTCTGCTGCATACATTTAAAAAAAAAGTAGAGAAATAGCTCATTAGCTAGCAACAGTGCTAGAGAAAGCCACATACTCTTTCTAACAAATCATGTGAAACTCAGAGAGAGAGAGACAAAGAAGTGTGAACTTGGCTGGTTGACTTTCTGAGTGGTGCCAGTTTGGGAATGGAGAAGACAGAGATTCTTCTGAGCAGGAATACTATCCTTTGCTTTAATTGGGATAAAAATGGGACGGATTAAGACTAAGTCTATGACCCTTTTCTACAGCAGTGCCTTTGAACACTAAATATGAATTGATCTTGTTTTCAATATTGGTATATTAGGTTTTTGAATTTTTATATCCCATCCCACAGGGGGAGATTTATGGAAGGTTAAAAATGATATGTAATTGATCACTTGTTGAAATACAGAGGAAATGTTTAAAAATAAGTATTTCTTTTTAGAGTGTGATTTTTTTAATTCACAAGGGGATGTACAGAGGAATAAGTTATATAATATGGTAATAAGTACATTTCTTGTTAAACTTGTTACCCCTTCTCTCATTTTTCTCCTACTTCCCCACTCCCAGTAGATGAATGGATGAAGAAAATATTGTGTGTGTGTGTGTGTGTGTGTGTGTGTGTGTGTGTGTGTGTGTGTGTATGGAATTCTATGCTTCCATCAGAGAGAGTGACACCACCCCATTTGTAAAGACATGGAAAAATAAATGTTTCAAAAATATGCCATAGTGATTAATAAAATAGCAAGGCAAATAATTTGCTTACAACTAGAATAAATGTACATTTGAAGATTTAGCTAAATTGTCTAGGTCAACAAAATGGGGGTGCATAGGAAGGGGTTAAGGAATTAGAAAATAAAAAGACCAAAGTCCTTTGGTTATTATTATGTTAGAATGGAAATAACGTTTATTGAACAACTTTTCCAGAGTAGACATATATACAATTTCATCTCATTTCTTTTCTCTTGCAATTTTTAATTAGCATATATTAGTTGCATAAAGGAGTTTCATTGTGATATTTCTGTACATGCATACAATGTACCCTCACCAAATTTACATCTTCTATCACTCCTCCTCATGTCCCTCCCCTGCTTCCTAAAACAGTTCCAACCAGTTTTCTTGTACTGATTGCACATATGTGTGCAAAGTACTTCAACCATATTTGCCTTCTTCACCTTATTATTTCACCCGCCCACATGCTACCTACAAACAGAACCTGTTTTTCATTCTTGTACTTTGGAAACATTACTTTGACCAGCACATACATCATTTGCCTTCCTATTTACAGAACAGAAAAGTTGCAGACACATTTTGTCTTTTTGTGTTGCCTGTAGCCTAAATTTCCCACAATAATCTGCTTCTGTAAAACTAAAGTGCAAGTGTTTTGTAATGGCTTATCTGCCAACATGACTTAAGTCCTCTGTCCAGATGGTTGATCACTCATTATTCTGTGTGTATCAGTGAAGTTGTCTCTATGTGAGAGTAAAAATTGAATTGTTATACTGATTAAAGCAGATCTCCCTTAATAATGTGGGTCCCATCTGATCAATTAAAGATTTGAGTAGAATCAGAAGGTTGGGTAAGAGGGATCTCTTCATATCTAGCTATTTGAATGAAGACTTTGATCTTTCTCAGCCTTCAGATTGAGATTGAAACATCAGCTCTTTGTGGTTTTCCAGCCAATTGGTTTTTGCACTGGTACTTACACGATGGTCTCTCCCGGTTTTCGGGACTTTGGACTCAAGCCATAACTTAAACATAAGCTCCTCCAGGTCTCTAGCTAGCCAACTGTCAAGTGAAGTACTTGAATCTTTTTAGCCTCTATAATCGTCTGAGCAATTCCTTATCAGAAAGAAAAAGAACACACATGAACACATATGTGCATATGTGTGTGTGCATAAATATTGTCTATGTGTGTACACTATAATTAATAAAATATACTTCTATGAAAGCTTTATGTAGTGCCTATACATGAATATTCAAAGAGTGTCAGTTACATAGTAGGCCACTTTGGAATTTATATCACTCATTACACCACTAATAGAATAATCAACATCATAAAACTGTCTTTAATATAGCAGACACTCGCTAGATAAGGCTATTTCCAATCACTTTAGAAATTTTTAAATTAACCAATAGTTAAAACTCTGTCCCTTGGTTATACTAGCACATTTCAAAAGTTCAGTAGTTTGTGGCTAAAACCCTAGATAACATCAAAGCACAACATATGATTGAATAATCATAGAATGTTCCTTTTTATGGCACTGAGCTATTCAAATGGCATTTTTATTCTATTGGCAACTGAGATGGTTTAAAAGAGCTGTGTGTCTGGAGTTGGGAATGAGGAAGGTATAGATTCTAGAATATATAAACTGCTTCAGTCAGATCTGAATTCTTTCTTATTCTTTAGCACATCAGTCTTACGTTCTCATTTCTCTCCTAATCTTTTGCATTTGTTCTCTGTATAACACTCTGAAAATTCCTTACAAGTTCTTACTCCCTTCTCAACAACTCTTAATGTGTACTTCTACATAGACTTGTCAGTCTCTTGTAGGCAATCAGACACCCACCCTTCTACATTCTTATGGTCCATTTTCCTTTATCTTTTCCCAGCTAAATATTCGTACACCACTCTGCAAATTCTGAAAGGCAAGAAGCATGTATGGGTCTCATTAAATCTTATGTTTCAGATCCTCAAACAATGACACACATATAATACTTTGAAAAAGAATAAATTAATGACTGAATAAAAGAAAAAAAGAATAAGAAATGGATGACAAAGAGAAAGAGTACCTATGCAAATCAATTGTTCACTCAGTGAATAATTATATTCTGAGTAGAAGACATGAAATGCCTATATGGATATCAGAAACCTCTTCTACTTTTTGCTGTCTCTGTGTTGATCAGATAACATTGTTTACAAAGAACAAAAATCTAACTCAAAGTGGAATGAGCGTCTGAAGGTGATCTTAGCTCTTGTGCATGATAA
The DNA here is from genome assembly GCF_019054845.1 of Dipodomys spectabilis. Classification (NCBI taxonomy): domain Eukaryota; kingdom Metazoa; phylum Chordata; class Mammalia; order Rodentia; family Heteromyidae; genus Dipodomys; species Dipodomys spectabilis. The sequence continues at coordinate 6,569,463 of NW_024870728.1, forward strand.
GCTAGGAGTAGAAGCATGGGTATAGTGGATCTAAATGAGTGACAGGAGTCCAACCAGCTCTTAGCTGCATATTCTACACAGGATCTGTTCTAGAAACATCATCTGTGTGAAGACTTTCCAGCTCCAAGATGACATGTCACTGATCCACAAGTCCTCGTGAGATGAAAGTCTCCTTTTCCCTATTGGCCTGCTGAATTCAATGTGAGCCAGGCTTTGGGACAGTGTAGACTATTTCCAGTTATATGGTATGGAGTGCGGGGTATACAATATTCTATTGTCCAGACTCTGCAGGAATCTGCAAAAATGGATTGATTTTCCTAGTAGAAGAGAGAGGATAATACACTGGAATACCAAAATGAATCATGTGTCAAGTGTGACTTGCTTTTATTATGCTCCAGCTTCAATATGAAGATATTGTGGTTCAATGTCTGCCTTTGGTATATTCTTTTATGCAATTGCTTCCCCATTGCTGTGTCTGTATCACAAGTCACTAAATGAGAGCAAGGAAACAAGTGCCAGTCCACCAATTGACATGTTCATGAACCTCCCACGCATCATTTGTCACATACGCTCATCATGACACCACCGTTCTCCCAGCTCTAATCTACTATTACTCGCCTATTAGGGCGGCCTATTCAGGAGGGTTGTCTCATTATTTCCCTTTTCTCATAGAACAATGTACCTGTCAAATTTCTTTCCTCTCTTCTTTCTGATGGTACTCACCAAAATCTCTCCAAATGGGTTTTTCTCTTTTGCAGATGGTACTGAATGCATTAAATTAAGGTGAGGTTTAAGGGAAATGGATTCACATGGTTAAAAGTCTTATTGGTTTTTTAAATTTAATTTTATTGTCGAGGTGATGTACAGAGGGGTTACAGTTAGATATGTAAGGTAGTACTGAGTACTCTCTTGTCAAACATTACTATCTTCTCCCTCATTTTCTCTCACTTTTCCTCCATTTCAATGTTCCCCCAAGCTGAAAAGTTCATTTCCAGCTTATTGTCTTGTGAGTATCACTGTTACGTTGGTTCACCCTTTGTCCTTCATATCATCATTTTATTGTTCCCCTTCCCTAATGTCATTTGTAGGAAAATGGATGGACTTAGAACAAATCATGTTAGGTAAAATAAGCCAAGCTCAGAGAGACAACATTGCACGTGTTTCCTTCTGTGAAGAAGCTAGTTCTAAAATACACCAAGACACAATAAATTACACAGGTCTCTAGGCACTCACACACAATGAGACCAAAGGATACTCTTTGGAAAGGAATGCAAAGGAACAATAGCTATGTGCATATGATTATACCAAATAATAGTTATAAAAATGAACTCCAGGAAATGGAAATGAGTTTTTTCTTTTTATCTGTTTTTTTCCTTTCTTTTTGTTCTAAACAGACCTTTTTTGGGGGAGTATAACTTTGGGAGTATAAGGAGAGGCACAGAAATTGAGAGACAAAGGGTGAGCAAATGCAGCAGTGGTACTCACTGGACACTATGTTGAAAATGAACTATACAACTTGTGGGTGGGAATGGGAGGGAAAAACTGGGAGAAAGTGAGGAACGGAAGGAGCGACATTGTCCAAAAAGAAATGTACTTACCGGACTCATGTCACATTAGCCTCTCCGTACATCACCTTTATAATAACAATAAAAACTAAAGAAATGCTAATCTCTCTTACTATAGGTTCTGTATTCCTTTCTAATTGCATCACTCAGAAAATCTCCATTTGAATGTAGCATTTTCTTTAATATTTGCTTTACATTAACAAGAGCAAGTTCACTCAAATTCTTTTTTTTTTTGGGTCCGGTCGTGGGGCCTGAACTCTGGGCCTGGGTGCTGTCCCTCAGCTCTTCAGCTCAAGGCTAGCGCTCTACCACTTGAGCCACAGCGCCACTTCCGGCTTTTTTCTTTTTGCTTATGTGGTGCTGAGAAATCAAACCCAGGGCCTTGAGCATGCAAGGCAAGCACTCTACCACTGAGCCACCTTCCCAGCCCTCACTCAAATTCTTTAGCAGAGTCTGGTACCTCTTTGAAAATCAGCAATATTGTATGATTTTGTTATCTTTGGTTGTGCTAATAATATCTATGTGGGCCAAACAATGGGATAAATGATTGAAAAAAACATCAAAAATTTTTTTTATATATACTTACAAATAAATTTGTATTTTTTTACTGAACTATTTAAAATACAGAAGTAAACTACGATGAGGCAAAGGTTGGTCTAATTTGAAGTAATTACAAGTCTTGGAAATGTTGGAAAGCTCCATTTAGAGACTTAACTGGTTGCTTTTGTTTATTACATTATTTGCTATCTAAAAGTAAAAGATTTTATGTTTCTAATTGTTTTTTAGCTCGGAGATGAGGACTGGGACTCAGTATCTGACACTTTTGTTTATTGGCGAGTACTCTATCACCTGAGTCACATCTCCAACACCCCCAATTGTTTTTTTAAATATAATTTTATTGTAAGCTTCCAAATTGTTAAAGAATGTGTTTCAGTATACGGTAAATATAGAATGTCATATACATTAATATTTTAGTGGTGTGAATTTTAATATGAGGCCATGTTTTATTGAATCAGCAGGCAAGTGCCACCTGATTTATGTCAATTTCTACAGAGTTAACAGGGCCAGGTTCCTTCACACCAAAGTCTTAGTGTTCAGTGTGAAATGGACAGTAAACCATATTTTCTGAGTTCCAAAATAACAACTCAGGGCCACAGACATTGTCCTGGGCATCCAAACCATCAATTTCCCAAAAAAGCTTAGGCAATCACAACTCTCATTGATTTAGCATGGATTGGGGCCACCGACATCAGATTAGGTGCAATCTGACAACCTTATTTATAGGAAAAATTCCAAATTCATGATAGAAACAACCTCTCCCTGGGAATAGCAAAGAGATGACAATATGTGACACACATCTTCCTAGATAATAAAAATGGATCAACCAAATGATGAGTCACTAGCTAAATACCTCGATCTCTTATAGTTCAAAATCATTTGCTTTTCACTAAGGGCAATAGACTTCATAATTAAAGCTTACTGTATTTACACTCACACTTACAATTACTCACAAATATATGTTTTTATATTATCTATCATTTTCCTACTAGACTAAAGCAGTAAATTTTAAAGACTAATAATAAAAATAACTACAGTAATGGTTACGCTGATAAGAAGAAACAGAGAGAAAGTAAAACAATGAGTAATTCTCTGTCTGAGGCATTGTTTATTAGCAAATATACTCTTTCAAATGTTAGCTGAAACAGGCAACATATTTCCCATCATTTCATTCTAGCTTTATTTTGGATTTACGACAATATCGTAAAGCTAAAAATTCCATGCAACTCTGTGAAATTAGTGCACTTTGCCATTCAGTACAAAATTATCTTGACATGGTTGAAATTAAATATAAAAAGGCAAGCTATGTTGTTACCCTTAACTAACTAGGGTTATAATAATAATTCTATTACTGACAGTAACTTTTCAAGGATAGGCCTATATATCAAGTTTCCACTAGATTCTGAAGATTAATGAAATTCACATTTGTAGTGTAAATTGATTAAAAGCACATCTTGCAAATCTAAATTCTAGATGTGCATCAACTTTGGTTTGTTTTTTTTGTTAGTTTGTTTAAAGAAGTTGGCTTCCTTTGCAAATACACTCAAGCTTTGGCAACATAAATCACTAGTGGATTGCAGCAGTAATCATAGCTACTTAAGAGACTGAGCTTGAAATTATTATCTCAGTCTGAGCAGAAAACTCCTGGATGGCTAGCAGACTCCACCCTCCTCACAGTGAAGTCTCCACCCAGTACCTGAGTTACCTAGGCAACTGGGACACCTGGAAGAGGTCACATCTGCATCCGCTGAGGTCACATCTGAATTTGATGTGGCCACACCTTTCTCTGCCCATACCCTAGATAAGGCCTACCCCAGGCTCAGACTCTCTCTCTCTGCTCTTTTCTAACTCTTTCTCAACTCTTTCCCACCTTTCCCAGATGCTCTCTTTTCTACCTTTTTTCTAGCTCTTTTCTAGCTCTTTCCCAGCTCTCTCTATTTCCCAGCTCTCTTTCCCAGCTCTTTCCCAGGCCTTTCCAGCCGCGTGGAGGGCCAACCTGGCCTGGTCCCAGCAGGTCTACTGTATAAACCTAGCCCTTACCTGAATACCATGTGCGTGGTGCTATTCTTCCTCAGCTACCTCTTTTTAAAAACCTAACATAAATGGTGCCGTGACTCGGATAAAGGGTTTAAAGTCAGGATAGGTGGGATTCCTCTCTGGTTTTTTTCCTCTTTTTTCTTTTTTTGTTTGTTCTTCCCTTTTTGCTCTGAGGAATACCACAGTTCTGACGGCCTTTTGCAAACCGGTCTGTCTGCTGAGGACACAGCGCATTGATACCATTGCTGGCCTTCACATCCACGTCCACACCACTTCTTTACTCTGGTGAGTGAAACTACTCTCTATGGTTCTCTGTTGCTCAGTCTCTGTCCAGACGTGGCACCATGCCAGAGAGCTCCTACGGCCTTTAACTGAAAGGCCGGTCACCTCTGAAGCCGAGGACGCTTGGCTTTGGGGGCTTGGCCATTTCTCTCTAGAGGGCTCTGGGGGAAGTCGGGACGCCGCTTCTGCCTGGTCAGCTCTCCTTCACTCACCAGACTGACTCTCCGAGAGATTTAATGGGGTACTGCGAATCACGCCCGAGCCGTGAAACCCCTTTGAAATGCTTCTGCGCTCCCTGGAAAGCCAGAGTGCCTCATTTTTATGCCACTCTCAGATGTAGACAGTTTTTGCCACTGCAATGGTAAATGGTCAGAAGTCTGTTTACTTTCAGGCTCTCTTTGCTCTCTCTCTGCCAGTCATGTCCAACTTTCCCTATCTCTCCCTTTCTCTTTTCTACATTTTGGCTTGTGCCCTGAAGAGTGCGATGCAGGCTGGATCCTGGGACCCCCCCTCTAGGTTCCCTCTCAAAGGCTAGCCAATGTAGGCTTGATCTATTTGTTCAGGGTTTCTTTGCACTTTTTTCAGAAATTCGCCATCTTGAGTTCGCCATCTTGGCCACATGGTGGGTTAAGGGTTTGGCCCCATCTGGCCCTGAACCTTCCACCAAGCTTACTACTCCATCCAGCTATTCTAAGGTGCCTTGCTAACAAGGCTCAACCATCTGATGTGCTTTGTTAGCAAAGATGTCTAACATTGTTGTCAAAATTTTAGGTTTTGAGTTTTGCCTTTTTTGTTTTGTGTTGTGTATTCTACTGACTACATGGTTCTAAAATACTGGGCATATCTGTGCTAAAATTCTCATCACATCTAATGAGTTTTGTCATTTCAGAATATTTGTTAGCAATTCTTGATAAGGACCAGGTAAGCTCTACTTATTTTATTTGATCTCCTTGTTGCTTTAATTGGAAAAAATAAAGATTTCAGTTCAAAGCCAACCCTGGCTGAAAAATCCCTAAGACTCCATCTCCCAACTAACCTGCAAAGAGCCAGGCTAGAAGCATGGCTCAAGACTCTTACCTCTAACTCTGCAAGTGGTACTATAACTCAAAGTGGTTCAGTGCTGGCCTTGACAGAAGTGCTCAGGGACAGTGCCCAGGCCGTGAGTTCAAACCTCCTTGAATACCAACTGGGACAAGCTATCCCAGCAACTAGCACCTAGACTCAGCCAGTCTGGAGAACTCTTACCTCTAACTCTGCAAGTGGTACTATAACTCAAAGTGGTTCAGTGCTGGCCTTGACAGAAGTGCTCAGGGACAGTGCCCAGGCTGTGAGTTCAAACCTCCTTGAATACCAACTGGGACAAGCTATCCCAGCAACTAGCACCTAGACTCAGCCAGTCTGGAGAACAAGGGACCATGGAGAGGAGTAAGAGGAGATGATATCACATCAGCCAATTTGTGCCTGCCCTTTCAAAATTAACCAGAGCTGGGAGGTCAGTAGAAGTAAAAGCTTGCCCATCCAATGTCTATACCTGTCTACCTATTAACTGGACAAGAATTTATATTCTTGCCTTTGTCACCTGACTTCTCTACTTAGTCGCCAGATGTCAGAAGTAGCTAGGGACATTTCTACCAACATTTTCAGCCCCAAGTCCTTCCTCTTGCCATTTATTTGTTCTCTAGTATTTTTTTCCAGCCCCTCAATGCTCATAAGACTTCTCCAGACTTCATCTAAGAACTCACGCCACCAAGAGACAGCTGCTGCTCACTGCCTTCTCTGGGAGGGGACCAAATTCCAGCCTTTTAACCCTATTGTCGATGCCTCTTGAAAGCAGGAAGTAGCTAGAGAGAATCTGTGCCCTATTTCATGATTATTAAAAGGCTGGAATATAAGGTCCGCTCCTGGATGGCTAGCAGACTCCACCTCGCAGCGAAGTCTCTACCCAGTACCTGCGTTACCTAGGCAACTGGGACGCCTGGAAGAGGTCACATCTGCATCCACTGAGGTCACATCTGAATTTGATGTGGCCACACCTTTCTCCACCCATACCCTAGATAAGGCCTAGCCCAGGCCCAGACTCTCTCTCTGCTCTTTTCTAGCTCTTTTCTCAGCTCTTTCCTTCTCTTCTCTTTCCCAGCTCTCTTCTCTTTCCTAGCTCTCTCTTTCCCACCTCTTTCCTAGATGCTCTCTCTGCTCTTTTCTAGCTCTTCTCTAGCTCTTTTTTAAAAACTTAACAAAAACTAGTTTGAGCAACCACTTCTAAAAGAAGAATTAAACAGTGTCACTCACCTGTCACCAGAAAACCTATCGGGAAATCTATCATAGGCAAATTACACCAATGTATGCATGGGGACAAGTATCAAGACCATATATCCCAAACAGCAAACAAAAGTGAAGGCTAAAATTGTTGCTCACTCTCACTCAGAGAAGTACTGCTTAACAAGCATGACTCCCTAAGTTCAAACACCAATAATAGGAAAAATAAGCACCAGTTATTTTTCAGTAAAGAGAGAGAATTAATTAGCATATGCAACAGCAACAAGTCCAATTAAATTAAAAAGATAATATATATGTAAAATATTTAGATTAAAACAGAAGGATTTTTAAGTCTCTGAAAATAATTCTTACCATTGTGTAGAGTCTGGAGAAATGCTAATCATTAAAATTGATTCTTATATTAAATAACAGAATTGAAATAAGGAGGTCTGTAATAGATATCAATATTTGATGTTAGAAAAAATTGACTTTAGTTAGAGAATAGTAAAACAAATATATTTGTAAATTCAACCCTGTAAATTCTTAAATAAAAAAAAATTTCATATTGTATAGCATGGATCAGAATAGAGTAAAAATTCGAATTTTGTTAATTCATATTGTGAGCATAATTTTGCAAATATACTGTAAAAATCATTAGGGCATTTTTACTAATTAAAGGGAAATCATGAACATGGGAGTAAAAGTTGAGTCAAAATCATTCTTTAATTTTTCTATAACCAATAATATTTGAATGAAAAAGTTCATATCATATTCCTATTTCATTTAAAATTTTACTATAAAATTAAATTAGCATGTGCATATATGTCGCTCTATCTCCATATAGCTTTGTATATATGTATGTATAACATCTTTAGAGACAGAATTCCACATATTTTCATATTCATTTTCTCTAATTGAAGGATTGAAGGAGACAGAGTTCTAAGGTAATAGTTTGAAGAACAAATAAAAGGAACAAATTCTAAAGGAAAGTAAAGAAAGGCAAAAAAAATAAAAAAGAAACAGTATTCTTAACATGATCTTGAATAATCAACTTAGCCAACCAAAATAGGGTTCTTACAAGACTAATTTCAAATTGCTTAATAAAAACAATATGTTTCAAGATTTTATTCACATCTAAAAATTACCTTGGAATGAGATAATGCTTGAAACTTGGCCTTAACAAATGACATTCCAAAATAAATTCAGTGGCTTAATTATGTAAGATTTGGCTAAGCTTCTTTATATGTACCATTTTAGATATTGACAATAAATCCAGAAACTTAAACACTGGTAAATAACTCAAAATTACCCACAAAAGAGTACAAATCATGGAATGTTTATAGTGAACAGAAAATTAGCCTGTAATTTGTTATATTTCTGGAATTGCCTGTTATTGGTTGTATTCCTGGATTGGCATGTTATTGGTGGTAGTTCTGGATTCTTCACCAATGCCTGCCTTGTCAGCGATAATTCATTTGAATTCAGTGAGGTTCAGTTCTCTGATCTGAAAAATAAAGAGTTGGATGCAATATGTTTGAAGTCCCTTTTCTAAAGGGACTGAAAAGTCTGAAATTTTAAGGAGTTTACATCAAATATGTTTTAGATAAATGACCTCTATTACCATTGAGAAATATTAAAATCAGTATGTTTCATCTTTTATTGAGGAGAGATATAATAAAAGTATTAAATTCAACATCAATATCCTTAAAGTAGATTATATTATTGGTGCTGCAATTAATAAAGTAAACTCTTGAATCCCAAAGAAATCAAACAGCCAGTATTTTCAAGGTATCTTAGCAAACTGTCAACATCTAGAATAACTACATGTTCAAAAAAGTGACAAAGTTTAAGTAATTGGTTTTTCACCAAATAAAAAATAAAATGTATTTATAAAGATCCTTCCATAGGAATCATTCTTCAAGCCAGGACAGCTTTAGATCTTGATGTTTTCCAGATAACAATTTTAATCGCTCTTTCTCTGTCTCTGTCTCTAACACAAATCTAATGAAAGAAAACAGACATTTAAACAACACATTTTTTTTATTTCCACCCAAATAGCGATAAAATCTTTAATAAAGTCCACTTGGAAGTTCAGAGAAATAATTTATTCTGACTTTCTAAATTATCCAAAATCTACAATGTCTGATAAAGCTCTACAATTTTGAAGAGGAAAGATAATTTCTAGAAGGCCTAAATATAAAATGTAATGGTAATATATATTGTTCATATACACATATATTGTTCATATAATAACATACAATTTTTATGTTTAAATATATAGTATTCTTATAATACTTTTAATATCATCCATAATACTGAAATGTGAGCTATGTGTGTTCAAGTACCCTGCTCTGTATAAATCCCCAGGGTTTGGAACATAGAAGATACTTAATACCTGCTGTAAAATTGATGGTGAATGAACAAAATCCCAATATTATTTTTTATTTAATACATAGTGATTTACTGTTTATGATATTGTTTATTTTTATCTAAACACAGTGTCATCTCCCATAGTTTTTAACATTTTGATAGTATATCCTGGCAATTTTAGCATCACAGATTTGTTTGATGGTAAAATAGTGTTTATGAAGGGGTTTTTAATTATACAGATCATGTCTAATGGATTTTTATTATATGTACTAATTGGCACAATATAGGAGTAAAGGAAAACCTAAAACTCAACAAAGAAGCCTCTCCATTAGTTCTGATGTCACCTGGCAGTTCCTGGAAAAATACAAAACCTTTCATTTTTCTACAAAGGCAAAATTAAAAACACAAACACTCTTTGGAGGTCTAGCAGAATGGTGTGCTGATAAACTATGGTCAGTCTTTCCCTCTTCCTCCCCCCCCACCCCACAAGCCCAGCTTGCAGAGTGAATAAAGTGGTGATAGGCTGGGACATGGAATAGTAAAGTGAAGTCCTGTGAGAATGAGAATCCCTACTGTTCTTTACAAGAGGCAAAGTCTCCTGTTGCCCCAAACTGACTCAAGTCCCAGTGCCTTGAGTTCTTTGCTCAGGAATGTTTACAAAGTGCCTTTTTCATGGCCTATTTTTTAATTGAGATAATTTGAAATGTCTTCCTCACCCTAACTTGCAGCTGAAAGAATATACTCTACAATGACAAGGTATGTAAATTATGTTATGTAATCATATGCTCTCACAGATTGAAGGCTTGATTCTATGCTTCCTGCTTGAGTGACACCAATCCAAACACTGTTTCCTGAGATGAGTCTGGCACCTCAGAAGGCAGTTTGTTTAGTGTTAGTATTCTACTCACTGTTCCTCCTCCTACTTGAGTAGAACAATTAAATGGGCTGCGTAGTTTATTGAATGTGACACTGAAATTAGTGTAGTAATCATGCTCGAATAAATAATAGAATCTTATAACAAAAATAGGCTTCATATTAGGATGGATGCTGTAGTCCTAGAAGAGCAAGCTCTTTAACACCAGTCTTTCTCAAATGTTACTTTATGCCACATTCCAAAGAATGAGTTTTTAATACAGTATTTAGAAGGAAATTACTTTGGCACATGAATGATAACACCCTTACATTAGTGTAACTTTCTTTTTTTAATGCCAGATACTCATGAGTAATCTATCCACAGATGGAGATATAGGTTTTTGAATCTCTAGAATTAATGTTCCCTAGAATATTGTTTTGAAAGTAGACAAGACAGAAAAGAGTTTGATTGGGAGATTTTTTTTTGCAAACCCTCTTATTTTATTAATAGAGCTCTTATTTCATTTGAACTCATGCTGCAATGTTTGCTAAATAGTTCTCTTGAAAATAGCTATTAGAAGTATATCATCATACTTCCTGCTATTAGCAGGGATGAAAGGAAAAGGCTTAATTGGGAAAAACATCTAAAAAGATTTTTGGTGATATTAAAAACATAAAGCACTAGAACGAAGCAGTTTTCCTAAGTAATTCATTATGAAACCAAGAGTATCTCATTTAGGTTAATGTTCTACATAATAGGTTTGGTAGTCACATGACAAACGTTCTGTGTATTAGAAATAAGAGAAGTAAGAAGTCACTTGTCTTTGACTTGAAGGGATTTTTTAAAATAAAAATCATATTATCCACTGGCCCTAGTGGCTCACACCTCTAATCCTAGCAATTTTCCAGGTGGTGTTTCAGAGAATCACAGGTCACAGCCCGTCCAAGCATGCTTATAAGACTCCTTCTCATAACTAAGAGCAGCCACACCTGTCTTCCATGTTATTTGTGAAGCTGCAATTGGACAAATTATAGCCCTAGTCTAGCTTGAGCAGAAAAGTCCATGAGAGGTAAGGAAAACAATGTTGGATTACCTACAACCACAATTTTGTGTCTCCAGGAGCCAACAACAGATGTAGGTCTTCAGCAAGGAAAGCTACCTTAGGTGAGACAAAGTTTAAACAGATAGAATCTAATGGAAATTAGAAGAAATGTTGACTGTTAAACCTTTAAGAGAGGAAAAACAAACAAAAATATGTGTCATTAGCCATAACCATGGCAGGAGTCATAACCTTCTTGGGGGCTGCAATTTATGGTAATAATACACAAGACTTAGACGATTTGTGCAGGTCCTATACAGCTAACATACCCATGGAACAATACAACTCTACAGAAAAATGCAAACCTGGCTTGGGAAAAAGACACAGAAGAATAGGAATTCTGAACCGTGCACTTCAACACCTACCTCCTGAGGGCACCAGGAAGCCAGCCCTGCTACACAAAAATTACCCACACAGGTAACTTACTCCACCTCATTCTTCCCAAATTCCTCCTCTTATGTATTTTACTCATATTCAACTCACAATGAAATTTATAGCTAAAATGAATATTATCCACCTATATCCATCAGGTTCCATTCTTGAGTCATAATCTTCCTTATTCAATGTCTCTTCCCTCCTGATTTTCCTAATAGCCTAGTTCTTACGGTACTGGAGAATGGCTGCAGGTAATCATGTTGCTGGGAGTATCCTGCTCTATGTAAATACTTCACAATTAAAACTGGGAAAGCTACTAGATCTGGGATATACCTTACAGCATCATCATGAAGTGGTTTTATCAACTCAGGTAACACCCAGTCCAGTGATAATTAAGAAAATAACTTATCAGGAACACTTTAGGCAACTAAAAAACCCCAAACCAAAGAGTCCTCACATGAGTTAAAGCTCAGCACAGAAAAATAAGGAATAGGAGAAAGCCTGGAGATACAATACCAGTTATACAAACATAAATTATACAATGAACCAAAATGACAGTGAAGTAGAGGAAGTTCATATACTGAATTCTAAGGACTGTTGTTAAGAATTTTCAATGAAATGAAAGAGGGCCTCTACAAGTAAGGATGTAGACAATAAGAGTATAAAATGAAGAAATAAGGGAAATAATAACAAGAATACAGATGAAAAGTTAATCGAACACCAAGTGAATACAAATAAAGAGCTAAATGAGTTAATAATACAATTAAATGGCTACGAGGGATAAAAAAGAAGACATTGATAAACCGATAAGAATATAAAAATCTGGAATAATTGAATGCCAAAAGATAAAAAATAAAGAGAAAGCTTCCTAATCAGAGAGGATGATTTGGAATATGGAATGTCTAGGCTTAAAGACAGAATACATATCCAGAAAGAGTAAAGAAAAACACAGAAAAATATAAAAATAATTGAATAAAAGAAGATGAAAAAGCTTCAAAACTCAAATAACTCAGTACTTGTCATTTTCATTCAATGCATGGTGCTCCACCAACTGAGCCATACCTCCAACCTCCAATTTTACATCTTATGAATACAGAAGAAGAAGGAAGAGGAGGAGGAAGAAGAGAACTGCAGCTATAGGAAATACATTCAGCAATGTCAAAGCACAAAGAGTCCCCAATCTTCAAAGAAGTACACTGAGGAACAAGTAGGTTTTAGAAGATGCAACATTTCTCATAGGAAAAAAAAAACTTCTTTAGAATATTTTATAATTGAAACATCAAGCACAGAGAAATAAGAAAGACAATAAAAGCTGTAAGAGAGAACAGACAGATCATTTACATGGGAAAACTTAGAAGAATAACAGCAGATTTTATCAACAGCAACTATGAAAGCTAGTTGTACTTAGACTAGGGAATTTCACACATCAACTGTGAACAACTGCCACCCCAGCATATTATACCCGGAGCAATTCCACTCATAACTGTTGGGTGAATATAGACATTCCATGATCAACAAAAACTAAAACAATTTATTAACACTATACAAGCACTACAGAAGACATTCAAAGATAGTCTGCACATAGAAAATATCATACACCTTTCAAAAAAAGTGAAGACAACATATCCCATCTGATGAGTAGGCAAATAGAGAGAGAATAGAAAGAAATATAAAACTAAAACTTAAGGGGAAATGCTAGGAACTACTACATACTTCTCAATTGTAACACTTAAAAGCAGTGAATTCATTTCTCATATCAAATGATAAAATGGCTAGTTGGAGTAAAAAGCAAGAGTCAGTGATCTGTTGTCTATAAGAAACACATATATCTGAGAAAAAACAAGCACGGGTTAAGGTAAAAGGTTGGACAAACGTCTCTCAAGCAAATGGAAACTGAAAGCAAGCACAAGTAGCTATACCGATGTTCAAAAAATATATCTCAAATAAAAATCAGTCAAGAGACATAGGTGATTTTTACTTATTAATAAAGGGAACTCTCCCAAAAGAAAACACAATAGTCCTCACTATTTATATTCCAAATGCCAGGATACCCAACCTTTTAAAATAAATATTATTTAGTTAAATAATACATACACTCCAACATAATGATGAGTGGAAATTTCAATACCCCACTCTCAGCTAGACAAAAACTCAACAAAGAAATCTCAAATTTAAATGATAACCTAGAACAATTGGACTTCACAGATACCTACAGAATATTTTATTCAATCTCTTTTGTAAAATGATATACTGAGGGGTCGCAGTCATGTAAGTACCTCCCACTGTCCCTCTCTCCACCACCACCCTCCCCCATTTGTGCAGATCATTTCCGACATATTGTCTTGTGAGTCTCACTGTTGCATTGGTTCCCCCTTTGTCCTTTTGCTCACTATTTGTCGTTCCCTTCCCTCCCCTAATTCAGATAAGTGTATATTCAATACACAGGGTACCAAAATCAAATACAGTGACTACAGGAGATAAACAATAGGGGGAAAATAAAACAAAAAAGAAACCAGTCTCTTTAGAATACACATTCTGCTCAAAAGCCCATGAAACATTCTTCAAAACAAACCATATTTTCAGTCATAACGCACGTCTCACCAAATAGTAGGAAAGGGAACAAATCACTACATCCTGCCACACCATAATGGAATACATTGAGAGGTTAATGCATTGTACATAAAAACTCTACTAGAAATAGTTTGCTAGCGAATGACATCTAGCAACAAGTTGTAAGAGGTAGAATAAACCATAGGGATATTAACTTTTAATTCGATCTTAGAAAAAGTTATTGCGAGTATCTAAATAGATTGTTGAGTGAGTGGAATTATAACAGGTAAATGTGCCATTGCATTCAGGAGCTATATTTAAACCTAAACCTAGTAATTATCTGTGAAGAGTAGAAGTCAATAGCTCTTCCAATGACCTTGAACAAATTGTCTAATTACTGACGTTAAATGTTTTCATAGTCTGTAAAACAGGGTGGAGACTCTTTTCCTTTTACTGGCCTCAATGATATGTCCTAATTCTAAGATTTTCCTATACTTTTTTGACCTTACTAGAAAAACATTTTGTTGAAAATTAATACAATCTGGATTATTGTGTAGCAATAATCTTCCCTCTTAATTCACAAAGAAGAGCTCAGATTCTGCAAATCCCCAATAGTTATTAGTATGCATGTTTGTAATATGAGGCTTTTTTGCATTAAGACCCTTATATATTATACTTTTACCCTCACTTATGAATAGAGAAGCATCTAATTTAGTATCATTAGCAACAAGCACTTCAATTAACATTTCTTTGGAGCAGTAATGATGTTAACATTGTTGCTACAATGAGATTAAAGTCAGGCCTTTTGTTAGAGATCATTTCCATTGGGGAGATATTGGACACTGTTGCAAAATGTTAAACAAAGAGCCTCTTATAGCAAGTTGGTAAGAAATGGAAGGGCCTACTTGTGATTATATTCAATCTGAAGGCCAGGGCATTTATTAAAATTCAGAAGCACTGGGGTGGCAGAACAATCATTTCTTTGGTTCTATGACGTCAGCAATAGAAATATTGCTGTTATATTTAAGAAAAGTTTCTGTGTCACTTGCTGTTTTGGGATCACAATAATTACCTGATAAAGACCTGATAAATGCAATAAATTATTGAGGAAAACAGAAAACATGACTGGCAATTTTAGGAAACACACATTGTGCATGCAACATAGAGGTATGCAGTTAATTTTACTCCAAAATACAAAGTGCAAATGGCTCATTCACCATAGAGATGATTGAACTGGTTGAGTAAGTAGGTGACTTTATAGTAGGGGATAAATGCTATATGAATTCAGCTACTAAATAAGAACTAATCAGTGGAAAACAAGAAGAAATTCCTCCAAGAGAATGTTGTATATGTTTTCTAGGGCATTTGGAAGTGCCAGTCATTGGAACAAAATTCTTACAAAAAGGCAAGTTTCAGCTACTTGAGAGGTAGATATCTAGAAGATCATGGCTCAAGGTCAGCCTGGGCAAAAAGCTAGTGAGACCATCCTCCAGCCATGTGAACAAACAAACAAAACAAGCAGGGGCTGGGAAGGTGGCTCAGTGGTAGAGCGCTTGCCTTGCATGCCTGAGGCCCTGGGTTCGATTCCTCAGCACCACATAAGCAAAATGAAAAAAGACGGAAGTGGCGCTATGGCTCAAGTGGTAGAGCGCTAGCCTTGAGCTGAAGAGCTGAGGGACAGCACCCAGGCCCAGAGTTCAGGCCCCACGACTGGACCAAAAACAAAACAAAACAAAACAAGCATAAGTAAAATGATCATGGTCAAAGGTCAGCACCAAACCTGAAACACTCTGAGAAAACAGAAACACTATCTGCAAATAACTACAATACCAAAGGCTCAAGTGAACAGCTATGTTGCAAGTATAAAACCTTGAGTTAAAAACCCCAAATCCTACACAAAATAAAAGCAGAAATAACAATCATCATTTTTTTGTTTCTCTTTTACTTTGAAAACCATCTGAAGTTGATCCTGAGGACAAATGGACGAGGACTTAGGTCAGCATAAAATTTAACTCTGAGAATTCATTTCATTGATTAATCAATCTTTTGTAAACTGGACTGTTGTACTAAGAAAATTTCAATCCAGTCCTAACATTTAGGGTTTCTAACCATTTTAATAGAAGTTATGGTCTTCAACTGCAATAAATAAATATACAAACTAAATCCTACACAATATGGACATATATATGAGTTTGGATATTGATTTTTCTTCCTTTTCTGAGCAGAAAATTACTATCACAATAATATAATTACTTCCACTAAAGTGAAAGTATACAGCTATTATAAAGTTACAACTTACTAAATTGTTCAATATAGCATTAGTGTCCTCTAAATTTTCTATTGGCAAGGATCCTTTTATCTAACATATATACCTGGCTTTCATTAATTTAGCAATAACTTAACTGACTCAAGTAGTGCAGTGCTTGCCTAGAAATAATTAACAAGGCTTTTATTGGAGCTTTAAGCTGTGCTCCTAGAAAACATTTCTAAATAATTTATATTTGCATTTTATGAAACATAATTAATATATTATTGTTGATGTCAATTTTGTGCTTAAACTTGAAACATGAGTATCATTTGACATTGCTATTTAAATACAGATATTAGAACAAAAGAAAACTATCTGGGGATACATCCTTGAAAAATTATAAGCTTTAAGGGATACTAACTTTGATTGTGAGAAATAGAAAGTAAAAAATTAGGGCTTTAAACTAATAATGCCAAGTACAGTATCACCTCAATGTTAAATTATAAATGTAGGTTTGCTCAATGAATGAATGAACCTTTGTTTAAACCACTTGAATGTCAATTGATGAAATATATGACCATTAACCATTTTACTGACAGCTGTTCACGATTTCCCTGAGGCTTACAACAGTTGTCAGTAGTTATTAAGCACTTATAAAGATTTAGACACTAAACACACCCTGTGCATTAAGGCCCTCTTCTCTTAGAGGTTTACCTTCTGTTAAGATGTTACCTGGCCTTTACCGCATGTAAAAATGAAGTCAGTCCCCCTTAAGCATTCATTCAAGTTCTAGTCTTCACTTTTCCGTGGGCACCAGGAACTATGCTATATGCTTGGGATAAATATACAGCCAGGGACTGAAAAATAGGAAAAATGTGCCCTCTGCTTTCATTACCCATCTATAAAGCCAGCCACTTAGTAGTTACTTATGTAACTGCTAAGAGACTTAGGAAAACAGGCTATGGTGTACACAGCAAGGCCTTAGATTAACTTTGAGAGTAAACCAATTTCACTACTTGTAGCTCCTTTAGTTTTGCACTGGTAACTTATTTTTTTAGACATATTGTTGGGACCACACATTCACTCTATCAAAATTAGTACTTTACTATAATGCCACTGGGTTGGTGGTGAGTGATTTTTAATTAAAAGTTTCTATGCAAGAAACATGTTATTTCTAAATCTGAAATTAGAACATTTTTCAAGGCATTATCTATGTTAATTGTTTGCATCCTAATCTATACACAGTTCTTGCAGCAATCAAATCAGTCTGGAAATTAAAGGCATTATGGGTCAATATTTTAATAGATATCTCAAGAGGAAAAAAAGTTCATGTAGCTCCTTCATCAGAATTTCTATCATGACTGTTCACTCCAGGAGGATGTGATATTAAAAGTGAAGTGAATTTTCCTCTCTATGCAAAAGTAGTAATAAAAATGAAGGTGACATTATTACTTCTTATCAGTCTGCTAGGATTCATTATTCATCTGTCTTTTGTCATTATCCATTGCTTTTTCCTTAGGTGTCTCTGATACTTAACAATGGTTTAATTATTGTAGTTACCCAGAATAATACAGAGAACAAAATGATTTTGCAGTGTAAAGGATATTTAATTTCCCAGTGTTGGCCCTAAAGCAAATTTGTCTAAATGACTATTTGGAATATAAGTATGGTCTCAGCTCGATACCAATGCATTGATACCAATATACTGGGGCTTGACTGATATAGTGTGAGATAAAGCTTATAGCCAAGAAGGTGGAGACATGAGTGATACCATGAGTGCCTTCTACCATGTTCACTTCCTCTTCGTGCACAGACTCTCCTTTCCTTTTTGTATTGTGATCCATGACTAATTTATAGCAGCTTAAAGTTGACCCCAAAGGAAAAACAAACTTCCTTTCTATTCTACTTTGATCACTGGGGCAGCTATAAACTAAAACAGTTTGCAAATCTTTACATCTGGGCATCCAGGGACAGACTGTCAGTCAAACGGTAACCTTTATTGAGAACTAGAATGCATGCAGAACACTGGTCTACAAGCTCGGAGACATTACAAAGGTACTCAACTTCCTGCAGAAGCTTTAGAGGGAAAGACAGTAATCAGTTCCAGGGTGAATCTATGGCTACGTGAAGGAGATTGTTTCTGCCACAAATGTCCCATTAAACTTTTTTTATTCTTCAACCTCTAAATTTGCAGGGATGCTGATAGAATTATACATGATATCATTTTATCATTTACCTACTGGATCAATCTCACCTAGAGAAGTCAATAATTCCAGAGAAAAACTAATGAATGCAATTCCTTATAAAATGAAAAAAAAAAAAACCCTTCACACACTAGAGAAAATAGATTCTTTTGACAAAGACAGTTACACTTAAATTGTCAACATGTTTATAATTTTTTTGCTTTGTTTTTTAGCAGCTAACTCTATTGCATAAGAACATATTTGAGATACACACACACACAAACCACACACACAGACAGATACACATACTTCCCATGTGTGAAGAGAAAAGCTTAGATTAGGGAATGATGACAAAGGGTTCCTTTCTGAAATGATAAAAACTGAGTATGATGATATAAAGTTATGAACGTACTATAATCTAGTGAACAGCACCCTTTAAGTAGTGAATTTAATTATATAAAGCTAATTTTAAAACAATAACCACCTCTTTTTTTTGTTAGGAAATAGAGCTAACAAGCATCTTGCTCCTTTCTTGATTTTATTTTACTGTTTACAAAATTGTTTACTTATGTCCCTCATTAACAGAAAACAGAAAAGACTTTGCAAGCTGAGCTTTTAAAAGTCTGAATCAGATACTTCCCAACATGCTTCTCTTAATGAAACCCAACCTTTTAAATTACCCACCTGCATTCAATTACTCAAAATGCAGACATGACATGTAGTCATTCTCATTTCTCTACCTTGGGGAAGTACTATTTTGTTCTGCTGTATCTCTAGTTTTAACATGTGTGTTACTGAGGGTTTTCCTTTCTCCATTTTTCTCCCAAATAATTCTCAGCAATGCAATTACTCTAGTTTTAGGCTTAAGAGAGCAATTGGGAACTAGTTCTGTGTAGGTAGTGCTGTTCTACAAGTCCTCTTTCTTTTAGTAGAGAAGTACACAAAAGACACCTGGAAAGGTATAATATACATATATATATATATATATATGTCATACGTATATATATATATATATATATATATATATATATATGCATAGATATGTGTTATTCCTAAGTAAGTTACAGAAAGGGCAAGTGTTTATGATTTATTTATTTTCCTCCATTCCCAAATGGCCAAAAAAAACAAAAATAGTTCGTTCATAAAAAAGGACTTTATAGAACTATAACAAGATATAAATAAACTAAATAAGTTCAAACAATGTTACAGTTCTGGCTAAGGGAATAAAGCAAAAGACTAGGAAGAAATGAAAAGATGCTGATACTTATGGCCACTGGGTTTCATAGCTATAAGACAAAACCTGAATCATGGCCTTCATTTCCCCAAAGCAACTTCCTATTCCAAATTTCTTTCTGTAATTTCTTTGGCAATCTCTCAGTTTTCTCATGCATATGCCGTTAATTTAGAAGATGTTGGTTTCTCTAATCATCAGATCTCTCACTCTGCTGCTTTTTACTTCTCACCCATTATACTTCAAAACACTTAGGTCAACGAGTTGCATCTCAGACATTACACACTAGTTTAGCTTTTTCCCCTCAGCGCTTAGTGCGCTACCACTTGAGCTGTAGCTCCAGGTCTAGCTTTTTGGATGGTTATTTGAAGAGTGTTTCTGATTGGCTTGCCTGAGTTGACATTGAACATAAGTTCTCAGATCTCAGCCTCCTTGGTAGCTATTTTATTAGCATAAGCCACTAAATGGTTTCCAGCTTCCTCAAACTCTGTAGTTAGCCTCTAGCAGTGGTCTTGCTTTGTTTTTTTTTTTTTCTTTTTAAAATTTTCTCATTGAATCAGCAAGCATCTTTATGACAGTATCAAAATCATCTTCAGCATTGTTCCCTTACTTAAAAGCCAGGACCCAAAATGTTAGTCAAGCACTGTTTTGTAATGTTTTTCATGCAGGTCTGAAACTTAACATTCCACTCTCCCCTGTACCCCGGAGAACCTCCTATACTAACTACTGCTTCTTTTCAGAGGCTCTTACCATATGTTCAATTTCCTGAGTTAATGTTATCCTAATCATCATTTGTCTTAATTTCCTATGTCCATCCAATCTGCCTTTTAATGATGCTCTCATTCAATTATTGCATAGCCATCTAAAGTTTTCTATTTCTCTACACCAATCTGTATTTTTCCCTAACAGCTGAAAACATCAAGTAAATTCCACTTCTCTGAATTATTACAGAAGATAACCTGTATCATTAGCTCATTTCAAGGAGTGTACTAATATTTTTTCTTAAGTATGAGTTAAGGTCTTTGGTGGCTCAATAGTAAGAACAGTGGTAGAATGCTTCTCACTCAATGGAAGTGGTTCCAGACTGGTTTCCATTATACATTCCTGATTTCTTGTCTTCTCTTTCTTCTTGGTCAAGGTATGAAGTAAGAAACCCTGATAGTGGATGGTCACTGGCCCATGTTTATTAGTGAGGGACAAAAGCATAAAATTCATGCTGCTCATAAGTTTTATATCATTTTACTATGTATTTAGCTCTTTTTCTACATGTGTCCATCTATCTATATTTATATAAATATTTAGCTATACCTATCTATATGTAACAAGTTAGAGATTTATAGATATGTACACAGGTATCTAATCTACATATATCGCAAGTCTACTAATATGGTAATAGATATGTGTTAAATAACCATTCAAGTTTTCATACAAGTAATGCAACCCTAAGATTGATTCAAAAGCTAAAATAAGTACAGTTTCAAGTGAAAATCATTATAGAAAATTATTTTAATATGGTTAATTTTTTAGGGGATGGTCAGTGTGGGGCTTGAACTCTGAGCCTGGGCACTGTCCCTGAGCTCTTCAGCTCAAGGCAAGCACTCTACCACTTGAGCCACAGTGCCACTTCTAATGTGGTTAAATTTTAAAAATTAATAAGATAAATAACAAAGGGAAAATAATTACTCTACAATAGAGAAAAGCACTATGTTAGCTAAGTCATCTGAGCTAGTGTCACCAATCAGGAAACAGTTTGAGATACCAGAGATTCCTGTGCAGCTGATGAAAAACTTCACCTTTCATTTAATCATAACCAACTAACTCAGCTGGACATAATTCTGTAAAATAACCAACTTGTACTTTTCAGAAATACCAAACTGAAAGAAGAAAAGAAAGGTTTAAAGAAGCTCACTACTCAGTTGAGAATTCTCAGCATTCTTGAAAAATTGTAGAAAAGATGTTACTTAAAGTTGATATTAAAATAAAATTCTTAGTAGAAAAAAATCAACTAAGAAGTCTTGAAAACTGAATGAAACATATAAAAAAAATCACACCCTGAAGCCAGAGAAGAATGTGTGAGGAAAAACATTATCGATAACAATTATAAATTCGTGAAAACTGGCTACAGATAAATAATGATAATATAATACCAGTGTTAAATGTTCTTGTTTTGGTAATGGTGCTTGGGTATCTTAGAGGAAGCACTTTTTCTTAGAAAACTCTGTAAGGATAGGAGAGAAAAAGAATAGATCTGCCACTTATCCTACAGTGGTTATAAACAAAGGTAAACAATAGAAAATAGTCAAGAGGAGTAAATAGAGGACTGATTTAAAGAAACTTTTCAATCTTTAACATTTATCAAGATTCAGGTAAATATATATGAGAATTCTTTATATAATTCTTTAAGGTTTTCTGTAAGTTTTCAATTATTTGAAAACATTTAAAAATATTGAATTCATAAAGCTTCATAAAGTAGTTACAGGATTGTTCTAATTTTGTTATTTGCTTTCAGAGTCAAAGACATCATGAAAACAACAATACAGATACATTCTTTAATAACTAGCAGAAGGACAATTAAGAAAACATATGGAAGCTATTTTTCAACATGAGATGTTAGGTCTGGCAGAAGTTTTTCTATGTAAGCAACTCCTTGCACATTTTAATATATTAACATCAAAATCCTTTCTGTTTTGATCAAAACCGTATTTGCAATTGTTTCAGTACTCTACTATGAAATTAATTCAGTAGAATGTCACAGGGACAATTGCCAAAATCTAATCTTTCTAGAAGCTAAATTATTTGGTCCCTGATTTTCTTTTTGAAGTAAAGGGGGAAAATATGTAGTGACTCATCTATTTTATTCAGTTCTCAATTCTCACTCTATAATTTGGCATTGTCACCTTTTCAATTTTTTGGATATTTATATATTATATTTATAAATATTTAAGTATAGATTCATATCATCAGCATAAAAATAACATGCCATCTCTTCATAAAAATGGTCATGCTACTGAAGTTTATTCTTAGGAAATTTAAACTAATTTTCATTTTCACTCACAAGGTTATGTGGCTCAAAACTGATGACATATTGCTTCACAAAAATAATAGTATTATGCAGAAATTTTCTTTCAGTCTTGTAGAAGGCTAGAATTTTAGCTCAAGCGATAAAGTGCCAGCTTATGGAGCTTGAAGTACTGAGCTCAAATTCCAGTACCAAAATCTCTAAAATACTAAAATCTGCATAAAATTATATTTCCTCATTTTTTCTTTTTAAAGACTCAATTTCTTATATTTAATTGACAACAATTCTACACTGCAATAATTATGTCTTCCCTACCAAATAACTATCCTCTGCTCCATTACCTAATGATACAGTCTTGACTTAGAGTTTCCTTTGAGTTTGTTAAAATGAAATTTTCATTTTTACACATATATAAGAACACTATAGAGAATATTATTCTGTGTTTATTACCTTGAATGCATTTTTATTTTCACTTATTTCTTGTCTCCTTGTAATAGCCAATTAGCAAATTGACATCTTATTCCACATTTGAATTACATATAGAATTATGCCTCCAAAGATCTTTTGTCACGATCAGAATTGGTAGTTATTGAATAAATTGCCAGAATAAACTGACAATATGTCATTTTAATACATTAATTTTTTGAATTTGTTTTTGAAAATGCTAAACACAGAAGGGTTACAGTTGAATAAGTCAAACAAAGAGTACATTTCCTTGTGGATAATGTCATCCCTTCCCTCCCTCCTTCCCTAGTTTTCCCTCCAGTCCCACCCACTTTCATTTTCAAGAGTGACCAGTGAGTACTATTGCTGCACTTGTTTACTCTTTTTCCCTCCATTTTCATGGCTCCTCTAATCCTCCCAAAGACACATGGATAAACAAACAAGACAAAAAGAGAAGACAACTAAAAAAATAACCTTTTGTTTCCATTTCCTGGAGTTTGTTTTGATAAGTATTATTTTGCATGATCAGATGCACACAGGCATTGCACTTTTCTGTTCCTCTCCTAAAAATATCCTCCTCGGGTTTAGAGTCCTTCTTTGCCCAGAGTCCTGTATAATTTATTATGACCCTGCGTATTTTAGAACTAGCATTTGCATATGAGAGAAAAAATGCTATTTGTCTCTCTGAGCTTGGCTTACCTCATGTAACATAATTTGTTGTATGTCCATCCATTTCCCTGCAAAAGACATACTATTATTCTTTTAAATGGCTGTGTAAAATTCCATTGTGTATAAGTACCGCATTTCTGTACTCATTCATAACATGGATGGACAAGTGTCTTTATTATATTCAGGTACAAGATGATCTGAGTAGATGCCCAGAAATGATATGGCTAGGTCATGGGAAAGATCTACATTTCATTTTTTTGAGGAACCTCCAGAGAGGTTGTATTATTCTATATTTCCACCAATGGTGCAGTTGGGTTTCTTTTCCCCACATCTCTGCCAACAATTGTTGTTGTTGTTCAAATTCATGATGTTGGTCAATCTAACTAGGGTAAGACAGAATCTTAGAGCATTTGATTTGCATTTCTTTTATGGCCAG
Organism: Dipodomys spectabilis; assembly: GCF_019054845.1. Lineage (NCBI taxonomy): Eukaryota > Metazoa > Chordata > Mammalia > Rodentia > Heteromyidae > Dipodomys > Dipodomys spectabilis. Next base: position 6,593,638 of record NW_024870728.1, read on the forward strand.
GAGTGATGAGCTTTTCCTCATGTTTCTTTGCCATTGTTACCTCTTCTTTTGAGAAGTCTCTCCTTAGTTCCTTTGCTCAGTTAATGATTGGTTATTAGCTTTGGGGTTAGTTTCTTGAGCTCCTTGTATAGTTTGGATCTCAAGGCTTTATCTGATGTATTCCTGGTTATTAGGAAACTATCATAGCATGTCAAAGATAATGTCAACCAAGAGTGTTACTATCATTAATACATGGAATCTCCTCTATGGTTCAGCATATATATCTGCTAAGATGCACTGTCTTTGACTGCCTGTTGACTGTCCTAGTTTGGTAACTATGTTATACTTTCTATAACATGAGGCATAAGATTTTTAAACTTCCTTGCATAAAACACACCTAACTTCCAATCTGTGTTTTCCAAAGTTTTATAATTTTCTTCCTTACTTTTTCATGGCTATTTTACCCACCAAAAAAAATATAGTTTTAGTTTTTCATCTATGTGATCTCTCTAAATTTTTTAATTGCGCTTTTGTAAAAAAGGAGCAACTCTTCACCTCATTTATTTATAATTTGTATAATATTTAATTACATCATAATCACAGCAACAAGAACAAATGACAGAAAGGTGTTTGGCAGCAACTGACCCTTATCAAGTGAATGCTTAATGATAGGAGGAAAACCATACATGATTAGATCAAAATTTTTAGGAAGCAATTGAAATGCTTTCTCTGCATTTTTTAAAGAGGAATAGTGAAAGTGATGGATTTGAATGATTATGTGATAAATGTCTAGGAAAATGGCCTTATATATGTTTAAAGTCTTTGTTCTATGTCAGTGAAATTGTTCAATATACATTCATCACCAACTTGTTTATATCACTTAAGAAATGCTCAACCTCATGTGTTTCTAACACATTTATAAGATTATCTCTTTGTTGCTTTGTATGTCCCTCCCCCACAGTATAACCCCTGCTTTCACTATATTTGATGTCAGTATAACTTGTGGAGGAGATGGGGAAAAACCAGTTGTTTAAGGATACAGGTGGACCTGTTGCAACAATGAGAAGTACAAGTTGTCATGTCCAAAACGAGCTTTACAATGTTGGTGCGGGGGGGGGGGGGGGAAGGGGGGGAAGGGGGGGAAGGAGAAGGATTGGGATTAGGGGGGGAGGGGGGAGGCTGGGAAGGGATGTGAAGGGTAAACAAAGGAGGAGGCTGCAATGCTTGGTAAGAAATGTACGCATTATCCTGCCCATGTAACTGTAACTCCTCTGTACAGTATGTTCACAAATAAAATTAAATTAAATTAAAAAAAAAAAAAAGAAATGCTCAACCTCTCTAGCAATAAAAGAAATTCAAATCAAAACAACATTGAGATACCACCTCACCCCAGTTAGAATGGCTATAATCAAGAACTCTAATAACAACAGATGCTGGAGGGGATGTGGACAAAAGGGAATCTTACTGTGTTGTTGGTGGGAGTGTAAACTTGTTCAACCACTTTGGAAAGCAGTATGGAGGTTCCTCAAAAGACTCCACATAGAGCTCCCCTATGACTTTTGGGCATTTACCCAAATGATCACAAACAAGACCACACTAAAGCTACCAGCACAACTATGTTTATTGCAACCTTATTCACCATAGCTAAGATATGGAACCAACCCAGATGCCCCTCAGTAGATGAAAGGATCAAGAAAATGTGGTATATATGCACAATAGAATTCTATGTCTCTATCAGAGAGAATGACATTGCCCCATTTGTTAGGAAATGGAAAGACTTGGAAAAATTCTATCAAGTGAAGTAGGCCAGGCCCAACGAAACATAGGTCCCATGGGTTTCCATTATTTGCAATAACTAGTATATGTCTAAGTCAAGCAGAAAAGGTCAGATAAGTTGATGTTAGGGGAATGAACCCCAACATAAGTATTCAATTTTTTTGTTTTTTTTTTCCTTTCATGCAATTGTTTCTATCATATTTATAAGATGATTTCTATGTTGCTTTGTATGTCCCTCCCCCACAGTATAACCCATACTTTCACTGTATTTGATGTTACTATAATTTGTGGAGGGGAAGGGAAAAAAAACAAATCATTCAACTAAGGATACAGGTGGACCCATTGCAACAATGAGATGTACAAGTCGTTATGTTGAAAAACGAACTTAACAGTTTTGCTGGTGGTGGGGGGAGGATTGAGTGGGGGAAGTTGTGGAGTATGGGAAGGGATGGGAAGGGGAAACAAGGAGGAGGCAACAATGCTTGATAAGAAATGTACTCGTTATCTTGCCCATGTAATTGTAACTCCTCTGTACGGTATCCTCACAATAAAAAAAAATTAAGTTAAATTAAAAAAAATAAACTGAAAAGAATCTAAAAAAAAGATTAAATGACACGTAATTGCTACTTTTCCAAAACAACAGATGGATTTGAAATATTCTTTTCAATACGGATTAAAGCTGATCATGCAGGTGTTCTACCACTTGCATCACACCTCCAGCCTTCTTTTTGTGTTAGCTAGTTTTGAGATGGGGGATCTCACTTGATGCTCAAGTTGGTCTAGACTGCAATCTTTCTACTTGTGTTTACCCCTGTCTCTGTGGATGATGGGTACAACTAACTTCTCCCAGCCATTGGCTGCGATGGAGACTCAAAACTTCATTTTGCCTAGACTGGGTCACAAACTTGTATCTATGGCTCCCAAGAAGCGGTGATTACAAGCTTGAACCACTACTATATCTGGTCTGAGTATTTAAAACAACATTTTAATTAATATAGATATCACCGATTATAGCAGCTATTTATTTTATATTCACTCTCTCAAGCATGTTTCTATTGTTTTTCAAATTCTTTTTAATAGATTTGTAATTCAACATTATAAATATTATTATAAAATATTTCAAAGGCCAGACTCTCAGGTGGATACTTATAACTCATGTATCACATAGTAGATATAAACAAGATTTTCACCAGTTAGAAATTTTCAAACCACTTATGGAGGAACTACTGGTGATTTTGAGTCAGCCATGACAGTCAGCTAGCCTATAATCTTATTACTGTTAAGTAACTTCTCAGTAAATTCCTTTGGTTCCTAAACCTCCAAAGCAGAGTACTACCTTTAGAACAGTTCTTAGTGATTTCTGTGATTTCATCCACTGCTACACCTATCAATACAAGGGATAAAAATAAAATTTAGTCTGTACTAAGATGACAGAGGAAATAAGAAGACTTACATTCATGAAATGTTAATGTAACAAACATTTAAGAACATGATTTCTATTTCGTGTATGATTTTAATATCTTGAATTTTATAGTTTTTATGAGACAGTGGTCTCTAACACCCCAGCATCTGATATATTCCTATTAATACAATGATCGGCAAAGCTACTTTGTCCAGATTCAAGACTCATAAAAATCCCAGAAAAGGATCAGGACCAGCAAGTTAGATGAATCTTCTTTATCTCCAATCACTGCTACATCAGCTACACCAATCATTGCTATAGCAGCGTGAAAGAGCATCTAATGACATCTGATTGCTGGTTCTGCTAGGATATACTGCCATATGCTGAACAATAGAGGAGACAATGTATTAATGATAGTAACACTCTTGGTTATCAGTATCTTTGAAATGCTGTGGAAATTTGCTAATAACCAGAAATTGGGGAGTTGAGCTTGCTATAAGACTTTCTTTTCTCATTTGATCTGTCTATCATATATGTAGGCCAGGGATAACGGTGGTAAGAAACACACAAGACTATGAAAATATTTACATTTTTGTTGTAAAATATTTCTTGTGTGTTTTAAAGAAGTGTAATACATAGAGTTTAAAGGAAATTGTGGGAATCTTTTTCCTTCTGCCCTCACAAATTCCTCTTAGAAAAAAACAATGAAGATGTCTATGTAAAGGTGTTCACCAAAGCCTGGAAGACACTAATTAGCTATGAGTTTGTGTAAAGTTTGCAGTGTATGCACATAAAGTGATTGCATAGGTACATAACAAATACACTGGTTATGCAATATTGTTGTTATGTTATGCTAGAATATTAATATTAAAGGGAAAAAGGAATCTTCACCTATGAATTCTGTACTAACAAAAAATAAGGTTTATATCTTTATTTAGGGAATTGCTTTTTAAGGAGGCCAAGTCATAATTTTATGACCCAGTATTTCCTGGCTGTGATCTTCACATCATTTCCCTCTCATTCTTTATGTCAAAATCTAGGATGTGACATCCATGGGAGCCAATGGAGAGAAGCAGAGTAGAAAGTAGGAAGGGCTTCTCCACATCTCCACATCTTCAGCATTGAATATATTCTCATGTTTCTCAACATCCAAGTCTCAAGAACGAAGCACTCTAATTCACTGCATATGTAGATTTTCTTACTTCCATTGTGGATTACTTCTAATTATCAACATCATGTCACTAAATAAGCATTTAGGAAGAAGGTGCCAAGCAACACACATTCCTACCAAAGAGCCAATTTAAAATGATTTTATTCTCCCTTACCTTGCTGCATTTTTATTGTTATTATAAAGGTGATGTAAGGAAGAGTTACAGTTATATAAGCCAGCTAAAGAGTACGTTTTTCTTTTTGGACAGTGTTACCCTTCCCTTTCTCTTTCCCAGTTTTTCCTTCCTATCCTACCAAGTTTTATAGTTAATTTTCAATAAAGTGTGCAGTTAGCATCACTGATGGCTGCATTTGCTCACCCTTGGTCCTTCCATGTCTGTGCCCCACCTACCCTCCCAAAGACAGAAAAATGAACAAATATGACAGAAAGAAAAGAAAGCAAAAACAGCAACAAAGAATAAAAGCCTCTTGTTTCCATTCCTTGGAGGGAAATGGAAAAATATCATTGTAGATGATCAGATGCAGATAGGCATTGTGCCTTTTTGTTCCTCTCCTAAGAGTATCCTCCTTTGGTCTCACTGTATGGTAATGCCTAGAGTCCTGTATAACTCATCATGTCCTAGTGTATTTTAGATCTAGCTTCCCTATATGAGAGAAAACATGTGCCGTTAGTCTTTCTGTGCTTGGCTTCCCTCACTTAACATGATTTGTTGTAGGTCTATCCATTTCCCTGCAAATAGGCATAATATCCTCTTTAATGGCGGTGTAAAATTCCATTGTGTATAGATACCATCTTTTCTGAATTCACTCAGTTAGTATAGGGCATCTGGGTTATTTGTATAGCTTGACTATTAAGAATAGTGCAGCAATGCATATGGATGAGCAAGTGTCTTTACGGTATCCTGGTTTGTGATGTTCTGGGTAGATGCCCAGAAGTGGTGTGGTTGGGTCAAAGGGAAGATCCATGTTTAGTTTTAGGAACCTCTAAAAACATTGGTGAAGATCATCTCCTAGTCTGTTGACAATCCTTTTCTAGTCCTTTGCTGTGTAAAAATTTATTTGCTGTTTACTTATATCTTTTATAGTAAAATACTATACAGAGGGGTTACAGTTACATGAATGGGTAATGAATACATTTCCTATTGAGCATTGTTATCTCCTCCTTTGTTTTTCCCCTAAGTTTGACGCAATCCCATTTGTCAATTCTCTGTACTATTTGCTTTGCCTTTGAACTCTTTTCAAAACGTTTCTGCTGATGCCTATGAATCCTGCTGTTTACTCTACTCCTTCTTGCAGCAATTTCAGTTTCAGGTCTGATGTTTAGGTCTTTGATCCACTTTGAACTGATATTTGTGCATACCCACCAGGGATCCACTTTTAATTTTCTGCAGATAGATGCCCAGTTTTCCCAATACCAATTACTGAAGCAGACATCTTTTATCCACCGTATATCTTTGGTTCCTTTACCGAATATCAGATAAACTGCAAGTGTATGGTTTTATTTATGGGTCTACTAACCTGTTCCATTGATCCTTAGGTTTATTGTGCCAATATGAAGCTGTTTTTGTGATTTTTACTCTATAGAAGAGCTTGAGTTCTGACCACATTTCCTAGAATTGCTTGGGCTATTTAAAGTCTCTTGTTGTTCCATATGAATCTTTGGATTGTTTTCTCCATCTTGGTAAAGAACTTCATTGGGATTTTGATGGGTATTTCATTAAATTTATAGATCAAATCTGGCAGTATGGCTATTTTCTTCTTCTTTTTTTATTGTGAAAATACTATACAGAGGAGTTACAATTACATGGAACAGATAATGAGTACATTTCTTTTTTTTTAATTTTTATTTCTTTTTATTGTGAAAATACTGTACAGAGGGCTTACAATTACATGGGCAAGATAATGAGTACATTTCTTATCAAGCATTGTAGCCTCCTCCTTTGTTTCCCCTTCCCATCCCATCCTTCCCACTGCCCCCTCAACCAATCCCCCCCCTGCCCCCCACCAAACTTGTAAAGTTCGGTTTCCACGTAACGACTTGTACATCTCATTGTTGCAATGGGTCCACCTGTATCCCTATTTAAACGATTTGTTTTTTCCCTTCCCCTCCACAAATGATAACAACATCAAATACAGTGAAAGCAGGGGTTATACTGTGGGGGAGGGACATACAAAGCAACAAAGAAATAATCTTATAAATGTGTTAGAAACAATCGCATGAAAGAAAAAACATTTGAATATACATCTTAGGGTTCATTTCCCTGACATCAACTTATCTGACCTTTTCTGCTTGACTCAGACATATACTAGTTATTGCAAATAATGGAAACCATGGGACCTATGTTTCTTTGGGTCTGGCTTACTTCACTTAATAGAATTTTTTCCAAGCCTTTCCATTTCCTAACAAATGGAGCAATGTCATTCTTTCTGATGGAGGCATAGAATTCCATTGTGTATATATACAGCATTTTCTTGATCCATTCATCTACTGAGGCCCATCTGGCTTGGTTCCATATCTTAGCTATGGTAAATAAGGTTGCAATAAACATAGTCGTGCTGGTAACTTTAGTGTGGTCTTGTTTGTGAACATTTGGGTAAATGCTCAAAAGTGGGATTGCTGGGTCATAGGGGAGTTCTATGTGAAGTCTTTTGATGAACCTATTATGACTATTTTTTACACTATTAATTCTACCTATCCATGAACATGGAAAGTTTTTCCATTTCCTGATATTATCTTTGATTTCTTTCTTCAGATTTGAATAGTTTTCCTACAAAGGTATTTTCTTTCTTCCATTTACTTCATACTTAGGTATTTTTTGAGTCTATTGCAAATGAATTATTTTCATAATTTACCTTGTTGTATTTAATCAAAACTGTGTAGGTATATAGTCAGGCATGGTGGTAAACATCTGTAATCTCAGCCACTGGAGAAATAGAGATAGAAGAATTCTGGTTGTTAGCTGTGAGACAAAAGCACAAGATCTTATCTGAAAACTTAAAGCAAAGGGATTTGGGGCCTGGCTTAAGTGGTAGAGCTGGCTCCAGATTTGTTCTATAGTAGCAAAAAAAGAAAAATGGTAGTCCATTGTAAGTAACTCATTCCCAAATAGCTAGCTGACTGATGTGAGAAGTGGTATTGAGGAAGTGGTGTGGCTTATGTGGTACAGCGCTAGCCTTGAGCTGAAGAGCTCAAGGACAGTGCCCAAGCCCAGAGTTCAAGACCCATGACCGAGGGGTTGAGGGAGGGGAGAGGAGGAAGGGAGGGGAAGGGAGAAAAAGAAAAGTGGTATTGAGAATTTTTCTGAGAGCAAATGGGCCCTCAGTACTATGCACAGCGAGGTATGGAAGCCCATTTATTGCATAAACTGCTACTCTTCAATGATAGCTTCTTTGTTCATGTGTCTTCCCATTGAATGATTCCTGGTGGCCAAGGAAAGACACTAATTGACTTCTGTAATCTTGTCCATGATTATCAAAATCTTCCTCTGATAAGAAGTGAGAGAGATTGGTGAGCAAGAGGTGATAAGATTGGTGAGCAATCACACACAAAACAAATACCTTCTCTCTCTTTTTTTTTGTCTGATTAGTGAGGTCTTACATGCATACCTATTCTCTATATCCCTTAACACCAATTTCTCATTCATATACCTTTGAATCTCTAGACATCTAACCAAATCATCTGCTACAGTCATAGTTGGTATTTAACCACATGTGCAGACATTTTTTTCTATCTAGGCAAGGTTGAACAACAACCAGGTACTTCCGGAAATATTGCTCCCAAGGAAAAGTTTCCTTCTAACATTGTTTTTGTTGTTGTTGTTGTTGTTGAAATTGTGGTAGTAGCAGTAAACCTTTCTTCTTTCAAGCAATGTTAAAATGAAAAATAATCTATAAACCAGGACCTAATGCTTCTAAGAGAGCTCCTCACATGGGGCCATAGATGCTCAGGCAGAAAGACAGCAGTAGAGAAACATAAAGAGAATGGGTTAAGCTGGGTGCCGGTGGCTCGTGCTTGTAATCCTAGCAACTCAGGAGGCTGAGATCTGAGGATCGTGGTTCAAAGCCAACCCAGGCAAGAAAGTCTATGAGACTCTTGTCTCCAATAAACCAATAGTAAATGCGAAGTGGTGCTGAGGCTCAAGTGGTAGAGCACTCATCTTGAGCTGAAGAGCTGAGGAACAGCGCCCAAGCCCAGAGTTCAAGTCCCACAACCAACAGAAAAAAAGAAACAAATGGCAGAAGTAACATGTCTGTAACTTATTTGTGCCTCAGGTCCTGCTCAGTGCTAGCGACCTACATGTTCCATCCACTTCACAAGGAGTGCTGCCGGACAGGCCCAAGTTGACAGCTTACTGGGCCAGATAGTAACAAGTTAATGGTAGACAGATCAGATCATGCAATGACTTAGTGCTCCACATTTAAACATTCATTCTTTGAAGGCATACTAGTTCCATCGGTATTTGCAGTTATAACCCAATTCACATACATAAATCCCTTAAATGAATGGAAAGCTGGATTACTGACTCCTCTTTTTCAGCAACAATGTGAATATTGTTTTGTACTGGCAAATGCAGAACAAAATTATTTATATTCCACAAGTAATGACTGGGTCAGAATTTTAAATGCCATTTAAGTTAAAATATTTTGAATACTAAAACTCTCCTAAGGCAAAATTCAAAACAAAACATTTTAGAAAATTTGTATTTGCAAAAAAATATCTATTCTAAAACTCCAGTTAAGTTTTGTTTTAAGGACCCATGCAATTTTTACAAAGCTTATTCAATGTTTGTAAATGTACATTTACAATGCTTTCTGATGTACAAAGTACATATTTTCAGTGCACAGATTTTCAGAGAATTTCATTTCCTTTCACAACATAAATGTCAAACATAGATGCCAACTTACCTACAAGAAAATAGAACAGATATTAGAAGTAAACAAAAATATGGAGAACAAATACTTAAATCTTTCCTTCTTTAAACTAATAAAAAACCAATACAGGTGCTTATTCTTCTATCATTAATTTAAAAAATGTTTTGTTGTAAAGTTATTTAACACGAAAGTATATGAAATCTCATCTTAAAAACCTGCAGTTAAAATTTAGTGAGGAATAATTTAAAATTTATTTTATATTATAATATTATAAAATTTAATTTTACTTTTAGATGCACCTATTAATCCCTTTCTCCTAAATAATCAAAATATCTCCTTCTATTCCAGACCTCTTTTGCACCCAGATGAATGAAATAAAAGACAGTAATACAAATTTCTGCAGTTCAAATGATTGACTATGGTTTCACAGCTATTTTTAAAACTACATTATTTTCATCTCCCAGCAAAGTTAGTAACCTATCTAAATCATTTACCTAATAGATAATAGGCTTCTTGTTAACCTGTCCTGGAAAAGCTTTGTAAACAGTACACCTAGTTCCTCTAGTGAAAATGTCAACACTAAACACAAAACATTTTGGCTGGTCTACAGGGTAACAAGGAAGCACAGGTTTAGTTTAATTCATTCTTCTGAAGGGACAATTGACAAGCTTTCATTGAATTCAGTCCATACTCAAAAGTATAATTGATGTCTGCTCAAATGCTCAGCCAACAGCCAATGACGATCATTGAATCTGCTGCTTTTGGCTCTGTCTGTCTGGCTTTCACGTGCCGGAACCCTGCCATATGGTATCCTTGAGGGAGGGTTTTTGTTATGGTGTTTGTAATGTGTGTCTGTTGTGTGTCTTTGTGTGTGTGTACTACTTTTAGATATTGTAAAGATTCTTCATTTGTAAAGAAAACAAATAAAAGGCAATCTACTTTGCCTATAACTACTAAAGACCCCTGACAGCTTGGCATTACTAAAGCGACACAGGGCATTAGACAAATGAGAGTTCCTGTCTGAGATACTCTTCATCAATACATTCATTTGCCTTTGACATCTTGTTTTCTTTACACCACCAAATGGCTGTGCATTTATAATTAATCAATTGACACTGTATTATTAATTTTAAAAAATTCAAGACATTTTGCAACACATCAGTATATTTTTCTAAGTTGTGCACCCAAAGTATTCATTGTATTACCATTGCCTACGACAGTTGTGTGTGTATGTATGTATGTATGTGTATATATATATATATATATATATATATCTGTGCATGTGTGCTCATGTATATACACATAATTTTTAAATTATAAGTCCTTTGAACTAAATTATAAATGTGTATGTGAATAAATTAATTCAAGGAAGAAACTATTGTTTAAGTAAAATTGTGAATTTCTCCAGTATCATAAATATATTCTATTAAATTTAATTGATTTAAAATACTTTGTCATTTCTTTTCTTATATGGTTATAATCCTAACTATTCACTTAAGTTCTATTAGTTGAAGACATCTTAAAATTTTGGTTTGCAGAAAAAAAAATTCTTGCAGTCAAGAAGGAAAATACATGACACAACAGTGGATAATTCTAATCAAAATATAATTATTAAGCATAAATAATATAGGATTTAAAGGCCAAGGATAAAAAAATAAATCCCAAGAGACTGAATAAAGGAGGTGGGACTTAATGTGATTTTGTAGATTTTATATAGAGCAGTCAGTTATCAGATATTTCCCAGCAACAAATAATAGGATGAAAAAACTAAAGAATTGAGAAGGAACTGCTGAACTGTTGGTAATTATAGATTCCAGTTAAGACTAGAGAAGAATAGAGAATATTTCCAGATACTTAATCTTTCAGTGTTTGTAAAAACCTAGTTTATAGGCATTCAGATTTATTGTAATAGGAAAAGGATCTCAATAAAACTTGAGGTTGCAGATCAGCTCCAGACAGTATCTGAATATACCATGATTGTGGGCTTATTAGATACTCTCCAGTTTCATTTGTTCTCGATGTGGAAAGACATTGTGAATTTTTATTGCATAAAATGTTTCATTTTAATAAAAGACAGTATTAAGTTACTTCTGCCAGATACTTCTGAAAGATCATTTTTTTTCTAATACGATTACTGATTAGACTTCTTTCTATCATTCCTCCTAGCTCTCAAGAGTTCAAACCTAGTTTCAGCTAGGTCTTCATCTTCTTTTCCTTCCTATATCTCACAATCTAAAAGATGAATGCAAGATATGTGGTGATTCAACCTGCAGCTCATAGAAGACATTTGGTCTTAGTCACTGAAATCATCCTAGTTTTCAAAATATATAGTATGATATCTTTGTGAGATCATCTGCACATACTTCTCCAGCAGTTACCAAAGTCTATGCTTCCAATAAATATCCTACCTTATCAACAAGAACAGCATGCTGACTAAATGATCTGTTTGTGTTAACATTACAGACAACGAATTGGAACTGATTTCCAGGTGTGGCACAGTCAATGCAGACCTGATCTTTCCAGTGTGCTTTGTTGAGGGGTCCTTCCAAGGGTCAAGGGACAAGCAGGGCTTGCTTGCTTGCTTTCTTCCTTCCTTCCTTCCTTTCTTTCTTTCCTTTCTTTCTTTCTTTCTCTCTCTCTTTTTCTTTCTTTCTCTCTCTCTCTCTTTCTTTCTTTCTTTCTCTCTTTCTTTCTTCCTTCCTTTCTTTCTTCCTTCCTTTCTTTTTTTCTTTCTTTCTTTCTTTCCTTCCTTCCTTCCGTTCTTTCTTTTGTTTTTTCTGTAGACTGTTGAATTTGACCTGTGGAGGGCTGAGCCCTAATTTTGGCTGATCTTCCTCCTAAATACACATTTTCTCTGCATTTCCTTGAAACATGGTGAGCATGCTGTTAGTCATTAGAAAAGGCTTTGTGGCAGGTTTGTGAATGCCATGGATTCCAGATGAGATACTTTCCATACTGGAGTAACATTTGCACCCTATCTGCAGCTTTTCCCTAGTAGACACTCATTCCTTTCAAACAGGGATTCTCAGCCTGGGCTTCCTCTGGAAAATCCCCTAGGAAGCTTGTGTACCATTTCCAGAGCCCAGCCCACAGTCTCACACCAATTAAATGGGAACCTCCAGCCTTTGGACCACAACGTAGCACTTTATGAATAACTTCCTGGGAGATTTCAGAAGGCTGCCTAGGCTGAGAACTGTTGTGGCAATGGGTTTATTATCAGGTCCTTGTCTGAAGACTCTGAGGAGCAATTTCACATTTCCCAGTCTCCAGTTTCTCCATCTGGAAGTTGAACTGGGTCATGGTTATGTGCTTCTAGTTTGTAGCAGATTTTAAGGTATGGTGCTCCATTCAGCATTTCTCCACGTTATCTTAACTCATTTTTTTAACTAAGCACTGTAGAGAATCAGAGAAATTAGCTTGTGACTAGCATCTACTGTCATTTTTCTTTGTCATATGAGAGAAACTTCATGCAAGTGTATTGACTGAGGTATAGTAAATTCAAGAAAGAACTCAAATAGTAAAATTCTTTAGAGGCAAAGTCAAAGTTCAGCAAAATAAAACACCAGAAAGTGAGTACTTGAAAAAGGGTGAGATTGGGTTCAAGGGAAAAAATGGTAGAAGGATGAAGAGAAGAAGGAGGAAATACCAACAAGAATCCACTGTATATCCTACAGAATTAAGAAGAGTGAGGGAAGTCAGGTGCTGGTGGCTCAAGCCTGTAATCTTAGCTACTCAGGAGGCTGAGATATGAGGTTCATGGTTCAAAGCCAGCCTGGGTAGGAAAGTCTGTGAGACTCTTATCTCCAATTAACTACCAGAAAACCGGAAGTGGTGCTATGGCTCAAGTGGTAGAGCACTAGCCTTGAGCCGAGCACTGAGGAACAGCATCCAGGCCGAGTTCAAGCCCCTCGACTGGAAAAAAATAAATAAGGGAAGGTGTGGGTAAGGGAGGTTAAGTGAGAATGTTGAAAGCAGTGATATTGATCAGGATAGATTGCATTCATAAACTGCTTTGTTACATGGCAACTACTTTGTATTACTACTTCAAGGAAAAAACATAAATGAAGAAAAGCATACATTTACTTAATCATATAATTAAATATTTTAGGATAAAATTGATAAAGTTATGGCTTGATTCCAGAATGATATCAATAAGATATCATTCATGGTTTTCTTCCATCTCTTAACTTTTTCTTAACTTCTGTTGTGTTGGCTTTGTATTCACATATCATATTTGAACCCCTTTTGTTCCCAGGTTAATTATTCTAAATACAAGTTAAATAGCAGGTTCTCTTCAGACAGGCTATATTAATAATCTATCCATTATTGTTAGTTAGCTTACCTGGGTCCCACAGTCCTGAAACTCTCCTTGAGCCAATTTTAATAGAGAAGAGAACTTAAAGCTTACAGTTAAGCTTACTTACACACACAAAGGAAAAAAGAAACGGTGGTCCATAGATATGTTATTTAAATTTAAGTATACTAAAACTTCTAAATCATAGACCCAAAATACAACCGCTCAGTAAATACACAGAGGGGCATATCTTACCAAAATGACAAAGTATAACGTATGCAGAAGTGAAACTCCTTGGTAAAAAACCTTTTTTTCTTACTTGATTTTAAATTTTTATTTTTAATCTATTTTTGTTATTGTTAACTTATAACGGTGATGTACAGAAGGGTTATAGGGACAAAAGTCAAGTCATGAGTACATTCATTTATGGACAATGTCACTCCTTCTCTGGCTGTCTCCCAGTTTTTCCTTCCCATCCCCACCCACAAGATGTATAGTTCATTTTCAACATAGTGTCTAGTGAGTTGTCCCTCAAAGTCTGTGCTCCTTCTTACCCTGCCAAAGACAGATAAATCAACAGGACAAGACAAAAAGAAAAGAAAATGAAAACCACGAAGCAAAAACCTGGGAATAGTTTCTTATACTACTATGCTAGGAGTGCACTAGGATGCTCTCCGCTTTCGTGTTGGAGTGTGGGATCCCCTATAGTGATGCCCATGTACACAATAGCTGGTCTCTCCTTAAGCCCTCTTTATCATCACTAGGATATCAGCCTAATGCTTTTCTTCAATAGTATACTAGTAGAGTCAGGTCGTATCCACTTGTGCTTTAGTTTATTTTTCAGGTATTACCTTTCCCCCCCCAGGATTGGCCTCAACCCCTGATTTTCCTGACTGTTGTAAGTAGCTGAGATTGTGGGCATGAGATAATGGACATGATTGAGGATATGCCCCATTTGTTTCCTGAGGTGAGGAAGTACTGATTTCCTGCACACACATAGACATCTACAAGTGTTGGCATCATTTTTGTCTCCCACGGGTTGGGATCATACTGGTATGTAGCATCAGGCTCAGATGTGTTTTCTTTTCAAATGCCAAATAGAGAAAGACATTCTGGAGGGGAAAGTGCCTCTTAGGGGCATAAAAGCCATTGTTGAGGCAGAGTAAAGATTCATAACTTTCCCTGAAAGATTTAGATTATAAAATCAACTTACAACCCTAGACTACATTATTACGTAAATTTCTTGTAAGATCAAAAATTGTTTAAAAGAACTTGCTGATACTTGGACTATACCAGCTTCTAGATAACAATGTTTGACACCTGATGAATACATAATAAAATGAAGCCAGTGTAAAGGTTTTAAAATGATCAAAATATTGTTCTTGGCATCTTATTATAAAATCCGTCAACATTTTTGCGTGAAAGTGCTATGAACTCCACGGGACAGCTGGAAAGAAGAAGGAGTACCAGTATGAATACACAAAATACTGGCATCCAATAACCTTTGTCAAATTGACTTAATATTCCTGTACACTAGCACTAGACAAAGAAGTCCTCATTTTTCATGTGGTAGACTTTGTGAAGACGCTGACTCACCAAAATCGAGCTTGCCAGTTTTGCCTTTTGTCTTTTCAGCTTTTGTTGGAAGTAATTCAATTTTCTTTGCTTTTATGTCTATGGTAGCTTTCAATGGGAAACTTTGAAGTACAAACCTACAAGGCAGGTTGTGAAAATAATTATTCCCACATATCCAATTTAAAATTTTCCATGTAATTCTGAACAAGGGTCTAAGGAAATTGTTATAGAAATTCAGAAATATCCCAAAAGGTTTAGTAACTATAATTTTGTTTCATATACAATGTACAAAGTGATGAATGACTTTAAATGTTAGGCACATATATTGTTTCTCTTTTTGTTCTATTGTGGATCCTCCCCAAGGCTTCCTTTGGCCAAAGCATCTTCCCAACTACTGAGCTCATTCCCAAACCCTCAGTTATGCATTTCTAGTAACTTAAATGTAGTGTCTCTGGCTTGACACAGGTGTATGTCATTCAAGCTGCTTCAAGTTGTACTTTTGCATTTCATCTTCTCTTGCTGCCTTTTGGACAGCCTCTGTGTGTCCATCCTTTCCTTCTTGCAACTAAAAGAGAGATCAGAAAAATGTTAGTGATATTCCGGTACATTTCTGTCCACCAACTGTTTTTGTGCTGAAATGTTTCAAACGTTGCCAGATCCTTCATCTTCATGCTGTTTTGGGCTACTTTAGGGCTCTCACTGTATAGTTCACTGGGGAAGTTTCAACAGAGATCACATGGTCCGTAAAGCCTAAAATTATACTGTCCAGCCTTTTACGGAAGTGATTATTGACCCTGCTCTAGAACTGAAACACATTGTTCCTTTATATCATAAAATTGTAGTGTGTTTAATTGTTCAGAATGATGGGTTTCTTTCCTCATGTCATGTTACTCATATATCCCATTATCTTCTCCTGTCTCATTCCCCATGATCCCACTCCTTTTCCTTAGTAGATCTCTCTCTTACTTTTTGCTCCATTATGTTGTTTTGAAGTTTTATTTTCATCAGATACCCTAATTGGTAAAAGGGTAAGCAAGGGAAAATGTGTTTATAGGAAGCATTTATATTTTTGTATTCGGATCACCAACTCACTGAATAGAATATGACACTTTCATGTATACAAATGTGCAGGGCTAAGCCACTGGTGACAAGCAATAGCATGTTATTCCATAATAAGTGTCAAAGTGTGGGAGACAGTATGTTCATAGTTATCAGAGTGACCAGCTCCAAACCACAGCCTCATCAGCTACTTGGGTGTGGTATGGCACAAGGTAATGTACTAAGTCTTCAATTCTCCATTGGTGCCATGAAAATTAGAATACTATGGAATTCACAGGCTGTGGAAACATTGAACTAGGAACATCCATGAAGTATTCCAAGGGCCTGTGGCACAGTGAGCTCTCTGAACAATTTTTTGAACGATTAAAAGTTTAAGAAAATAAATATTAGGAAGCATCAGCATGTTTTGAATGAGGGGGAGTTAGTAGGAGAAGGATGGGCAAATGGAAAGGGAGGCAAGTACAAATATAGTAATAATACTCAGTGTCCATGTGTGAAAAGGGGGTGGAACACGGTGTGATGATCGGGGAATGCGAGGTTAAAGAGGGATTGATCCGTATGTACTGAAACATAAATGAACGTGTTCAATTGTCACTCCACACAATCTTGTGTGCATTTAAAAACAAATAAAAGACCTAGTGTTTTTCTTTCCTTTACTTCCTTCCATGTAATTTTAGCATACTAAATTTTATTTAAAGTTTTGTTTTCCTATCACTCTCATCTCAACATATCATGTACTACTAATTACTAACCAGATAAGATTTCCAGATTTCCTTCTAATCTACTTATCCCATCCCATTCCATTCCATTCTGTTCTACTCTAGGCTAATACTCTCCTGTTCTATCTTAATATTCTCAGTTTTTTTCCTATTCCATTTGATTCCATTCCTCCTTTTCTACTCTATTTCTTCTGATTCTCTTTCACTCCTTCTTCTGGTAGAAGTTTGGTCACTCTAATCCATTCCTCCAGTGTGATTGCTTCTCCATGTACTCCCAGCATGATTTGTCTGATTGTAAATATGACCATCTAATTGTTTCCCATTTTTTTCAAAAAGCAAACAAACAAAATTTTCATTGTGTATTGGTATTGATGTATTGATGATATTGATACAAACTGGCGGACACAGATGTCTTTGCATGGCAAAAAAATACCAGAATGTCATCTCAACTATCATCCCTTTTGCTTTATCCCCTCTCTCACTATGCCTGTTTTATTTTCCAGTAATCTAGATCTTCTACCAAATTCCTCAACACTTTTCCTTTCCTGGCCCACATGCACTGGGAAGAATATAAAATTATAGCAATTGTTTAATACACAATTATCTAAGTGTGTTACCTGCATAGCATTGTCAAGATGTACAAATTATTACCTCTACTTCATAGGATAAAAAGTTGGGTAAAGGAAATGGTCCATGCCTAAGGTAGTGATCAATAATATCACCTAACTTAAAAATATTTGTCTTCTGGGGCTGGGAAGGTGGCTCAGTGGTAGAGCACTTGCCTTGCATGCATGAGGCCCTGGGTTCGATTCCTCAGCACCACATAAGCAGAAAAAAAAGCCGGAAGTGGTGCTGTGGCTCAAGTGGTAGAGCGCTAGCCTTGAGCTGAAGAGCTGAGGGACAGTGCCCAGGCCCAAAGTTCAGGCCCTACGAAGGGACCCACCCCCCAGAAAATATTTGTCTTCTGTCCACATCCCAATGCTTGATAAGAAATGTACTCATTATCTTGCCCATGTAATTATAACCCTTCTGTACAGTATTTTCACAATAAAAAAACATTTATCTTTCCCTCTGGGTATAATTCCCTATTCTTTGTTTTTTTAAAAAAGAAGAACTTCTCATTTGGAACTGAAAGATCACTTGAGCTGTTAGCTCTTCTCCAAAGCCCTTAAACATAGCACAATCTGTTGTGTTTCTAACAAATCAAGAAGATGTGAGTGTTTCAGTAAAGTGAGCTCAGAGGAACAATGCCATGTGGAAGGCAGGGACAGTGGAGAACACTAGGAACTCATCTTGGAGCTTCGTTTGCATTGGTTTCATTTACAGAAAACTCCCACTGCTCTTACTCTATACTGTCTGTTGATGTTGTATGAAGGTATTGGGCTCTTGACACTTCTTACAACACAGTTGTACTTTAATTGTTCCTACTAAAACTACCTCCCAGAATCAAAGTGAGCCCTAAAAATTCTGGAATGATATCCTATTCATGGTTCTTTCTCATGCCCTGTTTCATTAAGCTTTAGGCAGAATGGGAGGAGCAGTAAAGAAATTGGTCATTTCCTCCAATAACCGTACTTTGGAATCATTTTAGTGAACTTAGCAACAATCAGTTAGGAAGTTTGGCGTTTTCTATCACCAGAAACTAAGGCTCTAACTATCAGTTAATAGCATGCACAACTATTTTAGTAATTAGGTTGTAATACTTTTAAACAAATAGGTCAATTTAATACCCCAAGTCAATGATCCATTCACCCAAGTAAGTGCCATCATTTGCTACTACAAAGATAACTTCACAGTTCATTCACTTCAATCTTGATAATGGCTCCATTTCTCTTCTTGTAATTAAATTATAATTAAACAAACATTGGTAAAAACTTGTTTGATATGTGCATAATTTAGTTGAAAGTAAAAATTATAAGTTATAAACTTCTGTGAAAATATGTAACTTGCTCTTTCATCACTTCAAGCTGGGCCCATATGACACAGATCTGTTACTTCTAAATGGAAACCTAAGAGCCAATATAAGAAGCAGTTAAAAGCTGCTATTTTGGGGCCCACTAATTAACTAAAATCAGGAGGGAAAAAGCGAGGCATCCTTGCTTCCATTTTGGATGTGTCTTTGTTCGAACCCATTTCCCTGCAGTCACTTTACAATCATCTTGGAACTTAGGAAGAATTGAACTGATGGAGACTTTTTTGTTACAAGGGACATAACTACCCTTAAGGAGTAGTAAAGTCTTCTCAGGATCAACCACCCACCAAGCATCTGTGATTTGTTTATCCTGGCCAGTGACAACAACAATAACAACTTTTCCCAACCTTCCCAAAACAAGGAATAAAATAATGATCAACCTGTTTCTGCCTCAGACAGGACTGATTGATAATTGTGCATATCTCCTGCTTGTCCCAGTTCTTCATTTATGCGATGCATAGCCCAAAAACAACGGACAAGGCACAGCAATATCGTCTTCCTATGGCTGTCTACGCCATTTGCTTACACTCAGTAACCTGATGATGATAGTGATGGAGATGGTGGTGATAATGGTGGTGATGATTTAGTCTCAAGTGGCCATGATTTGATGATTCAATGAGAAACTGCCTTGCAGAAATCGAATGTCAAGGATTTACAGGAAAATGCCTTATCCTTACTCCTCTATGGGGCTAGCTTACACAGAGATTGTTTGATGATATATTAAGAATATTGTTAAGTATATCTTCACATGCAAGTTTAAAAAACAAAGCAAGATGATCTTCTGTAGGCACAGGGTGATGCACTGCATTGCTGTTTCCTGCGTGCCCACCAAAGCAGCAACAGCACCATTGGGAAGCTAACTAAAAAGCACAGTCTCAGGCTGCTCCCAGACTTGTATAATTAGAATCTCCACTTTAGAAAATTCCCAGTGACCCATAATCTCATTAAAGATGAGAACCACTGATGCAACATTCAGTCTAAAACAAAACAAAGCTTAGTGAGATGCTTCACGGAGAGGGATCCCAGAGCCCTCAGACTCTGCAGCATTACATCCCAGACCTTGAGTGGGTTCTCATGAGGTCAGATCAGTGATATATTAAAAGCACCTTGTAGAGTACACTCATTTTCAACGACCATAACATTAAAGAAAACCAAGACAATATTTATGAGAGCAAATGTACATGGCTCTAAACTTTCATATTTCAAATCAAATGAGAATAAAAGACATAAAGAGAACATTTTAAGAGCAGTTGTGAAATATCTAAGTTTAGCTCTTATCTAAGTGGTTCATGGGTATAATTCTGGTTACTTGGGAGGCAGAAATTGAGAGGCCAGCCAAATAAAAAAGTAAGTGAGACTTTATTTCAATAAACAGGATTGGCGAAATAATTCTTTTCTGTAATTCCAGATACATGGGAGGACTTAGGGTGATCATGGTTAGATGTTAGCAAGGACCTTTTCTGAACATAACAAAAATAGCTAACGCAAAAAAGAGTGACTTAAGTGGTGGAGAGTGGAGTATACTTAGCAAGAATGACACTGGAAGGCCAAGCCCAAGTACTTCTAAGAAATTGTATTGTAATATATACCTAAACATATGTATAAAATAGGTAATGTCATGACGTGCTACATAATGTTAATTATCCTTCCCAAGTACAGGTCATATTTTTGCAGGAAAGACAAATGCTTCTTGAATGTGCAGTTTGGATTTTTTCCACTAGCCCTGGCTAGACCCTTAATTGACCAGCTTCTTGTATCATAAATTGGATTGCATTGTAAAAGGATATTTTTCATTGAAGGAGTAAGGAATTAACTTAGTGTTAAAATTTATCTTATTAATTCTCATGTTAATAACAGTGGACTATTAATGAAATGAGCACTTCCTTAACATTTTAACAACCTTTAAGTAAAGTCACAGTAAACCCAGATGGGTTTTAAGGCAGCATGTATCATAGCAAAAGGTAAAATAAACCAAGAAAGTGATGCCTATGGATTCTGGAGAGCTTAATTTCTCTCCAGAAAATGGAAAGTTTTTTTTCATTTGCAAATGGACTTTACTTTCAGAGTACCATTCTATGCATTCATAGATAATAGTGTAAGGATGGCCAGTGGTAAATGCTATTGTCAAGCAGATTGGGAAACAAATTATTTTACCTCTAATGTCATATGATTAAACTGAGTCTGTGTGAACCACAGCCCTGTGTAGAGAGCTAGGAAAGAGCTACTTTTTAAATGAACATGGAAACTTTCTTCCCCTACCAACCCTGCCTGTACATCCATCTGCCATCACAAAACCAAAACAGGGGCTTTTCTGTTTGGTTTAGTTGGTTTATAAATGAGATATGGACGTTCCTAAGCCTCTGTGATCTCCAGATGCCCTAAGGATAGACTGGGGATAATGGAATAATATTATTACAATTTTCCCAGGGCACATATTTCCCCCTATGTAAATAATGATGATATCTTCTTCATCTAATTGTTTCTCTGAAAATCATAAGGCAATTATAAATTAGTGCCTGTAATTGTCAGATTCTAGTCTGCATTTTTTTCACTACTCAATTTTGGTTTTTAAGGATTCTATACGTAGTTGGGATATGAAGGTTAAGGCCTAATTGGGGACACCTAATCTAGGTTATTGATGGAAGAAATCTAAAGTCATATAGACAGATTGGTTTGGGTTACTGAAAATTATTTCGACCTTCCCTTTTAAGTTACAAAGAAGCGTAGTTTGTGACTGTTCATCAATAATATTTAAGACGTAATTTTTCATTATTATTGTAGCCTGTCTTTCCAATATTACCAGCCTACCAAGTGGACTGTATGGAATCGCTTGTCAGTCCTGATTTTGGGTCACTCCAGAGACCCTTGAAATATTATGTTGGATAGCCACCCTAAGACCTTATTAAATTGCTTGAAGTACTACCCTTTTTTCTACCACACCAGCCAAGTAGCTAAGCACTCTACAAGCAGTTAAGAGCATGTCAGGATCACTCTCATCGTTCATCCATAATCAAGGCCTGCATAAATCTCCTTGTTCCGATTTTAAGGTCAGTCTTGATACAATGTATTCTACCCTTAATAATGTGTTGCACTCCTCTATAATATTATGCTCTTCCCTTGCTCAAGGCATTTAATTTCGGCTATTCTTGAGAAAATATTTGAGAATATCCCTGACCTTAAGGTTATAATAACTTAGAGTCTAAAATTTTCATTAATGACCCCAGGTTTTGAAATTTATATATCTCTCTCTATATATATATACTATATAAAATGCATATGTTTATATATGTATAACACTTGCTTCATATTATATAAAACATTTTCTTTTCTAGTTCAGCATCTATAATAAGATATAAAAAGTATTTTTAGTTCATCTCCTGGTCTCACTTGCAAGCATATTATACTTAACTATTTTCAGAGACAATTATTGATTTACCTCTTTTTCTGTATCTTTCATCCATTATGTGTACTAATTCATATTGTTTCCTGGTATTCAGTATATACTCTCATCTGAGTTCTAAGAGTATGAAAGGCTGTAAGAGACATAATTTCTATCCTCTAAAAAAACTTAGAAGCAGGTTAAGATAATAGAATCAATCAAACTACAAAATATATTGTTATTAAGTTGAATGGTGTGAAGCAATGAATTTTCTGCAAGGATGAGAAGGGTAAGATCGATGCTTTCCTAGGAGGTTTGAGGTTGATCCCAGGTCAGGGGAAGGCTCTCTGGGGAATGCTATTTCAGCTGAGAGCTAAATAATGACTAAGGATTTTCTTGGCAATGGGCAAGGAAGGGCAATGTAGGAAGTGTGTAGAGCTCTTACAAAGACCCTTTAAAGAAGGGATTAGGAAAGAGACGGCAGAGGTAATCCACTGCAGAGCCTGCACAAGGAGAGTTCTGGGCAGGCTGTTGACATGATGAGAAAAAAGGAACACTTGGATTTTATTAGCGAAGGGACAAGTTTTGCCTTTATCTTAGATTGAGAGCAGAACAGCAGCTGACGACATTGGGATAGTAAATTCCCTTGATTTTTCTCCTGGTTTCATGTGGGTAGTGGGGTGGTAGAAGAGATCCAGGTAAATACTTTGGTGTTCCTAAACTATCCCATATATGGGATGGTAGAATATGTGTGTGTGTGTGTGTGTGTGTGTGTGTGTGTGTGTGTGTGTGTACACACACATATATATATACACGTGTGTGTGTGTGTGTGTGTGTGTACACACACATATATATATACACGTGTGTGTGTGTGTGTGTGTGTGTACACACACATATATATATACACGTGTGTGTGTGTGTGTGTGTGTGTGTATATACACACACACACACACACACACACACACACAGGTCTATGTAGTGGATAGCTGGAAATAAGGAGAGAGGTAAATGGTAGCAAATTCAAATATAAAATATGATCGCAAAATCTGGGAGTCAGTTAGATGATGAAGTTTACTTCTGATCTATTCTTCTTTCCTAGGGCAGAACTAAGGGACGCTTTCTCTTCTCTAGACTGACAGCACATCTTCCTTTTTCCTCAGGGTTGCTAAGGATGTGAATGTGTGTGATTCGTTGGTCCTTTCGTTTCTCCAGAGATCTTGGACCTGAAATCTGCAGCCTACGTTGCCAAGAGTTGCTTTTGTCCTCTCCTTCTGGCAAGGAGTTGTCTTTTCCACTAACAATGGTAACCACAAGATGAGAAAAGGGCTTTTCGTGACTACATCCCGGCCCCTCCCCCACCCAATGCAGGAAAGGCTGATTTCAGCCAAACACCTCCTGCAGACCTCCACCACCATACTTTACTCACTCTCTTCTGTTTCTTTTTGGGTTTGGCTGTTGTTGTTTTTTGTAATCATGACCTCGGCCATGATCTACCCTTCCTGGCTTCACCACCCTTAGATATTCCTTTAAGTCTCTTTATAGAGATGTTTTAAGTCGTCCATCTTGTTATCCTCTAATGCATCTTTGACTTATTTCATGTATGTCACCAGCCTTTCATCCAGTCTTAATATTTATCTGATAGTGTGTTCTTTCAATCCAAATGTTATATCATAGGTTGCTCCTAATCTTTATTCCTTATCTCTTTTCTCCCTAAATATTTCTTTTCTCTGATACTATTTTTGTTATAGTCCCATAGTGACATTTTAAGCTATTTAAACATAATGATGGCATTGAAAATTAAAGGGGCTATTCCTCTTGACTCCTTTATGAAATCAAACCTTCCATTTTCCATTTATTCATTTTTCTGAATATCTCCCTCTTTTGATTCTCCCATATCCTGATATCCAGGACAAACAACCAAAATGACTGATACCCAGAAAGCATCTGACACTAGTTTAAGCAGACCCCAAAATAAGAGTTAGCAGGAAAGAAAAAAAATGTATGGTAATGTCATGCTTCGTTTAAAATGAGTCTCCAGATTAAATAATTCGTATTTGGACACCCTCTTAAGGATACCTCCATAATCATGCCTATGTACAAAAACATTATTAGCAGAAGGCAACACAGACACTTTCCAGCTGCGATGAAACGATGTAGCAAGCCTGCCCTGGGCAAGCTCAGGTTTCCTGCCTTCTTCAATCTACTGTTTATCAAAGAGATTGCTCCCTTCCTTAATGATGCCAAACAGTTGAAGGAATTTCCAAATCCTTATGAATAAAGGTTACCAACCATTTTTTTTTTCTCACATCCCGCGTTCCACCATAGCTTTAAGTCAGAGCTCTACTTCAGCCTTTTTTTGAGTGGGGTCTCACAGATTCTTTTTCCCCAGGCCAGCTTTTGATCATGATCCTGATATCTCAGCCTCTTGAGTAACCAGGATTACAGGCATGAGCCACTGACAACCAGCTTACAGGTTATTGATGAACTCTCCTGGACTTTCAATAAGCAGCAAATAGAAATTCTCAGACTGCTTAGTAAAGAGTCTCATTTTAGGATTCTAGATATCACAGTATTTTTCCCAGAAGATATTTAGTAAAATCAAATAAAACAGAAGTTTTGGGAAAATGGATAACTAATTGGAATGAAAGAAATCAGTGGGTGAGATTCCAGTTCAGTCAGTCACTGTAAACCACAGTGGCTTTCTAAAGACTCGGTTGCATACATTTTCACCTTATGATCTCTTTGACCTACTTGAGAAACTATGTATTTATGAATTCCTACAACAATACAGAGCATACTTAATATAAGAATCGCTATAGAGGCAAATGTACATCTGTTTATATAGTTATTAACCTTTTATTCTGTTTTTGAGTATATATTTTTATTTCTGTATTTCAATGACTACCTTATATTCTCAAAGGAGGAATTTATATGCAATGATATGAGCTAATTTAATATGTTTATAAGATCATACTGTATTGTTTAACCTTTTATTCTAAGATGTTCAAAATCAGATACAACTCAAAACAGGCAAAGGTGTCTCTCCATAAAGCCTTACTGCATTTTTTTTATGATGAAAGAGCCCTTTTCCAATTCTATGGTTTTTTGTGTGTGTTTGCTTACTCACTTGTGTGTTTATTCCTATTTCTATTCTTTACCCATCACGGGAAAACACTTGTTTGATGTGTGCTTGATTTATACCTGTTTTAGTCTACATAGTATATACTGCCCTGTGTATCTTCTATATAGGTCATTACTTGACTTTGTTTTCCATCCAGTGCTACAATTTTTAACACCTATCCATTTTTCTGTATTGATCTAGCCTGGTGCTTCTAACACTGTATTAATTTCCTATTGCTGCTGCACAGAATTAATACAAATACACCAGCTTAAAACAACATGAATTTATTCTTATACAGTTTTGAAGTTCAGATTTTTATCCACTCACATATATACATATACAAGTATGCGTCTGGTGAAGCACCCCAAAGCTGAATGATAATCTTATAGTTAAGAACTTGAAACAAGAGGAGATGGTAATCATTTATGGAGTAATCTTTAGAATTGCTTTGGCATTTCACAATTTTCAGTAAATTATGTGATATGTATATGTGTATATTATATATTTACACATATAATATATATTATGTATATTATATAATACATAACATATTACCCATATAATAATACATAATCATATAATGAAATATTATATTAGCCATAATATTAATATATAATTATATTGCTATATAAAATATGCATAATATATATTATGTATATTATATTTGCACACATAAAAGATACACATATACATATGTGTACACACATGTCTGTATATACATTATAATCTGGTTTTGGTTGGTTTTTGTTATAATGTCTATCTATATAGGCCAAGCTGTCCTCAAACTTACCCTTCATTTACTTCATTTTCCCAAGTGCTAGGATTGCAGTCTATATATTTTCTCTGAGCTCTAAACCTAATTTTTAAAGATACAAACATTCAGGATTGAGTCTGTCTTTATATTGAATTTCTGGGCCATTTTTCAAGCTTAATTTACTCTAGCATGCAAACCTGGCCTGTACCCTTGGCCTTGGCTCAAGCTAGTATGGCTGATTATTTACAGTCTTTTATTTTTAGCTACTTGTAAATACAAACTTTGAACCACATCATTGAGTGCATCAGCTTACATCAGAATAAGCACACAGCCAGTAATTCACTTTGTCGACCTATGACATCTTTGCACATGAATCAAGCACAACTTTGGTAGCATGTGTATTCCATATACCCACAGTTTTCAAGCACTTACATCTCCTGGATTATTTTAGGTTAAAAGACAAAAAACTTAAATTCAACAAATTTTTTTTCTCAGTACCACCTTTCATCCCCATTGTTATTTACAAGGCAAGTTTATGCATGTATTATGAAAGTATATTTGAAATCTGAAATATCAATGAATTTAATTTGAAGCCATTCTTTTATCATGTTTACACTCTGAATGCTTTCTCTCACCATGAACTTCTGTGATGTTGGTTAATTTCACATGAAATCAATTAATATAATGTGGACTACACAGGAAGAATTGGAGGGAAAATTAGCAAAAAGAGAGAACTACTGTTTTCCCATTTTAGGTTAAAAGCCTACAAAATATTATAAACACAGATAGCAAAGAAGAAATTATTACTATGAACAGTAGTAGTAGAAATTATACTAATTGTACTTGCAATAACAGTAGTAACAATAGCAGTAGTAGGAGCAGAAGCAGCAGCAGTAGTAGTGGTAGTAACAGTGGCAATACTGGCCTTAGTACTAATGGCATAGTGGTAATAAAAGAGTAAGACTAGAAGTAGTAGTAGTAAAAAGTAGTGGTAGGAATAGAAGCAATAATAATAGTTATAGGAAAAGTAGTAGCAGCAGCAGTGGCCATAATATTAATATTAATGTTTGTCTTAATAGGAGTACCAGTAGTAGTGGTGATAGGAACATTAGCAGTAAGAGTAAGAGTAGTGGCAATAGAAGTAGCAGTAGTACCCATAATATTAATAGTAGTATTAAAAGTAATGTCATTAGTAGTGGTGGTATGAACAGTAGTAGCAATTGTAGTGGTAATAGCAACAGCAATGCTAATAGTAACAGCAACATTAATAGTAATGGTAGAAATAGTAGCAATAATAGTGGTAGCAATAGTAGCAATAGCAGTAGTGGCTATAGCATTAATAGTAGTACTGGTAGTAGTAGTGGTCTGCACAGGAGTTTGGTAGTAGTGGTAGTGTGAATCATAGTGATATTAGTGGTAGTAACAGTAGCAGCAGCAGTGGTAGCCATATTAATTAATATTAATACTAATGTTAATAGTAGTATTAGTAGTGGTGGTAGAACCAGTAGTAATAGTAGTAATAATAGTGATAATAATAGCAATAGTTGTAACAGTAGGAGCACCAATAATAGCAGTAGTGGTAGGAATAGTAGCAGAAGTAATAGGAGTAATAAATAGTAATATTAGTTGTACTAGCAGTTATAGTAGTAGTAGTAGTGGTAGTTTTGTCCATTGCTTTGAATCTAGGGCTTTGCACATGCTAAGTATATGCTTTATTGCTGAGTTATGTCTCTAGTCCTTAATAAATCTATTTTCAGAGTTTCTTCTAATTCAGAATAATCAGGAAATAGGAAGAAGCAAGATTCTGGAAGCAATGAGGAGTGCTACTGACCTAGAACATTGTTGCTCTAAATGTTTTCTTAAAATCTTTGAGGAAGGTAGAGCTGCTATATAAAACACATGTTTAGCATTAGACAGAGAAATTGAGAAAAACATCTAGCTTAATTTATCGCATCTCTGCCATGCGTCTCTTTTTGCGGGGATAAATAAATGGTTCCAGTGTTCCTCAAAATTTTCTGCTGTTTTACTTAATGAGTTCTCTTTTGTTTTTGCTTTGATTTGGTTTTACCATTCACTTACTTGTCATATATTAAGTAAGATAGTCTAGGTACGGATAGACCAGACTCAAGAATGGAGGAAAAGATAGACTTTCTGACAAGACCGCAGTACCTTTATAATAATAGGTCCAAAGAATGTAGCCAATTTACTATGCTTGATAAGTACAGAGCTAGAAGTGCTCACATTTCATCCTTCGATTGTTTCATTGCTCACAGGTATTTTAGCATATTCCATCATATTTGATGTTTTTTTTTCATTCTTTTTAATTTTCCTCAGAAGGATGCACATTCAACCTGAAGAGTTTAGAAAGTAGATAATGCTGTTAGCGAAGCTGATGCCAGATGGAGAAAGCAGATTAGTTATCAGTTTGTGATTTGCTTCAAGGGGACACCAGGCCGGCACAGTCAGGAACTATACATGCAGTGATAGATTCCTTATACTCATTTCCTTGTTGAAAAAAAGTGATAATACAAATCATATTTAGGACTGGCTTTTAACATGATGTCCTAGTTGAAGCAAAACAAACCCATCAATAATTAAAAAAATAAAAGAATTTGAGGAGCCAGCTCACCCTTAGGCTACTTGATTGCTTATACAAGACAGCCTGGATGGCTAAGATATATGTGGAATTTCTAGTGATTGAAGCTGGTCCTTCCCTATAGAGATACAGCTCTTTTCCTTGGCATGCTTAAGTTTTCAGTGGAATCAATAATAAATGCATGGATGGAGGATAACAGAATGCAAAGAGACACAGCGGAGAAAGGATTGATCTGTGCCGAATTTGGCTATCTCCATGGGCATCCGTGTATCTAGTGACTTCCATGCACTTCTCATGGGCATCTTCTCATCTTCAAGGTCACCATAGCCCCAGTTTATTTACTTCTTTTCTGAACTTATGAAAACAGTTGCATGTGAGTGTCATGAATGAACCTTTCACCGCTCAACCCATGGACTCGGCCTATCTCTAAGCCTTCCTATGAAGTTGAGGTATATGATACATAAGATCTACTCAGTGAAACAACACACATTAAGAATTTAACAACTTAGCTCATGTCTGTAATCCTAGCTACTCAGGAAGCTGAGATCTGAGGATCACGGTTCAAAGCCAGCCTGGGCAGGAAAGTCCATGACATTCTTATCTCCAATAAACCATCAGAAACCTGGAAGTGATGCTGTGGCTCAAGTGCTAGAACACTAACCTTGAGCTGAAGAGCTGAGGGACAGCACCCAGTCCCAGAGTTCAAGCCTCACAACTGACAAAAGAAAAATAAGTCAAGAATTTAACAACTTTAAAAATGTTATTGTTATTATAAAGGTAATATAGAGAAAGGTTACAATTACATAGCTTTTTTTTCATTTTTGCCAGTGCTGGGGCTTCAACTCAGGGCCTAGTCACTGTCACTGAGCTTTTGCTCAAAGCTAGCACTCTATCACTTGAGCCACAGCTCCACTTCTGGCTTACTCTGTTTATGTGGTACTGAGGAATTGAACCCAGGGTTTCATGCATGCTAGGCAAGCACTCTACCAATAAGCCACATTCTCTGCCCCCAAACACTATTTTTTAAATTAATTTTTCAACTTTGGATACTGCCTGTCACTCTAAGCCTTTCTATGTAGTTGAGGTACAATATATATGAGATCTATTCAGTAGAATTTAAGACACAGTAAGGATTTAATTATTTAATTATTCTTTTTTATTAATTGTTATTTTATAAAATGGGTTTAATTCTGACATTTTATGTATGCATATTGTATATTTTATCACATTCCCAATCATCTCCAGTCACCCTAATAGCTCCTACTACCCTACATTTATGACAATACCCTTCTATGCCTTACTTAAAAAAAATAGATTCCTTATATAAATGAGAGAAAACATACAATATTTGTCTTTGTGAGTGTGTGTTATTTCACTTAATACGACAATTTCTAGTTGCATTCACTTTCCTGTAAGCAACATCATATCATTGTGCACACGTACCAGCAGATACGAGTACATAGATAAAAGAGACAAACTAGTACATCACAGGCAGTATTTCAGTGAGGGTTGCCAAATCAAAGATGGATGCTAAAGTAAGTATCAAGTTGAGAGATCAAAGGACTACACAGATAAGAAGAAAAGTATTGGTTAAGATGTCAAGAAGACAGAAGACTGGAGGAGTTTTAGAAGAAGACAGCACCCTAGAATTGACTTATCCATTACATAAAAGAAAAGAAGACTGGAAAATGGGCACTGGTAGCTCATGTTTGTGATCCTACCTACTCAGGAGGCTGAAATCTGAGGATCAAAGTTCCTAGCCAGTCCAAACGGACAAATCTAAGAGACTCTTACCTCTAATTACCCAGCAAAAAGCAGGAAATAAAAGCGTGGTTCCATAAGAGAGGACATGACTTGACTGAAAAAGTTAACTAGCCCTAGTCCTGACATTCACAACAAATAAATAAGAGCACTGGTTTTGTTAAAAAGACCAGTGACCAGATGGCTTCAATGGGCTCTTCACTTTGACTGAATACAATGAAGATGCACAATCATGTTCAGATATATTGGGCTCTAAGGAAATAATGAAAAGGGAAGAGTACAAAATGCAAGTCAGTCAGCTTCTTACCTTTTGATATCTGGTTTACAAAAGTATTCAACACACTGTTCTCTTCAGTACTTCTGTCCTAACTTCAACAACACCTACAAAATAGGTGATACTCAGGACTACAGAGAGGGAGAAAAACCTTCTACAATTGGTTTCCTTGAGAATGTAGAGATAAAAGCACTTCTGATCAACATAGCTCCTCAAATGGAATTTAGGATCAATAAAAGTACTTGTTACTAACCATGCTAAGCATGTGAAATATTACTTTCTCATCCACAGAGCTCAAATCCTCTCTTCCATTATATTCAATGACTGAAAGAATGTAAAATCTTAGGAACTGAACAGGATATTATATAACTCAGTCTGTTATTACTGATTTAGTAGACAAGGAGCATAGGGTATTTTAGTGGAGGTTCTTGTTGGATTCCTAAGAATTATTAAAACGCATTCATGGTCCTGAGCCTTTGGGCGTTTGGCAGGTGCAGTATGCTGAACTGCTAAGGCTCATGCTCTCTCTTCCACTGCGGAGGCCATCTGTGATTGGAATTCACAGTCATTTGAAATTTTAAAGCAAATTAAAAATACAAACAACAGAAACCCAACTGATCAACAAAAACTTAAGACAGAAAAATCCAGACAGAACCAAATCTCAACAGAATGAATTAAAACGTATTTGTAGAATTAAAAATGCATTACCTTTACTCGTGGTATTCATATACTATTGCTTTTATCCCATTGAAAACTCTTTCAAAATGATTACATGTATGATCTTACTGAAAAAGGAGGAAGGAAGGAAGGTGACAAATTTAGGAAGGAAAAAAGTAAAAAGTGAATTTACACTAGATATGTGTAAATTCAAATACGCCTTTCATAAAATGATGTGAGAATGGTGTAAAACAATAAAAAACATTTCTTTTGCTTTTTATCTTTCTGTTTTAAGTTATACTTTTGTTTATTACATGTTGTCCTTCAGTGGTGCTAGAGTTTAGTTGACTTCCAATGTAAGATGAAACTTTTTTAAGTTATTCAAATTTCTGAACAACATATTAGTATGCATATGAGGCAAACGAGAGAAAATACACTAAGAGAGATCTTCTTTTCACCTTCCCAAGCATTTCTGTACTTCAAAAGTGTCACAAGTACAAACATTTCTATATGAAAGATTTTTATACCTCTGAGCATAAAACCAACTTCCCAAAATGTAGAAAATCTAGCTGGGCATGGGAATGCATGCAAGATGCTGAAGGTAGAGGGCTGAGTGGTAAAGTTCCTTTAGAATCATCATCATCAGCTAAAATTTTTGGTGTAGACAGAGACCCTGTACTTTGTGTGTATGTGTGTGTGTGTGTGTGTGTGCGCGCGCGCGCGCGCGCGCTTGTCGGGCTTGAACTCAGGGCCTGTCCACTGTCTCTGAGCTTTTATGCTTAAGGCTAGAGTTCTACCACTTGAGTCACTCTATTTCTAGCTTTTTTGTTGTTGTTGTTTTTGGTCATGGGCCTGAACTCTGGGCCTGGGCACTATCACTCAGCTCTTCAACTCAAGGCAAGAACTATACCATTTGAGCCACAGTGCCACTTTCGGCTTTTTCTGCTTATGTGGTGCTGAAGAATCGAACCCAGTGCCTCATGCATGCAAGGCAAGCACTCTACCACTGAGCCACCTTCTCAGCCCATCTTTTTTTTTCTTCTTTGTGGTGGTGGTTATTGGAGATAAGGGTCTCACCAACTTTACTGCCCAGCCTGAACCATTATTTGAACCATTATTTTCAGATTTTAGCCTCCTGAGTAGCTAGATTTACAGGTGGAGGCCACCAGTGCTCAGTGGGCCCTTGGCTTGGCTTGGTTAACCTGTGTGCAGGGTGAGCAATGGAATGCTAAAGAGACATGAGTAATTTTTGTCTTCTTCAGATAGGGCTTAAGTACGCGTATGTTTGCAATTCCTGATTCATACCAGTTGGCTTCGTTATATTGTCTTAAACAGTATATGCACTGAAACTGAATGCTATTTTCATAAAGTATCTCTGTCCTTCAAGAACTCTGATAGAACCTAATTTATGGTATCTTAAATTATCTATTTAATTTGCATATTAAATTGAGCTCATGAAGTGAGTTTCTGAGTTTTAACTCTCCAAAATCTGCTTTCTAAATCTTATCATGTTTCATAATAAGCTGAAAAATTTTGTATAATATACATCTCTTGGCTCCATTGATACAAATTTATATTTCTTGTTTGGGGATAGTGCCTAAGAACATGAATTTCTGGTCAGCAATGGTAAATGCCAAATGGGGTTAATGCTTCATGCCCAAGAGTGACTCAGAATAACCAGGGCTTTCAATAATTTTAACAATGAAGTCTATACTATCTGAAGAAAAATTTTAGACTTCAATAGTTACTGAGTTTTATTAAACCTAAAGTATTAGGGTTTAATGTATTGCACATTTCATTGAAATTTAAACATGTTTTACATTAAAATTTAAGCATCTAAAAATTAAATGAGAAACTGCTTGTGACTGCTAAAGCACAAACATATATAGAAGTTCTCTAAATAACAGCTTTATTTGTATTTTATATGCAGGTTGAGAGTTATACAGTCATGTTAAGAGCTCAAGGGAAACAATAAATTATTTCAGCATCAATATGTATATTAAAACACACACACACACACATCAACAAAGCCAGGTGCTGGTGGCTCACACCTATAATCCTAGCTACTTGGGAGATCTGAGGATCGTGGTTCAAAGCCAGCCTGGGCAGAAAAGTCTCTATGAGACTCTTACCTCTAATTAACCACTGAAAAACCAGAAGTGGCATTGTGGTTCAAAGTGGTAGAGCACTAGCCTTGAGCAAAAGAGATCAGGGACAGCACTCAGGCTCTGAGTTCAAGCCTCACAACTGACCAAAAAATAATAAAAAGAACTCAGCAATACTAGTATATTTCTGATGCCCCTCCTCCTCTTCCTCTTTCTCTTCTTCCTTCTTATTCTTTTGCCAACATCTTTCTAAGGGACTTACTGTGTGCTGATGCTCCTTGGCTTTATGAATAACACTGATCCAAAATTTCAGGGAGGAATCATCACATTAATGGAAATGTGACCCTGTACCACAACTATGTCACAAAGCACAGAAAAGTATAGATGGCCTAGCATGGCAAGGTAACGAATGAAGAGATGTTTTTAATCTGGAGGAGTAACTAAAGCACCATACTGGAGCAGTTTGACAAGAACATGGAATTCAGAATATATTCAATAAATCATTGTTGAATTGAGATGACATTTAGTATTAAGAATAAATACAAGACAAATGTTGAAAACTTGAATATGAAGAAATCGAGAAGATAATAGTCCAAGAGTAGGTAACTTTCAATGGCAGAAGACTCTGAAGCCTGGAATTGATATGCAGGAGTTAAATTTAGTTGTATAGCAATATAATGTTCCCAAATGAAATCTTGGTAGTTTATTGACTTAGGAATCAGGAGAAATTTTAGTTTCAACACTAAGTACATTGATAATTCTGGTGGAATGTTCAAAACTATTGACTATTATGGATAGAAATTTTTAAAATAAAAATTAAAAGAGTAGAGTACAAGAAGAGAAAATACAATGGATAGACGAAGTTATGAGTCCAGGTACTAGCAGAGTACTTGATAGGGAAATGGGTGTGAAGAAGGCACAGGTCTGACTTAACACTGGAAATGTAGAGATTGTGACACACAAAAGCTAGTGTCTGTGTGTGACAAGAGAAGAACTTATTAGTAAGGACCAGGCTTCAACCTCTGTTACCAAGATATATGAATGCAATGTAATGATGATGCGCTAACTTAGAGACAAAGAGTATTAGAATTATTACTTAGTAGTAACTTCCTATTTTTTCTAATGAATGGGCTTCTCTTCTGTGCCAGTTTCTTTTATCTCTACTCCAAATTAAGTTTCAAAGACGCATACTTCTAACCCAAAGATTTCTTTGGCCAAAATAGAATCACAAGCAATTAAACCTATTAATGACCAAATTTACTGGCGATTAAAATTGCTAAAATGAAATTTCTGGCAAGCAAGTACATTTTCAGGAATAAACAAGTGTGCCATGGTTCCTAGTAATTGCTGACACTCTAGTGAGTTTCAGTGCCATGCCAGTGTTGCTGCAGCTCCAGCAATCTGTTCCTTTTGGTACTCTCCACAATCAACGGGGTGAGATCACTCATATGGCACTTGTCACTAAGCATGAAAATGACAGAAGTTAGCACACTAGTAAAGCCGTCATCCATTCATTTTCCTTCTTGAAACGTATTATGTTTGGCTTTTGTAACCTAGCTCTTCCTCCTGATTCATTTTTCTAGTTTATTATTCAAATCAAAATAAAACAGCTAAAATCAGCAGGTACATTTACTTGATCAATAAGTGGTTTTTGAAAGACTAAACTGTGTAGCTCAGTATTTCTGAAAGGTCAATAATTGAGTTGGCTAGGATTAGAAATGTGGAATTTGTGTCTTCTGTGACCATGACAAATAGAAAAATTAATCTGGGGATAATTCTCATTAGGAATTACTAAGACTTCAATACTTCTCTTCTACTTAGACAACAAAATTTTGTCAGAGTATACACTTTCCTTGCATATATTGTAATTGTGGCTTTCACTTTTTACCTAAGACTTACAAGCTCCTTTATATTCCATTTATATCCAGAGGATGAACAATTTCACCCCTTCAGTTCCAGGACAGTACAAACAGCATGAAAAAGGTGAGCTTGAAAAATACTTTCAAAATAGTGCAGTTCCTGTTGATGATACCTTTTGTCTATGGGTCATCAAGCACCGCACATAAGGGTGCTCTTTCTTATTCCTCATAAGGTAAGAATATATTACCTGTGGGCTTCTTTTTTTACAGTTGGATAAGCAGGAGCTCAATCAAATTTAGAATTACACGGTGGGAGAGCTGGGAGAAGAGCCTAGAAGATCAGATTCCCAGTTAGTGGCCAGAATCATTAGTGTTGCTCTAAATACACTCTTCTCCTTGTCAAATAACAGTGACCCTAGAAACTAGAGACAGAGTACAGAAAAGAAAATCCAAGGAAAAGAGAAAGGGGAAATGAGGGATGCCTATAGATCTTCTTTGGAGATATATATATATATATGTATATACATATAT
Organism: Dipodomys spectabilis; assembly: GCF_019054845.1. NCBI lineage: Eukaryota > Metazoa > Chordata > Mammalia > Rodentia > Heteromyidae > Dipodomys > Dipodomys spectabilis. The sequence continues at coordinate 6,629,493 of NW_024870728.1, forward strand.
ATATACATATATATATATGTTCATTGTGAAAATGATAGATATGACTCAATCTGGTCTAGACAATAAAGAACATGAACCATAAACATCACAAGTACATGCATACACACATACAAACACAGTCACACACACAGATACTATTGAGCAAAAAGGAAACAAAAAGTGCTGGTTTTATTCTCCTTCACCAAAAGCTGCCATTGTACTGATTTTTTTTTTTTTTGGGGGGGGGTCCAGTTGTGGGGCCTGAACTCTGGCCCTCAGCTCTTCAGCTCAAGGCTAGCACTCTACCACTTGAGCCACAGCGCCACTTCCGGCTTTTTTCTTTTTGCTTATGTGGTGCTGAGGAATCGAACCCAGGGCCTCAGGCATGCAAGGCAAGCGCTTTACCACTGAGTCACCTTCCCAGCCCTGTAGTGAATATTTTCTAACTTGAACATAATTAAAAAGTAAACTCGATTCTAAAAACAAATCGAGGCTCAGTTTTGACTCAAAAGAGCTGTATTTTCCCTTAATTGCAAATTTCATCAACATGTTCTTTTATATCTTCTTGTATTACTTCATTATATTTTTATATTAGGCTTATGTTCAAGTAAGAAAACCAGGTCGGGCTGGCGCCATATTGGCCACATGGTGGAGTTTAGGGTGAGGCATCTTGTCTTCATGCTGGAGGAAGGAACCCCACCCCCCATCACCTGTGTCCCAGGTAATGGGCGTACCAGGACCCCTGGAGGCAGGGCCAGGCTCTTGGCTGATAGGTTATTGAATCTGTCAGTTCTGTGCCTAGGACTGGGAATTTCCTGAGGATCTGCCGGCTTTGCAGACCTATTTAGGCCCAGACCAGGCTGCAGGAGACCATGCCACCAGTGTCTCTGTGATCGTGTCCTGTGTTCTGTCTCTTGACCCATCTCCAGTCATCATGGTGTCCCAATTCAGCTCTCCATTGGAGATGAATTGGCTTATTAGTATTGTTTTTGTTAGATTTTTCTTCTTTAGCATGTTTCCTAGCTGTGTTATGTGTATTTGCATGTGGTAGGCCTTTGTAACAACTGGAGGCCTGCAGCCTAATAACTGTATAATAAAGACTTCAATATTCTATATTTTAAAATGTGGCTTCTGAGATGGTTCACCTTACAACAGTATATATGACCTTGTTGTTGTATCTGACTTCTAATCCTTCAGTGCTATAAATAAATACCTTAGCTTGCTGGTGGTATGCATTCAGACAAATGTAAATATGGTGGAGGACTAAATTGATAGATTTAGAAAACTAAAATTTATTGAAAAGAGAAATAGGATGAAGAATCATAGTCACAAATAAATATGTGCAGAAAAAGTAAAAAAGGACCTGCAAGGCTACTAGATTACCCAAGAATGCAAAAGGGTCCAGGAATTAAGTTGAAAACCTTAGCCCATGACATGTTTGAGATTCACCAGAAATCAAAAGAGAATACTCATGAGAATTTGAGTTGACAAAATTAAATGAAAAAGATATATTGGGAAATGCTTAAATGGGATGTAGGCTGATCCATCTGTGATGAGAAGTACAGGACACTATGTTGAAAATGAACTTTACAATGTTGGGGTGGGGGGAGGGAGGAGCTGGGGAAATGGGGAGGGAAGTGATGGTAGGGGGAAAACAAATGAGGAGGTAACAATGCTCGCTATGAAATGTACCCATTACTGTAACCCTTCTGTACATTTTTTTTACTATATATATATATATATATATATATATATATAAACATGTTCTTACTATTAAAATAGAAACAGAAACTTAAAAGCTGTAAGGAAAATATTTTTTTTAAACTATGAAAAAAAATTTAATGAAAAATAGGGGTTGGGAAGGTGGCTCAGTGGTAGAGTGCTTGCCTTGTATGCATGAGGCCCTGGGTTCGATTCCTCAGCACCACATAAGCACAAAAAGCCAGAAGTGGTGCTGTGGTTCAACTGGTAGAGCACTAGCCTTGAACTGAAGAGCTGAGGGACAACACCTAGGCCCAGAGTTCAGGCCCCATGACTGACCAAAACATAATAAATAAATAAATAAATGAAAAATATTTTAATTGAATACATCTATACATGTGTATATTCCTATAAATATATACACTTATTTATATATAAACATAGTAGATATGTATATATATATATATATATATATATATATATATATATATATACACATGTATATATCCCTTTGGTTATGTTACTCATCAGCCATATCCCATGCAGGAATTTAAAATAGACTCATCCGTTCATCTTCTATCCCCAAACCTCAGTAAAAGTCATATACTTAGCACAAGGACAGTATTAAAACAGTATTTCTCTACCATAGCAATGGGTAGGCTCTTAAGATCCAAAAGATTTTTAGTACCCAACTCAGCTATTTCTAGCCCTTGTAGCCCTGAATAATGAGTTAATTTGTTTTCACTTAAAAAAAAATGATACATGTATGTTTTCTCTATTAAGCTTCTATTTGAGACTGAGAACATTTTCCTCCATTACTGTGTCATTGCATATTTCCTCCCAATAAGATTAACTGCTATTTATAAAATGGAAAAACTTGGAAAAAATTATATTAAGTGAAGTAAGCCAGGCCCAAAGAAACATGGGTCCCATGGTTTCCCTTATTTGCAATATCTAGCATATGTATGAGTCAAGCGGAAAAGGTCAGATAATGTGATGTTAGGAAAATGAACCCTTAGATATGTATTTTAATGCTTTTTTATTTCATGCATTTGTTTCTAACACATTTATAAGATTATCTCTTTGTTGCTTTGTATGTCCCTCCCTCACAGTTTAACCCCTGCTTTCACTATATTTGATGTCATTATAACTTGTGGAGGAGATGGGGAAAAACAAGTCATTTAAGGATACAGGTGGACCTGTTGCAACAATGAGAAGTACAAGTTGTCACGTCAAAAACGAGCTTTACAACATTGGTGCGGGGAGGGGGGGAGGGGGGAGCATTGGGTGGGGGGATGGGGGGAGGCTGGAAAGGGATGTGAAGGGTAAACAAAGGAGGAGGCTGCGATGCTTGATAAGAAATGTGCGCATTATCCTGCCCATGTAATTGTAACCCCTCTGTACAGTATGTTCACAAAAAATAAAATTAAATTAAAAAAATAAAATAAAATACCTGTTATGTCCTGTCTTGCCTATTTTCATATACAATTTTAATTCCTTGCATTTCTATAAGTCTATTATCCCTTTGTTCTACAGTGGTATTAAATAAAATGCCCCAACAGAACAAACTTGTAGGACAAAACCACATTGGCTGAGATTTTGCCAGTTGATGTTTCTTGGATGGAAGCCATCATATCTCCTAAAAGAAGCATTCTAAAATGTGTGCAGTTGATTCACATGATAACCATAACATACTCCCAGTGTTCAATGGAGACAAACTGGAATGCTAACTGCCCAGAAAATGTGAGACACTCCCTCTCTCCATAAAGAATGGTTTCATCTCAAATGACAAGGGGACTCATTGAAAATTGTTGGCAGTAAGTCCTTTGTTCATTTTTCTTGGATGAGTCTCCTTTTCTGTATGGAAAAAAAAAACACCAAACCCCAGCATCCTGCTACTATAATGCATCCTAAAATAGTACTAGTGAGAAAGCATAACAAAACTAAAAGCATTCAGAGAAAATAAAGGAAATGGATTAGATTCTATTAGATTGGAGCTTTCCACAGTCGACGTCATATCTTCACAGCAGGTGATTTCTAGTCACTTAATTCAGGTGTGTTTTTCTTTCTCCCTTGACCCCATTAGCTATCTGATAGCGCAGAATTTGTTACTTGTAATGTATCTTTCTCTGGACGTTCCCCACACTGTGCGCAAATGAAGACAGTTCTCTTTACATCCTTCTTTATTGAGGAGCTCCACGTGTGTTTTATGTACTGTATGGAATAAATCATTTGCAAATGATGCGACATGATGCTCATATCTGTCTTCCCTGACAACTGAGTTGTTTGCTGTGCTGTAGACTGGAAATAACACTAAAAGCGCATGGTGATTTAAGAGGTTGATTGCTTCATGTACGAGCTATGCCAGAGTTGATGGACCGACAGAGGCAAAAAGTCAGCTTGGAATATATGTATATTTCCATTACCCTACAAAGTTAAAGCCAAAAACAAACTTTAAAATAAACTTTTATGTATTTCATTTATCCTTGATTTATAACAAGCTTAGTAAACAATGTACTCATAGGTTTTAGTCTGGACAATGAGAACCCCTCCAGTTTTCATGTTTTAACATGGAGCAGCAAAAATGTCCTGGCCTTAAAGTGGATGAATGATAGAAAGATAATAAACGGCACAATCAAAAGCAAAAATCTACACCCACCCTCAGAAGTAGCCCCACCTTGGGGAGCTGGAAAGTGGCTGGGAAAGTGCCTAGCTTCAAGTGAAGGAGTGTCTCTGCTCTATCACGCCCTCTGCTGGCTGATAGAGAAACAGTTCTTGGTTGGTCAGTCATGGTAATGTATGGCAGCAAGTGGTTGTTTAGTATATTTGGTCCCTACAGTGATGAGCCTAAGAGTCACTTAGGGGAAAGAATATCAAAATGTGTGCTAGAAATTTGTCTTTCTTCTTCACATGTCCCCTGATCTTGAGCCTCACTCCATATTTATTTTTAGTTTAAGGAGGAAATCGGGTAGTTATTGTTAGTTACTCCTTCCTCCCTTCCTTTCTCCCTTTCTCCCCTCCTTCCTTCCATCCTTCCCTCTGTCTTCTCCTTCCTTGATTTGTGATGTTTTAGAAGACCCAGAAATAATCATTCAGCTGTTCTACATTAATTAACTGTGCAATATTCATCAAGCACTCTGCTAGTCCTGGAGAAAACATTTAGTGGCATTTATCACATTTCAATTATCTGATGTCAACTACAACCAACATTTAGTGAGTAGAAACTGTGTTAAGCTCTTAGGCAGATATTCTTTATGAATAATACAACATCCTTCTTGCTGTGCAGGAGTTTCATTCTATGGCAGATAGATAAATAAAGGATTTCAAACTAGAATGATTCATATGATAGGGTCATACTTATAGAACAGGAAAAGCCTAACGCTCCCCAAGGGACAGACAGAATTTTTGGGAGTGTTTTCTGTTTAAATTTCAGTGCTAAGTAGCTAACGATTAAATAATACGTACCTGACTCCAAGCAGAGGGTAAACACTGCATAAAAGTGAACTGGAATAAATAAATTATATGCAGAAGCATACAATTCAGAGTTGATTCTATGCTACATTCAAGGTCAAAGGTAGGAAAGGGAACTAACACAGAGGCCAAACCAAAGTAATCCATATATTCTTTCTCCTTCAGGGATCAAATCCAAGCCTCTGCACTTTAAGTGTTCTCCCACATGAGCACCCTTGTCCTCAAAGTTAGTTTGCTGCTCAGAGAACCTGTTTCTAGTGCAGTCACTTGGCCACAAAACATGATCTTTCAATCGTAGGCTATGGACAATTAGAATACCATCGTAATGTGGAGGATTTGAGGGGTAACAAATGAAGGCAAAGCTTTATAATCTTCCTAGTGAAAATGATGGAAGCTTACATAGCAGAGAGAGAAGAATATCAATTCCTGAAACACTTAGGGTTTGGTGTTAGAATTGGCGTGGTAATAATGCTGGAGGAAGAAAGACTCAAAGACGATTTCCAATCCTTCACTGGGATGGACAATGTTTCCATCAGGTGAGACAGGTACCAGGGAATGAGGAAGACATTTAGGATAATTTCAGTTTTCATCCTGTAGAGTTGAGGCTCTCAGATATAAGAAAGTCTGTGAGACTCTTACTTACTTCCAATAATCACCAAAAAAGCCCAGAGTGCACCCGTTTCTCGAATGTTAGAAGGGCAGCCCTGAATCCAAAAGCTCAGGGACACTACCCAGGTCTTGAGTTCCAGGCCCAGAACCAGCACACAGACAGACAGACAGACAGACAGACACACACACACACACACACACACACACACACACACAATGTAAACATTGAATATTTATAATATAGAAAATGATGAAAAGCTTTTTGTTTGTTCAATTAGCTGGCTAGGTGGGCTAGCTAGTTCCTTAGATTTTAATGCCTACAGTTAAGGCAAATAGAAATAGTCACATAACCTAAGTTCAAAGATATTGTAGTAGATGATTTATAAATATGAAGGATAATTTTTCCTAGGTAGAGAAAAGGAGTTTAAACAGGCATTCAGATCTTCAGTTAAGTGGATGGAACAATTGGAGATCGGGTAAATGAAGACAAACAGAGAAAGTAATGTCATAAGCATCAAGAGAAGTATAATTCTCCCAGATTCTCCCAGACTTATGGAGTTTAAGGAAATTCAATTCAACAGACATTTACTGTTCATAATATTATACCAGATTTTCTATCAGATGGGAATGAAAACTTGATAATTAGAAATTTAAATCTTCATATGAAATATATATATGTATTCTTCTTAAACATATAAGCATTGAAAATTAAATGTGTAATAGGAATAGAAGAATAATTTATCTTAAAATGTTGTTCTATGGATCCTGTTGGTTAAACCTTATTTATTGGAACTTTGTTAAAATATAGAGCATAGAGAAATACAAGTTTTTCATTACTTTTGATGATCACTGATTAAAGGAAAAACAATGCTTTTTCAAAGAGAAGGTTAAAAAAAAGTCATAATATTGTCATACTATTTGCTCCTAGATGAGGGCTGGTGGCTATGAGACAAACATTTGTCACATTGAATTGAATCTCAATGATTATTCTTCCCTTTGGAAGATTTTTTAATGAATTATAGCTTTTATTAATTTTAATGAACCAGTTTTAATTTTGACTGTGATTTAGTTTACTTGGTTGTAGTTATGCCTCTCTCAGTTTTTCTCCTCTTGGTGGAAAGGCAGAGAAATTCTGAAAAAGAGAAAAGGCAGCTTCTATTGGCACAAGAAGAAGAAAACTTTGAAGTAGATTTCATCTGACATCTTGAAGGCCATCATCTTATCAGGCCTAGCTAAATAGCTACCTTTTTAGCTATTTTGGAGTGTCAGTCCCTATCAGGATGTAATACACCCAGCTCTCACTTGCGCACATTAGAAGAAACAATACCTCTTTTTCAGTAGTACTTTTAACTGTATCCATTCTGTACTAAATACCTGAGCCCTTTCTCTTTCTCTGCCATCCATGTTCATTAGCTACTTGAGATCCTCACTTCACACTACTACTGATGCTTGGCACCTTGTATTAGCAGTCTCCTTCCCAATCCAAATTCTAGGCCTCCAAGCAAAAGAACTCCTAGATTTTACTTTGCAGATATCCTCCAGGCACAGGATCAGCCAAGCGTAGGGCTGCACGGGTCCCTTGATCCTTGCTCAGCTTCTTACTGTCAATAAAAAGAAAGAACATCTTGCTGTGGGCCCTTGCCTACTATCTTCTCATGGAAACAATTCTGTCCATTCTCATTTTTCCGCTCTCCTCTACCTACCCCCAAAGACTCACATGCAAGGGAAACATCGTACTTTCCTCCACCCCATCTTTACTCAAGGCAAAAGCGTTTTTACCTCTCTAAAACAGAATGTCCCCTCTTACTTCCAACCAGAAGCTTATTCATGAAAATTATGAAAACAGAACATGGAAAGACCTAAGACTGAGCCAACAAAACACACAAAAGAATGCTCGCTTCAATAGAACATGTACTAGAATTCAAAACAACATGGAGAAGATTAGTCTGGCCCCTGTGCAAGAATGACATGCACATTTGGAAACTGCTCGATATTTTTAAATAAAAGAAAACAGAAGAATGCTTCACTGGAAGTCATTTGGAAGAGATACAATTCTAGAGACATAAAACTAATTAAGTACCAATAGACTAGGTTTCCTGCTAACTTACTGTACACTTATTATATATTGGGAAAAGCAACAACATGAAGTCAAACATTAATGATACTTTCTATTAAAAATTATTGTTTTACTTACAACTTCCATCCTAAATACTGATTTGACTTACTTTATCAAATAATAATTAGAAAGTTATGATGAGAGATGCATGTGTCATAGGCATTAATATTTTGAAATGCATAAGTACTACAAATTGCAAATGATCTTAAAAGTATTGTCTATATATTATAAACTAGTTTAGCATAGTTACTACATATTTTGCAAATAAATAAAATGATAACCTATCTCTACCACATTAATACCAGATCAATTATCAAATAACATGATTTAAAAAGCTGATTTAAATATAGATAGCTATCTCATGGACCTAGAAGGTGGACAATTTTAAGAATGATAGTGAAATGTAAAATACAAGGGGAAATAGAAGTAGTATTTTAAGATATCACATTTTTTTAAATGTATGAAGATAGAAAAGATCTATGCTTGTTTTGTACACAGGGTATGGCTATTACTTTGATACCAAAATTTACTGTAAGCCATGGACATCACCAACAAAATTAGGGTCCATATTGCTTCTGTCTTTCTTTCCTTCTCTCTCTCTCTTCCTCTCTCTCTCTTTCTCTGTCTCTCTCTCTTCACAGAGTATGTGTGTACATATATATGTATAAGTAGTTGTCTATTTGAATTGTTACACACTAAAACAGATAAGAAACAGAAATCTGAAGTTGATATCATTCTCAGGACACTAATTTTGGAAAATTTTCAGAAACATTAAAACTTTTCCAGACTCTTTCCCAGGAAAATGAAATTCTTCCCAGTTACAGATTTCAAAATGATAAGTTCACTTATGGCAGCCACACACCCCAGGGACTTACCGCTGCTTGATCAATTGGACATCTGCCAAGATATTTTGGTATCTTAAGGGAGGTGAGGGAATGTCCCCAAGCTGTAATTTACTGCTGTCACCAGAAGGGACCCTCAGAGCTGCTGAGGAAGTTTTCCACCCATAAATGCCAAGATGCTGAACACCAAGCTTGAACTTGCACGTTGGTAAACAGAAATGTGCACATTAGTGTTAAATAACATTGCCTACACATTTCTAGGTATGAAAAAGAAATGATACTAATAATTGAGCTTATTGTCAGCTATCTAAAATTAATGTTTCTTTGTATATGAAGGAGTCTATTATGTTATCACTACATAAGCCATGAAAAAAATACATTGATCCTGGAATAAATGTATTAACTTGTTTCTTTGGATTAGCAAAATATTGGTGGGATTCAAATGTAAGCTATTTCTATTCTAATAGTGTATCATACTAACTTCACTCTCTCAGTACAACTGCCTTTGACTTCCTTTCAATATATGCAGCGCATTGTTTATACATTTACGTACTTTTATTGACATGACAAGACTATATATGATTGGAGTGGCTTTCTTAGATTGGAAATGCATCAGGAAATCTATAATGTTATATGTCATATAAAAGATTTTAAAATGACTAGAAATAGTGAGGACTGAAAATTTTATATTTACACAGATTTTATGTCTCCTGAGTATTGTGAACCGTTTGCACTTCATACTTACAAAGCAAAAGGTGTGAATGAATCCAAAATTCTGCCTTTCAAATGGGACAACACAGAGTCAGGAATTTTGCCAGTGATCCAAAATTTGTGCTTAATAAGACCTGCGTACATATATTCTATGCTGCCTCGTCTTTGCTCTCTTCAATACAGGTGACCTTGAAATAGATGATCTTCCACTGGCAGAATTTTGTGTTTAATATGAATAATGAATATTTATTGGCTTTCCAGATAGCATTTTAGCAAATCAGCCCTGAGTGAGGCAGTTATTTACTTAACGGTAGAAATAACCTCTGCATGTAATTTATCGTGCTTTATAATTATAGTCTGCATACAGTGAGTTCATTTTTACCATGTGCCATCAAGTTGCTTATTGCTAACATTGTTTTAGGCCAGCAATTCAATTAGCTGTACATATCATTGGTTTCTAAGGATGCCTCAATTTTAATCATGAAAACAGTGTTTCATTGTAGATTTTAATATAGCATATGGAATAAACATTTTTTGCTGTTATTCATCTATTTGATGCAAAAGCCAAGAATGATATCAAGTGCCAAATAATTACTTGAATAAAAATTAATCCACTCTCTACCTAGTATGAAGCATTTTGGAAGTTCAGTCTCCAGCTGAAAAGTAGACTCACCACCATGCTGGAATCAGAATATAACAGCTATAACAACAAAATATCCATTAATATAGGGATCCAAAATATGAAAAAAAAAAGTCCTTCGTATGCATCTTGTCTCTGAGTCCTGACAAGAGCAGACAATTCAGGAAGAGAGACACTTTGCCGTGGTACAGTTCAAAAGGCTCTCTGTCATTTGTGGATGCTTTTTCATGGCTTAGGATAAGTTTGCAAAGAAATATGAATCCAGTGCCTCGAGTCTAAGAAAAAAAATCTACTTTATTATAAAATCTAACAAAACCCTGTTAGAAATCTTAAGTCTTCTCAGCACTGCACTTTGCTCGCCAGAACTTACAGAATTAATTTCTACATGTTGAACACAATGCATGGGATTTAGACATGGAACATGAAGGTAAGTTCTAGCCTAGGGTGCAAGAATCAGGGAGGTAATGTGACACAAAATAGAGCACATTGTTGTAGAGTTGTGGCAGGAGTGACATTAAAAACTGGGTGATTTTCAGGTCTAACACAAGGGAATATGTAGGTAAAGCAACGCCCAACTAATGTTCTGGATAAGTTAAAAATCTGGGAAGAGACCAAAAGAAGAAGATGTTAAGATTTAAGTAACAACTGAACATCAAAGCCAAAGCCTTGATGATTGTGTGGTATCAGAGCCAAGGGGAATGGATGGAGGAGAAAGGTAGAAGGATAGAAAGATCCTTTCTCTATTCCTTTGTTAACCTCAACTTCTATGTGCCCAGTGGGTTTCCTTTATATGTTGCATGATGAGGGCTTAAAGATAAGTTTTACTCATTTAATGTTTTATTCATAGCAAAAAGAACAAAAAATCCAAAGCAAAATTTAATAGGTTTTATTAGATCAATAAATGCCAATAATAATAGATGGACTGAGAGATTAATGACATGACATTACGTGTGAGTGTGTGTGTATCTGCACAAATGTATGTGCTTCTCTGTCTTGACTTATACTTTCATCATCAGAGTATGACAGAGTTCCTTGGATATATACTTAATTGCAAAAAGTTTTGTTTCTCAATCTTAGATGTAACCTGATAAGTGAAAAACTACATTACCCAAACATTCATTTCTTTAATAATTAGAAATGAACATTCATTTATACTTTACAGTTACTCTTAAGATTTTATTCACTTTTTATTTGAAGAATAACCATTTTATATATATATACATATATATATTTGAAATATAAAGTGATGTTTGGGTACATAAAATAGTATGTTTAAATCAGCTAATGATTGACTATATCATACTATATATTCATTCTATTTGTTGCAGTGAAAATATTTAAAATACAGTGTTTTAGAAGTTTCAAAGTTGAAAACAATATTGAGATGTATATCAGTTTGGTACATTGTAATTTTTGTAATTTTTGATGAATAGGTATAATTGGTACATACCCATGGGGTCCAGTATGTATTTCAGCATATAAACATAACAGGCACTGATCAAATCACTTTTTTCACCCTACTTCCAAGAGAAATTCACCTCTCTGGGCACCTTTGGCTCATGCCTGTAATCCAAGGTACTCAAGAGGCTGAGATCTGAGGATCATAGTTCATAGCCAACTCAGGTAGGAAAGAAGCGACTCTCATCTACAATTAAGCACCAAAACAAAAAGGCAGATGTGGAGCTGTGGCTCAAATGGTAGAGCATTCGTTTTGAGCAATATAGCACAGAGGCCTTGAGTTCAAGCCCCAGAGCCAGCACCACAAACAAACAAACAATCAAACAATCATTTAACCTCTAGTAATCGCTATTCCAAATTCTGGTTAAATTTGTTTTTTCTTTTAGCTTCTACAGGAGAGAAAATCCACTACTCTTCATCCTGTGTCTGTTTCATTTCACTTAATATAGTGTCTTCCAGTTCCGCTCATTTTGCAGCAAAAGACAGGATTTCTTTCTTCTGTAAGAATTTACCCTGAAAGCAGAAGTGAATGGAATCAGTAAACATTGTTGGCCAACCAGGGAACGCCTGAAAGCTAGGGAAGTGAGAAAAGGAAGTGACAGTTGTCAGGGTCTGCTTTAGATTCACACAAACTTCTCACACATGGGCTGGAAGGCTGAAATGCTTCCAACGTGGCTCCTCTCCTTCTGTCCTTCGGCCTTTCAGAGGCAATGGGGAAATGGAAATCCACTCTGGTGCACTGTACCACACTCGACCATTGGCATACCCAGGTGAGAAGCCAATACTGAATTCATCCCAACAGCATGAGATAGGGAGAGCAGAGTGACATCAGCCTTTTCTGCTACAAGAAAGATTGTTAGTTTTGTTACTGGGTGACAATCTTGATTTTGAAGAGTATTAATTCTTCCTTATTTTCTTGCAACAATTTTCCCAATTTATATTTGACAAAGGATCCTTTCAAATACTAGCATTGTGTAGTTAAGATGATAGGAAACCAATTTGTAGAAGGAAAGGAAAATTCTTGGAAAGACATTTATAGTTTAAGAGCCTGTAAGTTATTTATGATACAAAGAAGGAAAAATACGTATAGGCATTAAGTGTAAATACGCTTAGTTTTTGACAAGAAAGTCTTGCAACACAGTACTTCAGATATCTGAAGTACTTATTCTTTATCTTGAAATGGTTCCTTTATTTAACATATAACTTTTCTATATGTTATAGAAAAATATGACTAATAACAGACTGAACTCATAATTATTGAGTTTTAATAAACTCTAAATAGCTGGTAATTCTGTTCAATGGTAGATCACTTGTATATTTCAATCTTCAGAACCATAAGAAAATAAAAAATTTACAATAAATGTAGTCAAACTAAATAATAAGGAAACTAAAATCCATGAAGTCCATGCTAACTATTCTCATAGTTTCTCAACTACTGGTACAATAGTGACAAACCAAGCCTCTGAAGTCTAATATTTTCTGTATTTTAATTAAAATGTGACTTCTGGAAAAGGAAAATTTCTGCATATCCCTGAAAACACTTGTGGCTTCTTCATTGACTTTTTATTCTCCTTGAGTCATGATAAAAAAATCCTTGTTCTGTTGGGATTAATAATACAAGGCAATTAAACATTCATACACTTGTCTTTGGGCCATGTTTCTGTACCAAGTAGTTTTGTGCCTTTTTTTGTTTGTTTGTGGGTCATGGGGCCTGAACTCTGGGCCTGGGCGCTGTCTCTCAGCTCTTCAGCTCAAGGCTAGCACTCTACCACTTGAGCCACAGTGCCACTTCCGGCTTTTTCTGTTTATGTGGTGCTGAGGAATCGAACCCAGGGCCTCATGCATGTGAGGCAAGCACTCTACCACTGAGCTACCTTCCCAGCCCAGTTTTGTGACTTTTTGCAAAAGTATTTCCTAAAACTTAAAAGGGATAATTATAATCAACAAAATAATCAAATGATGAATTCATTAATGAATTCATTTATTCAGTCATTTGGTGTTTTGCAGAACAATTGTGTGAAGTGAGTGCATTCTATATGTTATGTTATTAATGCAAATATATATGCTTTACAAATTACTCATCTGCATTTTCTAGTTTTTTCCAGATATACTCAGTTTAAAGCCAAGCAAGGGCAAGCCCCAGTACCAGCACATGTGCCCTGCTCCCCACACACACGTAGTGTGCTCCATGTTTATGTATTTGAGATTAAACCCCTATCAGGTTTGTGTATAAATATATTATCAATAGCCACATTAATCAGAATTCCTAGGTGTCAAATTTTGTATTTATAGTTTTTCTGTAGATTTCTTGGTCTGTTGTTTCCTACACTTGCAGGTGGAATCTCTTAAATATTAGTAATGAATATGTTTCATTCCATGTAATAAATACCATCAGGTTTGAAAGGATAAATAATCTTCTCAAAGGCACAACAGATCATTAATCACTATGTACTCACTACTATTCAAAATCTTTGAGCCCTTTTGATGTTATAAAAACTAAATTGAGGTTTTAAGATTTAAAGGTGGATATGACATGATTTATACATTTTAAAATTTCTCTGACCATCTCAATTTATCTTGAAAAGTTGTAACTGTAGCAAAAAAAAAAAAAAGGAAGCATCCTTGCCCATGTAACTGTAACCCCTCTGTATGGTATTTTCACAATTAAAATTAAATAGATAGATAGATAGATTCGAATAAAAAATGAAGCATATTAAAAGAGGTGAGGTTGGGAATGTGGCTTACTGGTGGAGCGCTTGGCTAGCATGTATGAAACCCTGGATTCAATTCTTCAGTATTACGTAAACAGAATAAGCCAAAAGTGGTGCTGTGGCTCAAGTGGTAGAGTGCTTGCCTTGAGCAAAAGAAGCTTAGGACAGTGCCCAGGCCCTGAGTTCAAGCCCCAGGACTGGCCAAAAAAAATAGAGAGAATGAAAAAAAATTGATTTCTAGCTTTTTTGGTTACTTATATATGAGGGAAATTTTACTTTAGAAAGAAAGATTGCTAGTTTTGGAGTTAGCTCCTTCTATTTGTATGTTACATACTTCACAGACACTCAGAAGGAATCACCTAGAGAAAAGTGTGGAAAAGAATAGCAATAGTTACAGAAAAGAGAATGTTTGTAACTCATCTGTATAGTCCACAAAGGATTTTACTTAATTGTATCATTGAGTGACCAAATTCCCTTCATTCTAACTTTTTATAGATCAACTTTTTGGTTAGATTTCTACTGCTGTGTGAACTATTAGAAAATATTTAATCCCATAGCCTGCAGTGCTATAGACAAAAGTTTGTCACCAAATCAATGGGTTATTATTAATGTATTAGAGTATCTCAAGCCAACCAGTGCTGAGTACTTATATGGACAAACGAAGGAGAAATCAATTTCCAATGTACTCAAGTTGTTAGCAGAATTCAGTTCCTTGCAGTTGTAAAACTGAAGTCCATGTTCCCTTGCTAACAGTTAACCAGTGGGTCTTTCTCAGCTTGGCCACAGAGAAAAGAGACAGACAGATGGACAGATGGATGGACTGACGGACGGACAGACAGACAGACAGAGAATTTGTTGCCTGTTTTTCATATTTGAGGTAGAAATAGTGCATAAAAATATTTGCTGGCTTACATAGGTCCCATGGTTTCCCTTATTTGCAATAACTAGTATATGTCTGAGCCAAGCAGAAACAATCAGATTAGTTGATGTTAGGCGAAATGAACCCAAGATAAGGACTCACATGGTTTTTTTTCTTTCTTGCTATTGTTTCTAACATATTTATAAGATGATTTCTTTGTTGCTTTGTATGTCTCTCCCCCACAGGATAACTCCTGTTTTCACTGTATTTGATGTTGGTATAATTTGTGGAGGGGAAGGGAAAAACAAATTGTTTAAATAGGGTGGACCCATTGCAACAATGAGATGTACAGACGTTATGTTGAAAAACAAACTTTACAACTTTGGCTTGGGGAGGGGGACGGGGCGGGGGTAGATGGGAAAGGGAAACAAAGGAGGAGGCAACAATGCTTGATAAGAAATGTACTCATTGGGCTGGGAAGGTGGCTCAGTGGTAGAGTGCTTGCCTTGCATGCATGAGGTCCTGGGTTCGATTCCTCAGCACCACATAAGCAAAAAGAAAAAAGCCGGAAGTGGCTCTGTGGCTCAAGTGGTAGAGCGCTAGCCTTGAGCTGAAGAGCTGAGGGACAGAGCCCAGGCCCAGAGTTCAAGGCCCCATGACTGGACCCAAAAAAAAAAAAAAAAAAGAAATGTACTCATTACCTTGCCCATGTAATTGTAACCCCTCTGTACAGTATTTTCACAATTAAAAAATATTTATGCTACCAACTTCTCTGACTTCCTCTTCTGCTACAAACAAGAGAACATTGTCTGCTTTTAAAAGTTCCCATCGTTCCTTAAGTATTAAGCATATCTGAATAATCTCCCAGATTATAGACTCCACCATTAGAAACCAATGCAACTACTTCTAGTAGAGATTCAGAAAGTATTGGGACCATCATGCCTCCTTTTACAAAGTGTGTGCTGTGAGCTCTGTTTGTAGTGCCCCATGGGCCTCAGTGCCTGTGGTCACCTCCCCTGATCTTGTAATTGGTCTTGACTCAGAACTCTTGACCTTTCGTGGACTGATGCTTTGCTTTTCAAGGTAAAAAGACAAAACCACTCATTCTATTCCATGCCATGTAAGTCTTCATGTTTATGTATGCCAGCTTGCACTGACATGTTCAAGAATTACAATGAAAAGCTGACCAATTAGAAGGAAAAGAGATGAAAAACAAAGTAGAAAGTCTTGACAGCAGGTTAAACCATGCAGAAGATCGAATCTCAGGGATTGAAGACAGCCTAGATATTATAGAGAAAGAACATACAACCATCCAAGACAAGTCCAAGAAATATGATAGATCTATCCAACACTTGGAAGACACCATCAGAAGGCCTAATCTAAGGATAATGGGTGTAGAGGAGCACCTAGAAACAGAAGTTAATGGCCTAGGAAATTTGTTTAACAGGATCCTAGCAGAGAACTTCCCAAACATGCAAAAAGATAGGCCTATTCAGATACAAGAAGCTTTTAGAACTCCAAACAGACCAGACCAGAATAGGACATCCCACCGTCACATTATAATCCACACAGGATCAACTCAGACCAAGGAAAAGATCCTTAAAGCTGTCAAGGAGAAAAGATTAATCACCTATAAAGGGAAACCAATTAGAATCACCTCAGATTTCTCAGCAGAGACAATCAAAGCAAGAAGAGCCTGGAATGATGTATGCCATGCCCTAAAAACAAACAACTATCAACCAAGAATACTGTACCCAGCTAAACTCTCCTTCATAACTGAAGGACAAATAAAAACCTTCCATAGCAAAGAAAAATTGAAACAATACATCTCCACCAAACCAGCCCTACAAAAGATTCTTAAAGATGTCCTACACATAGAAAACCAACAAGACCACAATAAAGGCCAAGAAACTGCACCCAAACTGAGAATCCAAGAACCCAGTTTTCGCAGCCCCCAAGAAGGTGGATAACATGGCAGGAACTCCCAAATACCTCTCAGTCCTTTCTCTTAACATTAACGGACTGAACTCTCCAATTAAGCGACATAGACTGTCTAGTTGGATTAAAAAACAACGCTCTTCTATCTGCTGCCTTCAGGAGTCACATCTTGCCTGTAAAAACAAACACATTTTCAATGTTAAAGGCTGAAACAAAATCTACCAAACAAACGGCCCCCATAAACAGGTGGGAGTTGCAATCCTAATATCAGATGAAATAGACTTCAAATTAAAATTGGTGAGAAGAGATAAAGAAGGTCTCTACATACTAATTAAGGGATCTCTCCTTCAGGAGGATATTACAATTCTAAATATCTACTCGCCAAACAATGGAGCACCCAAATTTATCCAAGAAACACTACTTTCCCTCAAATCCCATATAAATCCAAAGACATTAATTGTTGGGGATTTTAACACACCACTCTCCCCACTAGATAGATCAACTCGGCAAAAACTCAACAGAGAAACTGCAGATCTAAACAGCTGCATAGATCAACTAGATTTAACAGATATCTACCGAACATTTCACCCAGCAGCATCAGAATACACGTTTTTCTCAGCAGCACATGGAACATTTTCTAAAATAGACCACATTTTAGGCCACAAAGCAAACTTGTCTAAATTCAGAAACATTGGAGTTATACCTTGCATTCTCTCTGACCACAAGGGAATAAAATTAGAACTCAACACCAAAAGCCACCAAAGAAAGTCTTATATCACATGGAGGCTGAACAACACACTGCTGAATCACGAGTGGGTCATGGAAGAGATTAGAAAGCAAATTCAAATGTTCATGCTATTCACCAAAAATGAACACATAAATTACCAGCTCCTCTGGGACACAGCAAAGGCAGTACTCAGAGGCAAGTTTATAGCTCTGAGCTCCTACATCATAAATTGGAGAGATCTGAAACTAACAATTTAATGACACATCTAAACCTCCTTGAAAAAGAGCAGCAAGATAAATCCCCATTCCAGTAGACAGAAAGAAATAATTAAAATTAAATCAGAATTAAATGAATTAGAATCAAAAAAAACTATAGAAAGAATCAACAAAACAAAGAGTTGGTTCTTCGAAAAACTTAACAAAATTGACAGACCCTTAGCAAATCTTATCAGAAAAAGAAGAGAACACACCCAAATAAATAAACTCAGAGACGAAAATGGAAACATCACCACGGAAACAACCAAGATTCAGAACATTATAAGGGAATACTTCTCAAAACTTTATGCTAATAAGTTTGAGAACTTTACAGAAATGGACCTTTTCCTAGCAAATATTGACATGCCAAAACTAAACCAAGATGAGTTAAACCAGCTTAACAGGCCCATATCAAGCATTGAAATAGAAACAGCAATAAGAGACCTCCCAGCTAAGAAAAGTCCAGGACCAGATGGTTTTACAGCGGAATTCTACAAGGCCTTCAAAGCAGAGCTCACACCAATACTCCTCCAACTCTTCAATGAAATTGAAAGAGAAAGTTCACTACCGAACACATTCTATGAAGCCATCATAACCCTCATCCCAAAACCAGGCAGGGACTCATCTAAGAAAGAGAACTATAGACCCATTTCTTTGATGAACATTGATGCAAAATTTCTCAACAAAATTTTGGCCAACCGACTTCAACAATTCATCCAAAAAATCATACACCACGATCAAACAGGATTCATTTCAGGAATGCAAAGCTGGTTCAATATACGCAAATCAATTAATATCATTAATCACATTAACAGGAGCAAGAATAAGAACCACATGGTTATCTCAATAGATGCAGAAAAAGCATTCGACAAGATCCAACACCCCTTTATGATGAAGGTTTTGGAAAAATTAGGAATCCATGGAACATTCCTCAATACAATAAAGGCTGTATATGACAAACCTACAGCCAGCATTATACTTGACGGTGAAAAACTAAAGCCATTTCCTTAACTCAGGAACAAGACAAGGATGTCCACTCTCTCCACTTCTCTTCAATCTAGTATTAGAATGCCTAGCTACAGCAATAAGACAAGATGCAGACATAAAGGGGATCCAAATAGGGAAAGAAGAAATAAAACTCTCCCTTTTTGCAGATGACATAATCTTGTATTTAAAGAATCCCATAGACTCCACTCCCAAATTACTCAAGCTGATTCAAAACTTTGGCAAAGTAGCAGGGTATAAAATTAACCCCCAAAAATCAATGGCTTTTCTGTATGCCAACAATGAAATGAGTGTGGCTGAAATTAGGAAAGCAACTCCATTTGTAATAGCCCCACAAAAAATAAAATACCTAGGAATTAACTTAACCAAAGAAGTGAAGGATCTCTATGATGAAAACTTTAAAATCTTGAAAAAGGAAATTAAAACAGAACTTAGAAAATGGCAAAACAAAACCTCCCATGCTCCTGGATTGGAAAGATTAACATCGTGAAAATGGCAATACTTCCCAAGGCTATCTACAAATTCAATGCAATACCTATCAAAATTCCAACCTCATTCTTCAAGGAAATAGAAGAGGCAATCCAAAAATTCATATGGAACAATAAAAGACCCCGAATAGCAAAAACGCTCCTCAACAGAAAGAACACTGCTGGAGGAATATCAATACCAAATTTCAAACTCTACTATAAAGCCATAGTAATCAAAACAGCTTGGTACTGGCATAAGAACAGACTTCAGGACCAATGGAATAGAATTGAAAACCCAGAAATGAACCTACAGACCTATAGCCATCTAATCTTCAATAAGGGAGCTAAAACAATAGAATGGAAGAAAGACAGCCTCTTCAGTAAATGGTGCTGGCAAAATTGGTTAACTACTTGTAGAAAACTAAAGCTAAAATCCTTATACATCACCCTGCACCAGAATCAACTCCAAATGGATCAAAGACCTCGAAGTCAAAGCAGACACTCTGAAAACATTACAGGATGGAATAGGAGAAACCTTAGGTCTCCTTGGCTCAGGCCGAAATTTTCTGAATAGAGACCCGGAAACACAACAAATCAAAGAAAGGTTGGACAAATGGGATTGCATGAAGTTGCAGAGCTTCTGCATGGCAAAGGACATAGCTAGCAAGATCAATAGAAAGCCCACGAATTGGGAGAAGATCTTTACTAGCCATACAACAGACAAGGGTCTCATATCTAAAATATACTTGGAACTCAAAAAATTAAATCCCCCAACAACAAATCCTCAAAGAAACAACTGCCCAATAAATAAGTGGGCTAAAGACTTAAAGAGAAACTTCTCTGAAGAAGAAAGAAGGATGGCCAATAGACACATGAAGAAATGCTCAACCTCCCTAGCCGTAAAAGAAATGCAAATCAAAACAACATTGAGATACCACCTCACTCCAGTTAGAATGGCAAAAATCAAGAACTCTAACAACAACAGATGCTGGAGGGGATGTGGACAGAAGGGAACCTTACTTCATTGTTGGTGGGAATGTAAACTTGTTCAACCACTTTGGAAAGCAGTATGGAGGTTCCTCAAAAGACTTCACATAGAGCTCCCCTATGACCCAGCAATCCCACTTTTGGACATTTACCCAAATGTTTACAAACAAGACCACACTAAAGCTACCAGCACAACTATGTTTATTGCAGCATTATTTACCATAGCTAAGATATGGAACCAGCCCAGATGCCCCTCAGTAGATGAATGGATCAAGAAAATGTGGTATATATACACAATGGAATTCTATGCCTCCATCAGAAAGAATGACATTGCCCCATTTGTTAGGAAATGGAAAAACTTGGAAAAAATTATATTAAGTGAAGTAAGCCAGGCCCAAAGAAACATAGGTCCCATGGTTTCCCTTATTTGCAATATCTAGTATGTGTATGAGTCAAGCAGAAAAGGTCAGATAATGTGATGTTAGGAAAATGAATCCTTAGATATGTATTTTAATGTTTTTTTCCTTTCATGCATTTGTTTCTAACGCATTTATAAGATTATCTCTTTGTAGCTTTGTATGTCCCTCCCCCACAGTATAACTCCTGCTTTCACTATATTTGATGTCAGTATAACTTGTAGAGGAGATGGGGAAAAACAAGTCGTTTAAGGATACAGGTGGACCTGTTGCAACAATGAGAAGTACAAGTTGTCATGTCGAAAACGAGCGTTACAGTGTTGGGGGGGAATAGTGGGGAGGATTGGGTGGGGGTGGGGGGGAGGCTGGGAAGGGATGTGAAGGGTAACCAAAGGAGGAAGCTGCAATGCTTGATAAGAAATGTATGCATTAACCTGCCCATGTAATTGTAACCCCTCTGTACAGTGTGTTCACAAAAAATAAAAAAAAAAAAGAATTACAATGAAGCGTAGAATCCTTCTCAGGAGAGCATTTTCAAAGACAAGACCTGGACCAGCAGTGGCACAAAAGGCACAGAGAGAAAGGAAAAATTAAGGAAATCTCACATCATTGGAAGCACCAACTCTGCTCATCAGTTCTGCTCCAGCACAGATCTGAGAGTAAACACTCTCCCTTTTCCCTCAAAACTTCACTTCCCAAAGGCAACCATGCTTTTCTTTACAAAGTACAGGATGCTGGTCCCAGCCTGGATCAAAAACATAAGATACATGAAATGGTATGGAAATTGAATCTTATTAGACCATGATTATTAAGGCAATGAAAAATGTAATGTTGTAATATATGTGCTTCCTTATGAATGTAGTAACTTAAAAGAGTCCAATGCTTTTGAAAATCTGTAGAAGTTCTGTATGACTTGAAAATATGTGCAATTTCCATCATCAGAAACTGTTGAGGAATATTGATATGGGGACTAACAAGAGAATGCTTTAACTTCTAACCAACGATTACCTGTGAAGAAATTATACTTTTATTTTTAGCAAAGTTTAGAGATTTCTTTAATCGTAGCCACTCACTTCAGTTTAGAATGTATGTATATAACGATAGACACCATTCAGAATATTAAAAGGAGATGGGAAATGGACAAGAAGCAAAGGTCCTCTGCTGACCCAACAGAGATAAAATTTAAATCCAGTTTGTAGATGGGTACTGAGAACTGTGCATAGGACATTTGTTGAGAAAAGAGGTGAAGAAAAAGGAGAACACGATTAAATACAAATTAAAAACTCAATCCCAGAAGAGTTTTTGTCTGTCAAGGCACAACACAAGCTTTACAATAACGTTTTAACTGTCCCCAGAGGGAATCCAGCCTTAATTATTTAAACTTATATTTGATCTAGTTTAAGGAACCTACTTTCAGCCAGTCTGGGCTAAGAAGGAGGCAGAAGATGCAAACAATAAAATTGTTTTATCAAACAATTTTTGTGATAATTCAAAATGTATAACCAATTCATCAAAGATTAATAAAATGAAAGGTTTCTGAACAGTAGTGAATATTTAAAGCTAGAACTAGAAGTAGTAATTAAGTTGTCTAGTCCCTTTACCTGCTCAGATACAAGCAAGGTTTAATGAGGTGAATGCTGGCACTTTTGCTGAGGGCGTACTTGTGAACTTTCCTCCCATTACTGAACACGTGGAGAGACTAATTTTTTTCAGATTGACATTTAGTTTTAAGAATGGTTTCCTGTGTGAAATTCAACAAACACAACAAACCCTTCATTTTAAAAAAGGTAAAGAGCAGTACGGCTCTGCATGCCAGGAAAATAATATTATCTTATCAAACGCATGATATCAAAGCATGATAAGCCTTCTGCATATTATCTGAAGCTTTTTCTAAAATGAAATCTGAGGGACTAACCTCATCACCCCCTTTTCAGCTTGTAGGAATCCTCAAAAGACTGTTAAAAAGAATTAGAATAGGTGACATGTTTGATTATGTGCCTTCATAAGTTGGATTGCTGTTTATTTCACAAATTATTTCCCCAAACAGGTCTTTGGCATCCTGGGAAAAGAGCACAAAGTGGATGCACGCAGAGGACGTGAAAAAGAAAGATTTGAGTACAAATTTGATGTGTGTGTGTGTGTGTGTGTGTGTGCGTGTGTGTGTGTGTGTATCCAGGGCAACAACACCTTATCAAAGTAATGAATTAGAGGCATGTTTTTATTGAACAAAGTATAACTTTCATTCAATACTTTTTCCAATTTTAAAATATGTAGTACAGATTAAACAAACTAAGTGAAAAAATCTCGGGAGTGTTTTATGTTACATTTAAAATTTTATAAATCCAATATATATCCTACAAAATTAAGAAGAGTAAGGAAAGGGATGGATAGGGTAAGTGAGACTGTTGTAAGGACTGACATGGATCAAGATACATTGTACTCTAAACTGTTTTGTTATATGGAAACTCCTTTATACAACTACTTAACTTTGAACAACTATTTAACTACAAGTTTGTACAACTGCTTAACTCCTTTGTACAACTGCTTATCATAATAATAAAAAGAACAAACAAACCTTCATTTTCCTCCTTCAATAGGATTTTATTTTGTTTTTGGCTTAGCAAAGAGTATCCACATTTATAAGTAGCCAGATTCATGGTTTTTAACATGACTCATTATATCTAGTGAGTTTCACACACATGTATCTGCAAAGGGAACTGTGTTTCAGATAAATAAAGAACTATTGAGGCTCCGCAATGAGAAAATATCTAATTTTTAAGTGGATAGAATATTTGAGCAGAAACTTCATCAAAGAAGCTATACAAACTGGAAAAAAATCCAGAAAAAAATGATACTTGCTCCATTAGTCATAAAAGTATGAATAAATGAAATAACATGTCTAATTTATTAAAAATTATTTATTATACCAAATACTGGTAAGAATGTAAAGCAATTAAAATGCCCTTCCTCAATCAGATGGGATATACAGTATAGAATTATTATTACCAGCCAATGTCCAAAGTGAAACAAGCCCAGTAATTAAAAAGAAAAAAAAGAATAAAATGTGGCTCATCCATGGTATGCAGTACTACTCAATAATAGAAATCATGCAGCAATAAGCAATATCACAATCATCCTTCTAAGTGACAGGAATTGTACTCTATGATGCCTAGAGGATGTTCTAGAGCTAAACTATGGTAGAAAATCATCCTAACAGTAGTTTTTGTTTCAGGAGTAGATTAGGAGGTTGACAGAAATGACATCTCAGGGAACTTTCTGAGGATATAAAGAGGTGTCATTTACAAACATTTATACAGTTGTGTCAAACTCAGTAAATGCACCTTAAATATTTCATTGTCTCTAAATTCACATTAAAATAAGTAAAACACACAAAAAATAGCAAGTTATACTTAGCTGCCCTCAGAAGTATTTAAGGAAAACAATAGTGATGTCTGCAATTCACAAAATACTTCAGACATAGGAAAGACTGATGGATTTGTAGAGATGAATAGGGATGTGTCACAGTCATATAGTAAAATGTTAAATTTACAAGACAGAACTATAAATATTCACTGCAAACCTATTTTTTTCAACCTTACTAGTAATATATTTGAAACCTTTATCGTAACATTTTGAACTGAAATTGTGAAATCATGCACAGCTCTGCTACCATCTGGGAATACACTTTGTTGGAATCCTGAAGTTCTGATTTAGGGGATAGAAGATATTCCTTACTTTCCTATCCTGAAATAAAGCCAGGCACCAAAAGGTCACAGTGAAACTGTGCCTCTCACTCCTAATTCAGATTCATTTTTTACATTTTTAACTGCCTGTGGCTTTATTTTTCCTTGGAGAATGCATTTGTCATGGAGCAGAGCTAGGATCATATTTTCACTACCCTCAGAGCAAACACTACCACTCAGTGTTTCTTGGACTAAGTCAAAAAGCAGAGTAATGTTGGCTGAGACTGAGCCTTACGGTTTCCCTCATTTGTGGGAACTAGAAAGAGCCTAGAAGTAAACATTCAGGGTGGTATAGATGTAGTTACAAATGAATTAACTGAAATATAATAGAAGTCATAGAGGAAGTGCACAAATAGTATAGTTTTTTAGAAAGAATAAGTCAACAAAGCACAACAAAATAAGTACCAGGAAATGGGTACTTGCTTGGGGGAAGGGGGAAGCCAAGGAGAGAGAGGTAAAAGAATGAGGGAGGAAGGGAGGAGAACACAGGCAAGAATTCATTGTATATACCAGAGAATTGAGAACTATAAGGGAAAGGGTAGGTGGAAGAAGGGTAAAGATGTTGAAGAGATGACACAGATCAGCAGGGCTGTAGGCATTCACACTGAGTGAGACCCAAGGAGTATATTCTTAGGAGAGGAACACAAAAGCACAATAGCTATGTGCACCTGGTCATACTAAATAAACTCCAAGAAATGGAAACATGAGGATTTTTTTTCTCTGTTGCTGTTTTTGTTTTATTTTCCTTTTGTCTTGTTTTTTCATTTATTTGTCTTTGGGAGCCTAAAGGTGGGGCACAGAAATGGTGGAGCAAAGAGGTAACAAATTTAGCAGTGGTACTCATTAGACACTAAGTTGAAAATGAACTATACAATGTGTGGGTAGGATGGGAGGGCAAAACTGGGAGAGAGTGAGGGAAGGGTCACACTGTTCAAAAGGAACTGTATTCTTTTCTGACTTATGTAACTGTAACCCCTGTAAATTATGTTGACAATGACAATAAACAAATTTTAAAAATGAAGATTCATTGTATATGAACTGCTTTGTTAAAGGGCAAAATAATTCAATATATACATAGCCTTAAAAATTAAGACAAGATGGGCTGGGAAGGTGGCTCAGTGGCAGAGCACTTGCCTTGCATGCATGAGGCCCTGGGTTCAATTCCTCAGCACCACATAAGCAAAAAAGAAAAAACCTGGAAGTGGCGCTGTGGCTCAAGTGGTAGAGCGCTAGCTTTGGGCTGAAGAGCTGAGGGACAGCGCCCAGACCCAGAGTTCAGGCCCC
Organism: Dipodomys spectabilis; assembly: GCF_019054845.1. Taxonomy (NCBI): domain Eukaryota; kingdom Metazoa; phylum Chordata; class Mammalia; order Rodentia; family Heteromyidae; genus Dipodomys; species Dipodomys spectabilis. Next base: position 6,655,411 of record NW_024870728.1, read on the forward strand.
ACAACCGGATCCCCCCAAAAAAATTAAGACAAGAGTGATGGAGTGGGTGGGTAGGAAGGGGTGGGTGAAAACAGTGAAATGGGTGACATTGATTAAGACACACTGGTTTCATAAACTGCTTTGTTGAATGGAAACTCTTGTACAACTACTTAAAGATAATTTTAAAAAACATTTTAAAAAGGAATGATATCTAGTAGGTTAGTGCCTGGAGAGAGCCCAAACAGTGTTTTGTTTCATTTCTAAAATTTTAATTTAATTTAATTTAAATGTCTATCACTAGATCACTCATTGTCTTATTCAAAAAGTCTATTATTTCTCATATTTGTCTTTCACGTGCCCAGATTTAAACCAACACCCCAGCAACTCCCACACCCATCTCTACACCCCTAATTCTCATAGGAGACTGAATTAGATTGAGTTATTCATCAATTCTTAAGCAGACATCTTGGCAACATTTATTTTTTTTTTTTATCATTTTTTCCTTCTTATTTTGTAATAGTAACGGACCCAATTGTTGTCAGCTTAAAATTACCTCGCTGTGGTTGTTGAATTATTGGCTGGTTCACATGAACAATTTATCCCAAACATGGCAGAATATAGTTTGTGAGCTTTAAATCCAGCCTGAGCTGCAGATGCTAGGCCTCCTCCTGCAGCGTAGCTGCTATGTGGTGCAGTGGTGCGAAAGTTGTATGCCATTTCTTTGGCATGATAAACACGAAGATGTCACACTACAGGAACATGAAGAGACAGATGCCTCTAAGACTTGTTAGTTCAAAACATGCTCAGCAATTATACTCTCTACCAGATAGTGAAAAAACAGTGTAACTGGAATTTCCCCCTTACAAAATATATACAAGTGATCCTATCAAAGGTGGACATGTAGAGTGTGAATCTTACCTTTAAAAACCAGTATGTGTTGTCTTTTTTAAAGATTCTTGGAACAGGAAGTGGCGCTGTAGCTCAAGTGGTAGAGTGCTTGCCTTGAGCTGAAGAGCTGAGGGATAGCGCTCAGGCCCAGAGTTCAAGCCCCATGCCCAACAAAAAGAAAAGAAAAAGATTCTTGGTACAAATAATAATAATAACCTTGAATGCCTCTGTCTACTGTTACAACCCTCCACATACTCACATTACCTCACACGTCAGTGCAACCAAACACCATTGGCAAAGACAATCTGTAGGTGGCTGGTTCTTCAATCCCAACAGCATTATGTAAATTCTCTAGGCACACGTGAGTATATATATATCAGCGTAGAATCAAATATTTGTCACGGTATCATCAGAGACAATCAACTGACCAGCTTTTAACAAGGGTTGAATTCACTGAGCAAATTCTTTCAAAAGGTTTTGGCTACCTTGCTACTGGCCAGAAAGATCAACCTGCCCAAAACATATTTAATACATAAATGAATACTTTTTCACAACAACACTAGGGCGTGTTTGGAGCTCACATTAGACCGCATTTTAGAGACTGTTTCAGAACCCAACCAGTAAAGCAAGTAGAATTTAAAAATCACAAAATCTTGGGAGATCTTTGGATGAGAATCATTCTCTCCACCTCCTGATAAAACAGACAGCTTACTCATGAAAAGCAAAGTATCTCAAGATAGGTATATTATAAGGTTAAAAGAGTTGTCTCCAAATGCAAATGTTTGTATGACACAGAGGGCAATTCACATCATTCCTCAATTCAAGACCAGAAAAAAAATCAATTATAGAGGAAATAATTTCATAAATGTGTTCTCAGAATAGAATATAATATGAACAAGTGTTGTGTTGCTTATTACCAAAACAGGAAAAGGTTACTGCTCAACAATTCAGTTCAAAGTAATTGGCCTCAAAGAGGTTGTGATTTAGAAATGTTGCCCATAACACCCATTAGCTTTAATTGAGTTTATAGTGCATGTGGAAATAAAGGGATACCATAGTGCTCCCTTTTAAAATTGAATTTAGAATAAATTCTAGAATTATAGCCTCTTGTTGACCTGGTTTGCCTTCTGCAATCATTCCCCAAATTTGTTTATGCCCATTTTCATGTCATTAATTTTATGGTTTTTTGTTAAGCCACGACATGCTTATTCTTCCAAGTTTCTTCCATTGTAGACCTCAAAAATCATTTCAGAGTGGCTAATTATTTCCCAGTTACCCTATTCCTTCCTCAGTCAGTCCTTGTCAGTACCACTAGATGCTCTGTTTGGCAGCTCATTCTCCTTATCTTGGAGCTCCACTCTTTGTAGACTTACTTCCTGATTCTTTCCTTAGTGAGGTATTTGCCCTGTGTTAATTTCTTAGTGGAACTATCTATTGCTTTACTTGAGCTTTTCCAAAAAGACAATGGCATTTTTTCATATGGGATACATGCCATGGGCTAGAGACATAGCCCAATTGGTTGAGCACATGACTACTAAGCTGTGAGGCCTTGGGTTCAATTCCCAGTACCACAATCACCACATAACTGAAATACCACATAACCACAGAACAGATTTGACCTTGAAATCTAGACTTAAACTTGAGCAAATTATTAGATCAAACCATGTTTGGCATGGCATTACTGCATTGTGGAAGCCAAATCTAGAGTGGCAGAAGGAAAGGTCTGGGAAATCTAATATCACTTTCCATAACACACCTGTTCATCCCAAACACCATGGTATTCCTGAATTCTCCATTAGGGAAGTTCCTAGATATTTCCTCTCAATGTTACAATCTCAACTTCTTTCTCGTAAAGTGTTTTCCAAATATAGGCAGCATATAAAATTTTAAGTTTCCCATTAGTGCTCAGATTCTTTTTCGTTTTCTGTGTCACATATCACTTGTGACACAAGATGCAGTTCGGATTCTGTCCACAGCTCAAGGGGCTGGTCCACTTTCTCATCCGGAGCTTCTATGCACTGCCAACAGGCTTCCAACCCCTTTTATTTCTGGACAGTTTCAGTTCCCTTTGCTTAGGGGACTGAGGTTGCTGTTTCCATGTTATCTGTCAGCTCAGCAGTGCCACCAGCATCTAAACCTTCCTGCTTTTTCCAGACAGGGTTCTCATCCCATCTAGCTAGCAAGAGTACAAGGATCCAACCTTCTTGTGTTTTAAGTCTCTTACTGTTTTTGATCATTCATGTGACAAAATATTAGAGAAAATCAACTGAAATAAAAGAAAAAAGACTACTTTTGGGCTGAGTTTCAAGGTTGCAGTACAAGGACACTGCATCCCCTCTCTCTTCATTTGGCTTTGTTGAGAGGCAGAATATCGTGGGGGAGAGTTAAACCATAATGATTTCTCTATCTCTGATTTCTAGGCCCACATTTAAGGACCATTCTGCTCCAGTCATATAGTCGTGAGGGCTCAGAGAAGTTTTGTATGTCTTGGGTTTTTTTTTTTTTACTTAATTTTTTTTAATTTAATTTAATTTTTTTGTGAACATACTGTACAGAGGGGTTACAATTACATGGGCAGGATAATGCGTAGGTTAGCTATGTTCTATGAGTTTGTCTAGTCAGGAACTAGAATTCATTTGTATTCAGAGTTTTGACACTATTTAGAGCATACAAAGCAGTCAGAAATCTCAGGAATCAACTTAGAATTCTGCCTAGACACTACTTCAGCAATTTCTTAAATGATATACTGCAAATGTACAAAAGCTTACCACATTGCAGTTGAAAGTCAAAGAAGTTTCATATAGATCAATATGGATCAATTTTTCACAGAGTAAATAGGAAAAGAAATTTTCATATGGTATGAATACTATATTACTATTCCTGTAAGGTTGATAACTGATTCTCTCTTTTATTAATAATAGAAACAAGTTTCCTAATCATGGTACATAAGGAACTATATGTGTAAATTCTATAAATGAGATAACATATATAAATATATGCTACAATGCTTGACACTTAATAGATCCTCAGGAAATATCAATTCTCTTCCCTGACTTCTAATTGAAAATCCTTAATATATAAAAATATAATTTCACTTCCCATTTCATCCCTATTTCCTTTAATTAAAATGATTTCTTTTCCTCTACGAACTAAAATCCCATATATAGTTTCCAAAGCAAAACCATCAAAATGTAATAACCCATTTGCAAAGTGGGTAATTAACTTGGTTCATGTTTGCAAAATGAGTTCTAGTATGCAAGTCAATTTGCAAGAGTTATTCTTATTAAGTTCAAGTTTTATTCACAAAAGGGCTATAGAGAGGATTAGATTAAAGCTTTGGTTACTACTAATAGTAGAGGTACCCAAAATAGCTATGATTAAAGCATATAATAAAAATGAAATAAAATAACGAAACTTTTCTGATAAAAGTGTAGTGTAGTTGGTACCATTTATTTAAGATCAGTGGAAATATCTGTCCAAAAATTGAAGATTTTAGACATTGTGAAATTTTTCATGGTGTTTATGACACATATTACTTTTCTGTGCACTTGTTCAACTGATCATTCAGATACACAGAGGAGATAATGATGGCATTGAAAGAAACATGCACTTTTTGATTACAGCGAGATGTTTCTGTTATATTTATGTCACGGCATCATCACCATCATCAATCATGTTCTTTTCTGGGATTTTGCATTTCTATTTTCAGACTCTATTCAGCCACTAATACTCTATTATGAGATGGCCTATTGGCTAAAATTGGTATTTGCACAGGCAATAAGCTTAGCAGCCAAATGAATATCAAATTTAGTCTCTGAATGACACCCTTTGCCTATTTTGCTATGCATTCTTTCTATTATGCATGCTTACGTTGGCAAATAAATTCCAACATGGTTTTGAGTCTCTTAATAAATGTACTAATTAATGAGAATGGCTGCTGTGATCTAGGCATTTATATTGCCGTTTACCTCCATTCACAAACCTATTTATCATCTCCCAATATGGAGTACTATTAGCTTGCAAAGACATAATCTGAAATATTATGAAGCCATTACCTGATATACAACGTCTTGACCCACTTGTTTCACTGACATCTCATCAAATGCTTAAAAAAAAGTCTATCACTGGAATTTGACTAGAGAGAAAAAGAAAAGAAGAGAGTAAGGAAACAATCAGGAGAGGCGCGCGAGATATCTTCTTCAGGTGCTCATGCCTGAACCTTCTTTCTAAGTCAGTCAGAATGTGTGGTAACTTTAGTAGTATGACTTTTCTTATTTTCCACATAGTAAGAAATTAAAAAAGGGATTCTATAAAAAAATGAAATAACATAAAATAAATTTTAAAAAATAGGAAAAAATGGGGCTGGGAAGGTGGCTCAGTGGTAGAGCGCTTGCCTTCCATGCATGAAGCTCTGGGTTTGATTGCTCAGCACCACATAAGAAAAAAGAAAAAAGCTGGAAGTGGCGCTGTGGCTCAAGTGGTAGAGCGCTAGCCTTGAGCTGAAGAGTTGAGGGACAGTGCCCAGAGTACAGGTCCCACAATCGGACCCCCCCCCCAAAAAAGGAAAAACTAAAACAACTAAAGTGAGATTCAACTTTCTGTTTGCCCATTACTGTAAGCTAAGAATTGTATTAAACACTAAAAATCAGATTATAAGTAACTATCATGGAAAGTAAAGAACTTATAAAGCCACTTTAAAATATGAATATAATTTTTACATAGCAAATGTCCTATACCCCCAGATATTTTCAATGTTCAGATAGAAGGCTGGGGATGTAATTACATTCGATGACCAATTTCTTTTTTAATATGTTCACTATTTTTCAAAGTTTTATGAAATTCACATGACCTCTTTTCAAAAACTAAAACTTACAGCAGAATGAGTTGAAAATAGCAGGAGTCTGTGGGATTTGACTCTAGAAAGTTGCCTTAAAAAGAAAATTTCTAAGCATTGGTTTTATACCAGCTTCTTTCTGTAAAGAATCTTCTTGACCATTTGCATGAGTTTATTTTTCAAATATAGTACATGAAATGGCATTTCCCCCAATATCAGGTATATAGCAGAATGAAATGGCAGATACTTCCAAAGTAGAAGTTTTCCTTCTGAAACTCATTTTGAAAATAAATATATGCTCTTTGTTATGACTCATTTCCCCTTAGGTAATGTGGAGATGAATAAAGTTCTATTATTGCACACCTGCAAGATTAATATCTCTGTAGCTACTGATATTCCAGGAGTAATTGTAATAAACCAAAATGAAAAGAGCAGGGCTGATAACAACTTTAGCTGACTTCTCAAGTGCACACCGAGCCCAGATGAGTTTATTCACAAGGTGTCTTTTTCTGCCATCATGCTGGAGCATCCATGTTGAAACCAAACAGACATAAAGTTAACAAACATATGTTAACCTACTTGACTTGATGAGGGAATCATTTTTCTCAGTTCCAACCACCCTGAAAGGTCATGATCCATACTCTGCTGGGAAATTCAAAGAGATACACCACCTAGCTTCAAGCTCTATAAATTCTGCAACTTGTTTGGGAAATTAGGACTCAACTATTGAAGAACAGAACTGGTAATGAGACGCAGTAAGTACAAGGTCCCTTCACGTGTGAAAAATGAAGCGTGAGGAAATAAAAAACTAAGTATAACCAGGACTCAGATCTAGGTTAATTCCACGACACCACATTTACCTTCTTAAGGAAGCAATTTTCTTTTGTGTATATTGCATGTGCTTGGCTATTATGTTGTCCCACTATCATTAAAATGTCACCACAATAGTTTTCTGTAAAATACATGAACCTGGGTATAGAATCATTTCATTGAAAGCCAGTGGATGATGGCTTACTGAGACAATTTCTTTTTCCTTTTCTTTTTGTCAGTCAGGGGGGTTTGTACTCTGGGCTTGTCCCCCAGCTCTTCAGCTCAAGGCCAGCGCTCTACCACTGGAATGGTAGCACTGCTTCTGGTCTTCTGGTGGTTAATTAGAGATGAGAGTCTCACGGACTTTCCTGCCTGGGCTAGCTTTGAACCATGATCCTCAGCTCTCAGCCTCCTGAGTAGCTAGGATTACAGGTGTGAGCCATTGGCGCCCGGCTAGACAATTTCTTTTTTATGACACTAATTTACTCAATTCTTACTTTAGTTGAGTAATTTCAAGTACACAGATTCAGTTCTCACAACCTGAATAGTTAAGAGTACGATAGATTTCCCATGAAACCTTATATTAGAGTTGGCAGTATGTAATGCAAGCAGACAGCACAGACCATTTGGATTTGGCAATGTTCTCTAGATAGGCAAGAGTATGTTCACAAATTTAAACTCATGATGTACATTATCTCATTTATCTGCACACTAGTCATCAGGGATAGATATTATCGTATCAGTCCCCTGTTTATCTATGAGGAGATCATAGCTCCAGGAGTTTTCTAGACTTGCTCATGATTCCAGAATGGAGATCTAAAGCCAATTGTTTGGTTTATAGTCTTGATCATTGAGTCGGCAGCTCTAGGGATCCATATAATAGCTATAATTAAGTTAAACTTTGGAAATAAACAGAAATTATAATAGCGCAACTATTAAATGTTGAAACACATTGATGATTCCCAGGTCTTTCCTCAAGCTAGTCTTGTGTTACCTTACAACAAATGGATTCAACAAATGTAATTACTCTGAAAATGCTAGACCTTGGCAGCTAAAGGAATGCTGACGCTACGTGCTTCACTTGACCTATCCCATAATAAAAGAAAATTGCTTGTACTATTGGTTCGATGAGGTTCAGTGTAGATAATAATAAAATAAGGCACATAGTGCAAAGATTCTGCCATGGTTATAAAAAGTAGTAAGTCCTTGAGTAATACCAATACTTACTGGTAGTGCTCTTATAGTCTCTGTGAAACCTTTAACTTTCCCAGAGGTCTTTTAATGTCATCAGAATTAATTTTTTAAAAACCTCCTTAGAGGCTAGTAAATATCCATGTTATTTCAAGGCTTTTAGTCCTGTGCCACGCTACTTCATCTACCTATGCATTGTTCCCTCCATTGTAGTCAAAGAAAACTCTGTATTTTTTAATTTAATTTTATTATTGTGAAAATACTGTACAGAGGGGTTACAATTACATGGGCAAGATAATGAGTACATTTCTTATCAAGCATTGTAGCCTCTTCCTTTGTTTCCCCTTCCCATCCCTTCCCATCCTCTCCCCTCATCCCCCCACGAAAACTCTTTATTTTTAAAACATTAACTTAGACATTGCTTTCCTCAAACCAAATTCTCACTCTTGTAACCCATCACCCTTAGGTTTTCTTCTTCATTCATGTCTCTCATTCATGCTTCATGCATGTATATGTTCATCCTTTCATTCATTTAACAAAATGTATTCCCCATCCCATACATTGTTCTAAACACAGATGATATAACAAAGAACAAACCAGATAAAGTTATCACCCATAGATAATTTATTATCCAGTGTAAGAATAGATAAAATAGATGAGAAAAGTGCCAATATTAATTAACATTAATATAAATATTAAAAGGGAAATAATGGGGATAATAGAATGTTATAGGCTACTCATAGAGGAAAGGTTAAGTGGTAGTATCTCTAATGGCTCTCCAACAACAAAATTGACCTACAATACAGTCTAGCTAACAATTGAAGATAGGCTAAGCACCATCCTTTGAGAGTTTCACAAAAACTTTCAAAAATAGAAATTTGGTTTGTCCCAGAATTAGAAAGTATTGTGATGGTAAAGTCTTCATAATGTACTACAAATATTTTATTTAGTGAGTCTGGAACACATTTAGAATCTGGACTGCACAAGAACTATTGAAATAGAAATAAAGTGAATAGTTTCTATAGAATTAGTATAATATTCTTATTTAAAAGTATGATGGCAAAAGACTTGAGTTTAAGTTTCCACGTAAGCAGAGAAACAGTTGGTTCCTCTTCTCTTTCTGTGGTTTTCCTTCTCTCTTCTCTCATATTTTGTCATTAGATCAGGTGTATAGTTATCCTTGGAATTCCTTTTATCTAACATTTTAATAATCACCTTTTATCTTCTCTTAAATATTATTAGCTGTTTAATTTGTAATTTCAGTTTTTATTTGGATCCCTTAACTACATGTGGTGTGGTGTATTGTATAACAACTAGTTCATAGTTATCTATTCTCAATTTACCATACCTAACTTTGAGAAGAATATAATCCTCCACTTCACTGGCTTGGGGATTCTTTTGACCAATGGAATGTGAAAAGCCACAGGACCCAAGAGAAATTTTAAATACGCACACCTGGTTTGCTTCACTTCTGTTTTAGGAAAAAGTTTTCCTGTAGCATATCTTAACTGGTTATCTTTCTTCTGCAATTCTCATTAGTGAGATCATTGATTTTCTGCATTTACTGTCTAACTCCTTTAATTTTTATCCCACTGATATCATTACTTCCTCTTTCTCAGAATTTACTAAATTTTGTGAATTCAATCATTTAAAATTTTGATATGACCATTTAGGTCAAATGCATTGGCATTACTAAGCTTCCTAAGCCTGTTAAAGGTACAGCTTTTTGAGAGAGAGCTGACAATCGTATTTCATGTGTGTTAAATTTAACTGCTCTCAGAGATAGTAAAATCCTGGACTTTGACTCAAGGTGTTAGAAAAAGATATAAATTTTTGTTATAAACATCTATATGGTACTAAAAACAAAAAGAACAGATGGGATTACTGAAAAGGAAATTTGGTTAGAGAAATTTCTACAACCAAGCAGCCATTTGTAGCTCCAAGGGGAGCTGAAGAAATTATTTTGAAATAGCAACAAATTGAGAAGCAGATGTGAATGAGCTAAGAATATACATGATACAGCCGAAAGATGTACCCCAAAATGGTGGCACATGCCTGTAGTTCCAGAATTCAGAAGGTTGAGACAGGACTGTGATTTTAGATCCATCCTCAACTAAATAGCAAGATTCTGCTTTCATGACAACAAAAGAAAACATCAAAATCACCAAAAGGTGCAGTTATCAATAATCACACTTGAGATTTTTGTCCCCCCAATCACTCAGCTGAATGGCAATGATGCTCTTGGCACAAGCAACTTCAGGGTATTAGCTGGTAAGGAAGCAGGATGTAAAAGGGGAGGTGAGAAAAGTTCATTGGAGAAAGCTTTCTGAAGGGAAGAAATTAAATAAAGCAGAGCTCCCAAAAACTTTAGAGGTAGAGGACATTTTGGGGGACTCTACAGCTTTCCTTTCATTTATGCAAATATTTAGCAGAACATCATTTCCTAGGATAGTAGCTAGTGCAAATACCCTTACCAAGATTCTGTGCTTCCAGTGAGCCATTTTGTCCCTTGAGCAACGTAATTACAATCAACTTGTTAAATGCTGTAATGCATATATATACAAAGTACTCTCTCACCAGAGAAGGAAGCCATCAATTCTACCTAAGTAGATTAGATTTTTTTTTCACAAAATGGTGACATTTTCTTACTACCTTGAAGGATCTGAATTATAATACATGAGAAGTAATTGGGATAGAAAGGAAAGGCATACTCAGTAGGAAAAATAACGTAAGCAATGTGCCAAGATGGTGGAAGACAAAGCATCCAGGTGGAGAATTTCTATGGATTAGGACGCAATGGAGAAATAAGAGAAATGTTAGGTGATATAAAGAGTAAGTCTGGGAATCAGGCTGGAAGAGAAAGGTGGTATCTGATAATGAAGGACCTTGTATGTCCTATTGATAATAACAGCAAGAACAGAATCCTTCAATAGTTGGCTTTCATAAGACATTTACAAGCAGTTGCAATTACTATGTTATCTGATTAAATTTAAACTCCCTGAAAGTAAATATATCCACATTCTATTTTTAGAATTAGAGTATAAACAAGATTGACAAAATAACTGTATTAGGGAATGTTTGCTGCTGAAACAAATAGGCAAATATTTTAGTAACCTAACACAGGAAATTTATTACTCACACAGTACCCATAGTATGTGCACAAAAAGACACATTCCACCCAGTAGTTCAGAATTTAATCTAACATCCTGTACATTCTCAGAACATTTTACATTTATCTGATAAAAGGAAAGGACCATGAGATCGACATTTCCTACTATTACACACTAAACAACTTGATGCATTTTGCTCATTGTATTAATGATTATTTTTGTTTGTTTGTTTTTGTTTTTTGGGGGTCAGGTCGTGGGGGCTGAACTCTGGGCCTGGGTGCTGTCCCTCAGCTCTTCAGCTCAAGGCTAGCGCTCTACCACTTGAGCCACAGAGCCACTTTCGGCTTTTTTTTCTTTTTGCTTATGTGGTGCTAAGGAATTGAACCCGGGGCCTCATGCATGCAAGGCAAGCGCTCTACCACTGAGCCACCCTCCCAGGCCTGTATTAATGATTATTGGTCAATTTCTTCCACTTTTCATGGAACAATGACAACTTAATAGAAGACAAGAATATGTTTGGGAGTTTATTGCAAATGAGTTTTTTTTTTTTTTAAATCAAGTTCACCTCATACACACAAACATCAGTAAGACCAACTCTCTAGAATTCCCTTCATCTCTTAAGAAGAAAATAATTATCACAAGACTATAACTCAGGTCCTGGGGTGTTGTGGGTATTTAGTTCCATTTAGGCTGTCTCCTCTGGGCATCTGATAAGGGTCAGGGTTTTCTCCAGGTAGAATATTTCACCTACTGTCTCCACATTTTTTACTTTCAACATTTCTAAGGGATCTCTCATATGCAAAATTTGGTAGAGAATGCCTCCCAGTGGAAGAGGCAGTGTTTACTGTAAGTTACTGGTATATGCCCTACGGAAAATCGATATACAATCAGAAACTAAGAACATCTGTTCCTGTGAAGTCCTATATATTCTTCTATATTCCAGATGTTGCTGGAATTGTAGCATGTTCTGTTTTCACTCTTTCTGTAAACCCCCTTGTAAGCACAATTTCTTTTTCTTTCTCCTTTCTTCCTTTTCTTCCTTCCTTTCTTCCTGTCTTCCTTCCATCCTTCCTTCTTTCCTTCCTTTCTTCCTCTATCCTTTATTCCTTTCTTTTGTTCTTTTCCTGAATTGAAGATTTTTCCTCTATGAACTAACAAGTGATCAAACCCAATATATGCCAAGGCTAGTTTAATGCAATAATGTTATGTTTTCTATAAACGTAGGTATCTTTGTGGATAACAAAATAAAATTCTCCTAAATTTAGATCCCATAGTCTGCCTAGATAGCTCTCTTATTTGATTTCATGACTTTCAAGGTAATGTGGCAATGAGGGGTTGGATAGTGTGTGTAACTCCTTTCTAGGGCCATGGTAACAAATGACTACTGTGTAGTACAGCACTAGAAATCAATCCCCTAGTTTTCATGAGGAGATTTTGGGACCTGGAGTCAGAAGGACCTGCCTCCAAATGTTTTTTCCTCTTCCTTTAGGACAATACACTTGAATTCTCTTACTCTCAGACTCAAATTTTCTATGAATCAGGAATAATTCATTCTTAATCCAGATAAGGTTTAAGGAGCTTAAAGAAGATAATCCAAGAGAAAAAAAACACAGCTCAACAGCTTGCAAGAACTCTGTAAGCACAAGTTGTTGGTAACATTTAGCACAGCAAGCAATCATGAATATTAGCATTGTACGTTAATAGACATAAAGTACTCATTCCTATAATACACAAGACACCAGTATAAATAAAATACCATGCTTTAGGTGAGTGGAATCAACTTGAACCTTGGCTCTACCAGAACTTCCTTGGATTAGTTCAGCTTTTGTTGTATCTAAAATGTGATTTTTAAATTACACCAGCCTCACAAGATAATCATAAATGCTTAAGGAGCAAAGGTAAGTAAAGCAGTTTATAATAGACCTTATACATAATAAACAACTACAGAATGATAACTACCTCTTTATTAAAGTAATACCACCACTTATTCAGTTTCTCCAAAGTCTTGGATCTTGTGCAAAATCCTTCTGAAGAATATTTTCCTGATGTCTCAGAACAAGTTGATGTGATAAACAGTCACAATGCTCATCTCATAGCTGGAAATCCAAAACTCCTCAGCAATCGGTTCAAACTCAGTAATTGAGAGCTTCTGAATCAGGAGGTTAATAGTTTTATCTGGTATTTCAGAGCTTTATAGAGATTGATGAGCAGGCCGAGAAAGTACTTTGAGTCTGTCTGTCTGTCTATCTGTCTGTCTGTCTGTCTGTCTCTCTCTCTCTCTCACTCACACACACACACATACACACACACACACACACACACACACACATACACACACACACACACACACACACACACACACATACACAATCTGGAAAGAAAATATAGAGATTTCATGTTATCCAAAACCAAGAACCCAGGATACAAAAATTACATCTATAAAGTAAATTTTCTCTGAATATAGGCCTCCTATATTGTTACAAAACTAAAATAGTTCCTAGAATATCTATAGAAAGTTACTGAGAAAAGTGTCAGTACATTACAATATTTTAATTATAGATTTAAAAGATTTATCAAATCTTCATTTTAAAGAAAATAGTACATAAAATAAAAATGCACAGCATGAAATTGCCTACGTAAGTGTCGATTTTTATTTTGTAGATATAAAAAGAAGGAATGTAAGAGTATGACTTTATGTATCAGAATAGAAATCACATAATTTCCCCAATCTGTGTAGGCCACTGAACTGCATATTTACATTAGGAAAGCCCGTTCCTGTCTACTCACAAACTAGCATTTTCTTTTACTAATTTCCAAAGCATCTTTCTCACCATGACACTGCACAAGAAGCCAGAAAATATTCCCTCTGTTAATCCCTGTTTCTAAAGGCAAAGTTCCCAATACTATTTAGCACCAGCTGAGCTACCACCAAGTAACTTAAGGCAGTTGATTCCAGAGGGTTCTGTTCACGAAAATCACTGAAGCCATCAGGCAGCTGTATCCTGGGAAGTTGCCATGGTAACACATGAGCATGGCCCCACAAATGCAGATGCAAGATTGGTTACATCCAGCACAGTCAACAAAAAAGACGACACCCAACACCTGGCTGTCACTGTGTAAAATCACCAGTGTGAGTTTGAAAGAGATAGCAAAAGAGAATAACACACACATATTCCAGAATGTAGTTTCACTAGCCTAGGATTGCCTTCAAACTTGTCTCAACTTTAATAGGTAATGTTTGTCAGAATTCCTATATTTAATTAAATACTTGTGTGTGTGTGTGTGTGTGTGTGTGTGTGTGTGTGTGTGCGCGCATACTTATTCCCCTCTCTTCACTTTCATCGCCTCAGACTAATTTATTGTGAACTTTCAGGCAAATGACAAAAACTGTTTCTGGCCAACTAGCTCCTAGCCTGCAATCTTCCAAAAGTTGATGACGAAACATTATTCTCTACTATTGAAACCATATTGAAAAGGGCCAGGATGTTTATAACTCACACTCAGACAGTTTGTCAATAGCAAAAATAGTGAGAGTAGCAGGTAGAAACAGGAAACACAGGATAGATGCCCATTGAACATTGGTGCTTTACAAGAAATTAAGAAAAAACCAGGTACTGGTGGTTCATACCTACAATCCTAGTTACTCAGGAGGCTGAGATCTGAGAATCATGGTTCAACACTAACCAGGGAAAGAAAGTCTGTGAGACTAGTCCCAATTAACCACTAGAAAACTGAAAGTGGTGGTGTAGCTCAAAGTGGTTAAGTGCTAGTCTTGAACAAAAGAGCTCAAGGACAACACTCAGGCCCTGAGTTCAAGCCCCACAACCAACAACAACAAAAAAAATTGTTAATGAATTAAGAGCATAGGCCCCCCCAAATATATATAAACATGTGTTAACATGTTAAAACAAAAAATGACCAACCTTAAAGAGTTTTCACTGGCGTTGTTAGAGTTCTTGATTTTTGCTGTTCTAACTGGAGTGAGGTGATATCTCAATGTTGTTTTGATTTGCATTTCTTTTATGGCTAGGGATGTTGAACATTTCTTCATGTGTCTATTGGCCATCCTTCTTTCTTCTTCAGAGAAGCTTCTCTTTAAGTCTTTCGCCCACTTACTTATTGGGCAGTTGTTTCTTTGAGGATTTGTTGTTGGGTGGTTTAATTTTTTGAGTTCCAAGATGTGGACAGAAAGGAACCTTACTTCATTGTTGGTGGGAATGTAAACTTGTTCAACCACTTTGGAAAGCAGTATGGAGGTTCCTCAAAAGACTCCACATAGAGCTCCCCAATGACCCAGCAATCCCACTTTTGGGCATTTACCCAAATGATCACAAACAAGGCCACACTAAAGTTACGAGCACAACTATGTTTATTGCAGCATTATTTACCATAGCTAAGACATGGAACCAACCCAGATGCCCCTCAGTAGATGAATGGATCAAGAAGATGTGGTATATATACACAATGGAATTCTATGCCTCCATCAGAAAGAATGACATTTCCCCATTTGTTAGGAAATGGAAAGGCTTGGAAAAAATTATATTAAGTGAAGTAAGCCAGGCCCAAAGAAACATAGGTCCCATGGTTTCCCTTATTTGCAATATCTAGTATAGGTATGAGTCAAGCGGAAAAAGTCAGATAATGTGATGTTAGGAAAACGAAACCTCAAATATGTATTTTAATGTTTTTGTTTCTTTCATGCATGTGTTTCTAATGCATTTATAAGATTATTTCTTTGTTGCTTTGTATGTCCCTCCCCCACAGTGTAACCCCCGCTTTCACTATATTTGATGTCAGTATAACATGTGGAGGAGATGGGGACAAACAAGTCATTTAAGGATTCAGGTGGACCTGTTGCAACAATGAGAAGTACAAAATGTCATGTCAAAACCAGCTTTACAATGTCGGTGGGGGGGGGAGAGGGGGGTATGATTGGGTGGGAGGGAGGGGGGAGGCTGGGAAGGGAGGTGAAGGGTAAACAAAGGAGGAGGCTGCAATGCTTGGTAAGAAATGTATGCATTATCCTGCCCATGTAATTGTAACCCCTCTGTACAGTATGTTCTCAAATAAAATAAAATAAAATTTAAAAAAAAAAAAAAGAAAAAAAAAAAAAAGAGTTTTCACTGGCCAACTCTCAGGATCTATACTTCAAAGTGAATAAAAATAGGAACATATTTTAAACCCACTGATAAAACCAGAATCTATATAGAGATTAGATAACTAAATGCATATAGATGTAAACACATATAGATGTTTTAAAAAAATAAATAAGTAAATGAGAATGAGGACTCGCATAAGCAGAATTTAAGAATTACAAAAATCTTACAGCAAGAAGCTAACAAAACATGCTAGATACAGACTCTCGCTGTGTCTCCCACAAAAAGAAAAATTGATACCTTTCTGTAGTAAAACTTACCATCCACCTTAAATAAATGTCCTTCAGTTAACATTTCTAATTAATGGGACACAGTGATATCAAATATCATCTGATGTGATTCAGAAAGGTCATAATTTCTGAATCATTCTTGAAACAAAAGACATTCTTATGATAAAGGACATCATTCCAGCCAACAATGCACTACCTGAATCTCATCCTGGTGAAGCATCTTGATGAAGCAAACCCCAAATTGAAGAACTTCCAATAGGTACCCCAGTTGAACTCTACTCTCTAAAACATAAATATTCTGAAAGACATAAGTTGCAACCTCTTCCCATCCAAAGACAGAGTACATACACAGTAATGGGAAGTCAAATATAATCTGTGTGCTAGATGATGGAGTAGCAGCATTAAAATCATTAAGCCTGGCAACTTCATTGGGGTTTTTAAAGTGAAAATCCTTTATTTTTCCTTGAAGATACTGAAATACTTAAGGGCAAAGGGTCAGGATATTTATGACTCACACTCAGATGGTTTGTCAATAGCAAAAATAGTGGTAGTAGCAGCAACAACAATAATAACAACAACAGTTTTGTCTCAACATAGAATAAATGATCAAATGACAAGTAAAGAGTACTAAAATTCATTGTAACAGTCTCATCTACATTTAAAAATTCCTTTTCCAAATTTTAAATTTTAAATATCATTTTCACAAAGTACAGATTTTTCTGATTTTTTTCATAACCTTTTCCCATAGCTTTTCATTTCTCTTAGAATAAAATTAAGTTCTTACCATGTCCCAACTTCAATTCTAGCCTCATGCAAGCCAACTCCTATGACCATGAGACAATTTTCTTTTCCTAATTTTAGGACTGACAAAAGTGTTCTCACCTCTAAGTGATCTTCCACTCCCTATTGCAAAGCTGGCTTTCTATCTGTCTTCTTTCTCCTTTCTTTCCTTTTATTTCTATTTGTAAAGATCAAGCTCCTTAGAACAGGTTGAGAGAAGACTTTTACACTCTTTTTTTAATTTTAATTTTTTATTGTGGACATACTGTACAGAGGGGTTACAATTATATGGGCAAGATAATGAGTACATTTCTTATCAAGCATTGCAGCCTCTTCCTTTGTTTACCCTTCACATCCCTTCCCAGCTTCCCCCCACCTCCCACCCAACCCTCCCCCCACCAAAGTTGTAAAGTTCGTTTTCGACATGACAACTTGTACTTCTCATTGTTGTAACGGGTCCACAGTTATCCTTAAACGACTTGTTTTTCCCCTTCTCCTCCACAAACTGTACCGACATCAAATATAGTGAAAGCAGGGGTTATCCTGTGGGGGAGGGACATACAAAGCAACAAAGACATAATCTTATAAATGAGTTAGAAACAAATACATGAAAGAAAAAAAAACATTTAAATACATATCTAAGGGTTCATTTCCCTAACATCACATTATCTGACCTTTTCTACTTGACTCATACATATACTAGATATTGCAAATAAGGGAATCATGGGATCTATGTTTCTTTGGGCTTGGCTTACTTCACTTAATATAATTTTTTCCAAGTCTTTCCATTTCCTAACAAATGGGGCAATGTCATTCTTTCTGATGGAGGCATAGAATTCCATTGTGTGTATATACCACATTTTCTTGATCCTTTCATCTACTGAGGGGCATCTGGGTTGGTTCCATATCTTAGCTATGGTAAATAATGCTGCAATAAACATAGTTGTGCTGGTAGCTTTAGTGTGGTCTTGTTTGTGAACATTTGGGTAAATGCCCAAAAGTGGGATTGCTGGGTCATAAGGGAGCTCTATGTGAAGTCTTTTGAGGAACCTCCATACTACTTTCCAAAGTAGTTGAACAAGTTTACATTCCCACCAACAATGTAGTAAGGTTCCCTTCTAGGTTCCCTTCTGTCCACATCCCCTCCAGCATCTGTTGTTATTAGAGTTCTTGATTTTTGCCATTCTAACTGGGGTGAGGTGGTATCTCAGTGTTGTTTTGATTTGCATTTCTTTTATGGCTAGGGAAGTTTCACTCTTATCCCCTCCATCACTGACCATCACCTGCCTACTTCACAGCACTTTCTGTTAATAATACTGACAACCATTCTAGTAACCATCTTCTTACTTATTTGCCCTCCATCTCCACTCCTACATTTCTCTAAAGGTGAGGAAACACAAATGACTCGGGCACTGCCTTCCTTGTCTCCTCAGAGCCTTTTACAGAGTAGAACTGTGATAAAGAGTAGAACTGTGATAAAGAATGTTTGAATTCTGCATGCAGTCCCCAGTAAAAGAGTGTGGAAGGTCAATGTCCTCCTAACAGTAGGTTCTGTCCCACCACTTGAACAGCTCAGTACTTGCAAGGGAGCTCTTACTGTACTGGGCTCCATAATGTCATTTGATGAGTTTGATGCCTTGCTTTGCAGATCAACTTGTCTAAGGCTCACATGTCTTAATGCTTGGATTCTTGATAACACTAAACATGTTTCAGTCCTCTGATAGTTGAACCGACCACATCCTGATACAGTCACTCTCACCCAAGGACTTTTCAGGAGATGAGAGCTCCTTCCATGACCTGTTTTCCATAATTTTTGACCCATTTTAGATTTAGGCCTTCTATATGATATTATTTCAATTACTTGTAGGCAGCTCCTCTTCCATATCCAAGGTTTGTTAGTGTTTTTCTTCTTTGGTCTTGTGAAAAAACATCTCTGTTCCTCTTTAACAAAGTCAGGTGGATGTTTCTTCAGTGCTAGAATATTTTCCCAGGATAGAAGTCTTTTTCCTTGCGGTTATGCTCAAAAGGAAAACTGAAAAAGAATGTGATCTAATCCTTTCCTTTTAAGTCAGTTAAATAGGTCTTTTCCTAAAGAACTAGCTTTATATTCCCTTTTGAAAGATTTCCTGCTGCTAAATTATCTTTCAAATTAAGCTTTCTCCTGTTGGAATTTAGTGCACACAAGGTACATGAATGTAACTCATTTTGAACACTATCACTATATCAATTACAGATTGGTATGGCATATCTCCCTTCCTGTCATACCTGCCATCTAGGTATAATAATCTTCATTTTCCATGTTAAAGAATTAGGAGTATAATAATTTGTCCATAGGCAGGTAACTTAGTAATAGAGATTTGATTTTTCATCTTTATTTTTGTATCATGTTGATTTCTAAACCCTTCTGACAAGTGTATAATAACTGCACCTATTTTTTAGTACAGTTTGGTATTTCAGTGAATAACTACATGAATTTTCCAAATTAGAGAAATTGACATTTTTATTTCATCATTCCTTTATGTTTGGAGCTGTCAACTCTCTTCCGTCTGTCAACTCTCTTCTTTCCTAGGTAGGGTGAGTTACAGCATACCACTGTGCCATGGAATGATAGAATCTGTTTCTTCTATGTAACTCTGTTTTATATTCATTAAAAAAAGATGAAGAAAATGTGTGTTTAGGCAGCAGAATATTATTCAGACATAAAAAAGAATGAAATGCTTCCATTGGCCACAACACAACATAAGGAAGACATTACCTTACCACAAGTGAAATAAGCCCCTCACGGGAAGGCAAATATTGCATGCTTCTCCCTCATGTGGATTCTGAAAATGTGGAAATGAATGGAAAAAATTAACACTGGATCCTGGGAATGGTGAAGTGTAGTGGGGATAAAAGGAAATTGGATACTTGGTACCAAGATAATTTTAAATAAAGAAAAATAGAAATTTAAAGAAAATAATTTGAATCAAATTATTCAGATAGTGGTATTAAGATTCCAAAATTGGACAGACATGTAACAGCCACTAACATAAATTACTAAATGTAACTTAGAGAGGCAGAAAAAATATAGTAGCAATGTGTGGTCACAAGTGAAATATTGTCACCTTCTTTTTCTTTTGGGGGGGGGGGGTCCGATCATGGGGCTAGCGCTCTACCACTTGAGCCACAGCACCACTTCCAGCTTTTTTTCTTTTTGCTTATATGGTGCTGAGGAATCGAACTCAGGGCTTCAGGCATGCAAGGCAAGCGCTCTACCACTGAGCCACCTTCCCAGCCCTATTGTCACCTTCTTGGCAATACTTGGCACAGGTTGGCATTAGCAGGTAGAGTTAAGAAGTGGAGATGATATAATATTTCAGAGAGTAATAGAACATGAAAAGAAAAGAGCATCTTATCTTACTAAGTCAGATTTTTGTTGTAAGAGTATTTAATATTGAACATCAGCTTTTAAAGGTTCCAGAACAACTGGAGAGAGTCCAAGAAAGACAAACAGAAATTATGAAACTGGAAAAAAATCTGGTATAATAAGGCACTAAAATTATTTGCTAAATGAATACACAAATTAATGAATAAAATTGGCTCTTTATGTTGGAACAGAAATACAATAGAATGACCCAATTACAATATTCAGGGATTCAATAAAGTTTTCCTCTACATCTGTGGAGATTTTCAAAGAGACCTCAAAAAGGAATCTTGTCATTAGATTTTAAGAATAACTTCTCTTTCAACAAAATGACCTACCAGTGGAATAGATTGTCATGTAAGTGGTGGACAGATGTTCCTAAATGATGAAGGAAATAATAGAAAGTGATTGTTTATAAATGATTTGGTTTAGGGGTCAGAACACTTAGATTTTAGGCCACTATGATCCCTTCCACTCCTAGGATAACCATTAAACTTGATTTAGAATCGTAAGAGTGAAAAAAATATTTGAGATATTAACCCTGGAAGTTCTCAGATCTTCCATTCTAAAGGTTCTGTAAATATCTGGGTTCTGTTTACCATTCTCTCTCTCTCTCTGTCTTAATGTCTCTCTCTCTCTCTCTCTATCTATCTATCTCTCTGTCTCTTTGTCTCTGCCTCTTTCCCAAATCACATCCATCCTTTCATTGCTTACTCTCTAAATCAACAAATAAACATCTGAAAAGTGGGATTAAAAAGTCCTCTCTATTGGTCTAAAAAGAGAAAGAATAGAACCAAGAAAAGTAAAAGGAATTCATATGTAATTAGTTGGACTCCTCTTATATCTTCCCCTCTATTTAATTCTTTGAGCATGACTAGAAAGACACACCCCAAACCTTTTCCTCAAGGATATCCCTGTATAATTCCCCCAACTGCCAACTTTAAAAATCCCCATTCAAGATCTCCATGGAAGCCCCACTGAATTTACCTGTGAATTGACTCCTGCAAAAGGCAGGAGTACATTCCACGTGCAAGAAAATACTCGGAGAAATCGCTGCGGGAAAACCTAGGAACAAAATCCGGAGATGCGGGGTATTATATTAGATCAGAAAACATTTCGGATGCCGAGTGAAGAACCGGAAAGGGAAAGGCAGTTTTGGGTGCGAACACCTTGAAGTTTCGAGGAAAATTCAGCAAGACTCAGGGAGTTCTGGGGCCGAAAGTCCCTTGTCGCCAAGCTTGCCTATCACCGGGTCTCCATCACGCTTCCGTGGCACAGATGCAGTAGATCCTCTATGGAACCCTGAATTATTTTCGTTCGGGCCACTCTATGATTTGAGTGGGTCATTTCCACATCCACCAAGCAAAGGTGTCTTGGGTCCTAACCCTGTGTTACGCGCCACTCATGGAACTCTGAGAAGAACTGAATCTTCAGAGAAGTAGTCTGATGGCCCAGAGAGACAAGATGGGGAAAAAACTGTCTGCCAATCCACGTCTCTCTGACTTAGTCGCTGCTCTTAAACCCCACTGCCAACCCCCTTCAGTGCCAGGGCTACCTTTTATAAAATATCCTGCATGAATCAGCTAGGCTGTAATTTAGAGCTTTTTCTACTTGCTTTTTATTGCAGCAGAAAGGGAAAGAGCAGCTTAATCTAACCTTTCAAATACTTAGAAAGTACATTGTGTCCATTTGTTCTCTTTGATGAACAATCACAAATTCTCTGAATAGGTTGGAACAGGATGTGTGAGCCGGCTCTCCCATTATCACTGTTTACCTGTAGCTAGAAGTTCAGCCACACCTCTGCCTACCGGGTACATTCCCGTTGCTGACTCATTGCTGTACATTTTTTCTATTTCTGGAAGTCTTGAACACTGCCAGCATGTATCTCCTGCTGACCTTAAGTGTGTTTTACTTTTACCCATTCCAAAGTCACTTCAAGTTCTTCATCTTATATTTTTAGTGAATATTGTTGCTCTTCTTGCTTCATGTCATGTCTCGATCTCATTTGTAACGTATGCAAATATGTTCTCCCTCAGCAAGTCATCTACCATCATGAGGACCAAGTAGCAAATCTGCAAACCAATGGTGTGAAGATGTTTTCCCAGTTAGTTTCCTGACTCTTCTCCAGACACAACTTCATCAGTATTGGATTAACAATGAATAAAATTGTTCTCTTTCTTTAATTCAAAAACTATTCTTGTGAAGGTCTAGTTTACTCACAACAAATAAATTATTTTAAACATTTAGCTCTGGGGTTTGAGTATATGATGCATAATACCATCAACACCAAAACCAGTTCTATCAAGACAAAAACTAGTCTTGTAACCCCCTTCCACTCTTCTAGGGATGGGTATGATTATTTGTGCCCTGATCTTCCCAGCTTCTACAAACCATGTATTTTTTTCTGCCTCTGTAATATATTAGATAAAGGGCATTATAAGTTATGCAACCATTGTATGTGACCACTTTCTTCTGGTTTCATGAGATTCATCTCCGTGAATAACTCGGAATAGGCAGAAAAGAAGAAAGTTACATCTGTCACAAAAGAGATTGATTTTGGCAAGTTTATTTCCATCTCCATTCCCTGTAATTTATTGAATTTCTACTGTATGCCATGCTATAGCCTTTCTGCTTTCCATATACCTTCTCATGATTACAATCTAATAACAATCTAATAATGCCCATTTTACAGATGATAAGCCTGACCACCAGATATATTATGCAACTTGTTCCAAATTAAACCTAGTGACAGATATACAATTCTGACCCAGAACTGGCAAAATTCAAACTGTGACATTTTTCATTAAACTCTTGGGTCCATCTTAACTTCAGTTTAGAAAACAGAATGCAGAGTAGCTTAACTGGGGCAGAACTGGAGAACCTCACGCATGCTAAGGGTAGGTAGGCACCATACTCTTTGAGCCACATTTCCAACCCCTTTTGAATTAGTTATTTTCCAGCAAGAGTCAGGCCTACCTAGCCTGCCATTTTCTTTTTTTTTGGGGGGGGGGGTCTGGTCATGGGGCCTGAACTCCAGGCCTGGGCACTGTCCCTCAGCTCTTCAGCTCAAGGCTAACACTCTACCACTTGAGCCACAGCACCACTTTCGGCTTTTTTTCTTTTTGCTTATGTGGTGCTGAGGAATGGAACCCAGGGCCTCATGCATGCAAGGCAAGCGCTCTACCACTGGGCCACCTTCCCAGCTCCTGGCCTGCCATTTTCTTACCTGTGCTTCTCTGTATCACTGGGGAAGATAAGTGCATGCACTGTGCCCTGACATTGTGCTTCTATAGCCAGGGTGACAAATGCATGCAAATACACCCAGCCACTGGTTGAGATGGAGCTTCTTAAAGTTTATGTCCTACTGGAATCCTCAAATCTACACTTCACAAGTAGCTAGGATTATAAGCTTGAGTTATTGAACCTAGCCAAAACTGTCATATATATATATATATATATATATATATATGTATATATATATATATGTTATATTATCTTTTATATGAGATATATATATATAGACATCATATATATATATATACATATTTACTGGTCTTTGGGCTTGAACTCAGGACTTGGGTTTTGTCCCTGAGCCTCTTTGTGCTCAAGCTAGTGCTCTACCACTAGAGCCACAGCATCCTTTCTGGCTTTTTCTGAGTAATTTATTGGAGAAAAGAGTCTCACAGACTTTTCTGCCCAATGCAATTCTCAGAGCTCAGCCTCCTGGATAGCTAGGATTAGAGGCTTGAGCCACCAGCACCTGGCAGCTTAATATTTTAAAGACAAAAATGTATCTCTCTACCATCTAATCATTCAGTTTTTTATATTGTAACTGCTATAAAAGTTTGAAGGTTACAAAATATTTATTCTATTTTATACTACTTTGTTTCTTGACAGTACAACACCTATTTTTAATACTATTCAGTGTAAAAATATTCTTGTCATTATCAGTAGATCTATTGTCTGTGTACAATACAAAGAAGAGATTTTCTACTTATTTTGCATTTGAGCCCATTTGTTTTGAATCTATTTAATGATATCTGAATATAAACATTGAATATATATTAGGAAGTTATGAAATACCATGCTTAAATCATATTTAAAAATCTCATAGGAGATAATATCCCAACTAGAAACTTTTAAAATAAATAACAGGTAAAAAAATAAATATTGGAGGCACAATTGAATATGACTTTAGTATAAATAGATATATGGCAGTGGAATAAATAAATAGCCTTAAAAACTGAGGGGCAGCTTGGTAGTGGACTTCATTCCTAGCATTTGTGGGCCGTGGGAATCAATCCCTAGAGAAAGAAAGAGAGTTAGTGAGCAAGAAAGACAGAGAAAGAGGAGGGAGAAAAGAAGCAAGGAGGAGAAGGAAGGAAGCAGACAAGCAAAGAAAGAGAGAGAAACAAAACCTTAAAGTGAAAAAATAGAAAGCAGAAAACCTTTGCACTTCCGTCATAGCTAACCTTAAACTGTTCTACAAGGCGAGCCACAGCAGTTCCCCTCTGTAATCACAGCTACTCGTCAGAGATAAGGGACCATGAATCCAAGGCCAGCCCCAACAGTCATCAACAATCACTCTCAAAATACTAACAAAAGATCTGGGGATGTGGCTCAAGTGATAGAATTCTTGCCTAAGATGTGCAAGAGCCTGAGTTCAATCTCCAATGCCACAAAAAGAAAAGTATTTTATATAATCCTTTTTTCGTATTTCACATAATATTTCATGAACTCAGATACATCTGCAATCCCCATTAATATTATGGCTTGGACTCTGAAGTTAGCATCATTCATTCCTAGATTTTTTGCCCTTATTTTGTACCTTTATATTTAAATAATACACTTTAATTGTTTTCACACACACACACACACACACACACACACACACACACACACACATGCACTGTGTCAACATATTATTATTTCTCACTTTCATGATTTTAAAAATCATCATCATGAAACCTTTATCATTCATTTTGTAGTCTAGCATTTTGACACAGAGCAGAGAAGTAAAACTGGACAACTACAAGTTTATGTCTGTGATTTCAGTTTTGCTTCCATAGCATAAGTCTGAGTATGAATTATAAGATAAAGAGTTGTAAGTAGATTTTTTGTGGTATTTGCTTTTCTATTAACACACATTTTTATTGTAAGGATACTGTACAGAGGGGTTACAGTTACATGAGTAAGGTAATTAGTACATTTCCTATCAAGCATTGTGACCCCCTCCTTTGTTTTTCCCCTATCATCCCTTCCCTCCCCACCTCTTCCACTCCTCCCTCCCCTCCACTGAAGTTGTAAAGTTCATTTTCAACATAGTGTCTTGTATATCTCATTGTAACAATAGATCAACCTGTATCCTGGTTTCAGCATTTTGTTATTTCCCCTTCTCCTTCCTGAATTAGAAAAATGTATTTACAAGATGCAGGGCCCTGGAATCAAATACAGTGACAACAGGAGTTATTCCATGGGGGAAGAACATTCAAAAGAAACAAAAAAAAAATCACACAGTACGTAGTTATAAGTAGATTTCCTCTAGTCCAACAAGCTCATTGCTATCTCCCACAGGTCTCAGAGTCTTTCAACGCAGTCTCATCTGAAACAAGTAAGGCTTCTACAGTTCCCACAGCATTCTGTGGGGACTCTGGCTCTGTCATTCCCCTCCACCACCATGTTTTTCTCCTCCCCTAGAGTTTGATTTCAGTCCTTATAGTTCTACGACAGCTTTGAAACTTTCTGGTGAGTAAAGTTGACTAGCTCTTACTTTTCATGAGCCCATAGCTGTAGGGACCTTGGTGCTGTAATTTTGTGATGTTACTATTTGAGATTTAGTTCTTCCATACATATTTCTGTCAACATGAATACAATGGTGGGAACAGATCAACACATCATTGACAGCCCTGTGACCACTACCACAAGTTCTTTTAACCCTAAGGCTTCATTTCCTAACCTCTTTTTCCCTGAAAACAAGCTCTTCAAGTGTGATGCCTGCCTTTGTGGTTTCTGAGTGTGTTCTCTTCTCCGTTGTTACAGTCACCTGCCCTTTCTTTATACTTGTGTCTAGACTGATTAAAAATATGGTGTTAACCATGAATGGTGGCTCATACCTATAATCTCAACTGCATGGGAGAAACAGATTATGGTTTAAGGCCAACCCTGGAAAATCATTAGAGAGACACTCATCTCAACATACAAGCCAAGCATAGTGGCTCTCTCCAGCTTTACTGAAGGTATAAGTAGCTGAATCAAGGTGCAAGTCTCTATTGGAGAGATAAGGCAAATGAGAAGAGGGCTGGCAACTCAGCCCCATCCCAAATTAGATATCTTCCATACAAAGCATCTCTGAGTATGTGTATGTGAATATGTTTCTAGAAACAATGCTTCAACTTAAAGCAGTTTTTCCCTTTCTTTCTCTTCTATCTGGGTGGGAAAGAGGAACAGAGCTTGAACTTAAGGCCTGGGTTTGTTCAGCACTTGAGCCATGGCTCCAGTCCTCATTTTACTGGAGATGGGAGTCTGAAGGGTGTTTCTGCTTAGGCTTCTTTCAGATCTCAGCATCCTGAGTAGCCAGGATTACAGGTGTGAGTCATCAATAACTGTCTCATTTATTACATTGCTAGACTCAAAGATAATCAATGATGGTTTACTGAGTAAATGAATAAAAACTCAAGTAAGATGATAAAGCTAAATAAGCAGACAAATAAAAATCATACCTACCCAAAACTCTAACCACTTAAGTAATTGTGTCTCATCTTCTAAAATATACAATGAAAACATCAAGATAGATAATACTTTTCTGGTTCCCTGACTTTGTAAAAAATACATTAACTATATAAAAATAGGCAAAAATTAAATGCTATGGTCTAAGCAATGAATTTCAAAATTGGATCAAAATTTAGAGAAATATTAAAGATACATTTTATAAATAATGATTGAAATCATAATTATAAAGGTAAAATAGTCAATTAGATTAAAAACTTATAATTTGACCTCATGTAAAAGGAATCTGAGTCTCTCAGATTCAATATTTGCTTTGAAATAACACAGTTGTTTTTTTTTTCGTTTTGCATTATTCATTAAGGCAAGATATATTTCTGCGATATTTTCATTATGTATCCAAATAACTTTGCCTTGTAAGAAATGCCATTTCAAAATTAGCAATTACAAAAGATGAAGAGATTAAATATTTCCATCTCAAAGATGGCTTGAACATGCTGCATTTTACCAAGATTTTTATATTATTCTATCAAGTTTCTTATGTGAATAGAATCATAATCTCTTCAGAATTATAATTCAGATTCTCACAATTGCAGTAAACCTCATCCATTTTTAGAGCAGGAGAAATGTAATTAATATTATAACCACAAGAAAATGTCTTCATATTTTTAGCAAACAGACTCAGTTGGCACTGACTGGCTCTCAAGATTTCCTTATTTGTCGTATTAGACTCTATGCAAATAATTAGATTCATTCTCTATCATTAAATGGTCAGATAAACTATAGTTTCTCATCCTAACTTGATACTAAATTGTATCAAATTACAATCTAATTTAAAGAAAAGTCAGGTTACTATACTTAGAAAAGGCATGTGTGTTTATTGCTAATATTTGGAGTGCGAAGTCTTTATTTAGCATATGATTCAAATGAAGTCAGATGTACTTCCTCATTTTTTTGTCATTTTTAAGAAATAGTAACGTGAGGGCAAGGTTTTGTTTTTAGAATTTCTGTAAAAGAAACAACGCAGAAGGGATCACGATACTGAATTTCAAGCTCTACTATACAGCCATAATAACAAAGACAGCCTAGTACAAAAAGAGACCAGAAGACCAATGGAGCAGACTAGAGGACCCAGAAATAAAGCTGCATATGTACAGTCAGTTGATATTGCATGTCAAAGACATACAATGGAAGAAGCATAACCTCTTCAACTTTGGTGCTGGGAAAATTGGGTGGCCACATGCAGAAAAATGAAAGTGGACCCCAGCCTATCACCATGCACCAACATCAACTCAAAATGGATTAAAGATCTTAACATCAAACCTGAATCTCTGAAACTACTGCAGGACAGAATAGGAGAGACACCTGAACTTATAACTTATAGGCACAGGCAGGAACTTCCTGAACAGAGTCCCAGGGTCACAACAAATTGGAAAGAGACTCGACAAATGGGACTACCTTAAAATAAAAAAAGTTTCTGCACAGATAAAGCTATAGCAACCAAGCTAGAAAGACAACCAACTAATTGGGAAAAAATATTTACCAGCAATATATCAGTAAAGGGTCTAATATCCATGATATACAGGGAACTCAAGAAACTAACCCCTCACAAATTTAACAAACCAATTATGAAATGGGCAAGGGAACTAAAGAGAGATGTCTCAGAAGAAGAGATAAAAAATGGCAAAGAAACACATAAGGAAATGTTCATCATCCCTGGCTGTAAAGAAAATGCAAATAAAGACAACCCTGAGATACCACCTTACCCCAGTCAGAATGGCCCACATCCTAAAGTCAGCCAATGACAAATGCTGGAGGGATGTGGAGAAAGAAGAACCCTATTGCATGCTGGTGGGAATGTATACTAATACACCAACTTTGGAAAACAGTCTGGAGATACCCCAGAAAGCTAAAAATAGACCTCCCCTATGACCCAGCCATACCACTCCTAGGCATCTAACCCTGAGCAACAGGAACCAGTATACAAAGGCACATGCACCTCCATGTTCATTGCAGCACTGTTCACAATAGCCAGGATTTGGAAACAACCCAGATGCCCCACTACTGATGACTGGATCCAAAAATTGTGGTACCTTTATACAATGGATTATTATGCAGCCATTAGAAAGGACAAAATAATGGCATTTGCAGGGAAATGGGTGGAGCTAGAGCAGATTATGTTCAACGAATTAAGCCAAGAACAAAGAGACAAATGGCACATGGTCTCCCTGATATGTGGATGCTAAAGCCAAAATACAAGAAGATATGGCAAAGAAACAGGACCCAAGAAACAAAGGACAGACACCCATTTTGTTATATCATTGCTAAATGACTCCATGTTCTAGATCATATATACGGTAGATATATGCACGTAACAGAGGGAAGCCAGGAGGAGGAACAGAATAATTGGGAACAGCCCACACTAAGCAAAAGGAAAGAAACGTAAACATCATCTGATATGGAAAAAATAACTTGTAATGTCAAAGCTCATAGAATTCACAAACTGTATAGATCACGATAATGACAATTTGCCTTGTGAAAGTTAAAATGTGTTTGTGACTCTAAGTATCACTATTCTACAATACTGTGAAATCTGTGAAATTTATGTAATCACCTAATCTCAATTAAAGGAAAAAAGTGAGAGAAGGGATGGGTCAATAGAGATGGTGACAATGTTGTCAGACACTTTGTACTCATACAGTTTTGTAGAATGGGAACTTCTTTGTACAACTACTTAAAGATAATAAAAAAGTAAGTAAATAAAGAAGTTCTGTAACATTGCTACATGTGATTACACTCAACTTCGAGTACACTTATTAGTTGATTCAAGATGGTATGATTCCTAGGAGCAAGGAATTACTAAAATGGAGCTGAGGGATAGGAAAATAGGTTCTGTTAAATAAGTTTCTCCTAATGTGAGAAAACTGGGAAATATGAGGCTTCATAACTAAAATTGTTATATAACTTCTACCCACACTCATTGGAACAAATGATATATTGGAAACAAAGCCCCTTATTTAATGGAAACCTAAATATTTGCCCTTTGTTCTTTTATAATATAATATTCTTATGCATTGGATTATGTCCCTTGGATGATTTTTGTATTCCTTTTCCTTGTTCATCATATGGACCCATTTCCCTACAGCCTTAGTCATGAAGTGGTCTCCCTAAGCTCAGCAAGGCATATATGCCTCTGGAGGACAAGTATCAACCACCCGCCTCTGCTCAGATGACAGAAGTACTGTTTGGTTATATAGTCCTTTTTGTTTTGTTTTAATCACCCTACTGTCCAGGGTCCAACACCCATGACAAGTATGTAAGCAAAAATGACTAAGGATCACAACTTTTAAGCAGAAAATGTTTTCAAGCATGATGACTCATGCTTGTCATCTTAGCTACTCATGAAACAGATGTAAGGATCATGGTTAGAAGCTAGCCTGGGCAGGAAAGTCTATGAGATTCTTACTTCCAATAAACTAAAAAAAAAATAGCCAGACATGGAGTTGTGGCTCTAATGGTAGAGGATTAGCTCAGGGACAGAGCCCAGGCCCTGAGTTCAAGCCTCAGTATTGGCACTCACAAAAAAAGAGAAGAAAAGCAAAGAAAAACTAAAGGAAACCATGAGAATACACGCCAATAAGGCAATATCATTATGCCAGATAATGATGTATTCACAAATATGATAAAACTTAAAGTAAATTTTATATACCTATAAAGTATTATGTATCTAAATTGTTGGATTCACATTTACTGAGCCATTATGAAAGAACAAAAGTACTGAGATAGTATCCAAAATTATGTGATGCTTTATTCTGTTTATTATGATAGTAGTATGTCTCAACATAACTGTTTTATAATTATTAGTTACTGTTATCTGAGTCATTACAATACAGATTCAAAAGAAGTGATTTGCACATAGAAATAAATATTTTAACATTCAATTACTTGTCAAATATTTTAACATATTTCACATAGTTCCAATTTACTAAGCATTAACTTCAGGATCAAGAAAGCTTTGCCTTGGGACTTTAACATATTTATTTTCAGTCTTCACCCCTAATTCTGTGAGTGAATATCTAGTTCTAGGGGCCACTAAACCAATTTAATTGAGCTAGAGGAAGGGATTATGAACACCCTCCATTTTAGTTGGTTAGTGTGAATTACAAGTAAGCTACCACGGAGCTTGCAACTGGAACCTGCTACAAGGTAGTGAGGGGCAGTCCAGGAAAGAAGCTCTTTGCCTGTGGAACCCGATCCCACCCCCAGGGGGAATTAGACTGGGGTCACCCAGCTAGTATCCAGTGCAGAATGGTTTGCTTGCTTGGTGCACAAGACAAACCCTAGTCATTGGGTCAATGTCGACTGTGGGATAAGAAAGCAAGAAAAACAAAACAAATGCTTTATCTTTTCTACACAGAATACTCAAGTTATGAGGGGTTGTTTGGGAGCTCCCAAAGAAGCTTGCTAGGCTAGTGAGATTTAACATCTCAGGATGATCCTTTCCCTCAACACCAAAAGTTGTTTCATTCTGAAGAATTATATGGAATCATCTGAAAAAAGCTGAGCATTGCTACATCTTGTAGAGATAATAGCATTGTAATTACTGGTAGTCATTAGTAGTCCAAGTTGCTAAAATATGACCTATATAACCAGCTGCAGCATGAGTGAAGCGAAACATGAAGAGATCTGCTGAGCATGAAAGGTGAGGATTTTCTCAAGGTTTCACATGATAAGGAATATTCAGATTGTTTAATGAAGATCACACAAAATGATAGCATCTCCAAAGTTCCACTAAGTGTAAAATTCAAAGCATCAGCTAGGCACAGTGGCTCACACCTGTAATCCTAGCTACTCAGGAGGCTGAACTCTGAAGATCTCGGTTCAAAGCCAGCCTAGGCAGGAAAGACTGTGAGACTCTTATCTCCAATTAACTACTCAAGGAAGCCAAAAATGGCACTGTGGCTCAAGTGTAGGGTGATCTCCTTGAGCAAAAGAAGCTCAGGAACAGTACTCAGATGCAGAGTTCAAGCCCCAAGTCTGAGAAATAAACAAACAAATAAATAAATAAAAATTAATAATAATAACAGATTCTAAAGGGCTCCTCCCACTACATGCTCCTGAACTCCTGCCTCTATCTCTGTTTCAAAATCTACTGTGAAAGTAAAATGAGAGTTCTATCAGAAGATAGAGCTTTAAAAACATTTCTTATAATTTGTACTTCTTCAGAAGCAAAAAGAGATCATTAGTTAGTACATCTAGTTTATAACACCAGTAGACATATCCTTAATTTGTGCTATTTTATTTCCACTCATTTGACAAATTGCTATCTTCCTAGAAGGTAAAGGACTCACTCAATTATTTTAATAAAGTTTGCACTTTATTTGCTTAATGGTACACTAAGGAATAGTGACTGTATTAGAGCACAGAGTACTCATCTCACACTGCAGACTGATCCTCCCGACCACTCTAGTACAGCTTTGTATTACAGAGTTTAATGAACAGAAGCAGCTACATTTAGTAGAGTTTGTCAGGGAGTACACAGATTGTATATGGAGGTCTGGAATGATCAGTCAGATCAATCTTCAAATGCTCTTCAAAGAGCCTGTCCATCAAGTAACACACACTTTCTTTAGAATTCCAACAATTCTTGTAAGTCAATTCAAATTTCCTATGAATTCTATTCTCTTTGAGTAGTCTACTATTCTTGTTCTTATAAAATTATGCTGACCAATTACCCTCACTCTTGCAATCCTATTGTCCCAGAATAATTATTAATACTGCCCAATTTTCCTCAAAAATTTGGCTGATAAATATTAATGTGTATCGTGCCTATAAGTTGCCTTCAGAAATACTTGGGGGAAAGGCTGTGCGCAATGATGTCTTTAAAAATGCAGAAGCCACTACTACCACGGGCACAGAGAGAAAGAAAAAGTAATCAAGCTCATGAGCAATTACTTCAGCCTGTGCCCTAGGAAATGAGAGCTTAATGCAGATAGGCAGATACCCAAAAACAACATGGAGCAATTCTGCAAGCCATGAGCAGGTCTCACAGAGAGCAGGAATGCCTTTCAGTAATGCGACGTAACTCTGGCACTCTAATTTTCTTAATACCATTCTACCTACTTCATCCCAGTAGTTGGCGTCCCCTGCTAGCAAAGCTAATGTCCTGCTATAATGATGGCCCAGACACTAGAGTTGTGATGGTAATGACCGCCTCTACTATTAAGTCCTTCAAGAGAGCTTCACCAATCAATGAGATGGCCTTTCAGGGAAACTAAGGTTTCTCTCCACTCTTTCTTTGACCCTCTTTCAACTTCTTCCTTACTCCAGGCCCTGCCTGTCTATAGCCAGGAGGTGCGAAAAGAGCCCAAATGGCTAGAGTTGAGGACAGGGACATACCTATACTTTCAACAACTGAAACTTCTAAAGAACTTTTAATTCAGTGAGGCCCATATTCCCTAAAGCCTACTCTCTCAGCTCCTCTCTCTCCCTCCTCCTCCAAATTCCTCTTCCAGTTTCTTTTCCATAATTGAATTGTTTCACATGACCCTTTTTCTTTTCCCCCATGCTAGTTTTAAAGGGTCCCTCTACTACCATGGACAGTAGCCACCACGTTTGTCAGGGCTGACCAGAGCCACCCACACCAGCTGAAGTGTAGATTTTGTGGTATCTAGTACTATCACCAATATGACAAGATTTCAGACGACATGTTTCACTGAAAGCTTTTCATATAGCTTCTTAGTGACCCCATGGTGTGGTCTTACTATTAACTTGGCAGGAGAGGAATGATTTTTGGTCTGAAGCTATTTGAGCTTTCTTAAATATGGGAAAATAAGCCATGCACCCGTTGGCTCATGTCTGTAATCCTATCTACTGGGAGGGATGAGATCTAAGGATTATGGTTCAAAGCTATCCAAGGCAGGAAAGTCCATGAGACTCTTTTAATTAACCACCAAAGAGCCAGGAGTGGAGCTGTAGCTCAAGCGGTAGAGTGCCAACATTAAGTGAAAAAGCGTAACCACAGCACCCTGAGTACAAGCCTCAGGACTGACCCAACAAAAAGGGGCAGAGGAATGAAAACCTCCAGAGAGTTCCCACTCTCTTCTTCCAGATACTTAGAACAATATCTATAGCTTATCAGAAAGATTGTTTAAAATGAGAGCAAAAAGGAGACATTCCGACTCATGTGATGATCTCAAGATGGTTTCTCCCGGATCTTGAGAACTCATCATCATAGCTTCAGGAATTTGCAGGTTAGTCGTTATAACAACTATTACTGTGAATCACCTAGAACTAAAGCTAAATGGTGCATATTTAGAACAAAGGGAACAAATGCTA
Source organism: Dipodomys spectabilis (assembly GCF_019054845.1). NCBI lineage: Eukaryota > Metazoa > Chordata > Mammalia > Rodentia > Heteromyidae > Dipodomys > Dipodomys spectabilis. The sequence goes on from NW_024870728.1 coordinate 6,689,853, forward strand.
CAAGATTACCATGTGTGCTCTTAAAGTTATGGACATATCTATAAGGTAGAAACAACTATATCGGGGCTGTTACATGTTGGTGTCCTTTCTCAATAAAACCAGTTACAACCAGTGGCTCCCCAAGTTTAATGTACAGCAAAAGTATGGAAGAGTTTTGCTTGTTTGATATAAACTCAAAATGCCCATCTTGGGACCTCTGATTTGATAGGACCCAAGGAGGTGGAGAATCTCTACCATGAGCTTTCCAGGTACTGTGAAGAACACAATGAGAATTACTAGTTGAATACAGCCTGTACCACACTCATCACTGTCTTAAAGAGAGATATACAGATGTAGAGAATTAAGACATCACACTCATCTTCATCTAGGATATGGACTAATTATTATTTAAGTCTCAAATATGTACTTATATTCATACTGTAACTGTCACTTAACCATCCCCACACTCTGACATAGAGCACTGGGCTTACAGCACACGACCAAGCTGACTGACAACGGGAAAATAGCCGCGTGTCATTTCATTGGCATAGGCACACAATACATGCTTATCTGTAAATAAAATCCTTAGCTCTTAGTTTCTAGACTGTCTTTTATATATGAAGATTCCGTGGTGCATAGAAATTCATGATTGCCAAGACATTTTGCTACGGAATTCTCGTCACAATCAATAATTATTTTACATTGACTTATAGTTTATTTTTACTTTATCGCCAAACATGTCCAGCCCAAACAGAGTAAATTACAGAGTAAATAACTCCAAAGTACTTAACTTTTCTCAGGTACCCAGCCTTCTGGATTATTCCCATGGAATGACTATGCTATGCCTCAGATATATTTTTTTTAACATCTTTGTATCTTTTCTCACAATCAGTGATTTTTCTAACTGTTCTCAGCAATGAAGTATCAGTACAATCAAAGATTATTTAAACTGGTGGGTGGTATATGACAGAAAATGCAAATTCTCCTTTGCCACTCAGATGAGTAATACCTCAGCTTTCAATCAGACTCCAGCTATGAGAGACCAAAGGAGTAGGTTATACATGGGTTTCTTTTTAAGAGATTGGCTGTAAAGGGTAATTCACTGAAATCGCAAGAAAAGTAAGAACGGTCAGTCAATAAAATAGAGGCTGATTTCATTTTGCATAGTTCTATTGAAATCAGGAAACTCTTAACTTGCTATGGGTAATACATTCAGGACCACAAGAAGCTGTGAGCAAAAACGAGCAAGTTGAAGACACTGATTGTGACAAGTCACAATCACCTAAGACTGTAGGAAGACATCTCTCATTGAATATAATGCAAGTCAGATTCAGATAATGGAATTATACAGAGAGATGTGTGAAATTAGAATAATTTCAATAGGATGGTAAGCATGGAAAGAGAAGGCTTGTAGTTTTAAAATTCTGATAGATCTGGTTTCTTTTAAGTTAAACTGTCAAGGAAGTAGAAAATGAAGTGTAGATCATAGAGCAAAAGAAATTAGTAAACCAACACATGTAGATTGGAAAGGTAATCACCAACGTATCCTGAGATGTTCAAAAGTGGGAAAGCAAGCAGTTTGTCACACAGAGAAGCCAAACCATTGTCTAGAGGAAATGGAAGTGCACTCCCACGGATGTGAACTGAAGAGTCCAAGTATGGGAAAAGCCTTACTTCACGGGAACACCGAGCTCAGAATTTCATTCAAACCCAACTGCACATTCCTGTCTTACATTCTATCTGTGCTGCCATGTCTGTGATACATTTCCTGTTGTTTTGGAAATTCTGAACATGGTTAAAGGAGACATTGTGCCACAAAATTAAATTGTATACAATAATTCTTGTCATAAACAAACAAGCATTTACATGCATAAACACAATAGCATTTGGATACTTACCCTTAAAGAGTTAAGAATACTTCCACATCATTTCTCTTACCCTGGCCAGACTCTCTTTCTCCCTCCCCGCTCACTTCCCTTGGAATTTCTTTCAAAGAATTGCTTTGAATATATATTCCAGACCAAATGCTATTTCTTGCTGACCCTACAACTTATAACTAAGCATTCTGTCTTCCACACTTTCAATGAACACTGAAAAGGAACATAGGGTAAATCAGAATCATGAGTCCCCCAAAAGATGTGGGGGGCTAATGCTGCATATCCTTCAATGTCTTCTTAAATATAAAGTGTTCATAAGTATCAAGTTATCTTCACTCCTTTCATATCTATGTATGTGTGTGTATCACACTGTTTTTAAGCATAATTGTTTCCAAAAATGTCTACCAAGATTTTAAAAATAGAGTGACATGAGTACTAGGTGTTTTTTGGAAAATTATGAGTGTGTCATTCCTGATTAATTTTTATAAGAAACATCTTGTTGGTTGTTTCAAGTTTAAATTGAAATGTATATGGGACAACTGAAATCTTTAGATGTTCTTTACCTTTAGTCTGGACTTTGGTCATATGAAGATAATGAATGCTAAAGAATGAGTGGAGACTAATAAAGCATCTATTATATAAAAACACAGTATCAAGAGTTTGTCTCATGATATCAGAAACTAATTGCTATTTTAGTAAGCCATGAGACTGATTTTAGTCAACAATTTAATGAAAGTTTGAGAAAAATTGTTCTCAGGCAGAGTACGGAAAAATATTATACACTGGTGTGATTCAGTAGAAAGCACTTTAGAAGATTTAGAAGAAAGCACTTCCCTGTTTCTATCCTTGAAAAAATAGTCCATCCTTGCAAAGATGGTTCAAGCATGTGAACCAAATTGCAAAAAATTCTCCTCATTTTTAACTGCCACTTCTACAATTGGGGTTTGACATACGAAAACAATGGGACAACTGAGGTCATTCTCCCTGCTCTAACAATTTGGTGGGCTTCTTAAATTCCATGTGATTAAATAATGCATAAAGAGCATAATACAATAAGGTTTTTAAAGAAGACATAACCAGCACATGGCCAGCCCTTGAACTGTACAGCTGACTACCCTCTCCAGCCCATAGAATTTTGGGTCTTTAGTTTTATTCAAATTTCCTATGGAATGTGTAAGTGATGGATGTGTCTGGGGCATTTCAACCAGTCTTCTAAGGCTCCATCTGCCAGGCCATCTGGATTTTGCATCCACACGGAACTCCTTGGGAAATGATTATAGACTGTGACTTTAAAAAAGAGAGAGAGAGAGAGAAGAAAAGAAAGGAATGAAAGAAAATAGTAAATTGTCACATAAACACAAGTGGAACTAAAAATCATTTTTTGTGCAGTCTTCTATGAAAGGGAAAAGTTGGCAAGTAGGAGAGAGAAACGTATTTCCTGTTGTTTTATTCCCTGTCATTCACATGAATTACGATGAGTACTTGACCTTTTCAGCAAGATGTTTAAATGGTAGCTGTTAGGGCTGCAGTATGCCATTCCATCAAAAGCTTTTGAGGACAGTAGTTGATTTTGCAAAGGTCACATTTCTTATATACTTGTGAATGTGTTCAAAAGGATTACTAACTAAATATACAAGATTGTTGCTGAGAATAAATTAGAGAACATCTTTCAAAGTAAATGCAAACCAAGAAATCTATAGAGAATAAGAAAACTTTGAAATCCATCTTGTAGTCCATGCTGGATATTTTTAAAAAGTTAATGGGAATTGATAAAGCATGTAGGAAATTAATAGCAAATGATTTATTAAGACTGATATATGGAAACAAGATATTAATTTAATCTCCTTATGTCACACAAAATGTAGGTGAAAATATTTTAATAGAAAAGTATGATCTATGTCTAGCATAAAATAGGGGAGGAGAAAAGTTAGGAATTTTCTCCGTTTTTTCAGTACTGAGAATTTCAGTGTGTGTGTGTGTGTGTGTGTGTGTGTGTGTGTGTGTGTGTGTGTGTGTGTGTGTGCATTCACATGTGCCAATACTGGGCTTTGAGACTAGGCACTGTCTCCCGGCTTTTTGACTGAAGGCTAGCATTCTACCAATTAAAGAACACCTCCACTTCCCACCTTTTAGATGTTAATTGGAGAACAAATTTTCATGGACTTTCCTGCGCAGCTGACTTTGTATCATGAACCTCAGATCTCAGCTTCCTCCCTAGCCATGATTACAGGCATGTGCCATCCACGCCTAGCACTTTCTTCATTCTTGATGAAGGCTCTCCAATATGTGTAGCTTAGATCCAAGCTAGAATAACAGAAATTCAAAATACACTATTTAAGGAATGCTCACAGATTGATCTTAATAATAATAGTTGTCTTGTTTTATGTTTTGAACCCTGCTGAATAGGGTTCATTTGTTTCAAGAATATAACATGGAAAGTTTTAATTGATATAAATCATTGTATAATGGCTACAACAGTTAATATGTAAACCAGTTTTGTTAACCTGCAATTGTTTGATATGACTTGAACATATTCCCTCCAAATTGCATGTCCTAGAAACTTGGTCACTGGTCTATTAGCATTAAGAGATGATGGAACTTTAGGAAATGGAGTCTTAGTGAGAGAGGTTAGATCAGTCATTAACAACAGCCCTGCCAGGAGCCTAGTTACTCAGAAGGCTGCATCATGGTTCAAAGCCAGCTCTGGCAGGAACATCCATGAGACTTTATTTCCAATTCACCAACAGAAAACTGGAAATGGTGGTGTTGTTCAAACTGGTAGAGTGCTAGCCTTGAGTAGCAAATCTCAGGGGCAACACCCAGGCCCTGACTTCAAGCCCCACAACTGAACAAACAACACACACACACACACCAGGCCCTGACTTCAAGCCCCACAACTGAACAAACAACACACACACACACACACACACACACACACACACACACACACACACACACACACAAAAACCCTGAAAGTTCTCTTCTAATTCTTCTGGTACACTGATTAATTCCCTTTAGAACAGATTTATATAAAAAGAGCACGGTTGGTCCTTTCTCTAGTACTTGACTTGTACCTCACCACGTGATTTATTTCTCATGTGCTCACACTGATGTGAAGCATCCACCATTAGGTTCCCCTCCAACATGCTTCTACCTCAAAAAAGGTGAGTGGAATTACGTTTTTCCTTTATGCATTACTCACAGTGAATACCCTGTTACAGCAAGAGAATTCATCTGTTAGATGCTCTTATGGTCCTTTTAAGGCAGTTCTCACCCATCCAAGCCACTTGCTCTTGTGTTTACATTCCTTATAGTTTTACCTTGTCTAACACATCACACAAATGAAAGCCTTCAGTGGGTAATCCTAGTGTAATCAATATCACTAGACTTGCCAAAACAATTTTGAAAAAGAAGAGAAAAATGTCCTTCACATATTTCCTAAATTCAAGGCTGAAATAATCCATATTATATAGTTTAAGCATGAGAACAAACACATAGATAAATAACAGAATAGACTAAAAATCAATCCTACAAGTGTATATTCAATGGATTTTTAACACAGATCCCAAGGAAATTCAATGGGAAAGGATTTTCTTAAACTATACGCTAGTTAAGTTGATCCTTAGATCTAAATATAGCATTTGAAATTTTAAACTTACAGGGGAAAATTTACCCCCAAAGAGTTTTTTTGACTTTGGGTTAAGCATTGAATTCCTAAATATAATACAAAAACTATGAAACATAAAAACAAAAAAAAGAGATAGTTCAGACTTCATCAACAAAAAGTGCTATTAAGAAAATGAAATCAGAGTAGAAAATAGTATCTGCATACATAGAACTAATAAGTTATTCCAGAATATATAAAGAATGCTTGCACAAACTCAATTAGGTAAATAGATTAATAAAAATTTTCCAAAGATTTACATAGAAATGTCAACAAAGAAAAAAGTAAATTACAAATAAGCACCTGAAAAGATAATGTGACTTAACCTCATAGTCATTTGGGTGAGATGCAGAGTAATAAGAGTTATTACTGAAAATTATTTTTAAATATTCTTCTTTGAAAGAGTAATATTATGCCATTTGAAGGGAAAAGGATGGGTCTAGAGCAATCATGTTAAGTCAGGTAAGCCAAGCTCAGAGCTAGAAAAGCACATGGTTTCTCTCGTATGTGGAAGCTAGATCTACAATACAACTGGACATGATAACTTATACAAGACCCTTGGCATTCACACACAGTCAAGACTGAAGAGGAGGAACCCAAAGGCATAATTCCTTTGAACATTTAAAGTTCTGTTTATCACAATATATTCCAGGAAATAGAAATGTAGCTATTGGTGGTGGTGGTGGTGGTGGTGGTAGTGATGGTGGTAGTGGTATTTTTTTGTTTGCTATGGGGTTTTGTCCTTTTATAGGGTGCAAAGATGGAGTACAGAAAGAGAAGGAGGAAATGTGAACAAATGCAGTCATAGTATTCAGTATGCACTATGTAGAAAACCAAATGTGTAACTTATAAAGGGTCAAGGGAGGAAATAAGGGAACAGGAAAGAGGGAGAGACACTATCCAGCAAAGAAATATACTCAATATTTGACATATGGAATGGAATCCCTCTGTACTACACCTTAATAACAATAAAATTGTGTTCAAAATATTTTTCTTTGAGAATAATGCAACGAAAAATTAGGGAAGAAAAAAGCTGTGTATTTCTTGTATATTATTATTATTGTTGTTGTTGTTGGGCGTGGGGCCTGAACTCTGGGCCTGGGCGCTGTCCCTCAGCTTGTCAGCTCAAGGCTAGCACTCTACCATTTCAGCCACAGTGCCACTTCCGGCTTTTTCTGCTTATGTGGTGCTGAGGAATCGAATCCAGGGCCTCATGCATACAAGGCAAACATTCTACCACTGAGCCACCTTCCCAGCCACTTCTCTTGCATATTATTACACAAAGTAATAATCACCACAACACAGCTAAGACATATAACTCATAGTTTAATTGAGAATTAAATTGGTTTTCGTAATTCTTTCTATTCCTATATATTTTTAATTCAGTAGGTGTACGATTAGATTTTCAAAATGATAAAATATTTTAAATTCTAACTTAATTTTCATAAGAAATGGTATTGGTTCCTATATTAACCAATAGCCAAGGGTATAAAAATTTAATAAGAGAAGTGGAACAAAAGTACAGTAGGTTAAATATAAATTAGCAAAGAAAAATTAGTAACCTGCATTTTTCAATTATGAAGCTAAATATTTTTCTCAAAGATATAGTTATTTATGTTTATTCTACTACAATGTCCACACACATTTTTGGCTGTAATTTTCACAATTTTTTACAGTTTCCTTTCCACAGTTGTTTTTGACAGATTATTCTGAAGGAAATCCTTATCTCAGCATTATAAAGGAGTAAATCATTTTCCATAATTTTTTAGAGCTGTTTCCTATATAATGTCAAAACAGCTGGCTGAAAGCAGAAAACTAGCAAGCAGCTTAATGTTTCTCTTAAAGACGACTGAAACTGAGCACTTTTGACGCACTGTTTTAATTTGCATGCGGCTGACTACAGGAAATTCATGTTGTACTTTTTAATTTAGTACTTTTGTTGCCAGATACATACATAATTTTTACCCACTACTCATCATAAACATAAAATCTCATGCTCATATTCTAGGCGGTTCAGAATCTCTTTAAACTGTAATATTTGCAATCCAAAATGAAGGGTTATATGTGCTTAGATGATGGAGCCTGGCATCTATTTTATAAGTGCCCGAGATTCCCACATCAAATTATCAAATACATCAAATTATCATTTCACTTCAAATGTTCATCCCCAGTCAATATGGAGTAAAATGAACTGGAGTCACACCTTTACCTCTGAAACCACATGCTTTTTATTTTTTAAGTACATTCACATCAATTGTTCAGAATATGAAAATCCTAAAGAAAGACAGTAGATTGAGAGATGGGCACAGGGAGGACTCCAGTGATCAATAATTGTTACAATTTTTTGTGGTGATGGGCATAATCTAAAACAAGACAGTAGTTATGATAGCTGTAGTCTCTAAACAGATGCATACCAAAGCTATTGAGCCAATTGCTTACTAAAGATGAATTTTTGAGGCCGGGTGTCAGTGGCTCACGCCTGTAATCCTAGCTACTCAGGAGGCTAAGATCTGAGGATCGTGGTTCAAAACCAGCCCAGGCAGGAAAGTCTGTGAGACTCTTATCTTCAATAAACCACTCAGGAAACCAGTAGTAGTGCTGTGGCTCAAGTGGTAGAGCTGTTTCCTTGAGTTGAAGAGCTGAGGGACAGCTCCCAGGCCCAGAGTTCAGGCCCCATGACAGACAAAAAAAAAAAAAATGTACTCTGTATCTGACTTATGTAACTGTAACCCCTCTCTACATCACCTTTACAATAATAATAAAGAAAAATTTAAAAACAAAAATCCAATACTCAACCTCTTGAGAAGCTAAAATTACAGGCTTGTACCCTGGTACCCAGCTTGTAGCTTTTCAAGTAACAAAAATGTCAAGTCATTGATAGATGAAAAACACTTTGTAATATATATTTAACTAATCAGTTGTATCTACAATAGATGAAGAAATCATAAAATTCAGTCATTAAAAGTCAAACAACTCAAGTTTAGAAAAAGGAGAAGAAAATTGAACCAACCTATAACTAAATATACTATACAGATGATAAATAAGAACAAATGGTCAACGTCATTGTAAATTTGGTGCTGTATATTTGTGACCATTCCATATTAACTGAATGTCATTTACATTTGCATAGTATCAGTAAATATTGAGTAAAATGGAGAAAATTATAAAGGCTGAGTTCACAAGTTTCAATAATACCTGTGAAGGAGGAATGAAACAGCACTAACACTTGAGCTGTTTTACTCTTGAATTTGAGAAAAGTGAAGGAAAACGTCCACATAAAATCACATAATTCTCTCCGTATTGTCACAATTTAGGAATGACTCAACTGTCCAAGGCATTGTAAAATCGTTAATAAACATGATGTACTCTTACAGTGGAAACTGCTCAAGTTCATTTCCAGGAGGTACTGGGAACTTATCTTTACTAATGTTCAGTGTGGGGTCTATAGTCAGTTATTATCCACAAATAGGAAAAGAATGTTGAGATCTTCCAGAAATATCTTCTTCGTGGACCAAGAATGGAGCTAGGATTTCATGTTTGTAATCTTAGTCACAAAGGAGCACAGGAGGCAGAGAGGTGAATCTTCATCTGAGACTGAAACAGTGTGAGTCCACTCAAAAAATTAAAACTAAAACCTAGAAGGCAGGGCTATAGCTCATATGGTAGAGCACTTGCCCAGCAAGCACAATGCCTTGACTTTAAACCTCAGTACAATCAAAAGAACTTTTTTCTCCAGAAGTTAAACATGAACAATAAACAAAGGGCCAATAAGAATTATGGTCCCCTTTTGATCTCCAGGCTTTCTAATATGAAAATAAAATTGGGTTATGATAATCATGAGAATGCACCCATATGCCAAGGATGGCAGTACTGAATCACATAAACATCACAATGCTGATAGAATCATAGCAGTCGCTGAATTAGCCAAACCTACCCCTATAGAAATGTCCTGTATTTTGAAAGAGTCAATCTGGAATTTTTAACATCCTAAATATCTAGTGTTAATTGCTACCATAAAACATCCACCATCATTTGAAAGCTTTTGTTTCCGTGATGTCATTACTGATCTACACTACAAATTATAGTTGGTTTTACTGAAATATTTCTTAAATAAGTCCTAAGAGGGCTCAGGGATGCCTCTGGCTTTGGTAGCTCAGCCTCTATCACAGGTATCAACAATCCAAATGACTGCCACACATGTCTCCGCCCACCTCTTAGGCCCTCCCACCAACCTGGACCCTGACCCAGTGAGGTATTCAGCCAGATTTCACCTGTGGGTATTCCCTGGAGAGACAGCAGCTGCCAACCAGCTGGGCAACTCTGAGCAGGGGCATCTGGAGGCGTCTTCCTCTCCCCTCCTCTATTTTGAGGTGATGATTACAGCTGTTAGGAAAGGCCCTTGGGAACTGAAAATGTAGACAAGTGCCTTTAGCAGTCTATAAGCAAAGTCACAGCGACCCATGACAGTTTGGACAGCAGAGATATCCATCCACAGCGCCTTCCTCCATTTCTCTGTCACTGCAACCTAACTCTGAACATATAAAAATGCAATGACATGACAGACAAAAACCTGGGTACTAACAAGGCTTTAGAGGTGCCAATTACATTGCATTTTAACAGATACCCAAATTTTTCTCACTGATCAAAAGAAAAGGATCAGAGAACCACCCATCGTATGAGATATATGCCTTCAGGAATTTGTGGATTTATTTCCATTTATTTCTCCTTTCTCTGCCTCTTTGCTGACACACGTGCAAAAGTATACAGCGTCATCTTTTAAGCCATGGGAATTATTTCTGAATGGCACAGAAATAGGGGTTGCCATACATATGTATTCTGCTCACAAAATTAGGGCTCTTCCCCAAACTATCCCTCTTCTTGAACACTTAAAATCTTAATACGTTCAGTCAGGTTCCATATTGTGCTAATGATTTGTTCTCCTTGCTACCTAGTAACTTTAAACTCCTTTTGTCTTCACCTCAAGATTGATGATGATGATGATGATGATGATGATGATATGTGTGTGTGCTTGCACATGCACCAGCAGTGCATATATGCCAATACAGAAACAGGAGGATGTTATCTTCTATGTGATCTTATTCCCTGTTTACATTTCCCAGACCTGCAGAAAATCTGGAAATGCGGCTTGATACAAATATCAAATGCTGGAACTATTTAATATTTACATCAAAGCAGATCATATTATAGAAAAGAAGTCAAAAAATCTGAAAGAAGTCTACAGCTTATGCAGTGTGCAGCTGTGTGTGATTTGAAGTGGGAGAGAGATTGAATCATCAGAGCTATTACAAGTTCAATATGTCAATTTTTAAGCTCATCCTGAATTAATAAAAATCCAGCAAACATGATTGTTAGCTATTCCTGATTTATCTGCCAGGATGGAGAAGAGAAAGTTATCAGGAAAGCAGTTCAATAATTGTCAAGAGGAACAATTAAAGCTCATTTGTGACATTTCCCATTACAGCTACTTATATCATGCTGCCTGGTTGATTTGGTCTCAAGTTGTAGCTTAGTAATATACACTGACTTCTCCTAAAAATAGTAGTAGACTATTGACTGACCCCAGGAACTGAGAAACATAGATTGATTTCTACTAATAAACAATCTGTCTTTTTTTTATTCTGAAGTAGGTTTACCAAGAACTCAGAGAGTTAAGCAATGAAATAGGACTGGAAGTGAATTATTACAGTGAGGCCATAGACAAAGTATACAAACCAATCAAATAGTGTTTTGCCCAAAAAGAGATGAAGGTCTTGCTGAGATTAGACTTCTCATTGGTCTGGGTTGAGCATACTATCCTTATCTGATCTTACTTTTAGCAAACTCAATGAAAATCTTAGATTTACAAGGCATAATCCTATAAGTAAAAGTACTTTAAAAACATGCATATAATGCCTTAAAATAATTACTGTTCGCCTCTGCTGGTAGTAGAACTTAGGGCCTCACCCTTTTGTTCAACTTTCTTGCTCATAACTGGTAATCTACCACATGAGCCATACCTCCAGCCCAGATTTTCAGCTAGTTATTTGGGATCTCATGGACTTTCTGACCATACTAGCTTCGAACAGAAAACTTCAGCTCTCATCTCTTAACTTAGGATTACAGCATGAGCCACCAGCACCCAGCCACATTTTATCCAGAGAATTTATTAATTGTAATCTTCTAGATAAAAGAATACAGTTGCTATAGTTGAATAGGAATCAGCTAATTTTCATGTAGTGCATCTTCATTCTATGGACGGAACTAACTGGGGAAATGGCTAGAATGAAACCAAAATTGAAATATGAAAACAATAACTTCACAGATGTCCAGGCTAATCTATCACCTTCAGAGAAGATAAGAGGAAGTTCAATTCTAATTAAGATTTCCTGTGTGCAATTTCCCCGCACTCAAACAAGTTCTTTTATTTTCAAAAGCCCTAAATTTCTATTCTGAAATATAATAATCTTCATTATGTGCCACACAATTGTTTGTGTATCTATGACTGACTTTATGAAATAAAAGGTAAACCAAATTGTCTTCAAATGTAGTAACATGGATGAGTTATAATGCAATGTGTGCACATTGTCCTAAATTAGCACCAGGTGATGGCACATTACTCCCTCAGCTCTGTGAAGTGGAACTTAATTCTGTATCTAGATCCAATCTCATTGCAAACTTGAATATGCCTCAGTGTAGAATTGATGTATTTCTCTTTTTACAGCTGAGACACCTAAGCTTTCCAATTATTTGTTAAGAGCACCATAAAATTACAGTTTCCATAAATTTGATTTCTATTTTAAATTCTTCTGCATTCTAAATTCCCATTACATTCTCTCTCTCTCTCTCTCTCTCTCTCACACACACACACACACACACACTCCTATGAAGAAGTTAAAACTATGCTCTTTGAAAGTTAAGCATTTTGAAATGAATTCCCTTTGTAAATGACCATTTGCAAGTCTAGAAATGCATTTGGAGTAATAGTTCCTGTTTATGCCTGTGACCAGATAGCTCCCCAAGCCATTTGAATTTTTAAAAATAGACAAATGGAAAAGATCATTTGTTTTTAATTCCAAAGCAAACTAGGGAAATATTTATGTAGTGGTGCCCACCACGAAGCAGGGCTTTAAAGGTAGTTCCTATGTATGATTTCTTCAGTTCCATGTACTAACTCGGGTGGGTGGTCGCCCTGTTAGCAGAGAGGAAAAGATGCCCCACAAACATTAAAGGATGGACTGCACATCAGAAGCCTGGCTAGAAAAGAATGCACCTGACCTCAGCATCCTGACAAGTAATCGAGTAAAGTAATATCTACACTGACAGGAATTTCAGTGAGACCTTTGCTGGATGAATCAAGATGAGAATTTCACCCCAGTACAGAGAATCCAACACATTTACCTTTTAAGCTGTGGTTTTCCTTCATAAATTTGAGAAAAGGGGGATGAAAGTCATGCCTTTCTCTCATCCCTGCTGGTACTTCTGAGCCCTGGGGGTTTTAATTTTCAGTGTCACCCAACTAAAAAAAAATCCCACGAATGTCTACAGAATTCAGACACAGTGGAAAAAGAACAGGAGTTTCTTTTCTTGTAATTCATGTGCTGATTCTTATACTGATTTATGTTATTGGAACTGAATTCCAAGGTGCTAAGCACAGCAGATTCAAGGTTACCTGGGATTCTCATCTTCTAGGATTGGAAGTATCTGCATTTTCTTATATAAACAGTTATCTAGCAAGAGCATCTTTGGTCCCTGCAAAATCCCTCCAACTGTTTGTCGTCACGTTATCGTAAATATGGTTTAGCCTTTTTAAAAAAGATAATAGTGCTATTCTGTATTCCTTAACTTGCTAGTGATACTTCTGACATTCCCCATGTGAAATATTACCTGGGGTTAAGGAAACATTATGCATTGTTAAATATACTTTTTGTTCTTGACATGCTATTTTGCCAATTCATTTTTTCCTGTATTAGCGTTCTTATCTGCCACTACCTTCGTTTCTACATTTCTGAAGCTAAAATACCTCCAAATGTCTATCTTGTAATCAACTAGCATTTTATTTATATATTGTTGGTGTCAATCCTGCGGCTTGAACACTGGGGCCTGTGTGCTGCCCCGAGCGTCTTTTGGTGAAGGATAGCTCTCTACCACTTGAATCATAGCTCCATTTCTGGCTTTTTGGTTGTGTACTAGAGATAAGACTTTCCTGCCCAGGCTGGCTTTGAACACTTTAACTTACATGTACAAATATGTGCATATTTTATTCTTTTCAGATCTCTAGGAATGAAAATTACATATTTTTGTAACAAAATTGTAGCCTATCATCTTTTCAATCAAAATAAGAATGCTATGAAAAAGAGAAAAATACATAAATAATTAACAGGATCATGATTAAGCATTTAAGAGGCTGAATATAGATTCTACAGGGAAGTATATGTGCTATGACTACTAAAACATGGATGTTCTTCTAGAAAAGCAGAATTACAACTATTTTTTAATCACTTCAGATAATTAGCACTTTAAGGCACAAATACTTAAAGAGTTAGTTGTTTCTTTTTCTAGCAAAAAACGTGGTGGGTAGTAAATATTAAAACACTACAAATTCCAAACTCATATCAAACCATGGCACCTACTGAAAATTTATCATCTCAAATATAATATATCTCCAAATAGTCATTTTTTTCCCCAACCTACTAAAAGTATCTCTCCCCAGTGGGTCAGAACAAAAGTCTGCCTGGGAAGAAACATAATCTGCTTCATCTAGAATGTGATTTCGAGTTCCAAAATCAGTGTTAGACACAGGACAAATAATCCCATGATTGCATTAATGAAAAAAAAACACAGCAATCAATGACTCAAAGTAATGGGAAGTAGGTGTCAAACTATGGTGTCCTGATCTATTTACCCTCTTCCACGATTTTGAGTACCCTAGAGTCTTTGTTTGTATGGGATATGTGTATTAATGCTTCTATCATGTACATTAAATGTTTAAAGTATTTATCATTACAAAATAAGAAATCCATAACATATTAAGAGATTCGTTTTTTTTTTATTATTATTGTGAAAATACCTTACAGAGGGGTTACAATTACATGGGCAAGATAATGAGTACATTTCTTATCAAGCGTTGTTGCCTCCTCCTTTGTTTCCCCTTCCCATCCCTTCCCCACCACCCCACCCCCACCCTGGGGCAAAGTTGTCAAGTTCCTTTTTCGATTTAACTACTTGTACGTCTCATTGTTGTAATGGGTCCACCTGTATCCCTAATTAAACAATTTGTTTTTTCCCTTCCCCTCAAAAATTATACCAACATCAAATACAGTGAAAACAGGGGTTATACCGTGGGGGAGCGACATACAAAGCAACAAAGAAATCATCTTATAAATATGTCAGAAACAATCGCAAGAAAGAAAAAAACATTTGGGTCCTTATCTTGGGGTTCATTTCTCCTAACATCACCTTATTTGACCTTTTCTGCTTGACTCAGACATATACTAGATATTGCAAATAAGGGAAACCATGGGACCTATGTTTCTTGGGCCTGGCTTACTTTACTTAATATAATTTTTTCCAAGACTTTCCATTTCCTAACAAATAGGGCGATGTCATTCTTTCTGATGGAGGCATAGAATTCCATTGCGTATATATACAAGTTTCCAAAAATTTTATCCACTCTTAATTTTATGCCATCTACAAAAAATCAACTCAGTGAATATAGCAACCAATATTTTATTAGTATAATGAAAACAGTAGTTTGGTTTCATGAATCTTTATTGGAGTTTCAGAGACCCTCAAGGCTTTAGAGATTACAGAAATTACAGAAAGTGATTTTATTTAATATGATTAAATATTATTAAATCATATAAAATAAATATTATTAAATATTATTAAAACAATGTTTTCTAAGGCAAATTTTTAGTAAGAAGAGTATCATTAATTTATATTTCTGAGAATCTTAATTCTGGCTTAAAACAAGACAGCTGGCTTCCAGATTTCATTCTTCATCAGTTTATTGAGCTATGCTATTGGAAACAGAAGCATGACTTAACAGCCTTTTGAAATAAATGTGAATATTTTGCTTTACTCTTTCAACTAAACCACAACCTTTCTTGAAAGTTGGTTTGGTGTAGAATCTACATCAATACATATATTTTATTTGTGAATATGTATACAAATATCTACTTGTTTATGTTGTGATTGTGTGGATTTTGTACCCAGAGATTTTTTTATACCACACATTAGTAACATGAAAAAATCGGCCCACTAAGATAAATGAGCCTTCAAAATTTTGACACAATTATTAGATAATACAATTTTTGAAAACATGCTTGATATTATTCTCATAATATTCATCAAGAAAACTCAAAATTCTAATTTTAGGGAAATGCCTGATTTCTGTCAGGATCCTGTAATTAAATGTTTGCCTTAAAAATATGACTTGTTTTACTCATTTCAGAGAAAGTATTTCTGAATATGCATAGTTTGTTACTCATCTTCTCAAGTAAAAATAGTGTTTCCATCATATTACTTTTCATCATAAACTTGATATGCAACAAAAATGCTCCATATCAAGTCTTTATTTGACTGTAAAGATCATTTAAAATATTTTTACAGTTTGGATTTAAAACAGTTATAACTTTATTGTTTCTTTAAGGATACTCATACATGTAAGACTGTATTTTTTCTTCCTTTACCAGTGCTATTTGGCTTTTGTTGTTTCCAAAAAAAAAAATTTATTGTAAAAATACCGTACAGAGGGGTTACAATTACATGAGCAAGGTAATGAGTATATTTCTTATCAAGCATTGTTGCCTCCTCTGTTTCCCCTTACCATGTCTTCCCATCATCCCTCCTCTCCCCCTGCCAGTCCAGCGCCAAAGTTGTAAAGTTCCTTTTTGAGATAGTGTCTTGTACATTTCATTGTTACAATGGGTCCACCTGTATCACTATTTAAACAATTTGTTTTTTCCCTTCCCCTCCACAAATTTTACCAACATCAAATACAGTGAAAACAGGGGTTATACCGTGGGGGAGGGACATACAAAGCAACAAAGAAATCATCTTATAAATATGTCAGAAACCATCGCAAGAAAGAAAAAACATTTGGGTCCTTATCTTGGGGTTCATTTCATCAACTTATCTGCCTTTTTCTGATTGTCTCAGACATATGCTGGTTATTGCAAATAAGGGAAACCATGGGACCTATGTTTCTTTGGGCTTGGCTTACTTCACTTAATATAATTTTTTCCAAGACTTTCCATTTCCTAACAAATGGAGCGATGTCATTCTTTCTGATGGAGGCATAGAATTCCATTGTGTATATATACTACAAGTTTCCAAAAATTTTATCCACTCTTAATTTTATGCCGTCTACAAAAAATCAACTCAGTGAATATAGCAACTAATATTTTATTAGTATAATGAAAACAGTAGTTTGATGTCATGAATCTCTATTGGAGTTTCAGAGACCCTCAAGGCTTTAGAGATTGCAGACATTATTTGTACAGAAAATGATTTTATTTAATATTATTTTCATAAAATTGGTCTGAACATATGCAGTTTCTGTGAAGGTTAATATTATTTTTTGTTATTCTCCATTATACTATATATAAAATGCTTTAGGACACTGTACATTGTCAACTGTTTAAATAGTGTAAATATGTTTTATCACAGTCTACACTGGTCACTGCAATGTAATTATATTTTATGAAGTATACACTTCCTGTAAATACAATTTATCTGAAACTTAGGTCCCAGCCTACACAGGCAGTGATGTAATTAAAATCAGCAGTTAATACATGCATCGTAGTTAATTCGGAAGATATGTGTGGAGATTCCCACTCAAGTATTGTTCCAAAGTCAACAGAGTGATTTAAGTGGAACTCAGACTAGCAGTTAAAATTCTTCTATATGTGATTCTTCCATAGCAGGAATCATTCAGTTTATCTCAAGTTGCTTAACAAGGAATAGCTTTTTAAAACTTTAGAATAAGTGACAATTAAACATGACTTTTGAACATTTCAAGTACGTTGATACTTAGAGTGGAACATAACAGAACCCTTTGTATAAATATCTGAACATAAGAACAAACCATTTAAAGGCTAAAAACTATATAATAATGAAAAAAAGAAAGATGGAGTGAAGTGACTTTGGTTTGAATCTTACCATATGCAATCTCTGAGGCTTAGAGCATCAATAAACTGAAAGAACAAGAGGAATTCCTTATATTATTATGTTATCACTATCATTAACAAAATATGGAATAATAAATAAATACAAATAATAAAATCAATACACATAGTGTTGTTAGAACAGTGCCAGCAATAGAATTAAGAAATATTTTTTCCTTGTTTAGAAAAAAAATGTAAGAGATCGGAATGGGTGAAAAGAAGATTCCAGGTTATCGATAGTCCACCCCATTGGGTTTTGTTAATCTTTAGTTGTCCCTGAGTTTCTCCAGTTCATTCCATTTTGGGTTTGGTTAACTAGTTTTTATTTGTCTTTGAACCATCTTTGAAGGTGTTTGTCTTTAAACAATTTCTAAATTACACTAAAATATTCTTATGGGCTGGAAAACTGTTACCCTCTATGTCCTGATGAATTATAAAGACCCCTCCATTACTTTGCTCACTCCAGACTGTAATTGTGCACCTGTGTTCATTGAGCTCTTCTTTGAACAAGTTAGCATCCCTTCTAGTCACCACACTCATGACTGAATCACAAATCTTTGACAAGGGTTCAGTTTATAACTGTATCAGTGTCACAACTGGAATATTCTTTGGTATCATTCTTTAACATATAACTCATGCAAAGAAATATGAGATTGATTAAAGGGGAAAACATATACCCTGAGGAAAATTAGTATAATTTTGGAATATGACAGGACCAGGTGGCGTGGCTTATTGGAGACAGCCCTGGAAGTCCTCAGAGACCATCAAGTTAATGACAGTGAGCTATGAAATCACAAGTAATCAGGTTAGTTTATTACTATTGGAAAAAGCCAAGAAGTAAAAAGGCTCATTTCAAAAAATCAACTATAGTTAAATATTTAGGCCTAGTTACCCAGAATATTTACTTACTTAAGAGTTCCTTTCATTTCCTGACATGGTTCCAAATATAAAAGGTTATCTACAAAACTCTGTAGGATATTTCTGTCCTCCTGCTATGCCACAGCAATTTAAGCTGATGCCCTGGGTGTTCAGTCCAAGGTTATAATTCTGGAACGGAAACAGCAAATCATTGTTTGTTCCCTCCCACTCTGTATCCACAGTTGGCCTAAAAATGCACAGAACTACCACACTGATTTTTCACTCCATTATAGGATATTTTTCTCAATTAGAAGTTTTAAAATTCACCTTCTTTCATATACAATTTTAAATCAAATTATTAAGAATGCATAAATATATTTTCTACTAAGGTGTATCTTTGATTATGATTTTAAATATGCTCCTGCATTTTGAAATACCAGTATGAAAATTTTTAAATAGGAAGGCAGACAGAGGCTAATAATTTGTAGGTCATCATAATTTATACAAGGAAGGGTGGCTACTGGCATTTACCTTAATATAGCCATTCATTTTAGAAAATGACTTTCTGACTACAATTGGTGCAAACTAGCTGAGATGTCTGTTTTATTTATTAAAGGGATATTTCAAGGAGTGTGAACATCTCTTCACAACATAAGCATTGTGATAATAAATGATAGCTTGTTTACCAGTTTAATGTATTAGCTATCAAGTTTAACATACTCTGAGTTTATCTTATATAGTAACTACAGTTTATGTGCTTTTTCTGGCAAAAATTCCATATTTCATACTAATCTTTCTGATAGATACTTAAAAGCATTATGTGTCTCTTCATGTATGTATAAATGGAAATGTATTTATATCCTAATAGATCTGACTAAATCTTCATTTCTACCAATTTATTAAACACTTTAGATTACCTGTTTTATAGTAAGAACTTACTGTCTGACTTTTTGTCACTTTTTTATTCCAAGAAGTAATTGAGTTACATCCTCCAGGACATACAAAAAGTAAAGCCTGATTCATCAATGTGGCAGAATCGGGCTGCAAAGGAAATGGGGAGCTTTGCCACCATTGTTTGCCCAACTATCACAAAACAGGAACGTGTAATATAGATTTACACCGTCATGCCAAAGTTCTGGCATGCAATAACGATGAAAGTAAATCTGAAACCTTCTGGAAAACTAAGGTTTAATCAACATAAAAATGAATGTCTCCCAAATGACCAGTCTATTTATTTGCCTATGTCTTCCTCCAAAGCAATGCACAGCCCTGCTATGCACTAGCACCATTCTTCTCATTCTGGACTTCTCCAACTGCTCAAAAGATTTTTGTTCCAATTAAACTGAGTAGCTCTTAATACAAAAAATTTAAAAATGCAGAATGAAAGTCTTAGAGAGAAAGATGGGAAAGAGATCCTTATTTAGTGAAAGACACTAATAAGATAACCTGGAGCTTTTTAAAATTAACTTATAAAAATATCCTTCCAAGGGTGCTTGGGATCAACCTATAAGCATCAAGTATGCAAGCTTGCTGCCAGTCAAGAGTAATGACCTGAGGAAATCTGCCAGGCAATTATGACCTATGTGAACTGGACACAGGAAGATATTCACATACTAGCATACTAGTTACATAGGTCACACACTAGCTCTGTGGTCTGAGATTGCATTCAGATATTTACACATACATTCACATTTTCAGTGATGATGTTTTAGTAACTTAATTTACTAAAATTTAGTGTGTCTTTTTTTCTTCTTGAAATTTGGTGTGTCTTTTAATGTAACCAAAATAATATCTCGTTTTTAAAAGGTAGTATCAAAAAGGTAGATGGCAAGAGAACATTAAAGATATTTTTGAATTTGCATAAAATATTTGAGATCCTTAGGAAAGCGATATAAAGTTTTGTTGCATAAACAATAGCTGGGTCCATTAGGGAGAAGAAAGTTGTCTATTTTAAAATATGAATTTAAATAATTTCAAGACAAGGATCAAGATAATTTTGTGTATCGGTCTCTGTGAGTGTATGTCTCTCTCTCTGTCTCTTCTTCCTCTTCTTCTGCTTCTTTACTCTTGCTGTACACCCCCATGGTTATTAATTTCAATCGTAACCTTATGCTGCATTTAAAGTTTAAAGCTAGAGTCTCCACATAATTAGGCACCTCAAAAAGATGTTTCCCCTGAATTCCTTCTGGGATATATTTAATCCCTCTGGGATTAAATAAAAAATGAAATAGAATAATTTTGGTTAAAATATATTTACTTAAAGTTTAAACAAGACACGATGTTATGAATTCAGACAGTAATACTAATTACATTCTTGAATCTTACATGAATATTCATTTTAATATTGATAGTTTTAATATTTTCATTTAAAATACACTAGAGTTCAATGAGTAAAATAATTAAAAAAATTGAAGTTTGATGATGTTAAAGCATCAACAAGAAAGTTTTCATTTGGTCTACCAGTTCTTTGAACTCAACTGCTAACATCATGGTAAAAAGGAAAAGAACACAGTAATAAGATTTTTTTTTAATGTGGAGATAATTCTAGAATGTTTTCTGTGACCTTTCTAGATCAAGTCTGGAAAACAGAAATCTCTGTCTTCCCCAGCAATGTAGTTTATCTCTGGCTTTGAAAATGTCAAGATCAAAAGTGAGAGAATCTAATTCAAATCAATTTGCTGAAGTGGACAGGAGAGATGTTCTTTTATTTGAATTGATTTTTTTAAGCTTTAGTATTTCTTTCTTGTTGGACACATACTTCAGTTTATGAACTGCTCTGAAATTTCTTTGCTGATCAGCTAGTCAGATTCAAATAAGAGACTAAAAATTAAGTAATTAACAAAATTTTTTGTCCAAAAAGAAGTATTTGATTATGACTTGACAGTGAATAGAAAGAACTACCTTGTGAGATTCTGTTCCTCTCAAAATCTTGGATGATGTTAGGGTGGTACCATTTATTTAGATCTGTGAACTGAGAAGAACACACACACACACACACACATTCACATTCACATTTGCATAGTGTCAAGTGTCAATAAACAGCTTATTTATCCAAAATCAAAAGACTGTCTTCATGAGCATCCTTTGAGAACCAAATAAGAGAATGAAAAGTTTTGATAAAAGAATTAATTACCTAAAGAGTAGCTTCCCCATTGATGTTTCCTAAGATGAGGGGAAATCTCATCATCTAGTACACAAACAAGTTATTGGTACACACCAAGTCTAGCCACATCATGAGAAAACGAAGAGAAGAAAGAAACTTGAAAATACAAATTACAGTAAAAATTAAAATGAGGAATTGGGAGACACTTGGGAAAATATGAGGATTTGATACAAATATGAGACTCTAGGAAAATACAGATGCATCATGGCAGCCTGCCTGAAATGTGGTCCTTCACCATATCCAAAACGGCTTCTTAAATGTCAACCCACAACCTTTCAGTCTTGTTGCTAGGAGGTCCAGGAAGCCATCGGGGATCTCATCTTTTGGGCACTTTAGTATCAGTTGGAGAGTTCTTACAAAGTGCATACATCTGAATCTCTTTCCTTAGCAAAGTAGGTCTTGGGGTTGCACCAGAGCACAGACATTGTTTAAATCTTGCCAGGAGAAATTCTAAAATGTCAAATCCAAGCTTTCCAACAATGGATTAAGGGAGAATAGGAAAGATAAATATAGAACAAGCAATTTCAGAAGTAGGTAAGTGAACGCATCCTAGTAGTCCATCAAAACAACTAAAAGGGCATCCCAAGTCATTAAAAATAGGTACTCTTAGAATGAAAAGAATCTGATGATACAAAGTGACCAAATACTGAAGAAAGGAAAATGTATGCAGTATGGAGAGTGCAAATAAAGTGAAAAGAGCAGAAATACAAACTCAACACACCAACAGACTTTAAATTAGGGATAAAAACTTGGGAAGGGCAGCAAGTCTCATTCAGCCCAGTTGAAGAGGTGGCCTGCTTCCCTTACAACTAGGGTCCATTTTTATCAGGCAGAAAAGGAAATTCAGGCAGGTTAGAGAGCACGGGTGGTTTGTTTCACACAGGGTGGGGGCAGGGTAGGAGCAGGGGTGGGAGCTCATCCCGCAAAGATGGAGGTAAGGTGGGAGAATAATCCTACCTTGAATCACACAGGATAAGGGGCTTCAACATTATGTGTGTCCTCAGGTATGGCCTTTGGTCATAGGTTATCTCTTTGAAAGCAGCGTGTGTCTGGGGAGGGGAGATAATTCAGCAAGTTGGGTAGCAAGGGCAGTTCTGGCACTTTTTCAAGATGTGTCTGTCAATGGGGATATGAGTGTTTCTAGTTCTATTTATTTTACACGAGAACGTGTAGAAGAAAGGAGCAACTACAAGGAGCTCAAAGCAGCTGGGAACATGGAGCAAGTACCTGTTCTCTTTTCTGGGAGGCAAACTGAACATCAGGACTCTTGATGCCCAGAGGATGGAAGCAAGAATTGATCATTGAGACTTCATCAAATTAAAGTGTTTGGGCACAGCAAAAGAGTCACTAGACCAACACATAATCCACGGAATGGGAGAAAAATCTTTGCCAGCTAGTCGACCGATAAATATACAAAATATACAAAGAATCCTTTCCAGAATAAACAGATAAATTAATCAATAAATGGACAACCAAACATAACAGACAGTTCTGATAAGAAGAAATACAAATAGCTAAAAATAAATTAAGAAACTAACATCTGTATCCATAAAGAAAATGCAAATAGTCCACTAAGATTCAATCTGACCCCAGTCAAAGTGTAAGCCATCACAAAAGCAAAGAAGGAATGCTGCCAAGAATGCAGGAGAATGGAAGGGGAAAAAATCTTTATACTCTGCTCATGGGAAGGTAAACTGCTGCAATCACTATGGAAATCAGTATGAAGGTTCCTCAAAATACTAAAAATATACCTTCCTTATGAGCCTACTATATCACTATTGGGCAAATACTGAAAAAGGGTAAAGTAGTATATCAGAAAGACACCTACAAAACTATATGGTAACATTATTCACAAAAGCCAGAGAAAGAAATTAACAGAGATGTCCAAAAACAAATGAATGGATAAAGAAAACGTGGAATATTTTCACATAGAATATTGTGCAGTCATAAAGAAAAATAAAATTATTCCATTTGCAGGAAAATGAATGCAGTTGAAAGACATCCTACTTAGCAAGACCAGCAAAATGCAAAAATATAAAATCCTGTATTTTTCTATCTATATGTGGAAAAAGACATACATGTTCTGTACTTTCATGAGCATATACGTGCATACACATGTTCATATATAGTGTATGTAACATATATGGTACATGTGTGTGTATGTGTATGTGTGTGTAAAACTGTCTATACAGAAATACAGAACATGAACCTAAGGGACTACTTAGAAGACAGGAAAAGAGAAAAGGAAAAAGAAGAATAAAGGATGAAGAGCTTTTAAAGCGGATGAATATGGTCAAACTAAATCATTTGCAACTATGAAAATCAAACAAGGAAATCTATGCAAATTGGTCAAAGGAAGGTCAAAATGGGAAGTGATAGAGGAGGTGAGATTTATTGAAATATATTGCAAGCATGTAGCTCCCAGTGACCCTTTTAAATAAACTTTGTTGTTTTGTCTCTCTTTCCATTTATATATTTTCATTTTAAATAGGATTTAAACCATTGATATTACATTATGCATCAAAACTCCATACATTCATTTATTATATTCCTTTGTTAGCATCATAAGTGTTGGTTTGACTACAGTTACAATTGACTAAATTTTTTGTTGTTGTTTAGGTTTGGGGGGGAATGGGAGGTGTGTGTGTGTGTATGTGTGTGTGTGTGTGTGTGTGTGTGTGTGTGTGTGTGTTTGGGGGTGGTGCTGATTCTGGGGCTTGAACTCTGTCTTGAATACTGTCTCTTAGCTTCTTTGTTCATGGCTAGTATTCTACTACATGAGTACATAGCTCCACTTTGGCTTTTTGGTGGTTATTGGAAGGTAAGAGTCTCATGGAATTTCCTGCTTGGACTATTTTTGAACTGTGACCATCAGATCTCAGCCTCATAAGTAACTAGAATTAGAGGCCTGAGTTACCAGTGTCCTTTAGCTTAACTCTATTATTTATTTTTATTTATGTATGCATTTTTAAAACAAAAACACATTTCTCGGGGGAAATTTACAGTGAGTGATAAAGAGATGGAGTCTCTGTAGTAGGGTACCTCCTAAAATTAAAATTAAAATCATCAGGCATCAGGTCATGAGAAGAGTTATGAAGGATAATGGAAAACAGTGGCCTTATTTCCATTTCTATGAAATAACGCCAAGAAGTGTGCTTTAAGAGTATGCTCTGAGAATAATCCAAAAGTTACAAGTACTTAATCAGCTATGTTTCCCTAGGTAGTAGAAGTAATCATGCAATTGCTTTCCTGTCATAGTACCAAGAGAATAGAATAAATGTGTTTTAAGTATCACCTGAAAAAGGAAATAGAAACAATTTGAAAACATTCTCATTAAGTTCAGAATGATTTCATTGTCCTTCAGCAATAGGGAACTCTATTTCACTATTCTCTTGAAACCAGTTTGGAGAGGGGGACAAAATAGCCTGAATAATTCCTGCCAACGATCTGCTACTATTTTCTTACTAGAGCTTGTCAGATTTTTCTATAAAAGGAGATTTGCTATTACCTAAAGCATGTTGTGCTGGTATGTTTATGAATTGATCCACACTGAACAATTTTTAAGACCTCATTGAACTTGCTAGTAACAAGAAAGAAAAATTTTGCAATGCAAATAAATAGCACTTGATTTATTTACTGCAGACTTGGAGAAAGATGCTAAAAACTCTGCCTTAGGTAGAAGGAACCCATTAAGGACTGCTGTGAAAAGGCCAGTAGCAAAAACGGAAAAGAGAAGGCGACAATGGAGTTGCTAACCATGGATAATGAGACTATTCATTGCATTGCTCCCATAGACTTTCCAGCTCCTGGAAACCTCTGAGAACCTGAATATTCCCGCTAGAAGGCCCATAAGCAGAAAAGGGTAGAATAGGTGAGCGCTCTACCACTTGAGCCATAGCGCCCACTTCCTGTCAGTCTTAATCTACAGATACCATTGCTTAAGCTCCAGATACAAGTTTATCTCTCAGGCTTTTAAATAATAAAGTTAGAAGGGGAAAACGAAGATTGAATTGAATTTGGTATGAACTAACATTTAATCTGGGCTTCCTGACATTACAAGATCAGTGCCCGCCGTTTACTGGAATGGAACCAGCAGGCCTCCAAACAACCTCCAGGCAGCCAATGGGAGAGGGACTTCCCACAACCTCCAGGCTGCCAATGGGAGAGGGAGAAAGTGGTATCTGGGGAATCAAACACGATTTACTTGTCCACATATCCAATAACACATAGCCTCTATTCACTGTAAAGTCATTGAGTAGCTATTTCGGGAACCATTGATGTTTTCCTAGTTACCTATGGTCCATTTCTCCCTTAACTGAAAGAGCAGCAAGCTTTCCTTTGGGGAGCTACAGCTGCACCCCACTGGGTGCTGTCTTGTTCACATGGTAAAGCAAGTAGCCCTCCTACAATGAAAAACAAGAAGAACCCCAGGGGACTTGGCAGATCCCACACCTCCCCGCTATTAAGCAGGCCATGATGCTAACTAACACTGCTGGCATCTATTCCCAGCCACTTCACGATTTGAACATAACAAATTAAGAACTCAAGAAATAGACAGTTGATTCTTGTGCTGACATGATCAGAACTATTACATCAAATGGTTCCCCTGTTGAGATCTGTCAAATTTATTATAACAAATCATTGTTATTTCCAATCACTATTCTATTTCTCATTCTCTCCTGAGGCTCTGTATATTCATCCATGAGTTCACTATCTGTTAAATGAGATAGTTTCTACAATTTGCGATAAAACATGAAAAGGTTATTATACATTTTCAAGACAACAGTCATGACTGTCATACATTTAGAAAGCTAGTGTGATACAGCAATGTTTCCCTCTGTATAATATGTATTAATAAAAAATAGTTTTTTCACCAGTCAGCACAACATCTTCTGTGACAGGACCTTGATCATGTCCTAGTTACATCTCCTCTGCTGCAGAGCAGGTCCCCTGAGTTCAGATGATGGTATGTAGAACTCAGAGTACTCAGTGTCAAAGCCAATCAGTGGGTCACGTACTAGAATCTCTCAAATAAAGGTGCTGGCAAAGGGAAGAACAAAGACACGCCCATTTCCCAAAAACATATCATGTTCAGATGGGATACTATCCATTCAAGAGTGGGTGGAGTCTTGCCACTGTGCAATAGCTGTTTCTCTATCAACTCTTTCATGGAGACATGGGGTCATCCCCTCTTTTCATCATTGTGCTCTCTATCTGAAAACTGAGTCAAGTTAGAACCCAGACAGAGGATTGTGACTTTCATCCTAGGTTCCTTTTATCTATCTTTGACTTCATTTGACTATACGTATTGAACAAAACTTTGGTGTGCTCATCCATTTTGCCTCAGACAAACTCTAATCTTCTGTACATTTCTAGACCTTTCTACAAGACAAGGTGAGGTAGAATTCTCCATGCTTTGATTTTTATCCTAGTTACAATCGTTGTGCATATCTTGTTTCTGAGAATTAAATACCGCCGCTTGTTTCCAGTGTTCGGGGACTGAATTAGCTCATCTTGATTGGAGATCCTGCCTCTACTACTGCGCCTCCTTACAGCCACTAATGAGATGCTTTTTGAGACTGATGCTCCTCTCACCATGCAGTCATAAATTGATAAAGGCCATATTTCTGGGCCTTCGGTAGAATAGCAATGGTTTTCTGGCCTTAGCTAGTATATACGCTTGTACACTCCACGTTTAGGACCTTGTATTTCCCCCTCCAATGTTCACATAGTGTTTCTGGCATTTCTTCTTCATTTTGTACAAGCATTCGTTTGATCAAACTGCTGAAAGCCAACATAGCAACATGTATGCATTGCTTCCTAGAGTCCTTGCCAGGGTATAAAACCCTGCATCAAACAGAGGGTCCTCAAATTAATAAACACTTCCTTATCTAATGCTGCTTCTGCCTCCCACACCCACCAATATAATCCTGTGCCCTCAGGAGTCAGCCCCATTCACATGTTCCTGGATTTCGCTTTAGTCTGTTGACATCATTCTAAAGCTCTTTCAGAAGTAGCTCTCCCTCTGTAGCAGAACTCATTAGAACACACTGCACAGGTTAGCTTGTAATAACTTCAGTTATTAGCTTAGCATCCAGCAGGAAAGGTGGAATCTCGTGCAATGCAAGATCGTATATGTCCTTACCTTCTGTATCCCATGCTCTCAGAGGCTATCTAAAGTTTGCTTAATTATGTGATTTATTTCCCAAATAGGCAGTTTTACATATATCTTGTTGCTTTGTCTATGTTCAAATTCTGTATTCTAATTTTGATCATTTTGTCTTATGACAATTTTCTTATTATGCTTTTAATTGCTTCTACTGATTTTCTTCTTGTTTAATCATGGAAATCACTGATTTCCCATAGAATTTGAATTTTGAGATACATGTTCTTTCTATAAGCAAAATGTTTATTAACTAGAAAAGAAACAATGGGAAACTTTGGTTGTAATACATGATGTACACGTGTAAAAAATACAACTAGGAAACTTGAGGGCAATGCAGAGGGAGTGAGTAGAAAATGATGGAAGGGATGGCACCGACCACGATGCATTGTACTCATAATTGGTAAGGCGACTGTACAAACCCACATGTACAACTATTTACAGGTCATAAAAATAAATTTAAAAAATAAATCAAAAGAAAATATCTCCAAAAGAGAGAAAACATCGTTTTGAGTGAAACTCGCTTACATGGATTTAAAATTTATACCATTTTTAAAAGATTGTAAAATTTACAAATTTTGAAATATGTTGTTATTTTTGTGTGTTTAAAGGTATCATGTGGACATCCACATAAAATGTATAGCTTCTAATTCAAGATAAATATCTGTAATTCATTTATTATAAATGATACGCCATTACCACAAATGTTTTCATTCTTCCTGGATTATTTTCCCTTTTGTATTTCCTAGTATTCTTCATTATATAGAAATTATCTAGCATCCCCGATATGGCAAAAGGACTCTTTTCATTAGTTTTTTTGATGGCTTTATAAAAGGACCCAGGCATAATGATATACACCTTCAATCTCAGCACCCAGAAGTCTGAAATAGGAAGATTGTGACTATGTCTCTAAATAAATAAAGTTTATATCAAGATTTTAATACACTATTTAATACAATATTATTCAATTGATATATAAATTTAGTCTATACAAATTAAACTTTCTCATAAACAGGAAAAATTTAAACTAGATTTAATTGGTTCTCTAAAGTAAGAAGCAAACATTTTATGTTTTTCTTTCTACTTTACCTCCTCACTTCTGAAATTTTGTTCTGTGAGCTGAAAGACAGCTATAAATATTAACACTGAAAAAGAAGAGAGGTTAGCAATGTTTGTATTGAAGAGGTCATAGATTTTTATAGTGTGATAGCAATTTTCCAGCAGATTATTACAATGATTCTTTTGCTACCAAAATTATCTTACAGTGATTTGCCCAAAGAACAAAGAGTATCATTTTTCTAATTCACACAAATGATATCCCTCTTTAATAAAATATTTCATCTTAAATCTTTCTTCAAAAAGTATTGCCTATATTTATCTAAAGTTCCATGTTTTCATTAAAAATAAGATAAGTAAAAAAAATAAAAGCAAAATTTAAGGTCCAGCAGAGATGGAGGGCTGGGTACCAAACTTAACCTACTTACAAAGAGAAATAGTGTTCAATGAGTAGCTTTTTAGCATACAGGAGATGAAGCAGAGATGTAAGACTTAGTGCAGTGGTTGACCCAGGTCGCTATGCGAAGGACTTATAGTCTAAGGTAAGAAGGGAGAAACTGAATAAAATAACCTTGAGAATTAAGTAAAGCCAAAGCAGCTAGAATGTGTGGGACAGATAATCCGAATGGAGAGACATACATAACAGTGAGTAAAGAACTTGGTTGATATTCAGAGGACCTTCCTTAGCATTCAGCGCAGTGGTCAGCATGTTCATTTGAGAAAGCTTGAAAAGACTAAGCTAAACATCATAGATGCTCAAAAGCCAATGGAAACAATCACTAACAAAACAAATGCACCACAAGATATTTTGTGTAAAGGAAGTACTTCAGGCCAGAGAGTGTATCCAGTGGTCAGATCCTGGTTTATGTATACCATCCTTTAATTGCAGGAGCCAGGGTTGCTTAGAGCATCGCTAATTGTTAAGTCTAGAACTCAAAAAGTACAAGATGAGCTAGACTCATCTTATAGTCCAGGAAAATGAAGAAATACTCTAGAAAGGAAAGAATGGAGTCATTTCAGAGGGAAAAAGAACCAACCTGTGAAAGTTTCCTGTGACCATCATTGATGGTGCAGATAAGTAGTGTAGCACTGAGTTATAACCCGCAGTATAAAATAAACACACCAAAGTCCATAAGGACATAAATAAGTAATTGAGTAAACAAGAAAGAAGAAAGTCTTTCTCACAGAAAAGTGGGTAGTGACACAAACTTTAAATAATGCAATAGTTGTCTTCTGAGTTTCCACATATTACATGAGAAACTTTGAGTCACTCATAGTTCCCACTAATTAGGAAAAAATATCTTTTCTATTCCTATGGGAGTTCAGGTGATATAAGTCTATGTTGGGTTCCTTAAGTACCCCAGTGGAATAAATCCAGGAGAGAAAAGTCAAAATTATTTCTGTAGTCTCCAGGCAGCATCATTGCAAAGGAAAGCCTACCCAAACTAACCTATCTCAACAGAAATAGCAAAAGCAGCCTGAAAGGCAATACTATATTATGTGTTGTCTGTATGCTTGCGCTCTTCAGCTCAGCTTGAGTGTTTGGGGGTGGTCCTTCCTCTCATGAACAGATTTCCAGAGACAGCTTAGCAAAGCTTTGCTGTAACTGCTTCTATTGTAGGTGTCTGAGATTGTAATCACAGACTAAGAGCCCATGGTCACACAAATTCTTTCCTATGAAGCAAAAAATACGTGGAACCATTTTCAGCAGCCAAAGGGAATTTCTTGCCATCTCATATGTTAGAAGAGGCTCTTGGGAGTTATCACTTAGGACCTATTGCAAGAAGAACCTCCATGGCTCTGAGAAGCCCACAATAAATAGGAAGCAGTTGCTGGCTGTTGCAACCATTGCTGATGGCTGTTAGCAAAGAACACAGTCATCAGACACGTAGGTAGGAAGTATGGCTTAATGTGTATCTTCAACTCTGCATGTCCTGAACCAAAGTCAAAACCTACCTCCAAAACAGCTGCCTTGCCTAGAATTGTTTGTGATGCACTAATTCCTACCTCAATGGATGACAAGAGAAATCCCTAAACTCCATAATTTTATCACAACTGTATTTGCCTAAAATCAAATGTCTGGACAAAGGAAGCTTTCAGGAGTAAAGTAATGGTTGATGTAGATAGCATTTTGTACAAGTGCACTGAGGAATTGGAGTAAGAAAATGACAAGTTAAAGCTTTTAAATTCTTGGTTCAATTCAGAGTGAAGGACCATAGAGAGTCTATGACTTTCCTGACGGAATGATCTATTCCTTGAATTCACATAATGAGATTTGGGAAAAATACAATCTGACCCTAGAAATGGGAAAATTAAAAAAAAAACAAGTGGAATTTATAGCTTTTGTAGCATCATCAGTGCAAAATTATGGCATATGGGGGGGGAGGAAGAGTGAGATTTCAATAATTGCTATGAATATATTTGTCTATTTTATTGAATCCAATAACTTTAATCTCCCCTTGGATTTTCTGCCTTCCTTGACCAACAAAAAGCAGCTTTTTCTTCCCTCCCTTGCATGAAATAAGTAGTTACCACTGACCTGGAGACCACATAGTTACCACATGGTAAGTGATTGGCTTGCAGGGTTATGTTGAACTCATTCTACCTTATATTGTTTCCAGAGTCATAAGTATTTTTAAATTCTTGCATTTTCTAGGAGGCCTACCACAAAACGTAGCCTCTAAAGATGCACTGTGCATAGGAAAAGAGTGGTATGATTTTTGCCAACATATATTAGTGGAACCTAAAAACATGCATATAAGGGTATTTCAAAAGTCTTCAGCCTAGGAGAAATGGCTGTGATATTGAAATAATCTAAAGTGAAATAATCTAAATTGTATGTGAATATTAACCTGGGCTTATAGATATAGACAGACACAATTCCTAAAAATTCTGAGTAGTGTTACTCAATACCACTATTCAAGTCAACAGTTCTCTGCCCTATACAAGGTGCCCAAACTTTCTTGGTATCTTAAAAAATAAAAAAAAAAAACACTGAAGGAGATGCCTCATGTGTTACTAATTGCTCAAAAGGGGCCACCACTTTGAAGATCTCTGGCTACTCTGGCTATTCAAGCCAGACTTTAGAAAGGGATCAAAAGGGATTCCTTGAATTCAATAGAGATGATGGAATATTAGAGTGGGAGAACTCAGTACATTTCCCATGTCTACTTGCATCTATGCATCTAAGGTATGCTAAGAATGATTAACTTGGTAGTTTAAGGCTTAAGTGTAAAGATAGAATATGTGCATTTTATCAGAGCTAGCAGAGAAATGGATATTATAAAAGACAAGCTGGGTATGAATACTTGCAGAGCAAGAGAGGCATTCTGAAGACAAGACATAAATCAACAAAACTTTGGGTCACAGCTAGTTCATCATGAAGTCACTAAGACTAAAATAAAGTACAGCCTACTTGATGCACATCAGTAAAATAGAGAGACCTCATGGTTTATAACTTGAGCCATCACAACACAGAATTGCACTTTTTACCCAATTGCTGGAACAGTCTCTTGAATAAAGGGGAAGATAAATTTACAGGGTAATTCTCTGCTTTTCTGCATATATATATATATATATATATATATATATATATATTCCATCCATGGATAATAGGAATTAAATATATATATGAGACTCACATGATTCTCTGGCATTCCTTTTAATATTTTTATGCCAACTAGGAAAATTTAATGGAAAATTACAGAAAACTGGTAGAACTAAGATGGCTAATGACACAAAACTTTTCAGAAGGAGAATTTGGGTCAATCTACTAATCACAAGCTGAATTACTAGGCAAGAGGAATATGGGAAGTATGGTGTTAGAAAGTTACAAATACTGTCATCACATGACCAATCACACAAATGAAGAATATCATATGGTACATATTATTCCCTGATTTATTTATACATGTAAACATAGATAGAAAATACATTCTATACTGGTCAGATAAGTTGATGTTAAGTGAAATGAACCCCAAGATAAGGATTCAAATGTTTTTTTCTTTCTTGCTATTGTTTCTAACATATTTATAAGGTATTTCTTTGTTGCTTTGTATATCCTTCCCCACAGTATAACTCATTTTCACTGTATTTGATGTTGGTATAATTTGTTGAGGGGAAGGGAAAATACAAATTGTTTAAATAAGGCTACAGGTGGACCCATTGCAACAATAAGATGTATAAGATGTTATGTCGAAAATGAACTTTACAACTTTGGTGCGGGGGAGGGGAGGTGCGGGGGGTGGGGGGGTAGGGGGAGATGGGAAGGGATGGGAAGGGGAAACAAAGGAGGAGGCAACAATGCTTGATGAGAAGCACACTCATTACCTTGCCCATGTAATTGTAACCCCTGTACAGTATTTTCACAATAAAAAAAGAAAAAAATACATATGTATATGTTATGTTTAAATATGCATAGACAGTATTATCTTGTTTTGTGTTTCTTCAATCAACATAAAATCTACTGACTCTGCTAACCCTGCAATTTAGTATTTAATTTGTACATATCAGTTGTACATTGTGACTAAGTTAACAGTGAAATGATCACCAGAGGTGCATAACTGTATGTCTATCATTAGGAGTGTGAGTAAATCTTAAATTTTATTCAGGGTAATTATTCTATCATGTTAGTGAACATGTAATGATATATTTGTCTTCACTTGAAAATGAAAGATAACGTGAAGAGTTTTTTTCTGAAATGCAAAATGGATGAAAATAATTTTGTTTTCTAGAATCTCTCATATGTTTCCAAGGAGAGGCCCTCAGGTGAGACTTCATTGCACACAAAGAGGGAAAATCCCTTATTAATTTATGCCACTTGCAGGAAACCTTTCATACAGATCTAACAATCAATCAAAGTGGTTTTACAGTGAGCTCCTTTATATCTAAATTCAACATTTATTGTGACAATATATATGTAACCATAAAATCTACCACTTTAACAAGTTTTAACTGCTTAGATCTGTAGCATCAGGCACATTCATATTTTTATTTCACTGTTACCATCACTCATCAGCTTTTCAAACTAAAACACCATATGACTTAAATAACAAGATCCCATACCTACTTCTCTCAGTCCTGGCAACCACCATCCTGTTTTCTCCTATTCATTTTACCCTGGAAATTTTTTAATGTAGAATCATGCAATTACTGTAATGTCTTTGAAGTTTTTCCATACTGCACATGTGATAGAATTCCATTCCCTAAAAATGAATAATACCTCATTGTATGTGTATACTATATTCCATTTATCCATTCATTAAGATCTGCTTTCACCTCTTGGTCGTTGTGAATAATACTGCTATTTTCCTTGATCTATAAAACTTGTTTGGGTCCCTCCTTTCCATGGGGGAGGGGGTATCATGTGGTTCTCTGAGTTTTTCTGATATTAGGTGCTATTTGGTGGATATTCTTCTAGCTCTTTCATAATTACATTTGAAATGGATGCCTTTATGTTTTGTGTTTCATCTTCCACATTGCCTGGACTACATTGTTTCTGGTTTTCTTTAGAATAATTTTGCCCAACAGGTTCCTTTCTATGCCATTCTGTCCAGGCTTAAAGAAATTGTTTCTATGTATGTTTTTGACACTGTTCATCCACCCCATTTTTTTCTTGGTTAGTTACGATTCTGATCATTGTTACCTTTGTAGGAACGAACTTTCCTCCTTGCATACCTTCAGGCACCATGAGTTCCTTCCTTAAATCACTTAACTGGGCTTCTAATTTGACATTTGACATTCTTATGTATTAAGATTTATACAATCTTCCTTAAGATCAGAGGACCTAGCACTAAATTACTGTCCTCAGCAGCAATTATTCTCTCTGATTATAAGTGAAAATAAAGAGGAAAAAAATACCCTGAGTCTTAGGCTCTTTGGAGAGAAAAGGGGGGATTCAGGAAAGATAAAAACACATGTTTCTGGTTTCAGACTGAATTCAGAGCTGCAAGTAGGTGTCAGATGAAGCATACACACTCACGGTGTTGATAAAAATGGGAAATAATTTGGCTTGGGAAGTCATTGGATCTGGTGTTGATGATGAGAGAAACGGGGGTTGGCACTTTAGGCTTTCTGGAGGTAAGACATAACTTAACACCTTACAAAAATTTGAGTCAGCATAGATACATAAATTCTAGAACATCTGAACCAATCAGAAAATCCTCAAAATGAAATCCCACCTTCTCACAGGAGGATGTGGAAGAGGAGAGAAGAGTATGGTAAGTCTATTTCTTCTCCAAGTGTTTCCAGACTAGATGACAAATTTCAGCCTTCTGAGCTTCAGAAAGAAGGAACCAGTGCAGTGGAATAGAATAAAAACAAAACACAAATATGTCAAGAGGAAATAAGTATTTTGTACTTTTAAAGGAAATTGATGGTTCTATTTTCTTGTGTACATTGCAGATAATTTTCAGAGCTCATGCTCTAATTTTCAAGCTGGAAAGATAATTTCCAACTTGAAATCCTAAGTAAGTATAAATAAAATATTAGCCACACACATGTTCCTTATAGAGTCATATAAATGAGCATGAATATAAAAATATGTACATATAGATATAAACACCCAATCTCAAATCTTGTTTTAACAAAATCTAAACCTTAAAACTTATATTCTATCCAAAATTAAGAATTGAGTCATGAGATTCTAATCACATTTTCACCAGACTAGACATGAAAAAGAAAAGTGCTATCCATTTATTCTAAAAGATTCTTGGGGGGAAAACACTTAATTATAACTCCCCAGACACTACTTTTTCTCCTGACTCACTCAAATTTTTAAAGTGACTAATGCTTTGATGATAGTGAGGGAGAGATTCTAAATAATGAATTTAGTCACCATCTTTTGAAGTCCTTATTGAGGAAAGCAAGCTCTAATGATACAGTAAACACATGGTAATTGAACACAACCCATGGCAATTCAAAGTTTCTGCAAGGGTTGGTTTTCATTGTTGCCTTTTGTTACTCAGAGTCTAAAGACTCTAGTTGATGGGTGGAAGCAAGACAATGTGCTGCAAACAGGGCACAGGACGTTCAGCATGAGGGGAAAGCACATGAGTTATTATATTCTCCAATAGTAACAGGATCAGAACACAGATAAATTGGAGAAAGACAAGAGACCACAGGAACTGAGAAATAGAAGGGCAAAAACACTGAGTACTTGCAGCAAACTGCACATTGTCAGGCACTGAGGGAAAATGGGAAGGCAGAGTGGGATGTTAGAGACAACACAAGTAGACTGTCAACAAAATTGTAAGAGCCCAGAGACAAGTGAAAGCAGAAATCCTGCACAGGAGCTACAATACAGAAAGGAGAAAGCCACCCAGGGGAGTGGACCAAACCTACAGGTTTTAAGTGTTGCTCGTGGATATCAGAGGACGGCCTATTAAATGTGCACATGGAGAGCAGATACCATTCTATGGCAAAAAAAGACACTTCTTTGAAAAGGAGTTTTCCCTTGCTATGTTATTTTCAGGGTCCATATTGACAGTGGATGTTACAAACAAGACCCTGTGATAACGAGAATCTCTGTGAACACTTCTGAGAACTCAAAACCTCCTTGGAGGGGCTCCAAGATTAGCCCGATGCTCATTTATAGTCTTCTAGATTTCCTGTAAAAGTGTAGATCTATGAATATGAAACTTTCAGTCATAATGCAGGATGTATGTGACATGATAGCTCTATCTGACATGAAAACATGGGGAAAGTGAGAATTCCTTCAACCGCCCAGACATGGAGGTTCTAAACAGAAATCAAGTGAATCGTGAGCACCGGGTTCAGAATGTTGGATTTGT
Source organism: Dipodomys spectabilis (assembly GCF_019054845.1). NCBI lineage: Eukaryota > Metazoa > Chordata > Mammalia > Rodentia > Heteromyidae > Dipodomys > Dipodomys spectabilis. Next base: position 6,726,570 of record NW_024870728.1, read on the forward strand.
AGACTCGTTTTTCACTGTAGTACTCTTGTGGTACAAGCTTACACTGAAACATGAGAATTCATTATTAAAACAGAGATCATTCTTGGAATATCTCTAACTATTCAGTTAACTGTTTTAAGGCAAATAAAAGCTGAAATGCTTCTATTTGGCGTCTAGTTTCTTCTACTTAACAACCCCCTATTCAAAAGGTTGGGTCATATACAGGTATGTGCAATGATAATTCATATATTTCTCTTAATCCTGTGCTATGTCACCACCATTCTGCCACAAACTACCTTGGGGACGTTTGATGAGAGAAAAAACAAGAGAAAGGGAAAGCTGGAAAGAGTGGATGTGAACAAAAGAAGAAACTATACTGCAGCACCAGGTCACAGGTCTTCAGGCACAGTGATGCTAATCTGGGGCAATCGCTTTGATTTGTTCAAATTTAGTCCAATATGAACATTGCATGTCAGAAACGTCAAATCCCCATCAGCACTTACTAATATGAGACAAGGACATCTCTAATACTTCAATAAACTGAAACATCAGAACCACCAGAACCTTTATGTAATGCAAATCCCATAATATGGCTTTGTGTTAATTTTTTCTACAGCTATCCAGAGAACCCATAGGGCTAGGAACAATGGCTCGAGCTTGTAATTCCAGCTCCTTGGGAGAAAGAGATGTGGAGGAATGTGGTTTGAGGCCAGCCTGGGGAAAAAAGTGTTGAGAGGATGTATCTCAACAAATAATCCAGGTGTAGGGATGTGTATTTATAATCCCTGCTACAGAGGAGGCATGTGTAGGATAACTAGAGTCTGAGTCTCATCCAGGGTGAAAACCCCATCTGAAAAATAAAAAGCAAGACGGTTGGGGAAAAAGCAATTGTTTAGCAAGCTCAACTTGAGTTCATACCCAAGTAACACACACACACACACACACACACACACACACACACACACACACACACACACACACACACACACACACACACACCTAGCGATGGATTTCCAAAATAAGCACCTGGAAACCATTGCGAAGTGTATAGCTACAACAGTACTGAACACCTACTATGTCCTCAACATTGAACTTACTGCATGCACTTCCATCTGACAGCAGTTACACCCTCACAGAAATTCTACCATGGCCCATGCCCTTTATTGAAACTCTAAGCAGTTAGTCCTCATGACTTCAATCTTCCTCACACATGAGGCTTGTGATATGACACATATCTATGACCTAGACAAAGACTTAAAATAAGTGGCTTAAAGGAGAAAACATGTAGAAAAAAAAATAAGATGCTTCCTTAGATGATGCTGTTTATATGTTGAATCTCTTAGGTTTCCTACCAGATAGCAGTGTCTTCTCAGATGTAGGTCAAACCAGACAACATTCAAATGGCATCAGCAGGGCAAACGGTCTGCGGAAGCAAGGTTGCATGGACTCCAGCACTCTCCTGTGCTCCTCAAGCATCCATGGAGAGCTGGCTGCCCAGTGCAGCTACCATTGCTATAGAGACGGACTCCTGCGAGTACTCCATCTGCTCCCAAATGGGACAGCTTGGAAAGCTCTCCCGGGTCTTAAGAAGAAATGAAGGAAAGGAATGGTTCATCTGGTTAGGAAGTCTGATCGGACTAGGCAGGTCTTTCAGCAGATTTCAAGCATATGCATGCAGCAAATCTCAGTTCAAAGGAGGAAACATCTTTTATTAATTGAAAAATAATCCAAATTTCAGCCAGTTACTTTGAAAGCATACATGTTAACCAAGCACTGCAACATTTTCATGTTAAATTTAGTAAATTCACTTTGTTCCAATGGTCAGTCCACATTTTCTAGAACAATTAATACTAACTTGTGAATGAAATTAATGATTCGTTTAATAGCTCATCTATGGGAACACAGCAAAGACAGATTATCATTATGAGTTCACATGCAATGTTGGTGTATCATCCAGGCTGAAAAGAAGGCACTTTTCTGCAACTGTACGTTAGCCATTGTTCTTCATCTTATTACTAAAGGCTGATAGTCATCTTGGACATGCACAAAGTAAATTTCACTTTTATACACATTCATTTACCCAATATTAGAGACTTAAATAAAATCCACTGTAGAACATTTTTAAAAACCAGTAAAAATATATTTTGTTTCTTACCAGGAAACTGAATATCCCAAAAGGAAATTGAACTATTGAACAATGACATCTGCAGAGTCATGAGTGGGAATGCCATTAGATTGTGATTTTTTTGACGAATTAGAATAAGGTTTTGATCACTTATTTATAAATTAAGTCTCACAGTTTCTGAGTCATGCAAAGCTTATTTTGCATAAAATTGAAATTCTATGATCCAATGAATGTGCCAACCAATGTGGTAAGTTGAAATGAAGAATTTCCTAAGGAAAGGGAGTATCTGAGTTGAATTGTCTTCAACAGCCTAACTATTGAAACACTTCAATACAGAAATTGTCTAATCCTGTTACTCAAAGTGGCAATTCCACATGTCAAATATCTAAACAAAAATCCCTGAACCAGTTGTTCTATGGCTACCTGACTTTTGCACTGGGTCAGAAAAGAGAGCGAGGAGCCTGTGAAATACCTGTAAAGATCTTTGTTGACTCAGATGAAAAAAAGGATGTTGAAGAGATTAAATTCCATATGGAATTCACAATGCATTCAGTTGGTCAGTCCTCTTCCCCTTCTACTTCAGGTCTCCATTGGCTTCCATCCTTTCCACCACCCCATGCCTTTCCACCACCCCACCATCAAAACAGGTAATCGCCATCTTCCAGAATTCCGATGACACATCATCTACTTCCTGCTAAACTGATAATAGCTGGTAACTATATTTCTACAGCATCTTTCTACAAGATATATTTGAAGTTGTTAGCTGAAGCCTTGACTTTTGAGGTGCTAATGATATTAACAAAGAGTATATTCAGGGCTCCTTGCAGAAGAGTCTGAACGTTTGGAGCTAGGCGTGGGAACGGAGGAGGTTGTCAGTCCCTCTGATGTTGACACATGCAAGACCCTCTGTTCTATTTAAATTCAGTATTGGACCATTCCTTACCTTGCATACAATGTGTGATTAAGATATCAAATGTAGTAGTTTTTTATATAATGAGTTTATTTTCAAATCATTTGAGGAATAGTTTCTGAACATCTTTACAAGTGCAGCTTACATGTTACATTTTATTTCCTCATTCTCTGAAAATTCACAATCTGCTTATGACTTAATGGAGCTTAGCCTGTTTAATGGGAAAGAAAATCAGAATGACAGGGCTTAGGATAAACAGGCACTGACAGGCAAGGACCACATCATTGGCTTAACAGTTTTACAAATATCGAAGTGAAAGACTAAAGGAGAAGAGCAGCCAACTAGGAAGCAATGTGAAAGACACCAATTTTATGAGATTTTATTTTGAACAAATATACTTGAACTTCTTTAAGAATCAAAACACTAGCAAAGCACTCTAAGTAAGGTTTAAATACACCAACACTGTCTAAGCCAAGATTCAGCTGTCTCAAAATCATATTACCCAATCAAAGTTTAGTAATGTGACTGAGAAGCAGAAACAAGAAAGAGCCAAGGACAAAGTAACCTTCAGAACCACATTCCCAGTGGCCTACTTCCTCCAGCCAGGCCCCGCCTCCCAAGGCTTCTACCACCTCCCAAAATTGCACCACCAGCTGTGGATCCAGTATTGAGCACAGCATCCTGTGGGGACTGTGCATACTCAGACAATCACAAAGGGCTTTGGCTTCCAAGCGTCTCTGGCATATTTGACTTATTGATTGATACTTAGAACATTTATTTTTGAACTATCAATCAGAGATGCGATTCAGTAATCTTGTGTGCAAATAAACAATGGAGAATTAAGGGTATAAAAACATTTTCCCAGGAGCATTTCAAAGCAAAAAGAAGACATTGACAACAAGAGAGAACAATGGAGTATGACAGTTGAATAATTTTACTGAAAAATAAAATTTGGACAGCACTATTTCATTTATATTTGAAGTAAAAACATTTACTGAGAAGGCAATATTTTTTAAACTCCTTAAAAATAGAGAGAGCTGTTTTTAATCAATCCTCAACTGCATAAAAAATAAACATAAGCTGTTGATGTTTACTTATAAGGCAAAATGTATAAGATGGATAAAATATCAGTTGTCATTTAAGCTATCATTTACTACTCTACATATTCATCTTGGCAATTAATCCCATAACAGTGTGGAGAGCACCCAATTACTGATGTCAACCAAAGCATCAAAGTGACATGTAAGCTTTCATTTGTATTTATGACTAGACATGACCATGAAATCTCTGACATCAAGAATATTTGCAGTTGGCTAGGTGCTAATGGTATGTACAATTAATAACTTGTAAGAAAATACTAAAACCTAAACAAAATAAAAGAAAATCAATTAAATTTCCAACAGAAATACAAAACAGGCATCTCCCCCCAAAAAATATATAGATGGAAATAACCACATGAAAAAGTGTTCCACATAAGATAGTATCAGAAAGTTGCAAGTTAGAATAACAATTAGACATTATGCATATGTATTAGGGTGATGGAAGATTTTGACTGTGGAAAACAATGGAAGCTGCTGGTAAGATTGGAGAGTCTAGGATCTCTCAAATGTAGCAGGCAGGACTGAAAATTGGTAATGTCTTCTTATAAGAAGGTTGAGGTTTCTTTCACAGGTAAACATAGTCTAGGTGTAGTAGAAAACCTTCTTAATCCACACAGTCAGGAGACAGAGGCAAGAGGTTTGCAAGTTCAAGAATAGCTTGAGTCATATAATGAAATTCTCTCAAAAAGAGAAAAGAAGAAAAGAAAAATAGAGAAATATCCTAGTATAGAATATAGCAACTGTGCCTCTTTGAAATTAACAGAGGACCCTGTACACAAATGCTTTTTGTAATTTATTGATAATCTCTAAAACCTGAAGCAGCCAAGCTTTCAGTAGCTTGAATAGACAGACTGTGTTACATCCATAATATGGAATATTAATCATTGATTTTAAGGGATTATTCTTTGTCGGTTGTGGGCCTTGAACTCTGAGCCTGGGCACTGTCCTTCAGCTCTTCAGCTCAAGACTAGCACTCTACCACTTGAGCCACAGTGACACTTCTTGATTTTTCTGCTTACATGGTGCCTAGGAATTGAACCCAGGGCCTCATGCATGCAAGGCAAGCACTCTACCACTGAGCCACATTCCCAGCCCATAATCATTGATTTTAAAAGAGTCCTAGCAAGCCACAAAATGATATGAAGGAGGCTTAAATGTTGTTGTAAAAAAATGCTTAACGTAAACAATTTAGGGGAAGAAAATGTCAATTGGGGGACTTATTATTTCAGAATCAGTGCAAGATCAGATCACTGACACCACAATTCTAGCTCATGGCAAGGCTGAAAATCATGAAGGAAATAAGTGACAGAAGAATGCTCCTCAACTAGACTAGCCCAGGCAGCAGAGAGAATCAGGACAAGATATATTCCCATAGGCCATACCCCAGTGGCTCCTCCCACTGAGCTGAAAGTTTCCATCAGCTCCCACAAGGTCATCAAATTATGAATTTATCAGTGTGGTAATCCATTTATTAGCTTTGAGCCCTCAAGGTCCAATCAGATCTCAAAGATCGGCTCCACCAGCTGAGGACCCAGCCTTTGGGGGAATTTCATAGCCATGTCACAGCACGAAATGAAAAAGTCAATGTGAAAAGTTTCCATACAATATTATTTCAATGACCAGACTTCCTGAAAAACACAAAACTAGAGAGATAATAAGGTGATCAGTTTTATGATAAATACGTGAGTCAAGGGTTGGAATGGATAGACCAAGAGAAAAATTTTTAGGGTAGTGATAGACTCTGTTTGATTCCTTAATTTTAAGTATGAGACATTATGCCCTAGAGCCATTCAGCATGAAGATACAGATTTTCAAAAGTATAATGATCATGTAAGAGATCAATACTTTCTAATAAGGAATTCAGACAATAACAGGAGAAACTTTCTGCTTTATAAATGTATGAAAGAACTTCACTGAACGGACCAGGGCAGGGGGAGCGAGGTGGGGGCTGGGGGAAGAAGAATATAATGACTTCAGTATGTTAGAAAGGACTAAACACCAAACTCTCGTCTCTGGTTGATAACTTGATTCCTATTGGAGCATAAGTGAACAAAATTGTTGCTGCTATACATGTATACTGAAAAGCAAGAATAGGTAAACGTGCCATCTTTTGAATTTGTAAAGAGAAAGAGTCAAGAAGGATGGTGTGGTCTTGCATGAGATTTGGAGAAGTCATCAGTACAAACTCATGTTTAGAAAATTGTATGTGTGTGTGCATGCACATGCTTGTGTGGTTCCATATAGAAATATGTATCCACACAAATGAATATAAACCATACCTTACTTTTCTCAGCTAAGAAGACCTAAAGTAAATGATAGCTCACCCACTTCACCAGAAGTGCCTCAAATATTCAGATCTTAGCTGTAATATAATAGTTCAAGAAAGGAACCCAGGTTGTTTGGGTAAATGCCTGTGTGCAAGAAAAGTAAGAATTGCCAAGGAAGATGATGGAGGACTACTAGTGACCATGAATTTTCATGGAACCTTTCAAGATTGTTGTCCCATAGAGCAGAATATGAAGATATGAGAGCTGACGGTTTGGGAAAGCAAACATGTTTGGATCCCTTTTTCCAAGTTGAAAACCTAGGTCTTATATTACTATTGTGGCTTTTGTGAAAATGTTTGAGTGTTTTCTATGCTTAAAAAAGTGATATTGTTTAGGTGATGCAGAGTAAGAAGATTGGGCACAGAAGGCAATATATTCCTAAAGGCATGAGGAGAGCAGATAATTTGATATGAACAGTGTGTGACTTTGTTTCCCTTTTCTGTTTACATCCCATCTCACTCCTTTGGAAAAGAGAAAAATCTCAAAAGCAAGCCCTCTGTATTGCAGGGAATGGGGGCTAAATAATACGAGTCACAGGAAGAAGAGAGGCTCCCTGTTTATCCACTGAGAGTTTGTGAAGTGTCCCTTAATGCTCTGATATCTAAATTCATATAGGACAAAGTCACATGTTACTTATTATCTACACTAATTGGGCAAAATTAGTGTATGAGGTCTCTGTGTACTCCTGAAAGTAGTCATTTTATACATATGATGCACTCTTTCCCAGTGAGCTCATGAGGACACAATGCTCTGAACACAGGGAAAAAGTCATGACAGTAATCATGGTGTACCCTTCCCAAAATACGTCTTCCTGTGTGATTCATTTGGTAAACAATGGTAAGGATAATGTATTTGCGGCTGGAAATTTGTTCCCCTTTTCCTGCACATTTCTTTGAGAAATCATCCCATCCACACAGATGGGTATTTTGTTTCATGTTATTTCTACAACCATTAGATGAGAGCCAAATGCTATCAATCATAGCACCATAGCTCCTTTCCAACTGTGATTGGTTCAAGAGATCAATGTATAGCACAACCAGGACCAATCAGAGAACTGCAGCTTCATTTGTTGTCCCTAAGAGTTGCTGAGTTTCTCTTCATCTTAGATTTATTTTACATGATAATATATAATCTTGAGATTCTCCATAATGTCCTCTTATTATGAGAGAGTATGAAGTTAGCCTGGAAAAGGAAATCTGAAATGGAAAGAAAAATACCTTGCATAATGCCATCTTGATTTAGCCACTGAAGGAATTCTGTTTCAGCTTCCAGGGAATAGGCTATGTTAGAGAAAGTCTATAGCTGTAATTTTATTTGTTTCTGTTTGTTTATGCCACAACTGAGTCTTGCACCCTGAGATTTTTCACTCAAGACTGGCACTCTACCACTTGAGCCACAGCTCCACTTCAAATGTTTTGTTGGTTAATAGGAGATAAGAGTCTTGCAGGCTTTCCTTCATGGGTTGGCTTAGAACCACAATTCTCAGGTCTCAGCCTACTAAATAGCTAGGATTACGGATGTGAGCTGCCAGCACCTGTCTAACGTCTATGGTTTTGTTTTTATGTTGCAGTTATTTTAGTATGTTGCGTTTGTTTTGGCTTTGCTTGAGCCAATTTGAGTTTAGTTTGTCACTGGCAACTAAAACTATCCTGATAAAAACATGTGTTTTGCTCGAAAATCTGACTTCAATAAGCAGGATAACAAAAGCTCTTTTAAAAGGATAATTATAGAAAAATAAACCTCAGAACTGATGCTGTAGCTAGTCATTACAGCTGACACCTCTCCTAATAGAAGAACTAATTATGTAAGTACTTTAATATCATATCTCTCAATATAAACTTGAAGAGGTCAAAGAGATAAGGGTATGTAAATGTGAAAATCCTTTGTAAAACATGAAATGCTATAGAATATGTCATGAGCATACTCTATCACTTTTGTTATGTTCCCAGTCCTTTGTTTTCCTTTTGTCCCTTAAACAAGAGACTAACTTTATTCAGGCTGACCAAACTCATGTCAACAGGTAAACATTACTTAGCTAGGATTATAGGTATACATCACCATGCCCAGCTCAGAAACATTCATTTTGGTTATTTCTATCATATATCCCACGAGACTTTGCACATTTATGTTTGTTGTAATTGTGCAAAGGAAATGGAATTCCAACAAGGATCAAGTTTCTCTCTCAACATTTTCCCTGTTCTTGTGGAAAAGGCTCCGTATTTATTCATGTGAGACAGATGAGAACAAATAGAAAGGACTGTTAATCACAAGTGGATATGTGGATAACTTGGAGCCAAGAGAATCTACTGAATTTTTCTGTGTTCTGCTCTTTGAAGCATACCTCAATAGCTCATCAGTGTCCAACAAATATCTGGGAAATTAACACATCCCATAAAGTCAGATAATAGCACCCTAAGTCATAACTGTACATCAGGGAGTATACACAGTCTTTCACTGGAATAAGCATTCTATTTACATATTTGCTTCATTTTTATGGCCTTTTGATGGTACAATGGTTTGAATGTAGGACCTTACACTTCCAAGGCCAGCCATGACCTCAGACATTTTTGCTGTAGTTATTTTTCATATCGATCTCATACTTCTTGTCTGCCGTTAGATTTGAACCTGAATCCTCCAATCTATGTCACTCATGTAGTTGGATTCAGTCACCTGCCCCATATCCACCTTGTTCTTTGAGATAATGTTTGTCCAAACTGGCCTTGAACTATGATTTGTATCACTGCCATACAAGTAACTGGGATTACAAGTATGAGCCGATACTCTAAGCCATAGTTGTAAATTTTTATCTTAGTAATGTTAGCAGATTTGTCTAATGATTTCTGTTTCTGTCTATACCTTTTAAACCTCCATGTGTAATTTTTCTATTTTTTCACTGATAAGGTTAAAAATACTTCCATGTTTTCCACAATTTAACACATATAAACTCACTTTGTCTCATCCTAATGTCATTTTAAACTACTTTTGTATGCTTCTGTATATTTCATTTGTTCCTTATATTTACATAAAATATTTACATAAAAGATTTTACTTTTTGCAAGTCCATAGATTGTTACTAGGTGTTGAACTCCAAGCATTATGCTTGCTTGGTAGGTATACTACCACAGATTCCTGTCTCCATTCTTTCATGTACACTGGTTCTTTTTTAGGTAAATTACTGCTTTCTTCCCAGGTATGCAGCTAGACTGTGAACCTGCCATTTATCCTTGCCAGGAAACCAGGATGACAGCTCACACCACTGCATCCAGTTATAAGCCAAAGGAAGATCTCATGAACTTTTCTGTCCAGGTTGGCTACAAACCAGGATCCTATCTCCCAAGGCATGAGCCATTGGTACTTGGAAGCATTTTTTTATAACTAGATGAAATGTTTATTTAAAATGCTTTTTATACAAACAAACAATTCTTATAGCTTTCTAGTGGTAGCCAACTTCATAAAAAATACATTACGGTTAGCTGTATCATGCATTCCAGCTACCTGATTAGTTGTTGCCATTTCTCTCTTTCTTTTCTTCCCAAGTAGATATGGCTCTAGAGAGAATTTCTCATCTTCATAGTTTGTACACTGCTTTTTTTTTTTTCAAACAAGAGTGATACCTTGTGGTCAGATTCAGTGTTCTCATAATGCAGAACTTTCTGGCATTGTCAGTTCTTAAGAAATCTCTGGATTCTTTCACATCCTCATCTTCAAATGTTGAATTAGATCGTAGCACCCAAAGTTTATCAAATTCTGAAGCACTAACACCATTCTTTAATATCATCCAAACACTGGCTGGATACTACAACATCGTGAGTGTTCATTATTTTGACATGTCTCCCAACTTTTTCAAGTCTACTTTGTATGTTTCCAAAATTTCAGTTATGAATATTTCAATTCAACTTTTACATAAATTTATAGTGTGGTCTTAATGATTTATTTATACAGGGCAAACACAATTTAAAGCCTTCTCTTGAAGTTACTGTCAAGCTGCTAACATGTACTCCTTTATCTATTTTTACAGAAAAGTAATCTTTCTCAATAAGATAAATGCCACACTTAAGTAATTCAATGCACTTTTCTCTACAACCATGCACAGCTGTAAATGTACTTGTAGTGTTTATCTGTCTCCTCCAGAGTCTTTATGCTCAACTTGAAAGATTGACAATAGTACCACCTGAGCCTTGTCTCACCAATAGTCAATACTCAGCTTGATTTTTGAGCTTACAGACACTGAAAATCAAGCCTATAACCAACCATGTTGTGCCTGTGAGACAGGAGGCTAAGATATTGAATAAAAAAGTCTTTATCACACAGAAATTCAAAATCCAGAGAGCTTTTAAATGTCTTTAAATCAGAACAAAAAACGATGTCAAATCTCAGAAACTCTGATGAGAATATAGATGATTATAAACACATGGAAGAAAATCCCTGATGGGATTCAGGTTTTTGCCAGCATATACAAATAGGGGAATCAAGTTCTCTTCCCACTGCCACTCATACTTTTCCCAGAAAGTAAATATTAGGCCATGATCCATGGATTATTTATGTATGTAGATCTTTTAGTTGAAGATACTCCTTTAACTAAATTAAATAAATGAAATAATATGAACAAATGAAAGCTCTCATCTATGTTGTTAGTTTGAAGTTAATCTACAGAATATTAAAACAATTGAATAACAAAGTACCTTGTTTTGTATTAGAAAATACAAGAGCAGTCTTGCATAAGGGCCTCTTTCATAATACACAGCATATTTAAGGGTCTACTTCTATCATTAAGCTAATGTTTTCAAGAAATATCTAGCCAGGCACCAGTGGCTCATGCCTGTAATCCTAGCTACTCAAGATGCTGAGATCTGAGGATTGTGGTTCAAAGACAGCCCAGGCAGGAAAGTCCGTAAGATTCTTATCTCCAATTAACCACCAGGACACCAGAAGACCCACTGTGGTCCAAGTGGTAGAGTGCTCACTTTGAGTTGAAGAGCTCAGGGACAGCACCCAGGTCCAGAGTTCAAGCCCCACATCCAAAAGAAAGAAAAAAAAGAAATATTTATATAAGACATTACCTTCTCCTTCAGTAAGGTGCCTGATTAATAGCAAATGCTCTAGAATTTGCCACTAGATGGTTGAATGAATAAGTGAAATGCTACTGTCAACATTCCTGATATTTTAAGCTAAATTTTGTCTATATTTTTACATCTAGTCTCAGTCTAGAATTTTACTAAATTGACATTCTGCACAGAGGCTAACATGCTAATGGGCTTGAGTAAACATTTCAGAATGTTTTTCAGAATGTGAATGCCACAGTGAAGTAAAAGTTAAAAACCCCAAGCACCTGCATCACGTTATACAGAATATACTTTTCTATATTTCACTAGCAATAAAAAAGGGAAAGCAATGTTTTAAAAGTCTCATCTTTAAACAAATCAAATATGAGAGCTTCACTGGGGTTCTATTTAAAAAGGAAATTGTCTTCTGTGACCTTTGCAAAGTCCATGAGAGGTAAATATACTCAAGGTATCAGAAAGATTAAAGGTGAGTGTACGGAGAATTAAGACTACTGGCAAAACATCATTTTACTTTCAAACTTCGTTTCTTAAAGAGACCATTTCACTTCAACTTAGAGAATATTGAATTACAGAAGACCGTACTTGTCATTGACTAGCACAGAGGTCACAGAATGCAAAGCACAATGACACGTAAATATGGCATATTTAGAGAGAGGAAATTTAAAAGATAATCAGTCAGTCTGACCTTTTAAAATGCTTATTCATTTTACATATTTTAAAAACACCAATGGATATTTATTTCTTTTTTGCATTCAGGTTGAATATTTATAATAAGTAGAAGACAAGAGGACACCTCCTTTGTAGCAAATTTCCTACATTGGAAATGTTGATAGAATTTATAATTCTTCAAGTTGACACATAGGCACACACATATACACACACACACACACACACACACACACACACACAGAAACTAGCAAAGAATAAGAAGTTTTAATTCTCTAAACTAAAATCATAGCAAGATCTGTCTCCTCTTCCAGCCAAAAGCTTCTTGGGAAAGAAATGTTTTCTCATTCCCTATGCTGTCTATAATTCATTCATTCAATGAATATTTATTTTGGATCTAATCTAAGCCAGAAATTATTGTATGAGCTTCAAAATCAGCAGTAGCATAATAGATAAAAATTCCTTAGACATAAATATTGTACATTCTGGAGTTGTCAAGTGAGATAATAAACATCATGAATAAGTAAATCACACATTGCTTCCCTGAACAAAAAAATAATCATAGTATGTTGAAATTTTGAGTAAGGGAGCAACTATTAAGGAAATGATTAGAAGATGAACAAAGAATGGATAAAGGTATAAGATTTATCCACAGGAATATTCAGTACAGTGCTGCATGCAGCCAGAAGAGCCAGCACAGAGGTCTTGATGTAGGGAACAGTAGAATGACAATTCTATGAATGTAGGACTTGAACAAGAAGAGTGACTGGAAATGAGGCAGAGGTGTAGCAGGTCCAGAACACCAACAGCCTTGCTAGTCACCAGCTTTCTAAGGTTTTAAGTTGAGGAATGATACAATTCAACTGAAAACTTTAAACACTTTACAATTTAATTCATATCAAGATACCTCTGTATGCCTATTATGTTTTGTTCCCTGTGTCATTATTTTTCACAGACATTGCTTCATGAGAAACCTCTCTCAGCTGGGCACTGGTGGCTCATGCTTGTAGATCAGGAGGCTGGAATCTGAGAATCACAGTTCAAAGCCAGTCCAAGAAGGAAAATCCATGAGACTGTTATCATCAATGAACTCCCAGAAAACCGTAAGAGCTGTGGCTCAAAGTGGTAGAGTGCTAGCCTTGAGTAAACAGAGGTCAGGGACAGCACTGAGATGCGTTCAAGCCACAACTGACAAAATAAAAAGAAGCTTCTCTCAATTCTCCTTCCAGAAAATCCAAACTGATACACCAACCCACCAACAGAATACCCACATGCATATAACAAAAATGGGCCACCTTTAATAATTTCTAACTTCTGGAAAATCTCCATAGAAAACTTTACATATTTGAACTAATATCTTTGCATGAAGACATACCTGTCAAACCATCAGGATAAACCATATTATATTCAACTATATTTTGTTTGATTTATTAATTCCAACTATTATATATGTATTTCTATTTATACTCTAGCTAGCTTTTGGGCCTAAATATTTGAGGTTATCACGTAACCGAGAGAAAAGGAAAAGCATTATTAATAACCATGGCATTATAAATGGAACTCAAGCACACTCCATTGTCCATTGTCATATTTTACAGATGTTTTACATTCTACCAGCCATTTCTCCATGCATGAAAAATACCTGGACAATCAGCCACACCAGTGTCTAGGGAAAATAGGATACAAACAAGACCCAGGATGCCTTTTTTTGAATTAACAAATCTGAAGCTGCTAGCGATTACGTTGCATAGCATACTGTGATAGGTGCAATTAAGTATCTAGAAGATATATGAATTGCAGAATTGAGAAAGGAACAAGAACAGCAACAAAAAAATCCAAAGAAAGAAACAGAAAAAAAGAGGGTTATATTCTGGCTGGGAAGAGCAGTTATGAATGAGGCAACCAATTAGTGAATGACATGGGAGGGCGCTGGACCCTCAGCAAGAGTCACTACACAGCCAGCTGTGAAGATCATCCCCCTGGATTAACGTCACACCCATGCTGAGGTCAGCAGAAGGTGCTGACTTCCTTGGTCACATGCACAACAGATGTGCACATGCTCCGCCTCCTTGAAGAACACAGAGGTCAACCGGACCCTCCAAGCAACACTTTTATTTTGCTCCAAATCTGGAGATTCCCACTCGTAAGCCGAGGGGCAGGGTGGGCTTCAGAAAGCAGGAATGATACCTTTTCTGGAACACACTTACATTAGCGTCTTTATTTATCATCTCAGGAACGCAAAGGAATTTGTTTCACAGACGATTTGAGTCCTTTCCAGGAAAGGTTGCAGGTAATGGTAGCATTTTGCTGACCGCAGTAGAACTTTCTCAGACATGAGCACTTACTTATCTCACATTAAATGAATTAAGATTTGAAACGTATGCATTAAAGCAACCAGATAGCTTCAGTAACTGTTGGATAGCCAGCCATGATTCTAGTAGCATCTTTACCAAGGTCCCTGTCATCACCCTAGCAGGAATATGAGACAAAAGCACTTCTCCAGAATCTTCTTTATCCTTGCAATCATTGTCCCAGTCTACATCCAAGTCTGAAATCCTATGACCATTAGTATTGTTCACAAAATATCCAATGAGTATTTCTTCTCATGGAGAACAGCGAATGGTGCAAACTAAGGTGCCACAATTCCATAGCAGCCCACTGGTCTCCAGCATAGGAGACAGGGACTATAACTGGTATTTTCCAAAGGAATGGCTGCATTTCCTTCACAGAAGCTTCCCTTACACCCAGCTGCTATATGAAATCATTCAGGGGCACAGTTAGGAGCAGGGAGCTTTTAAGTCTTAATATACCAGATTGCTTGCAATTAACCGTATTCCATTAAGCTCTGAACAACTTTGAGAAGTCCAGTATTCTTGGCTAAAATCTGAGGCAAATTGCTAGCATGTTACCAAAAAATGTCTCAGGGTCACAACACTAAAATCACATGTAATCCTGCCCCCATTCTACCCCATGGGGCAGTAAAACCAGGTTGGATTTTTCCATATCCTTGATCAAGATGCCAGAAAAATGAGTCTCTGCCTCTTGCTGGTATGAGACTCCTGATTGACTATGTACTTTTCTAGATAGTATTACCAATGATAGAACCAACGAGATTATATGAATAAACTTCTACAGCATTTATTACATATGCTGAATTAGCCAAGACCCAAAAAAGCAGCGTATCGTTCATATAACAAAACTTTTTCTTTGGCTCAGTTTTCCAATATCCCGACTCAGCCCCAATATTATGGGGTTCAGTTACTAAATAACAGTATGACATTATCTATGGATATTTATCTGGAATATACATCACCTCAGTTTTAAGAAAAGTAGCAGGAAGGGGCTGGGCACAGTGGTCACATGTATAATCCCAGTACTTGGAGGCAGAAATCAGGAGATTCACATTTACAGGCCAGCTGAGACAAAAGGTTACTGAGACTGCATCTCACCAAATAAACTAGGCACAGTGGGGACACATCTAGAAGAGCTCTTCAGTCCCTTCTTTTTTCCTTTGCACCGAACTTTGCTTGATACATCAGCCTATTAGACAGCTCTTGCTTTTCTTACACCATGAATATAAAGACAGAACTTGGAGACTCCACTCTACAAGTGGAGTACCTGTGGTAAAGAAACAACACAAAAAATTTCACCCCTTGAAGGAACAGATTTTTGCCAATTATGATCAATTACAAAATGACAGAAAAGGAATGATGGTCTAAAAATTGCCAAGAAAACTTCAAACCCTCTTTTCTGACTTGTTCTATCATAAAAGTAAAATAACCATTTGTTGCAGCTTCCATGTTCTTCTGTTAAAGGCAAACCCCACAAGCTAAAACCAGTGCAGACGTCTCTCTCTGTCCCTCTTTGCCTATCATAGATAGTGTGAATGATAGTCTTGACACTCAGCCTAAAGGACATGCCTACAATGAGACAAATCTTTAAAACTCACAGAGAATTTTGCTGGTATGGAGAAGATTTTATTTTACTAGGTCTAAGAAATGCACACACCAAGATGTATTGATAAATGTAGTCTTGTACTTGCCTCTTTGTTTATCCCTGGACAAGTCATCCACAAGCCCTTCTCTGGAATATGTCTGTGTTGGCACAGCATATATCTGTTTTCCTATTGTGTTTATTGTGTGTTAAACTGTGTCATTCCCAAAAGAAGCCCTAGCATCTGAATAGGAGCTTCTGTGGTAATAAAAATCATTGCAGATGCAATCATGTTACAACAAAGTCTTGTGGGACTAAGGTGAGACCAAATCTTATGTCTGGTTCCTCTGAAGGAGAGAGAGATACAAAGACACCAGGATGGAAGAATCCATGAGAAGATGAAGGCAGAGAGGCAGAGAGTAATGCCGTGGCGGTCAGTGTTGCTAAGGGCAACTACAGTCCACCAGAAGCTAAAAGGGGGAAGAAGGACTCCCCTCAAGACCTTCAGAAGGTGCTATCCTTGACAGTATCTTGGCATCAACAGAAAAAATGAGTTTCTATTGTGTCAAGTTATCTATTTTGTGGTAGCTTGTTAAAACAGTTCTAGGAAAATCATGAAACATGAGTATGCACATACCAAATGATCAAAAAATATTTTCCTACAGAGATGTAAGAAAAAGATAAATGAGTAAACAACCCATAGAGTATACTATAGATTGCATCTGTAATCAATGTTTTAACGGTATCTGTATATATGTATGTATGTGCAGATAAATATATGCATATGTGGTAAGATAGATAAATAAGCCTGGAACTTGTGGCTCATGTCTATAGTTCTAGCTACTCAGAAAGCTGAGATCTGAGGATCATGGTTTGAAGCTAGCTCAGGCAGCAAAGTCCATGAGACACTCATCTCCAATTAACCACCAAAAGGCCAGAAGTGGAGCTGTAGTTCAAGTCATAGGATGATAGCCTTGAGCCAAACAAAACAAAACAAAACTCTGTGTGACTAAATTTTCTAAGATTACAGAGATCAATTCCATTCATTTTCAAAGAAAAAAAATCACTTAACAAGGATAGAGGAAAAAGAACAACCAATAGATACATTATCTATTTCACTTTATTTTTATCTGCATATTCACTAACACTGGAAATTCTAAGAGTAATGTACATTTTGTAAGTGCTTTACACTACCACTCTGAGCAATTGTAGCCAAATTGTTATAAAGAATACAGCCTAAATCTCATGATACATTCTGATCTTTTTATAAGCTATTATATCTCATATTTTTATATTGTTCCTCTCCTTCAGAGGTTAAAATATTAATGGATGCAAGGAGAGACCTGACATTAATTTTTAATTGGTTTGAAAACTCAGGAAACTTTATGTCTCCTCATTTGCTGACATTTGCATAATGGCTTTCTTTTGTTCCTTTTATTCCCAGATAATTGGTTAGAATATCTCTGTTAAACAAATAATCTTTCTGAAAGACCCTTGGACTTAATTATAATTTTTGGTAAAATAAGACTTCATAGCAAAGTACCAGAATGTCAGTGTTCCCCTGTCTGAGACATTAGTCTAGAATTTAAGGCTTGAAATTTTTTTTTTTACATCAGTTACATTTTATAAGGCTTGAAAATTTGACATGAGAAATAAGTCTTATTGCAGCTCATTTGACAGAAGTTACAGAAATGGCATGTGTCAGGCCAGGTCTGCTAATGAAGCCTATGAAGTCACCAGCATCCATGGGAGGTGGTGTGGAAGTATTGGAGTGGATTATTGATAGATTCCATTGGAAAAACGTACTCTACTTTTCTGACATTCAAGTTTGGGACAACCCACAGATCCCAACATAAGAAAGTGCAGCTATCTAAAATACACTCTAGAATCAGAGGCTTCAATAGCTGCTATTTATTATTTTATCAGGCTCATTATTAAAATTCTGAACCGTGTTTGTATAGCTTGGAATAAATGTGTCATTAGTTTGTGTTTCATGTTATCTGTTCATTTTAGATTGTTTTTGCCTTTGTATTTTTCTCATGCCAACCTTCTCGTGAAAAATACCACATCCTTTGCCTTTAGCAATTTTCCTCTTGAAGCACTTTGATCATTTTGTTCGCAAATTTTGTTGTTTTCTAGTCCTAATATTTTTCTCTCATTTTGTACTTCTCTAGTATTTTTATATCTTTCTTTATCTTCATAAATGATTGCCAATATAATCACTTGTTTTGCTCTTTTTCTTTAATATAAAAAATAATATGCTGGACCATTTTTAAAAGCTATAAGAAAGGATTTGAATGTTTTTTTTTTTTGCCCTAAAGGAAAGATCAATGCCTATGTGCATTGAAACTTTTATGGTACCTTTAATATGTATATTTATTTTGTTTGATGTTATCAGTCAAGAAAAAAAATTTACAGTAAAATTTATGCTGGGTGCCAGTGGTTCACTCCTATAATCCTAGCTACATAGGAAGCTGAGATCTAAGGACCACAGTTCAAATCCAGCCCAGTCAGGAAAGTCCACAAGACTCTTTTCTCCAATAAATTACTCAGAGAAAGCCAGACATGGCACTGTGGTTCAAGTGATAGAGCACTAGCCTTGAGCAAAAGAAGCTCAGAGTTCAAGTCTCAGGACCAGCAAAAATAAATAAATAAATAAATAAATTCTATATATATATATATATATCTATATACTCACAGAGAGAGAGAGAGAGAGTATATAAATCCAAAATTAGTGCCAGCTTTAACTGAACAAAGAATGACGAAACTCCCATGAACAACAGTTTAACCAGATGAACTTGAAGAAGCTGGAGCATATGTAATCGGTGGGAGGGAGAGGTCAGGAGGACGAGGACAGAAAAATGGAGAGGGGAAGACTGAGCGAATACAATCATAATATTCAATGTACCCATGTGAAAATGGAACCAGGTAAACTGAGGTAGGGGTGGGGTTCGGAGCAATGGGGGAGAAAGATGAAAGAGTGACACTTGGCAAGGCGCATGAACTGACATGTCAAAAGCCGAAACTCTTTTGTAAACTACTTAAAGATAATAAAGATACGTAAATAAAAGTAAATGCACTAATAAAAGAAAATTCTAGAAGAATGGAAATGAAAGATAAGCAAAATTTTGAAATCTGTAGAATATTGTTTTATATCAAAATGAGATCTGTGATATTTCTTGTTCATGGTTTTATATTCCCCAATGGCCCAATAAGACTTTCAGAACAAAACCACACCTATGAATAACCACAATTTTGGTGGGCTGGGAAGGTGGCTCAGTGGTAGAGCGCTTGCCTTGCATGCATGAGGCCCTGGGTTCAATTCCTCAGCACCACATAAGCAGAAAAAAAAAAAGCCAGAAGTGGTGCTGTGGCTCAAGTGGTAGAGCGCTAGCCTTGAGCTGAAGAGCTGAGGGACAGCGCCCAGGCCCAGAACTCAGGCCCTACAACAGGAGCCCCCCCCCCAAAAATAATAATAACCACAATTTTAAAGGTATGTAATTTTAAAGGTTGGGTAAACAGTAAATGGATTCACCATAGGAAAGATAAGCTTTTTTTAAAATACCATTGAAGATGTTTCTAGTCACACAAAAGTACTGTGTCAAAACATTACCACTTACCATAATGATTATCTCATACAATAAACTAATGTGCTACGTTGCTTAAGGTTTTGCTAATTCTAGTTTCTCCCATTTAATTACAAATTAAAGACAATAATCAAAGCTCACTCTGAACTGCTGTCTAGGACTATTGAATTTTCAGATCTGTCATGCAGAGAAGTTTCTCTAATCCATTTCTCCACCCAAGGCAAGGTCAAGTGCTTTTCTTATATGTCCTCATAACCTATGTCCTTATTCTTTGAAACACTTAACATTATCTTAATTATCTGAAAGATCAATATAATTATCAGCTGAGGTCTCTCTTCCTCCTGTTCCATTCTGAATGCTATGGGGAGTTAAGGCTTGAACTGGTTAAAGCATGCCAACAACAGTGATAATAGCTCAGTAAATATTCATTGAATAAATATGTAATGCACTCTGGCCTTATATGCTCACACTATTTCTAAGCAACTATTACAGAATACTGTAGAAGCTATGGATGATAATTTTATGAACTAAACCACAGAATCAAAGCACTTCCTACTTAACAATGACCACTCAACCTCAAATACCATACCAAAATGTCTGCACCAGCATATTTTCCTTGTTTCCTTGTTGTTGGGAAGGCTTTAGGTAAATGCTCTTCAGCAGTTGAAGCAAAGAAATTGAGAGGAAGACAAATTTGGACAGAGGGATCTGTTTTAGTTGATCCTAGAAATGGACACTGATTGTCTGCAAGTAAAGACATTGATAGCAGAAAGAAGAGGTAGGGATACACCTTGAAATGATCACCTTCTGGACGATATATTCCATTTCTATTCCATTGTATTCCATTATGGAATACAAATCAAGCCTTACAGCTGGCCACTACAGAACCATTTGTAGAGAGATTCCTGAGTTCTTTGTATGGTTTTGCAATGGGCCAAGCAGTATTCTTGCTGTTTTTCTCTCCCTTTTATGTTATGTGTGTGTGAAATCTCAATATAGATGTGTATATAGTTCACTCTGCAAAGCACAGCTGCAGGATTATTGCTTACTGTTACATTCAAGAAAGAAACACAATCGAGAGGCCCGGATACAGTGAATAACTGATGAGGGAGTGATTGAAATGCCTTTTTTCCCTCTTCTACAGTTCCAAATGTAGTGGCAAAAAGGAGGTCATTTGCATATGCTACGCAAAGGGAATGCAATCTTAATAATTGGTATATTTAAACCAAATCTAGATTTTGATAGCATCTTTATTAATCAGACTATCAGCTCATTATCAGTTTCTATTTTCATTTATACTTAGACTTCTATATCTGGAGTCTATCTTCTAAATATTGATTCTTAAGAACCTAGAAAATGAATATTACTAATATTGATATTTCCTTTTACGTGTATATATATATTACTACCAAGGAAAATATACTTTTACATTTATCAATCATAGCTAAATATCACAATTTTTTGTAAGAAAGAAAGGAAATTAGAATTGGGGAAATAAAGATGAAAGATAGGAATGGAGGACAGAGAGAGACAAGAGAAAAAGGAAGGAAGGAATAAAAGAAAGGGAGAAAGGAAGGAATACCAAGAAAAAAGGAGGGAGAGATGAAGGGAGGGAGGGAGGAAGGAGGGAAGAAGGGAAGGGAAGGAAGGAAGGAAGGAAGGAAGGAAGGAAGGAAGGAAGGAAGGAAGGAAGGAAGGAAGGAAGGAAGGAAGGAAGGAAGGAAGGAAGGAATTTAAATGTGAATTTAAAACTGAAGCTAGCCCTCTGCTGCCACCTGCTGATAAACAGAAGAACTGCATATGAGAAAAAGTTTAATTCTGGCAACAACAAAATACATTAAATGCTCATTTAAAATCCAATCGTCTTCCGTGTTTCATTAAAAAAAAATAACCAAATTGAGATATGTCTGAAGCAAAGTATCCATATTGTCTCTCCTTTGGAAGACAAGAATAAGTAACTCTGAAATAGATGGGATAAAGTTGATATTATTCTTCCTCATGTGGCCTATAGATGGATATTCTAAACCAAATAGTTGTAATCTGGCTCCTAATCAATCCTTAGTCAGGTAAAAACCCTCCAGAGAAGCCCATTTTCCCACAGAAATAGAGTACAAATAAATCTCCTCATCTGGGAGACTGGCCTTAACATCTTCCCAAGGTAAATGATTTAGGAATATTTAAAATATATTGTAGTTAGGCAAAATTATATACATGGTATTTGATAATAGAATTATGAAGTACTGTGATTTACTATTTATGAGCTGTCTTCTGCTTTTGTTTTTCTACAGCAAGTTTCAGGAACAGTACTTTAGCAACTTGGGAGACTGAGACCTGTTGCTGTTTCAAGACCAGCCCAGGCAGAAAAGTTTCCAAGATGAATTGGGATGTATCTGCTCTCTTAGCATCTAAACAACCTCCCACAGGTGTTCTGTCTCAAAAACAGTGAGCCAAAATTAACTCTGGACACACAAGTCAGCCTTCAGGCTGTGAGGCCCAGAAATGCAACCACAGGTGCAAAAATAGGATAGGATTTCAGGGTTTCTGGAACAAGAAAACTTGAGTGTTAAAGAAAAATGACAATGGGAGGTCTTTACGTTTTTTCATGTCTTCAATATCGTTCATCAGTGCTTTGTATTTTGCAATTTTCACTATAGAGGTCTTACACTTCCTTAGTTTAATTTCTTCATAGATACTTTGGTAGCAATCATAAATTGGATTTTTTCAGACCCTTTTACAAGGTATATTTACAAGATAATATGTTGGAAATGAACTTTACAACTTAGGCGGTAAGAAAAGTGGGAGAAAAATGAGGGAGGAAATAACAATGTTCGACAAGAAATGTACTCACTACCTTACTCATGTAACTCTAATCCCTCTATACATCACCTTGACAATAAAATAAAATTAAAATTAAATAAATAAAATTTCCTCCAACACGGTTTATTTGATTTGTTTATTTATTTATTGTGGGTTGTGGGCTTGAACTCTGGGCTTGGGCACTATCCCTCAGCTCTTCAGCTCAAGATGGGCCCTCTACCACTTTTGCCACAGCATCACTTCTGGTTTTCTAGTGGTTTCTTCGAGATAAGAGTCTCACAGACTTTCTTGCCCGGGCTGGCTTTGAACCATGATCCTCAGATCTCAGCCTCCTGAGTAGCTAGGATTACAGGCGTGAGCCACTGGTGCCGGCTCTCCAACATGATTTAGAATAAAAAGTGATGTATAAATGGCTAAGAGACATAAATAACATAGGTATATGTGTTGAAGTATTATAGTGCCTATAAATAATTTCTAAAAAACTAATAGCAAAATGAATTCAAACAAACTGTGAAGGAAAACATCCAAAATTTACTTTTAAGCAACAGCTTATAACTAGTAAAATATTATAAAAGTGTAGAAAACAAATTAGAAGACTGGTAGTTTTATGGTTTTCTTTCTATCAAATTTTTATCTAATGTGATAATAGCTCTTCACTAAGTAAGTGTGTACATAGGTATCCATTCTTCTGCTCTTAGATCAGATGTTCACATTTTCAACGCACAAGCAATTTAGGAATGGGTGGTTAGCTCAGTGGCAGAGCATTTGCCCAGAACTCCCCCATCCCTGATTTTCAGCACCAGAATCAAGGAAAACAGAGAAATGATACGAAGGGTGTTTATAAGGATGAGGTAACACTAGAGTAACAAAACAGAGTGGAGGAAAGGACCAATGTAGAGAAAAGGAGGAGGACGTAAAAAGTCTCCACCTCCTGCATCATCCTAAGGAAGTGTAGACCATGTTAATGGTGAGTTCTTGGGCCATCATTTTCCTTTTCAGAAAGAATGGGCTTCGCTAATTTACCATGCTATGTTTACTCATTGGCACAGAAACTGCCCTGTGAAGTATAGTTTCAGTGCAAATATTAGTGACAGATCTAAAAGAGAAACTGAGCCTTTCAACCAACAATGCTTTCCAACAACAACAACAAAAAAAACTGGGCAGTGCACCCTTCCCCAGAGTGCACATATGCATATGAAATGTGTGTTGCCTCTTCTAGCATTATTTTTTCTTTAAAAGCTAAATCCTTTTCCATTATGATTTTACAGAGCAACAGGCATTTAGTATACTGTGGACCAGTGATTTTGTTCTATTCTGTGCCTTTTAAATCTTGTGAAATGGACATAACAATAATGATCATTTATTTTGAAAATTTATCTTATCCATAGATGTTCTAGTGGTGTGGGGGGGACATGAAACCTATTGAAAAGGGAGACAAACCAAGAAATAAAGTGGAAAATGACACATTATGTCCTTTCAGTTTTTCATTCCTTACTTCTGATACTTTACCCTTATAGAAATTCTTTTGCCACGTTCAGATAAGGAAGTACATCTATGTTCTCTGAGTCTTAGAGTAACATCCAACAAGTAACAATGATGACTGGAAAATACCTTACAAAGTACATGGGCTGCCAAGTGTGGTGATACATACCTGTAATCCCAGGTGTTCAGGATGCAAAGGGAGATGGGATCGTGGCTACAGATGATGGATCTGAGGCAAGCCTTTCAAAAATAAGTAAAGTTTGGGGCTGGGAAGGTGGCTCCCTGGTAGAGTGTTTGCCTTGCATGCATGAGGCCTCAGCACCACACAAGCAGAAAAGGTTGGAGGTGGCACTGTGGCTCAAGTGGTAGAGCCCTAGCCTTGAACTGAAGAGCTGAGGGACAAATCCCAGGCCCAGAGTTCAGGCCCCATAACCAACAAAAATAAGTATATAAATAAGTAAAATTAGAGGCAAAATTTGCTTCGAAGGTAGCTACACCAGCTGAAAGACATCTGTCTTCACATGACAAGTGTAAAGCTGAGGACTGGGAACAGGGCCTCTCTCAAAAATCCCCCTTTGTACTGGGGTAGAAAAATCTTTCCCAGAGGAATCTTAGAAAAATTTCATCTTCTATCCCCTTGTGAGTAAGCGTACCACTCCCAATAACTGGAAAGTGGGTCTGGGAACATCTCAATCTGTTTAGACTGCTGGTGATTCAGCCCTTTCTTCTGTGGTCACTGCCCAGACTTACCTGTACAGAACCAAGTGTCTGGAGGTATGAGATTTGGCAAACAATCTTTGTACAGAAAACAAAGGTGTCTCTCAAAGCAGAGCCAGTGTGCAAATATTTTGTACATCAGTTCAACATCAACCCAATGCGTTTTTTTTCAAGCATTACACTGATTATGCTTACATGGGAACTAGTGAGTGATCTATAATGTCATAAGAAAATAGGATGGAAAAATGGACTGTGGTAGCTAAAAATCCATAATATAGCCCCCCAAAATGTGTAGAAGTACCCTAAGGGTATCACGAAATAGGCTACTTATTGAAGTCAGATTTGGTCTCCAATAATCATGCTATGGCTAAACTGGATGCATACCATGAATTAGTAACTGCAACTATGCTTTGCCTAGCCCCAGATGGCTTACAGTTTATGATTTCCAGAGTTTCTATAAGAAAACCAATACAGAAGCTAAATGTAAACATCTAGAAAATCACATCAGTCAGTATATTTGCAAAACTATCACTTTAAGTTGATAATTATAAGATAGTAGCCTCAGATTTTCTTGGTTTCTAAGCAATTAAGTATTAAATCCGGTTAACATGAGGGACTTGACACGAAATTATTAAATTTAACAGTGTCAGTTGCCATTCTGTTGGGTTCAAGGCAGGAGAGAGACATAACCTTGTGGGAAATAAGACTTTTCAAAGGAGAAAACAGGCTGCCGAGGCTGTTACCAGCTCTGAAATACAAATTATTCACAGGCAGAAAAATTCATATCAAAAAACTGCTTAAACATAATACAAAGAAACATCCAGTCCTTATGGTTCAAATGACCCAATAGACTTGGAAAGTAAATGCAAAAAGAATTAACAGGATTTTCTACCTTTATATTCATCCTGGCCTTGAATCGTTGTTTCCAGCTATTTTCTCTTTTCCTTCTCTTCAGAACAGCTGACAGCTAAAATTGGTCTACAAGCCCCCTCCCATCTGACTCCTCTGTGACCCAGTTGAGGCTTCCTAGGGAGAAAGGCACCAAAGGCTCCCCAGTGCAGAGCCGGCATTGGGCATTTGTTTACTTCTTTGTGTCTGAGCACAAATGATGACACCACTAGAAAGAATCTGGGGAATAATGTTTCTTTGTTGTGGGGAGGCCCGCACACCTGCAGGGTCAGTGGTTGCGTTGTTTTGTGGTTCTTCTCATATGCCAGACCAGATGAGAAAGCCATTCTTGTTATTACTTTGTGAGCCAAGATATCACCAGTCCATTCTGATCCCCACAGCATTCCAGCAGGAATGTGCATGCAGTTTAAGACTCTAGGAAGTTATTAAGCTTGTCTGTTTTACATTTTCTACCAGATGTTGATTAGGAAAATTTCTCCACTCAAGGGTTCATGGAGATGTGGCACGACTTTAGCAAGTTCTGGTTTCACCATTATGCTATGAAAAGCTCCCTCGACACATAAATTACTGAGAGCATTGGCAGTGAGTTCTTCACTATTCTTCAGGAATATATTTTTTTCTTGTTTCTCCCCTTGTGACTGATCAAAGAGAAAAAAAATTCAGGCTCTAACAAAATTACCTAGAAAAATCTATTACTGAAAAATAGCTTGAAAATGTTGCTAATTTACTCCTCTAATAATACATTACCTATTTTAGACAGTGTACTGCCCTATAGGATTAAAACATATATTGCCTCTAATTTGCCATTTATGTGGAAGCTCACTGGAGGTGAACCAATTATAGTTAATAAGCTGCATGTATTAGTAGTAATTAAGAATGCAGAATTAGTGTGTTTTTATGAGTAATAACACTTTGCCCTTCAAAAACACCATTAGTGTGACAAGACGGCAGAATAGAATTCCAGATGGGTTTCTCAGGAAGAATATTCCTTATCTTATCAATAATTATTACAATTGGTTTGCCTAGGAGAGACAGTCTTAGTCATTTTTACAGTCTGAACAATTCTTTTATGAGTTGGAATTCTGTGCTATAAATTACTGTCCTCTCAGGGGGACTGGAAATTAATAGTTGTCATATTTTTGGCAGTTTGGGAGAAGCACCAGGAAATACAGTCTCACATAATCCAATGCTGACTGCCAACATTTATTCAGCGCATTTCATAAACAATGAAACATCTATTTCATTTGTACCACTGTTGGATCAACTCAGAGCCTCAGGGAGTTCTGGTTCACAGATGTGAGAGAAATCATATTTCAACAAGCTTTTGAAACCAAAATGTTCTTTTATATGAGTACAAACTCCTATCATGTATGTAGTTCTATATTTCCATGTAAGCACTTTAAAAATTAAGCAGCAATTCTTTATGTGTGTGTGTGTGTGTGTGTGTGTTTCTATAGTAAAAATACTGTACAGAGGGGTTACAGTTACATGAGTAAGGTAATGAGTATATTTCCTATTGAGCATTGTTACCTCCTCCTTTGTTTTTCCTCTATCATTCCTTCCCTCCCTACCTCCACAACTCCTCCCTTCCCCCACCCCCGCCCCTGAAGTTGTAAAGTTTGTTTTCAACATAGTGTCTTGTACATCTTATTGTTACAATGGGTCAACCTGTATCCCTATTTAAGCATTTTGGTTTTTCCCTTCCCCTCCCCAAATAGAAAAGAGTATATATAAGATTCAGGGCACCAGAATCAAATACAGTGAAAACAGGAGTTATACCCTGGGGGAGGAACATACCAAAGAAACAAAAAAAATCACATAGTACATTAGAAATACATTAAAAACAATAGCAAGCAAGACAAAACCATTTGTGTTCCTATCTTGGGGTCCAGTTCGCTTAACATCATCTTATATGGTCAAATGTACATAACTTTTGACCTTTTCTGTTTTGTCCTAGACATGTAAGGAAGATGATAAAGATAAGCAGTAATTCTTTAATTTCGTTAAGAACTTCAATGTCAAGGACACTCTGATTTATTTGCAATTATTTTAGATTCATGACAAGTGTACAGAAAATAATCCCAAAATGCACTTTAGTGTGGCAGCAGGATGCAAGCTGAAAGTAAGTTTAGGTGTGGGCTCTCACATTTAGAAGGTTCTTTTATTCCTTAGTCAAAATGGTTAAACTTTCAGAATTTTTAAGCCATTTCATTTTTAATCTGTTTTTAATGCATAACAGGTTTAAGAGGTTGGTACAGTAGTACATGAAAATGTGCAGTGCACTGAAAACACATAGTCCATACCACAACTAGCAGGAATCTAAATGGGTAGCACACACACACACACACACACACACACACACACACACACACGTGTATATGCATGAGAGTGTGTATACGTGTGCAAGCATGTGTGCACAGAGCATGCCGAGAGTCAATGTCTGCATTGGAGAAGGGTTGCCATGGGAACTGGCACTCACCAAGTGCTCCCTCCCCCTTTCTTAAAACTGGATTCTACAAAGAACTCTCTCAATCCTCAGTTCTGCATTTCACATTATACTGTGACTTCAAACCCACTTGGTGGATACATAATTTTGGCAGAGCAGGACACCTGAGAAGGTAAAAGTCACGCTTCCCTACAATACAACTGGCTGTCCTATGTCCACTGAGAAAGAAATGGGCAGGCACTAAACTGAGGAGCAGAGGTTCACACTACCTGAGGAATAAAAGTAGGAAAAGTCAGGAACTTGCTGGAACCTGCATTATCAACACTGTTTCGACACTGCAGTGCACTGACTAACATCAGCCATCATTACTAAGTCATTCTAAGACTTTCTGTCTCCTTTATACTTGCGCTCCCATCGTTCTGGATGTGTCAGTATTTATGGTGGCATTTAAAAGAGTAGCTTGATTTAGAAAAAAACTGTGATTAGGAGATGTGTCACGAGGTAACCTAGAAAGGAATAGTTAAACTAAAACAAGCAATAAAAAAATGGATAGACCACCTATACTATTAATCCTGCAGATATTTTTACCAAGGGTACCAATTTTATGTTAATAAATTCTGGTAATTATGGGCTGGAGTTAAATATAATTCCATAGTTTCAAAGGAAAAGCTACATGTACATAATAAAGTTTTGTAATGCTTTAAAAATAAAGTTTTCTTTAAGATGCAGAATGTCTGTCTTCTAAAGCACTGTTTGCCTGCATCCAGTCTTTGGAGACCAAGGCTGGAGATACATTTTTACTTTCCT
Source organism: Dipodomys spectabilis (assembly GCF_019054845.1). Taxonomy (NCBI): domain Eukaryota; kingdom Metazoa; phylum Chordata; class Mammalia; order Rodentia; family Heteromyidae; genus Dipodomys; species Dipodomys spectabilis. Next base: position 6,755,438 of record NW_024870728.1, read on the forward strand.
GCTATGTTTGATCTGCTATGGTTTGGATGTGTCCACTGACTGAAAGCTTGGTCACCAAGAATGTCTCTGATGGGATCTTTAGAAGGCAGGTCTAGTGGGAGCTCCTTGAGTCATGCTCATGTGGGATATCGTGGTAATTCTCCAGGGACGCCTCAGTAGTCCACCTGGCCCCATCCACCTCTCAAGCTGAAATCTCTGCTCACTCAAGTATCCCCACCATTGCTATCTGTATCATATGGTGATGTACCAATGGGAAGTTCTCCCCGTAAGAGCTTGTGCTACAGAGGCAAGCAACAAATTAACCTCTTTTATTCTTTGGACTATGTCAAATATTTTATTACAGTGATACAAAACAGACTAATACAGAAACCTATATTTCCTAACACATGCCCCTAAGCAAACCCTAAAGTTCACTGATTTATTCCAATGGATAACTGGCAGAAATATGGCCTGGTGTAAATGTTTGTGTATTGACAGATAATAACCCATTGTGTATCAAAGTAAGTATGCATGATCTTTAGGCAGTGGAAAGAAAGGATGATGTTTTGGAGAAACATCATTTCATAATGTTGAGCATACTAATGAGTCTTGAAAAGTACAGTCTTAACAAAATTCTCTTCTAACATTGCTAAATATGCCAAATAAAAATTCACTAATGCCACCTCCATGTTTGGTGAGGATATATTCCAGTTTTCCAGGGATTGAGTGAGTTGCACAAATATTAAAATGAAAACAATCTTTAAAAAGAAAAAAAACAACAACTTGAACTGCAAGTTACTGCAAAAGGATTAATGATCAAACTACTTAAATAAAGTTTGTACATCAGCAAAGGAAGCAAAGCCCAGGGAATACAAAAATGTACAGGGCAAACTTTGTATTAAAAAATTTTTAAGTAGTCAAGATAGAAAAGCTTAGAACTATGTTGAACTTCCTTATACTTAAACATTTCAAAATCAATTTTCCTTTGACCTACAAGGGAGTAGATAGGACTGCCATTATTGAGCCGTGTTCTCTAAATGCCTGGCAAAGACATAAAATGTGGAGGGAAACTGAGGAAATTTGCAACCTTATAATTTTCCCTGGAATAATGTGAAATGGATTCCATAGAACAAAAGATAATCAACAGGTATAACAAAAGTTTCTGTGAGCATTTCATCCTCAGCTTATTCTAGTACAGCATTACAACAGTCTTTCTTGAATTTTAAGGAAGTATAAGAGTAGTCTGAGATAATAATAAACAGTAAGTTAATGATCCAAATTTCACACACATATTATTAAGCATTTCAAATTAAAGGGGGAGTAGAACTTTTGCTTAGCAACTACAAAAATATACCACAAAGTCGGGGCTGGGAAGGTGGTTCAGGGGTAGAGTGCTTGCCTTGCATGCTTGAGACCCTAGGTTCAATTCCTTGGCACACACACACAAAAAAAGCCAGAGGTGGCATTGTGGCTCAAGTGGTAGAGCACGAGCCTTGAGATGAAATGCTGAGGGACAGCGCCCAGGCCCAGAGTTCAGGCCCATGACCAACAATATATATACATATATATATATATATATATATATATATATATGTATATATATATCACAAAGTTGTAAAAGTATGAACAAAGTCATTTCAATTCTATTTGGTGGGAAATATATATGAGATGATATTCATTGTGACTTCTAATTGTCTAAGAAGTATTTTGCATCAAAATGCTTAAATTAAAGCTTCTACATATTTTAAAGTAACATTTAAATGTTTGGTGTTTCTTTGAAATATACTCTGAGTCACTAATTGGAACATTTTGTAAACACTTATTCATCAAAGTCATTGTCACAGGACAGTATATTGGAAACGAACTTTACAGCTTGGAGGGGAGGGATGGGGGTGGGGAGGAGTGTGGGAGGTGGGGGGGGAGGGGTAGTGGAACAACAAGGGAAGGACTTACTTCACTTAATATAATGTTTTCCAGGCCTTTCCATTTCCTAACAAATGTGGCGATGTCATTCTCTCTGATGGAGGCATAGAATTCCAGTGTTCTTTCTTGCGATTGTTTCTAACATACTTATAAGATGATTTCTTTTTGCTTTGTATGTCCCTCCCCCACGGTATAACCCCTGTTTTCACTGTGTTTGATGTTGGCATAATTTGTGGAGGGGAAGGGAAAAAACAAATCGTTTAAATAGAGATACAGGTGGACCCACTGCAACAGTGAGATGTACAAGACGCTATGTCGAAAAAAGAATTTTACAACTGTGGTGGGGGGCGGAGGGGGGGCAGAAGGGGAGAGGGAGGGGGAAAGGGGGAAGCAGGGGAAGGGAGGGGGATGGGAAGGGATGGGAAGGGGAAACAAAGGAGGAGGCAACAATGCTTGATAAGAAATGTACTCATTATCTTGCCCATGTGATTGTAACCCCTCTGTACAGTATTTTTCACAATTAAACAAACAAACAAACAAGGGAAGGGGTAACTATGATTGAAAAATAACATGCTCATTGCCTCATTCATGTAGCTGTGACCCCTCTGTACAGCATCTCTACAACAAAATAAATAAGAAGTTGATTTTAGAGATTTATAGCACCTTATATCATAAAATCAATTCTATGCACTAATAGGAAGTATCCCGCAATCTGACCGCTTAGCTTCCTCTCAAGATTCAGCTCAGTTCCTGACAAATGAGTTTACGTAAGTGTGTAGCAGAATTCAGGGGAAAAAGACAGGTACAAAGCCTCACTAAGTTTAAGGGGATTCAAGATGTTTCCTACGGGTGAAAGGACAAAGGGATGAAAATTATCAGAACAAGAGAGCATAACTATCAGTCTATTTAGACTTTTGCTAAAGAAGTCCCAAGCCTCCAAGAGGCCATCAGGAAGAAGCTGATGTCCAGCTTACCTGCCCCCTTCCCCAGCTTCCTTAAAGGGGAAGAAGAATTTTATTTTTTACCGACTTCTGACAAATTATATTGAAATACTTCCTATTAGTTTATAGAATTTATTTTATGATTTAAGGTGTTATAAATCTCTAACGCAAATCAGCTTCTAAAACTTGAGAAAGACTATTTTTGCACTGTGGAATTTGGTTAATACCATGATTAAAATACTTACACTTAAAAAATTTTTGAATAGGGGCTGGGAAGTTGGCTCAGTGGTAGAGCGCTTGCCTTGCATGCCAGAGGCCCTGGGTTCGATTCCTCAGCACCACATAAGCAAAAAAAAAAAAAAAAAAAAAAAAAAAATTTTGAATATATTTGCCTTTAAATCTAGCTTTTTTGAGATCACTGTTAGCTCCTTGACCTTGGAAGTGTAGCTCTTTGTAGGTTATACACTGGAGCAGCAATCTTTAAAGACCCCACCCATTTTTATTCTTGTCAGAATTCAGATTTTTCCACATACCCAAAACTTCCATATATTGTTAAAAAGTTAATTAGGTGACAGTGCCAGCAATGGTTCAAGAAAGTATAACTTAAAAAAAAAACACTAGTGAAAATCCATTATAAAAGTATGCACAAAGCAAATAAAATTTAGAAAATTCAGACAACATGCAGCATAGTGCATTAGATAAGAACATAGAAATAAATGTCAAAATATGCGTGTTTTATTCCTGGTATTCTGAAAATAATTAGCTCTGTGCTTTTTGGAGTTTTCAATACTCCTAGCATCAATTTAAAGAAAGAAAAAAATTATATATATATACATATATATAATTGTATATATATATTTGTATATATATTGTTATATATACAATTGTATATATACTTATATACATTTATATGTATATATTTATATATAGTATATATATATAGAGAGAGAAAGTACGTGTGTGTGTGTGTGTATGTGTGTGTGACTTAAAACCGTCCTACAAGCTCCCGCTACTCAGATTCTCTCCAGAATTTGAGTAATGTTTGCCTCATATCTCATTCATGTACTTGGCATAGCTAGGATTGTGATAGTTGTATCTAATACTAACATATGCATAGACATTTTTATTATTCCTTAACAATACAGTATAATAATGATTCACATAGCATTAATTAAACTGACTTAATCAACTGTAAACAAGTTTCACTAACTTAGCATATTTTAAAATATCCAAAGTAAAGTCATTCCCTTTCTACCAATAAGAAATAATGAAGTATGCCATGGGAACTAACTAATTTGCAAGCCTGTTGAAGAGGTGACATCTCAGGCAACCAGATGTACTGAACCTCACAGGGCACAAGCCCTCCTCAGGTCACACAGGGAATCATTCCACCTCAGAAGCACACAAGAAATGGCAGTCATTAAACACGTATAAAATTATGTTCTTAGCCAGGCACCAGTAGCTCATGCCTGTAATCCTAGCTACTCAGGAAGCTAAGATCTACAGATCCCAATTCCAAACCAGCTCTTTCAGAAAAGTCCATGAGACTTATTTCCAATAAACTATTCAGAAAAAGCTGGAAATGGTGTTGTGACTCAAATGATAAAGCACTACCCTTGAACACAAATAGGCTTAAAGACAGCACCCAGGCCTGTACTGGCAAATACGTATTCTTCACTATAAATTTTATGTAGTATACAATATGAAACCAAATATTTGCCTTACAATGCATCCGTTTTTAATAGAAAGTATAAAACATGGAAACAGACTAGCAAAAGTCCCCCTAACTGTTAAAACTAATGGGTCATCTTTACTCTACCCAAGATAGTTTTATGGAGATTCAAACATTTCTGTAATAAAAAAGCAATTTATGAAATTTTAAATCAAAATATATATACAGAGTTAGAGGTGGATTTTTTAAAATTATAGAGATGTTCAGATTCTGAACATCTTTACAGTCGATGTTCATAATCTCAGCATGAGAGTGATGTCTATTAATTTCAACACTTTCAGCAGAGAATGCTCTCTCATGACTCTTGTAAAAGCTTCCAATAAAACCACAAGTCATCCCTGCTTCCCCTGCTATCTATACCAATGTGAGCAAACACATCCTGGCATGTAGAAACCACTCTTCTCCCAGCTTAGCATTGCAAACCTCTTAACTTTCTCTCCAACCGAAAAAGGAGCTCCCATGGTCAGAACTAAAATCTGTGACCCACAACGACACAGTTTGTTTTCATCCCATCAATGGGCTCTACACAGAACTGTCAGATAATAGTTGGGAAGGAGGAGTAACTTGTACAGCTGTTTCCTCCGCATACAACTAAATGTAGTGTTACATTTCACTGCTCGAGGGAATTCTAATTCAAGAAATGCCACTACAAACAGCAATATTGAACAAAAATGCTTTTTTTAATTACTCAATTCTACAAAAATATGTGCAAGTGTGAAGTCTTTTGTATGTTTATAAGCAGAGCTAAGTAAAGAAAAAAATATCTTCAAGTTTTGAGCCATGGTTTTAACAATCACCCTGTTGGATATCAATAATGGTTCATCCATGGAAAGGATTTGCCATATAATAGCACACGCATCTAGTCCTTTGTTGGTTATCATCCATTCTGTATGGTCAGTTATAGGTGATCCAAGAAATAGAGATAAAGATAGAGGAGTTGTTTCTACAAGTTAGTTTAAAACAAACATTGAAATGAACTGCTCATCTCAGTTTTCTACACAGATTACATATGTCCACTTCTTCAGCAGTGCCTCAATTCACTATAATTAACTATATATACTAATATAAATATATAAATAATTATATATAAATTAACTATAATTAACTAGACTTTCTAATCATCAACAAAATCTTCATCTTTTCAGTGTTATTTTACTTCAATACAAAGAAGTACTTCCAACCCTTGGCCAGTTATTCTAATAGTATATCACTCCCAAACCTTTATTGCACAGCTTAAAATAAGAAGTTTATACATAAAAAACTTCTTTTACCCCAAAATTGAATATTCTGTATCACATGACCAAATATTACACATATATGTTACTGTTCAAATAGGAAAAAACAAAAAAATCAGAGATTCACATTTTCAAGGTGACATAATTGCTATTCAGCATTAGCAATCTTATGATTTCTCTCTTTCAAAGCACTGTAAATGAGAAGGCAAGTTTGGACTTAACCGCCTCTATCAAATGGAAGACATCTTAACAGGAAGGAGTCAGGTTCTAGCAGGAAAATAGGACACTCATACCATGCGCTTAAAGAAATTACTGTATGAGGCTAATTCCACAGATGTGTTGAGAGCTGAACAAGCGGAGAGAGGAGGGTGGAAAACCCCAGAGCATAGCAGCTGCACACAGCTGCTTGCCCGAAAGCCTGGAGGGACAGAGCATAGAAGTACTCCTGACTCCAGAAACTGCCCAATAGAAACCAGATCCACTCAGCATGAGCTCCACAGCGGGCTTAGAACAACTGACAAGAAGCAGGTACTATTTCAATAACCACACTCAGTGAAAAGAGGAAATACATGCTGATTTTTTTTTTCTACAGCTTTCTGTTAGAATACTTTCTTTGCCAAATATAGCCAGAAGTTAGTTGGCAATGCTGGCTGGAAAAAGTCCATTTCGCATGGCCTACTACAATGCAGAAGAGAGCAAGGAAAGAATAGATAGATGTGAGGACTGAGAAACCAGTAGTCAGAAGATTAAGGTATCAAATCCAAGTTCCTTATTTATTTTAATTATTGTATCGCTGCACCTAGCATAAGACAAAAATATTAATGATGATCAATTATGTTGCATACATAATGGAGTGTTATGCTTCCATCAGAAAGAAAGACAATGACCCATTCATAAGGAAATGGAAAGTCTTGGAAAAAATCCTAAGTGAACTAAGCCAGACCCAAAGAAACATGGGTTTCATGTTTTCCCTCATCTATAATAATTAGTATATGTCTAGTATCATCCTAAAAGAGGGTAACAATAACTCAATAGCTTTGTATACATGACCATAGAAGTGATGCTAAACGAAATAAATTCCAAGAAGATAGAGACACAAAAGGGTTTTTTTGTTTCTTTGTTTTTGTTTTGTAAGGTACTGTGTGACATTATTTCTTGTCTCTTTCATTATTTTTCCCTTTGGTTTATCCCCTGTTTTTTATTTTGGTACCCTGTGTCTTATATACACTTATTTATCTGATTTGGGGAAGGGTAGAGGAATAACAAAATGGTGGGGGGAAAAAGAAACAGTGACACTCACAAGCTGGAAATGAACTTTACAACTTGGGGAGGAAGGACAGTGCAGAAGGAAAGTGGAAGAAAACAAGGGAGGGGTAACAATGTTAAACAAGAAATGTACTCATTACCTTATTTATGTAACTGTAACCCCTCTGACATCACCTTACAACAAAATTAAATTCAATTTTAAAAGAATTCTCATTGTATAACTCTAATGGATAACAATATGTTGTACATACAGAAGACATGTAAAATTCCACTGTGTGTGTGTGTGTGTGTGTGTGTGTGTGTGTATATATATATACATTATCACATTTTTTTGATCATTCATCCACTGAGGGATGTCTGGGCTGATTCTGTATCTTGGCTGTGGTGAACAGTGCTGCAATGAACATGGTTGTTCTGATGGGTTTACCCTAACCTTCTTTGTGTTCTATTTTGTGTAACTCTAACTTTTCAGATACTTAAACGTTTTCAAAGGCACATATTTTTGTGAATATTACTTTTCCTTTTCCAAAATACCAGATAAACCAATATGAAAATCCAAGTTCAAAGCAATACAATAGGAATTACTTATTGCATTCTGAACTTTTTTATTCATGATTTATACTGCTCCACGGTTTTCCAAATGTATCTGAATTAGTGAAAAACAGACAAAGTAGTTATTTAAAAATTAAGTTTCAGAGAGCTTTACATTTCAAATTAAATATCTCATCGGTAAACATTGGGACAAACAAGCTCTGGCTTTTCTTTTCTATCTAACTTGGAAGTAATTTGCAAGATTAGATTCCATAGCCTAGCCTTTGCAGGTGCTAGAATATCTGTAGATACATGTAGAATGTTGAGAAGTTTCAGCTTGGATCTGTTCATGTCAGGGTTTCATTTTTTTTTCAGTAACTGTTTTCTAATCGTGTTATATCCATCCTACCTTTCCCATCGGGTATTTAATGGAACTTTGGTAAGATTCATTATTTTTCTTTTCCATTTCACTTGCTGGAGATTCTCATTTTGAGCAATAAAGAGTCAGGACTGGTAGTTTATGAGTGAGGCTAATGAGTGAGTTTCTGGGACAGAGGGTACTTTAAGTTGGAAGGAAGGAACTGCTATGACCCATCTTTGGCCAGGCCATTGCATTGGCAGGATGGGGAGGAAGTGTGCAAAAGCAGAACCTCTCATCTGACTGGACAAGGAGCAACCCAATCTTGACTGAATAACACATTCATCTACAAAGGGCCTTCATGAGTCTGGTTTCCAAATGTTGGCATTCTTACACATGTGGATTTTCGGAGGAGCCCTGAAAGAGTGTTTCCATTGCATTAGGTATTTCTACTCCTGGAAAGGCCTTCCACCAATATCTCTTATCTACCTAACTTTGCCTGGCCCCAGCCTCGAAATAATGAGCTTTTCTTATTCAACCAGTGACCACATGACCAGGATATTTGAGTAAAGGCTCAAACTTGACTCTGTGTGCAGCACCCACTTAATGTACAGTGAATTTACATACTCCTGGCACATCAGACAGAGGAGCACAGGAGTTTCAATGCTTTCCCCTTTTCTCCCTCAGGTCCATCATTTGCCTCTTTTCCTCTGCTCAGTGAACACAAAGCAAAGCTGTTTCATGGCTATGTAACCAGTGCAATCCTCCAAACCAGGAAGTGGGGTTCTTTCCCTAGATTCTGTGTTTTACCAAAACCCACTTACTCTCCCTTGTCTCCTGAGCCCATCCCTCTCTTTAGAGAAGGAATCTCTGACATGTACCTCTCTGGAGGCTACAAAACACAGCCTCCAGTTTGAGTCAATGTCCCTGTTCTCTAGGCCCTGTTCAAGGATTTATCCTAAGCCCATCATCCCAAGAGAAGACAGATCACCACTGAGCTCACTCCCAGTCCAGAAGGGTAGCCAAAGACGGATTGCGACACAGTGGTGAAGAATGGAACGTGAAGTAATTGATGAAGAAGTCTAAGCTTGGTCAGTTCTACTTCAAATCTTGTCCTGAACAAGCAGAAAAGGTCAAAAGCAACCATAGAAGATGATGTTAAGCAAAATGAACCCCAAGATAGGGACACAGTGTTTTTTTCTTGTTTGCTATTGTTTTTAGTGTACTTATACTGTACTATATGATTTTTTTTTGTTTCTTTTGTATGTTCTTCCCCCACAGTATAACCCCTGTTTTCACTGTATTTGATTCCGGTGCCCTGAATCTTGTATATACATTTTTCTAATTTGGGAAGGGGAAGGGAAATAACAAAATGCTGAAATAAGGATACAGGTGGACCCATTGTAACAATGAGATGTACAAGACACTATGTTGAAAACAAAGTTTACAACTTCGGGGGCAGGGAAGGGGGGAAAGAGGAGTTGGGGAGGTGGGGAGGTAAGGGATGGTAGGGGAAAAACAGAGGAGGAGGTAACAATGCTCATTATCTTACTCATGTAACTGTAACCCCTCTGTACAGTATTTTTACAATAAAAAACATATTTTAAGAAATCTTGTCCTGATGGTCCTCAAATGCTTATTGGCAGCCAGCAGCAGGTTTTCAGTTGAAGAATGTTGAAATGATTCACATTTCCAGACATTAAAAATTCCAAGTACTACTCCTTCCTTCTCGATATGGAGAAGAGTAGCTATTGCCACAAGCTTTGCTCTTAATACCAGGATAAAAGACCTACCTGCTATCCTTTCTTCCATTATAATAGAACAGAGAATTATCTTACATAGCGGCCTTCAGCTCCATGTATCCACCAGAACACTACCTGTTCATTGAGCAAATGTTCTTCCAGTTTGTAACAATACACATACTAAAGGTACGGCCAAAGAGGAATCATGGAGACACAACCCACTACCCCAGAGGGAACCTGGCAGTATATACAACACCATCCATACTTCCAGAGCCATAACTGAATATGAGAAGAATATGAGAACTGAATATGAGAGAAGGCTTTGCAGATGTGGACTATAATCTTTCACGAAGGCACCATTGAATACCTCACACCGTCAGTGAGGAGCAGTAAGGAAATTGTAGAGCTGAATTCAGGATTCCTCCGGAGGAGAATGAAAATAATGAAGCCTATATCCAATATAAACCAATATCAACTAACTCCACACCACCATTGCACTGAATATAAATTCTACCAATGTGGTTTGAAGCTGCAAAAGAAAAAATTTATTAAGTCCTAGTTTGCACTCCCTTCCAATATGCCATGTCAGATAAAAATCTTACCTGTCTGGCAACAATTTTTTATTTGCATTTATGTTCAGTTAATGCCTTCTCTAAGTCACTCATGCTCAGCTCTCTGTGCTTCATAATAATTTCCCTTTTCCCAATATAAAGATCTCACACAAAAAAGAAGAACTTCTGAATTTTTGTGGGAGATTCTTGCTTCTTTGCCAAGAAGAAGAAAAATCTACCTTCTTAGGTAGAACTAATTTCCCCTAATGCTCTTCACTGATTTCTCTTAATGTTTAGTTCACAAGACTTTTGTATCTTCAATTACTGGATTCCTGGGCAAAGTATACAGATGAAGCAACACCACCCAGCAGGATCCCTTCAAATGGTTGTTTAGGGATGGGAAATCTGATCCTGTACAGCCAGAGAGCAAATGGATACTTAGACTTCCCTGAGCAATATCAAAAAGAATTGCTCCTCTGATTGCTGACTGGAAGAGGAGCAGCGTTAGGGCAGCTGTAGGCTTCTTGTGGTCCAAGTTCAGAATCGCATCATCCAGCTTCTTAAATGAGCCAAGATGGAAAAAGAATGGCTGGGAGGTAAAGAGAAACACAGTCTGAAGTTGGATATGCTCCTCATCTTGTCAACTAGGTGACTCCAGTGCATTTTTCTTTTTGCCTGATTTAGTTCAGATTGATATTTCTGTCATTTATATGAGAAAATATCTGAACTGATATAGCAGTCAGCAAGGGTGAAGGCATCCACCAGACATTACCTCCCATTATCTCATTTACATAGAACCCATTATATGCAAGCCATAGTCCTCAATGAAATACACTATTAGGAAAAGGGCGCATGGCATATAGAATAAACTGCAATGCAGGCCAATGTGGGTAAATGAAAAATCACAAATGACTGTGGTGCACAGAAGGGGCCTAGAACAGTATAGCCTGGGGATCTGGGGATTATGATACACCTGTCCCCTTCAAAATAACACTCTCCTTTGCTATTTGTAGGATCTTGTGTTTATTCTAATTCAAGTGTCAATAAATCAACTATTGGTTGTCAATTCACATGCAACTGAACAATATTACAGATTATAATCTGAATCCACAACAATTATCTATAACCAAAATGATAAAACAGTACATAGTGAGAACTTGGGGTTTCACTTCCCTAGAGCAACTTTTTGAGTACTACTATGAGGAAAAAGGAATATTTTGCATATAAATTCTATCCTCTCATATATTGACAAGAAGTTGTAAAAACAGAAGTCTCACATATTTCCTACTCTTTTTTTTTTCTGGTCCTGGGGCTTGAACTCAGAGCCTGAATGCTGTCCCTGAGCCTCTTTGTGCTCAATGCTAGCACTCTTACCACTTGAGCCACAGCACTACTTCCTGATTTTTCTGAGTAGTTTATTGGAAGTAAGAGTCTCTTGGACTTTTCTGCCCAGTCTGCTTTAAACCTCAATCATCAGATCTCAGCCTTTGAGTAGCTAGGATTACAGGCCTCAGCCATTGGTGCCTGGCTTTACTTCCCACTCTTGCTCAACTGCAGCACAATGTCTACAGCAGGAAGTTGACACTGGTGCCATCCAAAGGGTTCCTTCCAAAGTGACCTGTATACTCACTGTGTGTGTGTGTGTGTGTGTGTGTGTGTGTGTGTGTGGTGCATGCAATTTTATAATCCTTGCAGGCACAAGAACTGTTCCATCACGACCAGATTCCATAGCCCTGCCTCAGCCCTGGTTGCCACCAATCATTTTATGTCCCTGTAATTGAGACTTTTTAAGAAGGTCATGCAAGTGGAATCACGCACTGTATTACCCTTTGAGATAGACCTCATTCATTCCCTATAACTCCTTAAGATCCAGCCAAGCTGCCACATGCATCATTTTTTTTTCTTCCTGTTGCTGAGCAGCAAGCCATGGTATAGATGGACCCAGCCCATTCCATCAATCATTCATCGAAAGACAGTTGGACTCCTTCCATTTTTAGGCTAATACAAATAAATCTTCTATGCACTTTTGTGTACATGCTCTTGTGTGAAAATAAAGTTTTATTTCTCTGAGATTGAACCCAAGAATACAATTGAGAAATGGTTTTTTAGACTGAACTTTCAACCAGTTGACACATCCCAAAGACTTAACTTCTCTACTGCCTGCCTTTGACACATTTCTGAACTAAAGGACAATAATGCCATTTCTGTTCTCTTTCATATCTACCCAATGCAGCATCTAAGCCTGAGTTGAGTTGGATAGCATGTTTTTTTCTGATTTTGAACTTAGTAGATGGAACATTTTCTAAACCTACTGCCTGGAAACAATGAGCTGAGAGAGGAATAACCAGAACTCTTAGTCACACAGATGAGTTTCAGAAGCCAACTAGGCCCACTTTGGTGGCTGGAAACAGCTTCCCAGCTGTGATTCATGTTTCATAAGCTAGTAAATAGTTCGTCAAATTGAGATGGATAAGGTATCATTGAGGTCTTTCTTCCAAACAAATTTTAAATATTTAAATTATCATAAAATATACCAGCTAGCAAGAAAACGTGTTAGTTCTCTATCCCATAGCATTCCACTGCCCTTAAAAGTCATGTTTGTGAGGAAAGGAAGCAAGTCATTGAGCTGTGACGCCACTGATGAAGTTCAGCGAATTTCTCCTCTATGTAATGTCAAACCTTCCATTGCAATACCAAAAATACCCCCTTGCATTTCAGGGAAAACCTTTAACCATCCAAAGGATGAAGAAAAATGCATTTATGGCAGTGTACACCACTTTTATACTTCATTTACATGAAACAAAGACTTTCTGTGTGTTTTTCACAGAAGTCTGAAGATAAACACATCAAAGAGGGCCTGGGAAAGAACCTATCCAGTCAAACTCCAAGATTCAGATTTACCTGAAGTTTACATTGTGCAGCATACTGTACAGGAAAAGAGCAAAACACAAACTCAACCATTTATTCCAGGATGAATGTGAAAACACTTATGACACAGAGGCCCTATGTACAAAACGGTTGAAAGGATAAATAAAACCTGTTTCCATGCAAACTAGCTTGGGACAACGGTAACATATTTAAATATGTAGTAATAAGCACAGAACAGGAATGAGCACAACCTTGGCCTGGACCATTGAGATACCCTGGATGAAATGTTAGCTGATTTTGGAGAAATGAGAAGGATAAAGAGCTAAGGAATGGAGGAAAAAATGGTGCAGCAAAAAGCATTGCAGGCAGAGGAGGTATAGAATGTACTTGTCAGGAGAGTGGACTTTCAGAAATTGGGAGTGGACTAGATTATCTCCTGCCTTGACTGTGAGGAATTTCCATAAACTGATGATGGAAGTGGTGTGGGAACTAGGCCGTGGAGGGTTGCTTGGGTAGATCAGAAGTTCAAGAGCAACTGACAGATAAAGTTTTCTTGACTGTCTATTTTATTATTTTCCTTAAAAATCTGCTTTTGTTTTGTTTTTAACTTTGTATTTATTTTTAATCGTTCAAAGCAAGGAGTTTCATTCACCCTTACTATTATTTTTTTTCCTGCCAGTATTAGAGTATGAACTTTGGGCCTTGTGCTCTTGCTCTGCTGTTCTGCTCACGGGGGGTTGGGAGGATATTCTACCACTTGAGCCATATCTCCAGTCTGAATGTTGTTACTTTTTCTTATTGCTCCTCTTTCTTCCCTTCCTTGTTTCTAGTAGCCTTCTTATGTTCATATCCTCTCCCCCTCACCAAGAGTCTACGAGTCTAAAAGTAAACAATGCTTGTCTTTGTGAACTAGCTTCTTTTGCTTAATATGCTGACTTAGAGACCACCCATTTTTTTTTCTGCAAATCAAGTCACTTCATTCTTCTTTATGGCTGAATAAAATTCCCTTGTTTATACATACCCACCCATCTGTGGATGGGTACCTAGGCTGATTCTAACCTGACTATTGTGAACAGTGCAGTGATGAACTTCATATCCATGCATCTTTATGGTAAGCTTTGATTCCTTGGGGTATATACACAGTAGTTGTAGAAACAGATCATGTAGAGGTTCTATTTTTAATGTTTTGAGAAATCCCATAGTGGCTGGACTAATTTACATTCCCACCAACATTGTTCAAGGGGCTCTTTTTCCTTACATTTTTGCCAGCGTGGGTGATTTCTCAGTTGTCTTGATTACAGCCTTTCTGACTGGGATGAGATGGAATCTCAATGATGCATGGATTTGCATGTGTAGGGCTAAGAATGATGAATAATTTTCATGTGTTTTTTCATCATTTGTACTCTTGTCTTTGAAAATGATCTGTTCAGTTCATTTGCCCATTTCTTGATTGAATTATTTGCCCGTTTTATAGTTAATATGTCTTTAACATTTTCTTGTAAAAATGAAACACTTATTAGAAAAGAATCCAAACAAGATAACATTAGATGATCAGTTAAGGTTTTAAAAACAAAGAGTTAACATTTTTAAAAGAATTTAAAACATGAGCCACTGGGAAAATTCTTGCAAGGGAAAGGCCCTAGAAACTCTAGTCTTCCTGAACACTCAAAAAGTTTTCATTTCCCTACATACACACTCTCTCCTTGGCATTCAAACCTGTCATTCCTACCACCCCACCACCTCTCACAACACCAATCCCTCCACCATTCACAACCCATAGCTTCTTCTGGTTCACTGCTGGAGGTCTTGGTATGTTACTATGTGTGCCTTGTCTGCTGGGCTGAGCTCTGTGCAAAGAAATCACATCCATTCATTGTTTTCATTCAATAAATATTTATGGAGAGCCTACTGCATGTCCCAAACACTAGGCCCCCAGCAACATAAGCTAGTGAACAAAGCAGCTAACATTTCTTGCCTTCCTGGAATCTAGGTTATAAGAAGTACAGCAGTTGGTAACTGAGGCCTCCGGTGGTTTCCTGGTTTCTAAAAAGAGAATCCAGAAGGATTCCCAGTTAACCAGTACTGCTGATGGACCGCTTTTGGAGGAGCTTTGTGTCTGCTTTGTGTCTGAAGTTATTCTGTCTGGAGTTATTCTAAAGGTTGATTTAGATTTTTCTATAAGGGAGCAACTCTTTTATCCCCACACTCCTGCCTCTTTCATTCCTCCCTTGACGATGCCCTTTTTTCACTATGTAACTTAATTTCAGAGATCTCACTACCATTCCTTGTTACTCGGCCCTGTAAGTATTCAATGGATTCATCGCTACACGTTTTTCTGTATATCTCACTTTTAACCTCTCCTGACTGAAAGCTTGAGCATTTCATCCTGCACACTAGGGCTCCTCGTGACTCCTGGATTTCACCTAACCCCTCTCCAAACGTTTACATTGTACTAATAGGGCAACAATAAATGTCAGCTCTTATCCTTGCATAACAAATCAGGCCACCTGAAATATTCTTGTCCCTAATGTGTCTTCTCCAATCCAGACTTACCTCCTCTTGTGGGATTCTCATCGCCATGCAGGTTTGGCATCTTTCCTCAGCCAATGACACACTAAGCATAGATTTCCTATTTGTAACAGGAATTATCATTAGGGTAGGAAATAATTATGTACTTCATGCACATTTGCTAGCTTATCACGGAGCCCAAGTAACATTGGCCCTGTAGGAGATTCAGAAAGCAAGCAACACCTATACGTTATATGTGATAGAATGGAATCTTAGGCCAGTCACAGAAAAATTTACAGAGATCCAGAAATACTTCCAAAAGGAAGTGATAGTTCCACTAATACATTGACTCTCTTGAGCCTCTTTCTTCATTTTGCAAAATGGGGATCAAAGTAGTCCTTCTGTATATTCACAAATGTTGAATGCTCACTCTCTTTTTATTTTTTTTGGTTGTTGTTAAATAATTTTTTTTAATGGGAAGAAATACAGAGACTGTAACAAAGCCTCTGTAAGTATAATGGAGTATCAAGCAATTGTAACTAATGTACCTTAACCTATTATTCTAAATATAAACCAAAATATCCCCAGGTACCCGCTCCTCCATTTGGTCTTCATTTAATCTACATTGCTTCTGAGCAGAAATTTTCTTCCCTGTGTTCTCTGTTATTCCTTACTCTGTGTCCAATGTGCAGTTGGCTGGGACTAATTATATTCTACTTAAATTAAAGTGACACACACAGAGGTCTCTATTTTGCAAGCCAGGTATGTATAACCATTAACACAATCAAGAACCCAGTGAGGAGGTTATATTCTTCCCATTTAATTATCCAGGGTTTAGAAGATTGAAGACTTTCTACTGGCCTAATCAGTAGTAGCTAATGAAGAATTAAAATAAAGGCTTCTTAAAAATAAAGGTCTCCTTCACTACAATGGAGACACAATTCCATCTTTCTAGTGAATGGCTAATTTATTAAGAAAAACCATGTAAAGGAATTAAAAATTCCTTATTGTCCTCTGATACACACATATTATATTTTAGAAGTAGATACTGTGTTATGTCTGATACTAACAATAAATACCTTTATTCGCTTACATCATAGACAGTCGCAGTGAACTTGAAAGTTGAATTTTTCCCACTCTGGGTAAAAAAAAAAACTCAGCTTTAAACAGTATATATATATATGCATTTGACATAGTTGAGGATCATTACATAGTTGAGGGTTTGATATTGTATTTATATATGGTTTTAGCTTTTTTGATGTGACAATATTTGAAAGATATGTCATAGGAAAAAAGGAAGCATTTTGGGGGGCTGTGGGAGGGGGGTGCGTGCTTGCATGCATGCCTGCGTGCCTTTACTAGGGATTAAACTCAGGGACTACGTGCAATCCCTTAACTTTCTCCTTCACTGCTAGTACTTTACACCTTGAGCCACAGCTCCACTTCTAGTTTTTTGTTGATTAATTGAAGAGTCTCATTGACTTTTTGGCCTAGGCTGACTTTGAACTCCAATTCTCAGATCTCAACCTCCCCAAGTAGCTAGTATTATAGGCATGAGCCACTGGTGCTCAGCTGGTCTGTATTTTTAAAGGAGAACCTTGCTGAAGTCACTATAAAGTAAAGGCACTTAGGATAATGTAAAGCATAGAATAAATTTTCTTTGAATCTACTGATTACAGAAATTCAACCCAATAAGAACTTACAGATGATAGTCTAAAAAGTTTGTTAAGAATGATCATATATACATATATGACATGTTATATAATGTTCATATATGTGCTAGATGATCTATGTGTGATAAATACCACATATAAGAATGGTCATATATATTATATACCGTATAGAGAAGATATAAGAATTGTCATACATTTGATATTAGTACATCTCATATACATGAATGATCATATATTATATATGATATATATGATATACATATAAGATATCATATATCATATATCTTGTATATATGATGCTATGTAGATATATAATATATGTAATCTTCTCTATAATATATGTACAATCGTCTATATATGTGTGTAAATATACAAATATACATATACATATACATTAGATCCTAAAATGAAAGTCCAAATTTTAAATATTCAGACTTTTTGACCTTCCATCATACATATGCAAACTTGGCAATACATTCCTGCAAATCACTTTTGACTGGCAGCAGCCCTCTTTCATGGAAGAGGGTTGTATGATTTCTTCAAAGACCACCTTCCTTCCCCCATTTACTTTTCCTTTCTGCCCTGAAGGCTAGTACGAATTAGGAACAGTAGCCCCATCATAATACTTTCATGATAACAAAGAAGGAAATGTATCCAGAAAGCAAAGCAAATGAGTTCTGATGGTGCTGCATATAAACACAAAAAGCTTCTCAGCATAGCACAATAAGCATTTGTTCGGCTCACATGGCTGGCAGTCAGCTGGTCTTGTCTGGGTGGCTTCACTTTGCATCATTCATTCTCCTCCTAGCACAAGCAGATTAATATGACAACTTCTTGTGCCAGTGACAGGAATGGAAAAGTGGAAGGAGAACTCATTACCCTTCTTATGCATATCACAGAATACCAACGTGATTGCTTTTGTCAAGTGAACCAAGCAGGTAAGTCCCATGGCTGAACTAAAGCCAAGAGCTAGGGAAATGTATGTGGTCACTTTCTTGGAAGACAGTTTACAATCCTAGAATGGAAGGTGTAGGGATAAAGGAAAATAATTAAGGTAGTAGATCTGGACATGGTAACGCATCTGTAATCCCAGCACTGGAAGACTGAGGCAGAAAGAGACAGAGTTTGAGGTTAGTCTTGGGTAATAGAGTGAGGCCTTGACATACAACAAACCAAATAAAAGCTCAGTGAGGCTGTCAACCACTGAGCAGGTTTGGAAGCCTCATTGGGCAGCCTCCAGGAAGCCCACGTTCACTCGTGCACCCCTTATTATTGGGAGTCAGCTTGTCTAATTTTACCCCACAGCACTCCTTTTCCAAGTAAAACAGCATCAGAGCCTGAGGAGAATCTGCTTCATAGAATAATGTATTTTTACATCTCAGTTTGGTGATAGAGATGTACCATCTTACTTACGTGACATAAAGCAATCATGTATGCCTTTGTCAGATATAATCCTAGATTTCAAAAGAGCTGTCTTAGATGGACTGATAGATTGATCAATAGATAGATATTTGCATATGTGAAACCCACATTCCACTCGAAGCTACACACTCTGAAAGAGCTTTTATTAAAGCTTCAATGGCAATACAAAACTAAGCTGTCCATCTCTCATTGGACACATTTTAAGTTCTGAAGGCAATCCCTCCCTTAATAATTCTTAGTCTAATTGCATTGTGTATAACATTATGGCAATACGGCACCAGAGACTTCCATTAGAGGAAGTGAGAGCACTGTACATATTAGACACCCTTGTTTTCTTTAGGCTGGAGAATCTCAGCACTCACTTGCCAGTCAGAATTGTATTTTTTTTTCTGCTTCTAAGACTTGATGGTTTTTTTTTCAAATAAACCTTCTATATTCAAAATGCTAATAAACCACTGAATCTCTAGTGAGTGGACAAAAGAGAAGCAAAGCTTAGCAAGTGAATTTTAATATGCTAATTTGAATATCCTCCACACCACAAATGGCCCTTTGGGATGTCTTACTATCTTACAATAGAAGCATCATTCAATAAGGAGCTCGTATTTTCTCGACCCAGTCTACTCATCAAGCCCAGCCTCCTCTCTTAGCACATAGGCCTCTGTGAGCACCATATTTAAATGTAGCCATCTGAAGATCCTTCTGGTTATGTTTCCTAAGTCTACGAGCCAAGCTTTCGAGTTCAGATCCCATCATCTTTCCAGGACTCCACATTGGTAGCTCTAGCTTCCCAGGAGTACAAGTGTGATCTACCTACCACCCTAGAAAAGTGAAGGAACAAGTCATTCGTGTTTGTCATTACAGCACTAGAAAAATTGATAGGAGGATTATGAGTTCAAGGGCAGCCTCAGATGCATAGCAACACCCTGTCTCAAAAACAAATACAGAAAAAAAGCAAGACAGAAAAAGAAGTATATGTTTAGGACAAGCAGAAAAGGTCAAAAGCTATGTACATATGACCATATAAGATGATGTTAAACGAAAAGAACCTCAAGACAGGGACACAAGTTATCTTTTCTTTCTTGCTATTGTTTTTAACGTACTTATAATGTACGATGTGATTTTTGTTGTTGTTTCTTTAGTATGTTCCTCCCCCATGGTATAACCCCTGTTTTCACTGTTTGATTCTGGTGCCCTGCATCTTGTATATACATTTTTCTAATTTGGGGAGGGGAAGGGAAAAAACAAAATGCTTAAACAGGGATATAGGTTGACCCATTGTAACAATGAGATGTACAAGACACTATGTTGAAAACTAACGAGGCGGGGGGAGGGAGGAGTTGGAGAGGTGGGAGGGGAGGGATGGCAGGAGAAAAACAAAAGAGGAGGTAAAAATGCTCGATAGGAAATGTACACATTACCTTACTCATGTAACTGTAACCCCTCTGTACAGTATTTTTACAATAAAAATGTATTAAAAAAAAAAGTAGTACAAGTGTGGAAATCACAAACTTCAAACATGCTAGCAGCTCAAAAGATGCATGGCTCCCTAAGCTGCCTTGTCTGAAGCTGCTCTATGGGAATGCTCACTGTTTCAGCCTTCTCCATCAGCAGGTATGCAGCCACGTGCATGCACACACATGCACCGCAAAGGGTTCAAATCTATTCATTTATTATAGGGAAAGCAGGTGTGAGAAGGAAAGGAGACAAATCAGAGCTTTCCTGTCTCTCCCTCCCTCCTTCCAGTCACACATTTTTCCCCCTAAAACCTTTCCTGCCTATACCACAAATATTTGGCGATAGCTTTATTGGTTTGAGCCTTTCCTCAGTAGCCAACCAGTTTGGCTGCAAGTGTCTCACTGGCCCTCACTACATACCTTTGTGTTCTGTGAATACTTCCTGAGATTCATGACACTTAGCCAAGGAGAGTAAAATGAATGGGCCAGAGCTCTTCTAATCACTAGATAACAAAAAGGTCCATAAACAATGTGCATCTCCATAAATTTCTATATATCCAGCAAGGGTGAGAAATACCATTATAGATCAAGCATTCTGTATGTACTTTCATGGATCTATCATCAGGTAAGCCATACAACTATGTTAACTTTGGGGGTTTTGTGTGGTACATAAGGGATGAGAGGAAATTTGATATTGAAAGGAAATGGTTCTTACTTCTTTTATGGTACTAAGGGTTGAACTCAGGATATGGTGCTTGCTAGGCAAGATCTCTACCACTTGAACCATATTTTCAGTCCTGTTTGCTCTTGTTATTTTTTCAAATAGCCTCTCAAATTATGTTCTAGAGGCCTGGAACATGAGTCTCCTGTTCATGGCTCCCATGCATGTACCCAGCACAGTAGACATGTACCACCATGCTCAGTGTTTTGGGTGAAAATGAGGGTTCAAAATTTTTTTCCAAGCTGGTCTTGAGCCACAATTTCAATCTCCACTTCCCAAGCAGCTAGAAGCACCGACACGATCCACTGCCTGTATGAAGTCATTACTTGAAAGCCAGGCACTTAATAAGTTGCTGTGCTTTTGTCCTGGTTTGGGGAAACACAGACCCACCGTCGTAATGTCCCTATGGTTTTAGTTAAATATTTTCATCATAACTCTCTTTAATTCTTCCTTGACGTGCCTGTAAATATACATGAGGAATAAAATCAAAATCATCTTTCTCACAGAATGGTTGAATTTGCTCCGGCACACTTATGATTTTGCTTGTTTGTTCCTCTGAGATGGTTTCTGAGCATATTTTAAAGATGTATGTGTAAGCAGGAAAAACTACTAGACTGTATTTTCCGACAGAATTTTTTTTAGGACAAATTGGTACTAAGACACACAGAGTCCAAGAGCAGGCCACATTGCTAATGCTCTCATCTTCTGGATAATTCCAGAGGTCCTACCAAAGAGTATCAAACCTATCTTCCTCATTGACCGGTGAGAGAACTAGATGGGGGCGGAAGGGGGGGTGTGTCGAGTTTGAGAGTTTGAGCAGGCAGAATCTAAGGGAACTTGACACAGAGCACGTACTATATTTCAAATTTTCCAGTTGCTCTTTAGCTCTGAGAGTGAGTGATCAGGGACACTAGAAGCCAAGCTCCTCTTAGCAGAGTTACAACAAAACTTTTTTTAAACCACTGCATTTTCCTTCTTTTCTCTTCCATTTAAAGATTTCAGTAATAGTTATTTCCATTACTTATCAGAAATTAATTTTGCCAAAGTAACAAGAAACACAACTCTTTGAATTTCGAGACCTTGTCCTAGACCTTGGTGCAATTGGAATTCTTGTTTAAAACATAATCTGATGCCAGGTGACAGTGGCTTAAGCCTGTAATCCTATTACTAAAGAGGCTAAGATCTGAAGATTGTGGTGTTTGAAGCCAGCCTGGGCAGGAAGGCCTGAGACTCTTATTTTCAATTAATCACAGAAAAATCTGAACGTGGCATTGTGGCAAGTGATAGAGTTCTAGACTTGAGAAAAAAGGAACTTAGGGACAGTGTCCAGGTACAGAGTTCAAGCTTCAGGACTGACATAAAACAAACAAATAAAACAACAACAACAACATAAACTGAGCCTATACATCTCTTACAGTATTACAAGTCTATTAATAACAATAAAGTCTGTCATCATGCATATGCCCCAGGTAATCCTCTCCTTTTGGGTGTATGATTACTTCTGACCAAACAACAAACATACTGATGAAGGTTGCCTTCATGATTATACAACAGAAGTTAGTTCTATGGTTTGGATAAGCATACTCAAGTAGTCCATGGGTAAAATGTTGGTTGCAAAGTAGTGCTATTCGAAGATGCTGTGCAATAATTCTGCAGGAGAAACGGCAGTGATTTTTCCGCCGAGTCTCTAAATCAGTTAATTGATTAGTGACAACTGACTTTTTTTTCAGTATTGATTCCCCAAATCCATAAATGCCTCACACCTTTCCAAACAATTAATATTCACTGAAAATTTTATATTTTTCCCCTTTGATGACTTATAAAATTTTGGTTAGATTTTCTCATGAGTACTTTTTAAAAATTGTATCCTCTAACATTTGTCTCTAGGCTTCTGTTTTTTGTTTCGCTGTTAACAGTGGTCCATGCATGGCACTCCTATCAGAAGACTGAGTCTTCATCTGGGTTGTTCTGACTTGCTTTGGTCAGTAGCATGTAGTAGATGAGTTCCAGCCCTAGATCTTAGAGACACAGCAGTTTACATTTCCACATTCTTGAAAGCAAACTACAAACTCGCTAGTTTAAAATTAAACTCCTGAGTGGTAGAAAAGCCAGGAAGAATGAAAGGCTACCAGAACATATACCACAGTATGTGACACTAACTTTGACCTTCTAACAGAGCTCCCACCTAACACAGTGACTTAAATGACCTCTGCCAACCATGTGAGTTCTAGGAACTGCTAAGCTGATTCTAAGCCACCCAAGGATTATGGTGAATAATAAATCATTATTGTCTAGGTCCATAAAGTTTCTGCAGTGGGTTTTTTGTACAGAAATATTGATCTGAAAATGAAAAAAAAAACACTGTATTTGCTCTAATACTTGAAGTTTAACAAAGCCATTAGGAGAAGAAAGAAGCGCTCCCCCTTAGGGGTGGGAGGATACAGAACCACTGAGTCCAAAAGTGCAGCTCAGAACCCAGATATCTGGAAGCCTCCATGGTTGCTACAACCTTTGCCACCACAACAGCTTCTCAAACCTCAGTGTAGAAGAGAACACACTGGATCTCAAGCCTGGCCTCTACTGTCCCTAAAACACATCTCTTTCTGCTTTGATTTCCAAAAGCTCCCATAGCTGGGCTGTGCCTGACACTGACCCACAGAATAGTTTTCTAATATCATTGGTGAGAAATGGAGTTGAATGGACAATAAGGGAAATCTAGAAATTGCCACCATCATGACAAACCCATAAGCAATTCATTAGGACACACACAAAAATGAGACTTGGAGCCTTATAAACATAATTTTAACTACTCACCCAGTCTGAATTACAGTTTCCTAGTCTCAGACTTCATTTGGAGAGTTTTAAAGCACTCAATAAGCCTCTTAAAACATCCCTGGTAAAAGATCTTGTACATAATAGGTACCCAGAGTTGAAGAAATGAATATGAAATCACAATTCACAAAGAGTAGTATCTGAACATATAGGAGGAAAATCTGACAAATTCGTATGGAGAAAAGGCATCCTAAGGAATCCGTGTTCTTATCTGAATCTTGAAATATAAAAAAAGGTTAGCACCTCCTGAAATACATGGCAGGTAAGGAAATTACAAGTATTACAAGTATTACTGCTTCTCCCCAGCCCCACCCATGATTCAGTAGTAGCTCTGTAGATCTCTACAATGTTCACACTAAATCTTTTGTATATTTGTGCCTTCATAGTACATTAAACACTTCTTTCATCTACCTGTGACATCACGCAGTCACTAACTAGGAAATCAGTGACACAGCCATTAACATCTAGGTTTTCTTTTATAAATAAGAACACCAACAGGGCCTGAACGTAGGGTGCCTCACAGTTACACTTCCTTGGTCACAGCTGGTACTCTTCTACTTGAGTCAGGTCTCCAGCCTGTCTTTGTGCCGGTTCTTTTGCAGATGGAATCTTGTGGACTTTTCTCTCTGGGATGGCTTCAAACCGTGATCCTTCAGATCAACGCATCCTGAGATGCTATGATTATAAGCATAAGCCACCAGCTCCCCACTTGGTTTACATTATTTCTATGCCACTTTTTAATTTCTTTTTTTTTTTAACATTTTTATTGTAAAGATGATGAACAGAGAGGTTACTGTCACTTAAGTCAGGTAATGTGTACACTGCTTTTTGAAAAGTGTCTCCCCCCTCCCTCATTTCCTCCCAGTTTCTTTCTCTCCCGAGCCTCCTCTCCCACTAAGTTGTATAGTTCATTTACAACATAGTGAGTATCACTGCTGAATTAATTCACCCTTTGCCCACCATTTCTGTGCTCTCCCTCTCTCCCAAATCAGATCAACTTACATGTAAGAGGAAAGGTGTTTTCTATGCCTCTTCCATCTTTGTCAATCTCTGGCATACCTCAACTCTTTTATACACAAGCATGGCTCCAGAAGACTTTAACTAGCAGAGTCAGTAATCCCTACATCCCTACATCTCTGCCCCAAAATGTGAATCCAACAAGAGCATACAGTCAATGACTGGATTAAAGTCTGTCCACATATACATATCCACATAAAACATATCCACATGCTAATCACTTAGTCTTTCCCCCTCAAACTGATCCACACTGTTTGGATAAATGTTGGTGCAAATTGAACTTCAACAATCAGAGTTCTGTGCTGGAAGCATGGCTCAAGGGGTAGAAAGTCTTTCTAGCAAGCACAAGTCACTTAGTTCAAACTCCAGTATTAATAACAACAATGCAATCTGGCTTGTGTTCTTTTCAATAGCAAAACTTCCTTGCAAGCATTTCTTTGGTAGAAGGCAGGCTACACGGCAGTGTAAGAAAAATCTCTTGTTAATTTGAGCTTGGAGCGTCATGCATTTGATGATACTAATAGTCCTCATTTAAAAACTACAAAAGGTACTTTGATTTTATTAGAAATTGTAGACAAGTTGCATAATAACTCTCCTCTTGCTTTTAAGACTTCTATAAAAATAGCTATTTGTTCCTTTTGTTGTCCTTCTAGCAAATAAACAAACAAAGAGAAAGGAGACAATATTCATGATTAGCTCAGAACAGAGCAAATTTTTAAAGTCTACACAAGAGAAATTGATAGAAGATAAAAGCTATGAGAAACCCTAATCTAGTTGTATTAATAAATTCTAATGATCATGTAGGGAAGAACAAAAGCCCATTGGTTTTTATTTGAATAGACATCATCAAGACCAGTCAACCTGCCATTTTTGCTCTGGGCTTCCAGAAAAAGCAAGCACATATCTATGGCTTTCTCTGCTCTGCCTTCTCTCCTCTCAAAAACTGAGCCCTGGCCATGCTGTGATAATTTCTATTCTATTTCACATCTTCTTACCACAGCCTGAGCAGAAGCAGGCAGAAAGTGTGCACAGGAAATGGGTTAGTACAAATACGAGTGTGCACCAAAACCACAGGCCAGAAAAAGACCCGTGACAACTGACATCGTTGTTTTACCAAAAAAAAAAAAAAAATCCTGGAAATAAAGCTTCTTTATGTCAGCTAGACAATACCAATAAATGTCTGTTCTCCATCTCTTCTACACATACATAATCAGAGTGCAAAATTAATGCTAAAACTTTACAAGTATTATAGCTATTATAAAATTTATAGCACCAATCTAAAACTTAAGAAACATTTTGCTTCTTTCTGAGACTGCTAGAAAGAAGCATCCTCTCTCTTGGAAAGCTATCTTTTGATAAATATATGTTTGGTGTGACCTTCTCTAAATTCTGTTAAGAAAACTATTTAAGATTCTGTGATTTCTGATTAGTTAGTAATGTACAGTACTTATAGACAAATTATGTATACATACATTATCCAAAGAACACATATATATAAAATGCACATACATTACAATTTAAAAATCAGAAAGGAAAGACTACCAACACATTTCAAAAATTGGAAAAAATGTGAGTTTGTGAGTTTGAGTAGATCTCACTCTTTTTCAAAATGTTTATTTGCTTGTAGGAAATTGCCTTTTTTGTATTTTTGTACATTGGTAAGAGACTTTTGCAATCTTTGTTTTTTTGTTACAGTGGCTTTTCTTGTTCATGTATATTGTAAATGTTTAGCCAATTATATCATTTGAGTATGACTTTTAATTTTGCTTTTGTCGTAATCAGGATTAAGCATTGAACATTATTATTTTTTTTCTGTAAAATAGAAGATCTCTCACTTGATAAGAGACTATCAGCCTTTTATCAACAACTACCAAGAAACAATAAAGCATGGTCAAACTAATGAAAGTGAAACTAATTGCTTAAGTAGACTAATCAGTAGATAATCTCCTTGAAAACCCCACTGTAGAGCTGAGGAAGGAAGGAAAATAATTCCAGATTAGACATGAGAAAAGTGATTTAGTCACTGAATGAATAATTATATTTAAAACCTTTAAAGAAAAAGGAACACACTATAAATGTCTACAAGGAGAAAAACTAAGACTTGGGACAATTCACTTTGTCTTGCCAATAAGTCAATGTCATCATCAAAAAGGAGAGAGGTAGTTTACATTGAGAATGTGAGAGATATGACATTCAAATCAACACATCATTGATGGTGGAACTCTATCATAAAGAAAGAAATCTGGGGGCTGGGAAGATGGCTCAGTGGTAGAGTGTGTGCCTTGCATGCCTGAGGCCCTGGGTTCGATTCCTCAGCACCATATAAGCAAAAGGAAAAAAGCCGGAAGTGGAGCTGTGGCTCAAGTGGTAGAGCGCTAGCCTTGAGCTGAAGAGCTGAGGGACAGCACCCAGGCCCAGAGTTCAGGCTCCACAACCGGACCCCCCCCCCCCAAAAAAAAAAAAAAGAAATCTGGGAACAATTGGAGAAATTTGAATGTGACCTGGTAACAAAAGATATAAAGGGGTTGCTATGTTCAGTATGATAAATCATATTGCAGTAATGTTTTTTAGCTTTCAGAGGATAAATTCTGAACTGGTTGGAGCCAAAAGTTCATGACTTACATAATCATTTTAAATTATGGGTATAAACTGCAATCTTTGGTAATCTTTTGACACATTTTAGACATGTTTAAACTACTTATAACAAAATGCAATAGAATACACGATAAAAAGGAACACATAATTTTATGCAACATAAAATTCTAAGGCAAATACATTTACATTATTAGAGAAAAGGGTGGTATTCGCAGAAAAATATAAATTATTAACAAAATAAAAGAAGATGTAGAAATCATGAATAAACCAATTACCATAGAAGTGATTTGAAACTGATTATAGATCTCCCATTAAAATGCACCAAGACCAGATGGTTCCAAGGTTGGAGTCCATCCAACTTCTAGAGAACAAATACTCCCAATGTTATTTAAATTGTTGTAGCCATGGAAAGAGGTAGAAAGCTCCCCAATCCAAGTCCGTAAGCCAGAAAAAGATTCCTAGCAAAATGTAATAAGGTTAATTCCAAAGAAGAAAAGAAAGAGCAACCTTACTTGTATAGAGTGGCAAAATACTCACCAGAATACTACAAGATGAATTTATTTTTTGTGTGTTGCTCTCATTCAAACCTAAAAAAAACCTATTATAATTTTATTAGATAGTGAGATGTAAAACTTTGAGAAATGAGAGATATTAGGAATGACCAACAGGTTGAACAAGAACAGGAGAAAATCAGAATACCCAAGTAAGTGATCTTTAAGAGTTTACCTCTGTCAGGTAAGAAACTAAAATTTCTCTTGGTATTCACTAACCATTTTCTTCAACCTCATATTACACCCAGATCTGCATTTGCAGCTTTTACAGATAGAGAAAAAAGGTGGTATGACAGGAATTTCCTGATATCAAACTACAGATTAATGTCAAAATAAAATAGAGAAACTCAGAGACTGGTTTCCAATCAAAACTGTTCCTTTTTTTTTTTTTTGTCGTGGGGCCTGAGCTCTGGGCCTGGGCACTGTCCCTCAGTTCTTCAGCTCAAGGATAGCGCTCTACCACATGAGCCACAGCACCACTTCCAGCCTTTTCTGCTTATGGGGTGCTGAGGAATCGAACCAGGGCCTCATGCATGCAAGGCAACCACTCTACCACTAAGCCACCTTCCCAGCCCCAGTAACGGGCTTTTCTTTGAATCATACCTGCAACGATTCTGGTGGAAGTGTATAAGAGAATGTGCTACTGCCTGGGTATTGGGCCAAATCCTACAGCCTGGTGGAGTTTCACACTCATATCCCTTACTCCAAGACCAATTCTCACCAGGGTAGTGATCTATCTTCTAAACACAGTAATGAATATGTATCATATTTAATGCTTTTGCCCACAAGCAACACAGAGGCATGTGGCTCTAGTTCTGGCAAGATCTGATGGATCTCTATTAATATTGCTTCTTTCAAATTGTAGTTTTGTCCACCTTTTAATATTCCCTATGTGAAGTGGTAGAACAATGTACCTTATAAGAAGGACCTAAACAAACAAAAGATGGCAAATTCAATTGATTTTTTTCCTTAGAATTAAAAAATAATCAGGAAAGTTATACCATCAAAATAGTTTCCTTACTTTTTGGCTTACAATTCTGACACCTTATTTTCTTAATGCACAGGGAAACAGGTTTCATATTTTTAGTACTTGGCTGAAATTAATTCGCACCTCCCAGTTATGGTACTGCATTATCGGGCCCCGGGCCTCTATTGACCTTGTTCCCTGTTGTTAAAAGGGAACACATATGCTTTCCCTCAGAAGGCATTAAGAAAGGAGGGGTTGATATCCTGCATATTCTCATCCCTATCCCTTTCTATGTTAATTAGTGATAGTTTTCCTTAGTAGGGCCAGCACAGAGGTCTGAACTCAGGTCTTCATGCTTGATAGGCAGGTACTCTATATTTAAGCCATATGTCCATCCCTTCTATGCTAGTTACTGTTGAGTTAGGTGTCACTTATTCTTCCAATTGGCCTGGATAGTGGTCCTCTTATTTCCACATAGCTTGATGATGAGTGTGTACCACGTATGCCAAACTCTTTCCTGTTAAGATGAAATCTTGCTTTTTGGGGGGGTTTGGGAGGAGATGCACGGCAGAGGATGATTTGGAATAGTGATCCTCTTGATTTCAGTCAACTGCTTTGCTAGGATAACAGTTTAGTGCCACCACGCCCAGCTCTTGAATGAGGTGGTGGGGTCTGCCAAACTTTTTGTTCTTGTTCGCCTAAAATTGTGATCCTCCTGATCCCTCCTTTCTAAGTAGCTAGGATTATAGTCTTGAACCATCCACACCCAGCTTCACACTCTTTCCTTTGATGTCCATTCTATTAAATTCTATCTGGGCTTTCCCTTGCGTACAGGAAAGCAATAGTCAGAGTCCCAGTTCCCTTTTAGAATGAATGATCTGAGAATCAAGTGAAAGAAATGAGGGTTCTGTCTAACACACATGGCAGTAGACAGATATGAAAATGGTAAACCTTGACACATGCTGACAACAAAGTTCAACCCCAGGATGCCCTTGATTGGTTATCATTTGGGAAAGGGTCTCCATGCAGTGGCAAGGAGCATTCCTATGTGTTCCTATTATCTCAGATTACCAAGACTGGAACTTACACTCAGCAGTATTTTCACAATAAAAAACTTAAAAAATATCCACACAATAAAAAACAAAATAAGATCTCTCTATGAATGTAGATCCAAAGAGAGAGAAGGGAGAGAGAGAGAGAGACAGACAGAGACAGAGACAGAGACAGAGACAGAGAGAGAGAGAGAGAAAGTGTGTGTAGGGGAGGAAGAGGAAGAGGGATAAACACAGTGGGAGGGTAAAAGAGAGGGAGAGGGAACAGCATCAACACAGGTTGCATTCAGAGGGACTGTTGCTGCAGAGACCTTCCTATACTCTCACACAAAGCCAACCACCCACATTGTAACACACATTGTTGAGTAGCAATGTAAAAGTACATGATGCAGGCTACAGTGTTTTGTTACATAAATTATCCTGAAACCAGATGCTGTTACAAAGTCATTCGGAGTCTTCCATAGCTTCTGCCCATCACGATTTCTACAATAGGCGGAAATGCTTTGCTGTCCAATCAGTGTTGAATCCAGTACTGCACTGGTTAATTGAATTTCAGGTAGCAGGTAGTAAAGCGCTGCCCAAGTGCATTTATCAAGCGCTTTAAAATTCTTTAAACCCCAAATGTGACCTTGTGCTAAAAATGTGTTACTGGCTTTAGAAAAATGTCAGAGTCATTAAGGAACCCAGAATACTTAGAAGAGTGGGTGCAGAAAAACAGCACAAATCTAAGGCCCATCCTCCACTCCTGACCCATCCTACCCAGCAACCCGATAACTCAGATCTGGCCTAGTCACAAGAATACTGCCTCTTACACCACAGTACCCTGCTGTGTTATTTTTAGTTCATAATGTATCTGAATGGTCTGGCTCATTTTTGTACTAATTGCACTTGGTAACTGCCTCTCATCTACATCTTCCCCCTCTCCCTCCCCCAGCCCCATACAGCCTTGAAGGTGGGGCTAGTAAATAACCATCCCCATCCTCATTTTCCCTGCTGGAAATGTTAACTTTAACCAGTCCCACCTTAGGGCTGAGTGGAGCTAAGCTTATAGGGTTGGTAAATAGCCCAAGGACTACTTCACTGGTTGCAGGTGTGAATCTAGAAGGAACCCTTACTCCCAGGGTCTGAATAAGGGCTGGGAGGCTAAGCTTAGGAGGATTCCAGCTGCCCGGACTCTTAATCATCCAGTGACCTCTTCTTAAGCATGGAAAAGGGGAACTGGGCTCCCATTTCCCAGACCCAGAAAGCAGGGATCTAACCTGCAAATTCCCCCAGCGCTGGAACCTGCTGGGCATACTCCTAAAAAGGATGCTGACCCAGGGGCCGGGCCGGGCCTGGAGCCCCCGCGTGGGCTTCTCTGCGCCCGCCCCTGTGGGTGGAAGCCCCTGCCCCCGGTGGGCGGCAGGCGGTCCGGGCTTGGGTGGGTGGCGCGGGCTGGAGCCGTCCCCACCCCGCGCTCGCGCGTGTCCAGATCAGGGGGAAAGGGGGGCAGGGGGGCAGGGGGACAGGGGGCAGGGGGGCAGGGGGGCGGGCGGCCCGCCGAGTTAGCCTGGCGCGCGCGCGCGCTTGGGGCCGCGGAGAGTTTGGAAAGTCGTCGTGGTCGCGCGCGGAGGAGCTGGAGCGGAGAGCAGGGGGTGGGAAGAGTGGGGGTGCGAGAGAGCAAAACCCGCCTCTTGTGAGTTGAGCGAGGAAGAGGGGGTGTGTGTGGTGGCGGCGGGGGGGGGGGGGGGAGAAGGCTCCGAGTTCCGCTTCCTGAACGGCGGCGAGTGGGTAGAGCCGGCTGGGAGCGGGCAGGACCAGCGGGACGCACGGCTCGGAGGGGCCGGGGCCAGGCTCGCGTCCGCGGCGTGGAGCAGCGCGCCGGGCCATGGCCAGCGAGCGGACCCGCAGGTTCACCCGGAGCCTGCTGCGCCCCGGGCAGGCGGCCGAGCTCCGGCACAGCGCCGCGTCCGCCGCCGCCGTGGCAGTCAGCAGCCGGCAGCAGCAGCAGCAGCAGCGGGTGAGTGCGGGGCGCCCACCGCGCCCGGTGGTGCCAGGGGGCGGCGGTGGGGGCACGGAGATGAAGCCGGGGTGGGGGGATCGGGAGGCCCCAGGGCTCGGTGCGCCCCTGCGGCTGGCGGGTCCTCCCTCCCTCCGCGCTCCCGCCTCGCCGGGGCGCCCCTGGTGCCGCCCGCCCGGGCAG
Source organism: Dipodomys spectabilis (assembly GCF_019054845.1). Classification (NCBI taxonomy): domain Eukaryota; kingdom Metazoa; phylum Chordata; class Mammalia; order Rodentia; family Heteromyidae; genus Dipodomys; species Dipodomys spectabilis. The sequence continues at coordinate 6,787,538 of NW_024870728.1, forward strand.
TGCCGCCACCGACGCGCGCGAGGACCGGGGCGCTTTGGGGGACTCGGTGAACAGCTGCGTGGGCAGCGCGAGTGCGGCGTGGGAGCGGAGGCGTCTAGGTGCGAAGGAGAGGGGAGGGGAGGAGAGGGTGGGAATTGTTCTTCACTCTGGGGGTGGAGGGAACCCGGAGGGCAGAGTAGGTGAAGGGGGGGGAGAATCTGTGGAATGAAATCCTTCACGCCCTACAGGTTTATGCGCCCCCCTCACCCCCCTCCCCACGGTGAACTAGGGAGCATCGTGGAGAGGATGTGCTCTGAGCTCCTCACTAGGGAATCCCGCACCCAATAGCTGGAGCTTGGTAATAAATGCACTTCGCCTAGCCCTCCTGCCGCAAAGAGAGGGTGGAAGGGGGGGACCCACAAACCACTTTATAGGGTTGCAGAAAGAGCTGGGGAAAACAGGCTGGAGGGCACATGGGTCATTCTTAATAAATACCCAGTGGTTGGTTGGTTTCTGGTATTTTTTTTTCGAAGATGTTTCATGGGGTTCTCCCTCCAAATAAAAAATACAAAAAGGCCTTGGGGTAACTTCCTCATTGAAATGCCTTCTAAATGCGGGGTGATTTCCACGGGAAGTCCCTGGGGGCAGCAGCCATCCATGCCCAAATCATATCCATACATCTCCAGACGTTCCTCAATTCCAGTAGGTGTCACACTGCAGGATGGAGGGGAATAAGCAGGGAAGAGTAGGAGAATCAGACTTCTAGCGAGGCCAGAGCTCAGCCGCAGGGAGGTTTGTTTGGTTTTTGGTTTTTGGTTTTTTTTTTAAGGCCTGACTTTGGCTGGGCCAGAGTCCCTGTTGTACGTTTCATTTTCCCCTTTGCCAGTAAATATCATTAGGAATTAAACAGCTCTCTCCTTTAAAAAAAAAGTGTCAAAGAAAGTGGTTGCTGTTGCCAGTCACCAGCCAAGAGGAAGCCAAATGCTGGCCAAAGCCAATTCCCACAGCCAGGACCATTTTCTTAAGCCAGAGGTCGGAAAGTTGAACAGAACGGAAGCAAATTGCCTGGCAGAGGAGAGATGAGACATCAGATGCACACCACCTCCCCCCCTCCCCGAGACGGAGGGGGCCATCTGGGTGTGAAAGGATCTGGGGGCCCGGGTACCACCTCTTTCACTTTCCACCAGCTACAGTCTGTAGTCACCCTGAGCTGATTCAACTGTGAGCCAACACATTGCTGCTTGCTACCCCGCATGTGGCAGGCAGGACAAACTGTCAAAAGGGAGATTGGGGAAAGACAAGTGGTAGAGATAGGAAGCGAATCTTTCAGTGCATAGGAATTGTGGTCATTATCTGCTCAAGAAGTATAGCGGTAGTAGCTTTCCGAGGGAATCATCAGCACAGGTACTTTTGATTGGTGTTTGGTGTTGGTGACTTCTAGATTTTGTCATGCTGGAATTTTTGAAAAGAATATCCCAGATACACTGCTGCACACATATGCACACACTCACACACACACACACACACACACACATTACTTTCTCCAAAATTATGTCACCTATGAAATCCTACTGGGATCTTGTCATCATGAATGAGCTCATTGTCTTAAAGGGCCGTGGGGGAAGGGAGAGGAACTGGCAAAGGTGCCCTTGTCTTCTCAATCCCCTCACTTCAGCACCTTGGCCAACACTCTCCCGCTAGCTTCTGCCAAGACCTTTCATGGCATCTTACACATCCAGGCAGGCTGTCTTGGCAGCGACTTTTTTTTCTTTTTTGTCAGCAACACATGAGCACTGCTCTCCTCCCCATCAGTCCTCCAAGAGAAGCAGGAAGGTAGTAAGTAAGCCCTCTGAGTCAGCACCCAACTCAGTGCAGTCGCCAAGAGAAGAGCACTCTTTTGGAAAGTAAGACTCTATCATGGAAGAGACTAATCATAATTTACATGGATATAATTCCTCTGTTGTTGGTTTAAGTCTTCAATCCCTGGTTGTCAAGGGAGATAATAGACCAACGTGGGTGTGGGAGTGAAGATTATGGGTAGTTTACTTCTATACAGGCTGGTAGAATGACATGTACACTGGAGTAAGCTCTTAGGTATTGAATATTTGAGGGATATCAGAAAGTTCTGCTGAGAAAAACTACTTCACTGGTATGTGTATATAATGAAAGCTCAGTTTCAGGAAGTGTATCCTCTAGAAGGTTACAGAGTTTATTATAGAGTTTGACCTGGGGTGTCAGATTAACCAAGCAGATTTGCACTGTGAGAATAGGATGTAGTGTGTGTGTGTGTGTGTGTGTGTGTGTGTGTGTGTGTGTGTGTATGTGTGTGTGCGTGTGCGTGTGTACAGAGACCAGTATTTGTGGAGTGTGGATAGCAAAAAAGGCAACCTCACAGGACCCAATTTTGAAGGTTAATAAAAGTAGGGTAGGAAAGTAGAATGAGGGAATAGAAGACACTGTGTGAAAGGAAATGTGCTCAGTACCTGACTGGTGTAATTGTAATCCCTCTGTACATCACCTCTATAATAACAATAAAGTAAAATTTTAAAAAGTAGGGTTGATGCCCAAATAGGTCTTTCAGTTTAACTCAAGTCACAGGAATAGGCTCTTATTCACGCACACTCCTGGGAAGATACACTCTATTGTACATCTCTTCCAAGAACAATTATGAAGAGAGGATAAATAGATATTCCATTGGGTTATTGTCAGTTTTTGTTCAAAATAAATGGTTAACAACTCAGGCAAGGACCAAGTCATAGGATTTTTCCCAAATCATGTTTCTGGTTGTCTTAATAGAGCAAGTTTCTCTAGTGTAAGATCCCAGCTCTAAGATTAGAAACGTTTCTACTTAGAAAGGTTTCTATTGTGAGCATTTTTTAGTACTTTAATACTTTGGTTGAATATGTATATCATGTTATCTTCAAAATGGTGAATGCCACTTCTTGATAAGAAATAATGAAGCGTATATACATATATATTAATGTAGGTATATATATGGAGATATATATATATATATATATATATATATATACTTTAACATGAGTTATCGCCTTTAGGTAGATTTCTACATTACATTAAAATTTAAACTAAAAAAAGTTGTGCAATTTTCTACCAGTGAATATATTGTCATTTCCACAGTGTGGGAGGGAAATAATCCTTCAAAGTATAGGCAACATGTATGCAGGCACAGCATGGTCTCTGTCACTTTGAGAGAAATGGAGTTATGTGTATGGCATGTTTTAGGTGGGTTGCAGCAATGGAAGATTGGGTAACAGTGAAGAAAGGACTTCAATGTATTTATGATGGCTTCTCTGGTGTTAGGCAAAATACTCTGCAAGTATTGCTGAATTGTACCTCATTTAGTTCTCAACTCCTTTTAAAGGGGAAAAGTTCTTCCCCAACTTGGAGCTAAGTATTTCAGTATAACACAATTGTACATTCCTGCTTGGATCTTAAGTCTTCTGACCCAATGTAATGCTACTTTTGATATTTGAGGGAACTCTGAAGACAGTAGAACCTTTGACCTACCAAAGAACTTCCATTGAGAAGAAATGCATGTGTGTACATATTTGCATGAGCAGTTCCTAAAAGGAGGAATTTCCTCCCTTCTGAACTTTGTGACATTTAAATAGTTGAGAGTGGGAAGGGTTTTTAAACATTGGGAGAGACTGGAATTTCCAAAAAGTCTTGGTGCAAACTAGTGAAAAGATGTAGATAGTGATAGGAAATGAAAGGCAAAAGCTTGTTCGAGTAGCAGTGCCCAGACTTGAAAGCAATATGCCAAGTAAAGTCTTTTTTTTTGGCATTCGAGGTACAAACTGCCTTCCTTCCCTTGTTTCCTTCTTTCTTTTCTTCCTTTCTTCTTTCTCTCCCTTCCTTACCTCCTCTCTCTCCTCTCTTCTCCTCCCCTCTCCCTCCTCTCCTCTCCCTTCTTCTGCCCTCACCTCTCCTCTCCTCCCCTTTCCTTTCCTCTCCTTCCCTCCCTTCTCCTGCCCTCCTCTGTCCTGCTCTGCTCTCTCCTCTTCTCACCTCTCACCTCACCTATTCCCCACCTCTCCCCTCCCTGCCTCTGCCCTCTCCTCTCCTCTCTTCCCCTCCCCTCTCCTCTCTTCTCTCCTATCCTCTCCTTCCCTCCCTTCTTCTCCTTTGCCCTCCCCTCTCCTCTCCTCTCTCCCCACTTCTCCACCTCTCCCCTCCCTGCCTCTGCCCTCTCCTCTCCTCTTCTCTCTTCTTCTCTCCTCTTCTTTCTTCTCCTCTCCTTGATTCCATGGTAAAGGTGTTTACGTTTTAGCAGAAATCCTACATCTACATTTTCAGATGAGAAGATTCCTTTGACCTCTTTGCTTAGGGAATTAGTCAACAGAAACTTACTTTACACGGTCAAGTTTGAGTATTACTGAATGTATCAATGTATCGATGTTGGTGTTGGTGTTTTTTCTTTTTTCTTTTTTTTTCTTTCTCAAGGGCACTTGGGGAAGAAACTTTGAAAACAAATGGTTACAGTAACAACAGTAGAGTTCTAGGAAACTTCTAGAAGGTGTAAAAATGAAACAGTGAGTCAGCCTAAAGGGGATTAGACTGTTTATTCCTTCAAAAGACTTAGCGTAGAAAAGCAGAGAATTCATAAATGTATTATGGTCAAGAACTTGTTGAGAATGTATGAAACACACAATGTTAAAGGGTTTATTTAATTCTCAGAGCAGTCCTGTGAGGAAATTATTACTGCAGGTTACAGAAGAGGCCAGTGAGACTCATGGGGTTAAATACCTTGCTCAGTGCTCAGTAACCAGTAACCACAGTGTTGGTGCTTATTTGCATCTTGAATAGTAACTGCCCAGAATAACAATTCCAGTAAATCCCTAGTTGGTATACCGTTTCATAATTGCCTCTGGTAGCATCTCCAAATTAGGGAGTTTAAAATGCTGACCTTGAGCACTTTGGCCTTCTAACCTAAGACTCAACTCTACCTAACAAACAGGAAATGGTTCTTCCCACATGAGCTTCAGATTAGCCATTAGAATTCACTTCAGTGTTCCTACAAGGTTTGTAACAGCAGTAGACTTGTTCCCAGGTGCCCTCTTAATAAAAGACTAGTCAAAGAATTAGACGTTCAGTTGTGAAATCCTTAAAAGTACCAACTCACTACAGTCTTCTCTCTCTTGTCTGAAAAGCAAAGCATAGGGGCAAGGGATAAGTTTAATCTTTCTCAAGTCTACTTCTAGAGCTGCTTGCTTTTCCACTGTTTTCTTATCCCATCCCACCATGTGTCTAAAATCTCTCAGTGCTGTGGGTGTGCTTGAACATGTATTTCCATCACTCTAGGTTGCATTTTTTCTCACTTTCTATCTTATTCACAGAGGTGATTCTAAGTGTCTTACAAAGATCCGTGTAAGATAACAACCACAAATATGGTTAAGTAAAAGGGTGGGGACAAAAAGCAATCATAACAAAGGTAAAGAGTATTAAGAGATTTAAAGTCAGATATAGAACAATACAATGGAATCAGTACCTATAATAAATAAGCTTTAACCTATAGACTTGCTAAAGCTACCTTCTTTTACTAAGTACAAAGGAAAATGCCATGGGATTTAAGAAGTCCAGAAGATAAAAGGAAGTCATTTGCCCTGTACATATTCAACTCTAACATTTCTGAAAACGGAAACAATTTATTTGCTGTTGTTTTTCATAGAGGAATAACATGGCTCTAAGTTTAAGCCACTTTTCGCTTGGGAACCACCTATTTTCCATGAGTGAAATGAGATGATGGCATGCTCTGGTCCTTTCATATGCCATTCTTCTGCCCCAGAGTTTTCACAGCTTTCTCTCCTTGTCCTCCTAGATGAATAAATGAAGTATTCTTCCAGCTCTGTCTTGTACATCAACCTCTCTGCTTGCTCTTCTTCATACTCAGCACCACCTAACATGGTCCTTTGAACCTATTTTCCTAACCTGTTTACTACATAACAAGTTGGCGGGGGTGGGGAGGGAGTTGTTTCACTGAAAATGGAATGCTTAAGTCAAGACAGTGGAATGAGTGCTGCCAATGCTAGATGAGAATGGAGGTACTGACTTGCTGGCAGTGTCTCATAATGATTCTCCTAGATTCAACCTCTCCATCTTCTACATCTTCTACTGGTATAGCTTGGTAAGCCTGGACATGGGATCATACAGGGGAGACATCAGGCATTTTACCTGTGCCACATCCTTTCATCTTTGTAAGAGTTATCTACAATGTAGGTGGAAAGAGATGCCTGGAGACCAGGAACATGCCCCAGAAAGCGTGAGGCATGAATGATGAATTGGAATCCCATGCAAGCAGTCTAATATTACCATAGTCCATGGTCTCCTGACTCATCTCTACCTGCCCCAGTAGACAGGAATGGCCTCCATAGACAGGAAGTTGGCCTCCATCAAAGAGATCAGGAAGAGAGAAAGAGACTTCAGAGAGCCAGCCACAGGAAGAAGAATTAAAAAAAAAAGATTCATGCAAAAGGAGCAACAGGATGAAGTCTTTTTCTTTGCTGAACAATGTTTTTCTCTGCAACATTACAGCAACATGGGAGATCCATGACACCCATCCTGGATACCATTTTGGTGCTCTGTCATTTTCCAAGAATGGGCATTGGGACAGAATGTCTTAAGCTTTGCAAAGTCTCTTCGAATTCGGAAAGGGACACCACTTGATTCCCCTTGAACCATATACTGATGGCAAGATAAGCCTGTGGTCGTTGGACTGTAATATTGTATCTGTTACACTATCCCTTTTAGTCTTGGAATATTCATGTTTACAAACAAGAGAATTTTTTTTCATTGAAGTGGTATTTGTTTGCTTCTTCTCATTCACAACAGTGTTAGTGGACTGGAAGTAGATGCTGATGTTTGCTGGACTCTTGACCTGTTGACCTACATTCAGTGGCACAGAAATAGAACATGTCAATGATGGTGACTGAGTTAATGGCAATATTTACTTTTGAGAACATTAAGATCTTGCAATTAGATTGATGTGACTCTGCCTGCCTCTGAAATTAGAAGAATTAACAAACCCATGTCCTGAAAAGTTCCTTTAGTCTGTACTTTCAAAATGGGAAAATAGTCAGTGTTTCTGATTAAATTCCAACATAACTCTGCTCCTTACACAGGATTTAGGAGGGTAGCAGCATATTAAGTTAAATGCCAAAATGGCAGAGTTAACAAAAGGATCAGGAAGAAAGTCAGTTTGCAAAGATGACACCATTTATGATGAGGACAATGAGCTTTTCTTCATATAATGATTTGAATAATTACCAATTTAAATGAGTAATTAAGACTGTCAGAATGACCAATGATTTTTGGCCTTTCAACCCACATATTCTATAAAAAAAATAACTCTGGCATGAACATTTGACTAGGCGAACAAGCCAACCAAAAACTTAACAAAACTTACTAGTCAATGAAATATGATCATTACATTATTCTTGAACACCCATTGTTTATTTGATAAGCTCGTCAAAGTCTCTTTGTTCTAGCTCTTTAGAATGAGAAAATGAAAATTAAAGGAAGCTGAAAAATCTTCACAAAATAAATGTGATGTTGGAGCTCAGTCACTTTTTTTTGGAAGAAGGAAATGTAAATATAGAGAACTAATGCATTTACTGCCTATAATTTTTACTTTATTTCTTTAAGAGTCAGGCATTTATTCAAAATAAGATTTCAGTTTTGAGTGAAAAAAGTCTATTAAAGTTTGTTTAAAACATCCATATGGAGAACTATAAATTTGACCTCTATCTGGAACTTCTAGTAGTAAAATTTATTGCATACCAACATACAAAGATAAGATTCTTTGAAGACATCTGAATGTTGACAGGGAAAGTTTATTCATTAACTTAAAGTTTATAAAAAAAATCACTATGTGGCAACGATCCAATAGGAAAAATGTATCTTTTCATGACTTGGAAGCAAGGTTTTCTAGGCAGTGTGACCTTTTCCAAGTCAGTTGTTTCTGAAGCAGGAACACTAGACACAAAGATGTTGAAGGATGATTTTAAATCCTAATAAATCTAGGACTTATTACTACTTTGAGGATATTAAAACATTGGTCTCCATTGTAACAACACTCTTATTGATAAAAATACCTGATGTTAGCCTAGAAGAATTGGTTCAAATGATCTAAAACCACATTTGCATTTCACTCGTTGAAGTGATTGTGTGAAAGATGATAATTTGAAGATGTAATGGAGGACTTCATGACACCTTGGCTGTTTCTATGTCCTGTGGACAGAGAAGGCGTGGCAGAACACTTACCAAAAGGGTGACCATGGCAACAGGCTTGTACTCCTCAGATTCTGCCAGACTTTATAGAGCCTCAGAAGCAAGCACAACTCCCCAGTTCGTCTTTCTTACTGTAAAAAGAAGAGGAAGAAGAAAAAGAGGAGGAGGAGGAGGAGGAGGAGGAGGAAGAAGAGGAAGAAGGAGAAAGGAAAGGCCCATTTGCTCTCTGAGAACAGGCTTTCTAATTCTCATGCTATCTGTGTATTGTTTTGTTTTTTTTTTACTGCAGTCTTCTGCTTTAAGATTCAAGCCTAGTGTTGGTATGTTTATTTGAAGCATTTGTCTCTTCCCCAAAGTGTCCGTTAACACACATTTTGAGTTAATATTGACTGTTTAAATTTCTGTGTGTGTGTGTTAAATGATTTAAGGTCAATTCTGTTCTGAAAATTCTTTCTATATCAACACAGTGTGAAATTTAGGATGAGATTAAGGGAAGAGATGTTGTGCTACTTTTCTTGCTGTGCTACCTATGCTCATAAACCTTTAGATGCAAAGGAAAATTTCATATGGATATGAACAGGAAGTCACGGGGAGGTTTATGGAAATGTGATCAGGGTCATGAGGCAAACATGAGCTATCTCAATTTCAGCTCAGAGATATCCCAATCCCTGGTGCTGAACTATCTCAAACCCTTTCTCAGTCCCAGTGCAGAGCTATCTTATCCTCCCTTTCTGCCTTCTACATCCATTGTTGAGGACTCACGGTCAGATTCAGCAGCCTCAGATAGGATACCAGGATAATCTTCCAGTATTCACATCCTTAATCCTAATTATATTTGCTAAGTCTCTTCTTCCATGGAAATGAGCATATGTGTAAGTTCGGGGAAATATTTGTGGGCCCAGAAGAAATGCACCCCCAAACATTATTAAAAAGAACAAATCCTTCCCACACATTGCTTTCTGATCCTAACACAGAGCAGAAGAAAAAGTGTGTAGGAGCCCAGAATTCAGTTTTTATACCTGTCTCTACTCATGTGACATTAGTGAATGAACCTTAGATTTTTCTCCTTATTAAATGGGGAGGGACATTCACATTTATTGTCACAGTTGTCACCTAGCCAGGACTTGCTGCTCCAGTTGCCTTTGTGTCTCTGTGCCTGCGAATAGAGCTTCTTGGCACATAGCCTCATGTCAATAATCTTCATGGTGACCAAAGACTGCCACGGGGGCTGGTTTGTGTATTCAGGCATTCGTGAAATCTGCAGAGGATATGTATAGGCATTCTCCCAGACTAGACCTTATTTTACTTAAGTGAGAGGAGCATTTATCCATGATGGATCTCAGAACATTTTCTGTTTTCCTTAATGAGGCTGGAGGGCAAGACAAAGTTCCGTGTACCTGAGCTGAACAAGCGGTCTACCACTTACATTCATGCATCCAGTAACCATTACCCAGAATGATAGGGACATTTCATTCAAAATAGCATCCCTGTTCAGTGATAGGACTCTATACAATTTGGTCACAGAAGAGTGGATTGTTGTGTTTCAATTGAGAGGAATGTTGTGTGTCACCAAGGGTCTATTCTTAGCTCCTCTTATCTCTGCATCCCATCATACCTCTTTGGGTGCTGTCATCCTCTCCCACAGCTTCAGCTCTTACTCTTTTGCTGATACTTCAAAAACTAAGCCCACTCTGAACTCTGCCCAGTGGTGTTTTCATCTGGAGTCTCTCTACTCCTTCTAAAGCAACAGAATTCTTATCTAACACATTTTCTTGCTCATCAAATCTGATTTTCTTTTTCCTCAGCTTTATATCTCAGTTGGTACACTAGATCCAAACTAAAGCCGTACTTCCTTTTTTCCATTCCCTGTTACCGTATGTGGGATCATGTGTCAAGGATTGGCAATGCAACCTAAAATATTTCATCGTCCTCTTTCTTTAGTGATTAAGTAAGGGGCTCAAGTACTCTTCCTCACACTGTCTTTTGCAATGTCTTTGTTTTTCCTTTCAGACTTCTGACTGATTGCTTCCTGTCTCTGGTCTCACTACACATGACAATTTATCTTCCACAGTGTAGCTGACCTTATCTGGTGGTCACACAGGTCTATCATAAGAAAGCCCTGCCTGAATGCTGTTACATTCTTGTTTACTTCTCTCAAGAGAGTCTTACCTAGAACCAACCTAATTTTTCAGACTCACTTTTTTTTTTTTTTGGTCGGTCCTGGGGCTTGAACTCTGGGCCTAGGCACTGTCCCTCTGCTCTTTAGCTCAAGGCGAGTGCTCTACGACTTGAGCCACAGCACCACTTTTGGTTTTCTGGTGGTTAATTGGAGATTCTTAGAGGCTCATGGATTTTCCTGCCCTGGCTGGCTTTGAACCATGATCCTTAGATCTCAGCCTCTCGAGTAGCTAGGATTACAGGTGTGAGCCACCGCACCTTGCTCAGTCTCACTTTCTAATAAGTTCTTTCCTTATCCTTCTTGCTTCTGGTCATTTCCCAATTGTGCCATGAACTCTTCTGCCTTCAGCTGCCCAAAGTGACCCTTCCTTCCGTCTTTATGTTCAGCAGCTACTTGCTTCAAGACTCAACTCATCTTTTCCACCTTGTGTTACCTCTTCTGATTCCATAGGCATACTTACTTTCTTCTTGTGGTGTGTCTGGAGTACTGTCTAAATACATTACTTTTATTGTAAATACTTAAGTATATCTCACTTCATCATGCAGTTATAGTTTTCTTATGGCATAATAAGATTTTTGGCTAGGTAGAAAGCCAGGTCTGTTTGTCTGTCTGTCTGTATGTGTGTGTATATGCATGGTTTTTTAAAATGTTCAACCCATTTTATTTTATTTTCTAAAGAGAAAGGCTTTGCAAATATTGTAGCATGGTATTAATTTCTCAAGGCTTGCTTAAATGCTTTAAGCATTTACCTACTTTTGGAAACGGAGCTCAGGTATTCAGATTCAATACATGTGGGAAAAAATGGAATAGGTTCAGATACTTCTTTAAAAGGCCTCATTTTAATTATTGCCTTTCTGTGAAATGATGTGCATAAGAAAAAATGCATTTTAAGTCTATGATTGCTTTAGTTTTTGAAGTGCACAACCTATCATTTCTAATTGCAATTTTTAGCACTAGAACATTTCTTTCATTTCAAAATATTTTTTTCTAGTTGTGGTGACTCATATTAAATTGACATTAATTATTTTATGAATTTCCTCCATTTGGGGGAAATATAAGGACATATTAAATTTTCCCATTGCTATTGCAAAGAACTCTTTGATATAGGAGGTTTTCATGCCAACTTGTTTCCTGGATCAAAGGTCCTGGGGTCACTTTTGCACACCTGTATATAACATAGACCTATAAGCCAGAATTTCTTCTACCTACAATGCTTCTTTCACTTGGGTGCATCTTACTCAAAATTTTTTCTCATTGTCATCTGAAGCATGTGAATTATGAAGTTTTTCCTTCTCACAATGGTAATTTAACCTTGGGATATTTGAATTCATTTATCAGCTGGGTAAAAAATGAAAGGCTAGATAGCAGTTGTTAGAAGTTATATCGTAGGAAGAAATTTATGAAATTATTCAAGTTGTGTTTTGAAATTTTGTTCTCAGAACTGTTAGTAATTAGAAACAGCACCCTTCCTTCATCACATACATGGGCTTCATTACTCACTACATAAATGTCCGATAAAAATGCTCATAATGAGATTCATAACAGTAAACACAAGCAAGTGTCTCTAGTTAAGAAAATCTTAAACATTTAAACTTTTGGCCAAATCTAAGGACAAAATGGCTGTTTCAGCTGCATAGTTTCTTGCCCCAAGCATTTCTTGGGTAAATGTTGCTTGGTTTAGATCAAGATTCAAGTATACAGAACATTCCACTTAAGTAGTTGTGTCAAATACCGAGTCTGAAAGGCAGATTGTAATTTCAAGGTCTCTGAAATTTTCCAGGGACTAAATCTATTGGTAGTAATTTGTTCTTGATATATAGAGATAGAGAGATAGAGAGATAGATAGATAGATAGATAGATAGATAGATAGATAGATAGATAGATAGATAGATAGATAGATAGACAGATTGATAGATAGATATTTGTAAATGTGGTGTGGCAGTGCATTTGATGTACAAGAAAGACTTGTGTTTACTAACACAGTTTGCTAAAGATAAGCATTGTGACTTAGAGCTGATCATGGGGCTCCATTTTATAGGCTTTGCGGGGAGGGGGTGAAACAAAATGTTCAAGGAAGAGGTGAAAGTCAAAGTAGAACTGGCAGCTCCATTGTGACCCAGCAGGAGGAAAGGATACAAAGTGGTTTTGTTACTGAACATGGTGGCATTCTAAATGGTAATGCAGTGATTTAAGTTTCCCGGCTCACTGTGTGTGTGTGTGTGTGTGTGTGTGTGTGTGTGTGTGTGAGAGAGAGAGAGAGAGAGAGAGAGAGAGAGAGAGAGAGGGAGAGGGAGGGAGGGAGGTAGAGAAAGGGAGAGAGTCCATCAAGATTCTTGGGAATCTAAATCAATTCCATTTTCATACAGAGAGTATCTGCCCTAATGTTTATCAGAAATGTAGAGTTCTGAAAGTGGAAATTGTAGCTGGGTGCCGGTGGCTCACACCTGTAATCCCAGCTACTGAGGAGGCTGAGATCTGAGGATCGCGGTTCAAAGCCAGTCCAGGCAAGGAAAGTCCGTGAGACTCTTATCTCCAATAAACTACTAGAAAACCAGAAGTGGTGCTGTGGCTCAAGTGGTAGAGTGCTCGCCTTGAGTTGAAGAACTGAGGAATAGTGCCCAAACCCAGAGGTCAAGCCCCATGACCGACAAAAAAAAAAAGTGGAAATTGTTCTAAATCATGGCAAGTATTGTTTCATTTATCTTGAGTTGAGAGGCTTGCATATAGTTTTAGACAATTACATCATCTTAGGATTGCCATGAAGTTGACAAACTGTCTCTTCAATTCTTAAAATAGCTTCCTCTACATTGAAAGGAAGTCCCTAGGATACATCACATGTTCTCCAAGATAATGTAATCAAATGTTTTTTTTTTGGAGAATGAGCATAATAAACAAAATAAAGGGAACAGTTGCTTTTTGATGATTGTAAGTTGTCAGTTAAGTTGTTTAGCAGGAAACAGACTGTACTTCATAGTTACCTCATTGTTTCTCTGCTACTTGGCCAATGTGTTTTCCACATTTCATATGATTCTTTGCTGAAGCAAATTGAGTCATCGGTTCTGCTCTATAGGCTATATTGACAACAGATGAGCATTAGTGTGTATATCATCTGCAATAAAATGTCTAGGACATCTAGTAAAATTGTTATGATTCCCTTTTAAAAATATTATATACTTTAATGTCTATTTTAAGACACTTTGCTTATGAATCATTAATGTGAGTGTTTCAGAATGGGAAAAGAAAATGGCATGTGTTCTATTCTAACAGGGGTATATTGAGTCTTATGTATCTGGATTCCTAAGGAACTATAGCTCACGAACAACATGTGGATGGCAAGTAGGTTTGTCACTTATACTCATGTGCCAAAGGATTCAGCTTATTGGTTCAGCTTTCCCGATTGGTCATATAGCTGGACAGAAAGCATGAGAATTTGCTTAACTTCTACTCCAATGTGGGCTGCTAATCCTTAGCTTAATGATCACAAAATCTCTGGAATATGCTGTGCAGAATGAAGACTGAACATGTTCAGTCTTTCTCTTCATTCTCGTATTCCAGCCTGGTTATCAAAGTCACAGATAAAGACCGTGTTGACAGAGGAGTTTCTAGTGGGGAAGGAAGACATTGTTTCTGAATGGAAGATGGGTATCATGTTGTTTGACATGAACTAACAGACACTGAAGGGTGACAACCCACTGAGAATATTTTTTTTAATGGATACAAAGAAGAGAACCAAATAGGATCGTTGGACTCTGGAGTGGGATTGGCTTGAAGATTTGTAATTTAGCCAGGAAAATAAATTAAACCACACTCTTCTGCGCTTTGAAGTTGCCTTTCCCTAAATTTACAGTTGTCTTCTTTTATTTAACCATGACAGGCTGTTTCAGATCTTGGAAACCCAGAGCCTGCATTCATTAGAGAGTGTGGTATTTCTCCATATCTGCTCGGGGAACAGTCATATCGTGTGGTCAGGTTTACAGAGTTTAGTCTTTCAGAGTCCCACACATAATTGCAGGGGTCCCGAGGATGCAAGGGACTGTATGCAGAGAACCAGATGAGCAAAACATATTAGAGGACTGGTGGCCATGGTGGCCCAAACCATGAGGCCGTTTTGGCTCTTACTTAATTGCTCAAGAGTTCTGAACAATTCCCAAGAGAATGTGCAGGCATTCAAAAAGATGGCTGCCGTGAGTAACAGAGCTGCATAAGCATATTGAACCTCGGAAAGAACTCCTGTGTCTTCAGTTGCAGCTACAATTTGTAGAACTCCTATGAAATCTAATCATGCTCTGCTCTAGAGAGGGAGTGAAGTGAAGTTGAAATGCCCATTGCTTCTATGTGTTCTAATTCAGTCCTGCAAAGAATGGCTTTTTTGAGAATATAGGTAATAAAAACTACTTCTTAATGCACTGTGAGTTCTTTTTTTAACATAGAGAGCCTGTATTTGAGAAGCAAGCCATTATGCTTGTATAGTATGTCTTCAAAGCTCATTTTTGATCTTTAAAAACAATCCAGTGTGGCAATGTATGGCACAGAGGGGCCAACTTGTCTTGACGGACTCCACATAAGCAATGTGGAGGACAGGAGATGGGGGCTGGCTGCCACACACTGGTCCTCTGCGCTCTGCTGGCAGGAATAACACAGAACAGATGCGATTATAAATAGAATTACAGCCTCAACCAGGATTACTCAGATAACCAAGTCAACACAAGGTTGGTGTGATTGAATTTTCTAGAGGATTCATCAATGATTAACCTAACTTCGTTAATGGGGATCTAAAATGAAAGCGAGCTTCAATGTATTTAAGCAGAATCAACCCAGCATTTCTTTTTCCCCTAGTTTTATGTTTTTGGTCAATGAGTATAGCTGTAGATATTGGCTTTTAGGCCAGACAGCTATCCTATCCACTAGGAAAGAAAACCAGCATTGAAAGACTCAGTTCAAAAATCAAAAGAAAATGAACACTCTGGAGAAGTGTTCGTGATAGATAATTAAATCACCTTCGATGGTTTACTCAAGTGGCAGACTAGGTCAATTGATTGATGAGTGTATCTTGGTTTTCCTCTCAGTCTCTGTCTTTCTCCAGAATGTCACTTTTATTTCCTTTTCTTTTTATAAAACATGTTCTTCTTTATACGGACAATGGATCTAAGCAGTCTGGAATACATGGTTTGTTCAAGACTTCATTCCATTGTAAATGGATCTTTTGACTTACTGGTAATGAATTTAGAAGACTCCATGCTGGAGTGAACAATTCTGTCTAATTCTTGCAATTTCCGCAAGGTGAAATTTTTTGTCTTTCCATTATTTTGCTTGGTTTAAATTTAGGCAGTCTTATTCGAGCATGGATTCTTCCAAACTTTTCTGAGCTGAGCCTCCCAAGTAACTACAATTATCTTCTTGTCATCTAAATCTTCACATGTTTTCCTTTTTCAATCACAAACTGTTAAACATTATGACTTATAATACACTATTAATAGAAATCATATTTTGAGCATAAAATTTAAGTTTTGTATATAATGTGAAATTTCCAGATAAAAATTTAATTTGTGTATGTAGACCAGTTATTTTATGTTTCTGTTTTACTTGGCTATTTGGTATAGAAAAGGTGCATAATAAGACATTTAGAAAGCCAATGGTATGCTACTGACTAACCTTTAACTGTACCTATAACAGCCATCTGACCCTAAGAAACTAGCCATTAACAGAAGAAATGTGTAAATAATATACAGATAATGTTAACTCAAGATGTCTCTCATGAAAGTCTTGCAAAAATTCTGTGATAGAGAAACAGAAGTTTAGAGTAGTTTGAGTAAAATTTGGGGAGAGTGGGTCCAGGAATTTGAAGTCAGGGCCTCAGTTTTTCTAGGCTGGCAAGGTAATACTGAGCCACACTTTTAGCCCTGTTTTTCCTTGGTTATTTTCAGGTTAAGGTGTCATCTCCTGCCACTATCACCTTCTTTGGGGTTCCTAGCTTTGCTGTAACCACACTTGAGTCCCACCACGTCTGGCTTTCTCTGTGGAGATGGGGTGTGTGCATTTTTTCTGCCACTGCTCATCGGGAATCTCAGTCCCCTAAGGAACTAGGATTACAGACATAGGACACCAACGCCCAGCTCCTTAGCTGACATGTTTGAGCAGTTCTATTTTCTGGATGTTTTAAGACATCTCCTTGATAGTTCCTATGCCTGCCAAATGGAAAATAAAGATGAATAGAATCTTTAAAAGAAAATTGGTAAGAAATGCAGTGGCTGTAATCAGGACAGATGTCTTCACGAAGTAATAGGAGCACAAAGCAATAAGGAGTTAGAACAGGAACTAGTTAAATGATCAGTTCTGAAGCAGACTAGGATTATCTGGAGTGAACATGGAGTTCCGTTGAAAGACCTGAAAAGACCAGGGAAAAGTGGCCACCAATCCCATTGTTAGGAGCTGTGTTCTTCATTGTGGCTTCTCAGGCTTGGCCAACTGACCCACAGGCCTGAATCTGGCATCTCTCTAGTTACTATGAGATGGGGCTGCTGGGGCAGCGGAAATTGGAGTGACATATATTTTATTTCCAGATAGTCTACACATTATTTTAAGTGAGATAAGCCAGGCACAGAAAGACAAAGACTGCATGTTCTCATTCAGATTTGGAAATCCAAGTAGAAGGCAATAGGAAAGACCAGCATGGGTAGAGAGAGAGGGTAGGGGTGAAAATGCAGTTAGTAATAGAGATCAGGTAGATTTTTCCACAGCGTAGAGAGATGGCTAGTTCACAAAAACCAATTACATGATTCTATGAAGAATTAGGGGCAAGGCTCTCCAGGCCTCCAAACATAAGGAATGCAAAGGAGATGGAAATGCTAACTACCCCGATACCATCCTTATACTCTGTATATCACGTAATCCATCAACAGTTCCCTTTATTAAAGGCCAAACAGAATTAGAAAGATTGACTCATAGACCAAAATTCTTGAACATGAGAAGAAAATGAACATTGAGGAAGTAGAACTGTGGTTCAAGTGGTAGAGCACTAGCCTTGAGCAAAATAAGCTCAAGGACAGTGCTCAGGACCAGAGTTCGAGCCCCAGAAAACAGAAAAAAAAATACTGCGAAACTACAACATTTGGAAGATGAACTGTGTTCTGATTGCATGTAAATAATAACAATCTGGGAAAAGCTTCTTGGAAAGTCTAGATCTCTGCCATCATAGGAGATAATCGTGTGATCTCACAACTCTTTAGTCACATGAACTGCACAGTTGAACTATTCTAAGAATAACGAACTAATTTTGGTTATCTTCCACCATCTGTGGGAAGAAAATATGAGACACGTGTCAGTTTTATCTTTTCATTTATAGAAAACATTAGGAAGTTTAAAAAGACCACTGCTAGAAGTTTTGCTGCAGGGCCTACATTTATAAAATCTGAAACAATAATGAAGTGGTCACTTTCACACTGCACCCTCCTGAAACCCTGCCCTGGAAGTTGAGAGGACTTTATTCCTAAGAATGGGCATTTGGGGGCACTAACTCTCCAGCTACATTATAAACACATGCCGTATGTAGAATACTGTCCTAGGGAGTTTATGTTAGGAGCTTAAGAAGAAAAGGAAAAGATGGAATCTTTGGAAAGAATAGAAGGAAGAACATATAGATTTTTTAAAATGAACTATGTAGAAATCATGCCCACGAAAATATTACTCCTAAAATTAGAAATGAGCTTCACATTGGGCCCAGCTCTAGAGAGAATGGAGGAGGAGACATGGCAGGTTGTGGTTTGGTGCCAGCCTGGACAGAGTAGTTTGTGAGACTCCATCTCCAATCAATATGTAAGACCAGAGGAGTGGTTCAGACGGTAGAGCACCATCTGAAGAAAGAATGCCAAGCAAGTTTAAATCTGTGAGGTCAAGCCCCCATACTGGCATATTCATTTTATAAATAAATTAAATAAATAGGAAGCACTTCTAAGCCCATACAGAATAAAGTATACACAAATTACAATATTAATAATTTAAATATGTAGTAAAAATGAAAGAGGCTACTTATAAATTTAGCGCTATTAAAACCAAGACAAGAATATAATATTGACTTTCTAAGCCAGAAGAACAAAATGGAGAATTTAAAGCATATGACAAACATACAGAACAAAAAGAAGGACGTAAAGATACAAGGCTTGGTTAAGAGACAGGAGCTATCATCGAACATTCCTAATGTAAATGTAGATTTTGAAAAATCCACATTTGACTTGGGAAATGTTGTTTCAGCTCTGGGCATTTTCTTTCCAATGAGTGTTCAAGCTGTTGTATTGCTTTTTTAAAGGAAATAACCTTTATATTCAGACTGATTTCTGGAAAATTGTGAGCCTTTAAATTATTGCTATTGTCTTAAATAGCAGTTTACTGAAGTATACAGAAAACAGAATTAAAATGTATGCTATTCTTATTAAAAAAATTTATTGTAAAGATACTGTACAGATGGATTACAGTTACATGAGTAAGGCAATGAGTACATTTCCTATTCTTAAATGCTCAAACAGTTCTGGATTTCTTGAAATGCTTGCGTTATTTTCAAAACAATGTCATCTTCTGTCTATGTCTGTCTCTGTCACACATGCACACACACACACACACACACACACACACACACACACTTAATTCTATTGGCAATCATTTGAGGGAGGCCACAGTTGAACTGTAAAGAACAAAAAAAAAGAAAAAGAAAAAAGAAAAAAGGAAAGAAAGATGTATACCTCTTTCAGAATCTGCCATTCCTCCCAGCACTGGTAGGAGGCCATCACATATACATGTTCTTAAATAATTCCAAGATATAGACAGCAATTTGCCAGAAACAGACTGCCCTGAAACCCAGAAGGGTTAATTCTCTAGGTAATTCGAGCATCTGGCTTCATTGATGAATATGCACCAACCCTCTACCTCACTTGACCAACATTATTTCATTTATGTCAAACTTCTGAACTTTCTGTTCAATGATCTTACCAAGCTAAATGAAATTACAAATTAATTGATTGAGTTTAAACTTGTAGCAATGTTTATGAGGTAATACGTTAGGATATTCTGAACCTCAGCATACCATTCATGGCAGCATATGTAAATATTCAAGGGCCCACAAGGACATTCAGTATTTTATAGGGTAGATTTATTCATACATTTTCAGTAAAAGAGAGACAGAGAGAAAGAATGTCATTTAATTGTTTAATGCTTTTTTTCTGGCTACAAATTGTTGTACAGGGAGGTTAAAATTTAACATTTCCATTCATGGGTACAGTGCATCTTGAATGTGTCTGGATTTTCACAAAGAAGTAGCATCCCAGTCCCTGTGATTGGAATTAACTCATAGTATTGATGGGGCTGAATTTTTATCTAATTCTGCTATATCTAATCAGGGAAATAAGATATCTAAGTATTGCGATCTGAAACGAAGGCCTAAGTAGATCCTGAGAGATGAACAGAGCCCTACCAAGCTTTGGTTCTTTCCCCACACACCTGGAAAGAGCAAAGACACCCAGTCTTCACAAAAGAGCTTTTGTGCAGATGAACTTTTTACAAGTAAGCAACATATGAACCAATATTCATCATTGCTAACCATTAGTAGTAATAATACTTCCGATCATCACAGGAGGTAACTTCCCAGGAAGCCAGAAGGGCCTCATGAATGCTAAGGAAC
Source organism: Dipodomys spectabilis (assembly GCF_019054845.1). NCBI lineage: Eukaryota > Metazoa > Chordata > Mammalia > Rodentia > Heteromyidae > Dipodomys > Dipodomys spectabilis. The sequence continues at coordinate 6,807,610 of NW_024870728.1, forward strand.
TACACGTGTTCACATTTCTTTTCGCCTATCTGATGCAAACGCTAACTTCTGCTGGCATCATAATTTTTTTTCGAAGGCTGAGTATTGTGCTGAGAACACAGATGTTATTAAACAAGAAGATTAAAGCATTTTGGCATGGTGTTTCTCTTTCTTATTTTGAGCATAAACCTGAAGCAGCGGAATTTAGTATGACATTATTTATGAAATACAATGAATTTAGGAGCATTGTTTGGATGATTTGTGTATTCTCCTGGAAAATTGTCATGCATGCTTTTTAATACTTCCTACTTCACAAAGAAATAATTCAAAATAATTCTACCCTTTGGTCCATGTGAAGGGATTAAGTCTGATTACTGCCTGTTACAGATTGGTCCACAGGAGTCATGGAGAAATCAGAGTGCAGAGGACTTGACCAGTGTCTCAGTATCTGGGCATCAAGTTGACCATAATGTAATTCTAGGGGAAACATTCACCTTTGGTATGGCTTTACAGTTCAGAAGTGGCTTCATTTTGAGAAATCTGGACACACATTACACTTGATAGTGAATTAGGACTGATAGCCATAACATCTTCCAGCACCAGTGTCGAGTTCTGTTTTCTACTGAATGAATACAGGAGGCTTTCCTTTGCCCAGACAGGGCACATGTCTTCATTCAAGGCATGCCCTTAGTGACCTTGGCCTACTGAGCTTTCCTTTCCTCTGACCATCACCAACATGTCCCTTTGCATTTCAAATCTTCCTTTTTTGCTCAGATGCCCTCAGCTCTGGACTTGCCTTTTTGACCCCCTTTGCTTTTGAAGTTCAGCATCTTCTCTTTATTTTTCAAAAAAGATTAAGAGTCTGCATTTCCACTTTAAAGGTTCTATGCACAATGGATCCTCCACTTCATTATAGCAAAAAGCCGCATGGTCCTGAAATCCTCACTGTCCACCTCCGGTTAACTTCGGGGTGTCTGTGGTCTTGATTTCAGTTTTCAGCACCCTTTAGGATTGAAAGTATTTTGATTTTTGTTTGTCCTTTAATCTAACTTGAGTTCCAACCTCTTTTCTCTCTGGCTTATAAAAGTCAGTTACTCTAAGAAGTTGGGACATCTACTGTAAATACCTTTGTATGGTGGATATAAGCTTTGGTTTCCTCTCTCTCTCTCTCTCAGCAAAGAAAGAAAACATGACTCCTGTCTTCTTTCCTTCTGTGTTAAGCCTTAAGATTTTTCTGGCAAATGCGCCAGTATTACCTCTCTTTACAATTATTATTGTAATGGCCTTTATTGAGGGAAATCTTTGAGCTGATCATTCTGCAAGACTTGCCTGTTTTGAAAGAACTTCATCCCTGTCCATCTGTTGCAGTAGATACCATATCAATATTTTCCATCACTACTTGTGGTTTGTCAGAAAACACATGCCCTGTGGTGAGTCAGAGTGTGTCACACCAGGCTTGCTTCTAACACTTGAAATATCTCACTCTGTTTTCCCCTACAGTAATTAGTTCATCATATTTCTTATACTTCATTTCGTTTAGAAGAGTTAGGTGAGCAGGTCAGGACCTCCTTGCTATGCCTTATTGAATGGAAGCTGCCCATACAGGCTACATGTTTCTGTTTCTGGCCTCAACCTGGTGTTGCACACCTGTAATCCTAGCTCTGTGGGGCTCAAGTGGTACAAAGCTTGCTTAGCAAGTACAATGCCATTCAAAATAGTACACCTCCCCCATGCGCCACCCCCCCCCCCAAAAAAGAAACCCACTAAGTCCTTCTTATTCTGCAATAGTTGGTGTCTGTCTTGTAATGAACTTCTAGTTTAGCTAGATTATGCTTGTCTGTAATTCTAGCTACTTAGGAAACTGAGATCTGAGAATCCTAGTTCAAAGCAGCTGAAGCGCAAAGCAACATGAGAAGCTTATCTCCAATATACTGGATACCAAAAAGCCAGAAGTGGAGCTGTGGTTCAAGTGGTAGAGTGCTAGCCTTGAGGGAAGTAGCTAAGGGAGAGTTCCCAGGACCTGAATTAAACCCTAGTGCTGGTTTGTGTGTGTGTGTGTGTGTGTGTGTGTGTGTGTGTGTGTGCATGCACAAACGCGCATGCATTCATGTGCACCCCCTCACAAACACATTTTTATTTTGTGTTTTTGTTTCTTAAGCTTTGATGAGAATTTCTAACTGTAATTCACTTTTTAAAAGAGTTAATTTTAAAAACTATATAAACTGCTGGACTATATTCAAAAGTAAATTCATTTTTCATAAGCTTTCCTATTGCTTTTCATGCAAATCAATAAGAAAACATTGAAATGAGGGAAGAGATTTTTCTTTTGCTCTCCTGGTTCCCCTTCCCTGTCACCATGCCCCTTCTCAGAAGGAAGTGATGTCATGCACACAGCAGCTGGCTGGATGCTCTGGGATTGTTTCCTGGCCTGGCATCGGACTGCATCGGACTCCTACTGTTATCATTTGCTTTGGCTGATGAGAGAAATAAACTACAGATACATACACACATACACACAGAGAGAGAGAAAGAGAGAGAGAGAAACGTTCTTCAGTACTTCTGCTCCCTGCTTTTCGAGACCCTGAGAACTGTTGGCTGATTACAGATGCCTGAAGAGATCCCCATCCAGTACAAGAACTGTCCTGCCATCCTCTCAGCGCTTTATCGATAGGAAACGTGGTCTCATTCCTAAGTCACTGAGTGCATGGAATAATTTGTTACTTGGCAACAGCTAACTGATACACCTGTTGAAGGGATTTATGCCTCAGTTATGCAGGAGGAATGCAATTAAAAAAAAATTCCCAGTGCCCACAGCAGCTTGAAGGAGTTAACTATATAGTCAAGTGTTATTGGACCAACTAATAGTGCTAGTCGAAATGAAAATGTACAATAGGTATTTTGAATAGCCAGTTTAGATCCTTTAAAATAAAGACCAACTCCTTCCAGAGCTATGTGTCCTTGCTCTGGGCATCTGTGTGTCTTCTCTGCAGACATTCTGCCGACGCTACCCAAGTGAAGTAAGATTTACAGGGAGACCCCAAGGAAGAGAAGACAGACTTTTCATATAACGGATAATTGCAAAAGTCTTCACCTATAAAGAGAATAAGGGAATTTGTTAGACTCTTGCTTTTCTGGAATCTCAGAGAAAGAAATTCCCTAAGTATCTTTGCTAAATTAGAAATTCACCTGTTTGCATGTGAGCAATCAAACAGCTCTACTGCTTGTTTTGCTCCTCTAAGATATTTTTAACATTTTGATCGAGATCTATGCTTTACTCCTATGTATAGAATATTGCATCTTAGCGAAGACTCGAATACTTTTTCAGTTGAAGACTTAACTCTAGTCATTCTTGACCCCTTAACTTGTAAGCTGACCTGGTAGTTTGATCCTGTCTCTCTAGAGGGCGCCAGATCCTCACCTCATGACTTGTTCTAGCAGTTGACTGCTGGCCTCAAGGTACCAGGCAAGGCTGAAGTCATTCAGGTAAGACTGCAAGGGTTTCCTCAATCAACAAGAGTGCCTTTGTTTGAACTTGATAGGTGCAGAGCCTACCACAAACATTGTTAATAAGCTATATAGCCAATGAGAAGTGATAGGAGGACACAGTGGTGCAGCACCTGACCCCTTAGTTCAGCATTAGTCCAGCTCTATGCCACTGTAACCAGTGGGTATGAGGAGCTCATGAAGCATTCGGGGCTAATGGACCCATGCAGAGGTTGGTAAATCACATTTTCCCCCTCAATTTGGAATTCAGTTTGCTCATTTATAGGACTAGAGAGTCGCCCTCCACTTTCCTGGTGATCTCACTGGATCGATGACTCACCATCTTTGGTCACAAACCGACAGTTCTGCCCAGCTTGGGAGAGGAAGTGATGCTGTACTCCAAGCCACTGATTCGAAGGAAATTCGGGTAGTTACCCAGGGAAATTCTGCTCACTCCACAGAAAGTAGCTAAGACTTTGAAGGGAGAGGAACTTAGAGACTAATAAATATGCCTTGATCTATCTTTGTAAAACCTTACTTTTCCTTACAGTGTTGGAGTTTAGTGTTGGTTTCATAGTGGCTCAGGGGAAACTGTACTATGCTGTACAAAGAGTCCTCCCTTGAGGAGTACTTACTGAACTCATGGCAGGTGAATAGTTCCATTAGAGATCCAGTTTTTGTTTCCAGAATGTAGTGAGTCAGAATTGATCTCCCTGAACTTGCAGCAGCAGCTTGAACTTTACTCCTTTGGATTATTTTGAGCTATGCTATTGAAAGTCCTTTCCCCACTACAAAAGTAGATATTAGTCATGGCTCTCAAAAACACAGGGTGGATATCACTGGCTGTGATCACAACCAAGGACAATTGTTTCACATGTCATTTTTGAGTTTTTGAAAAGTGATGATCCTGGTTGATAGAAGCATATGTTTTCCAAGATGAAATCATCCTTCTCCAGAGCTTCTCAGCAGTTCCTTAAGGCCATTGCTTCTTTACAGTGGGACTCTTTTTTGCATCCTTCTTTCTCTGTCCCCAAGACCTATATACAGTATGCAAAGTCATGACCAGAAAACCAGTATTGCCTTCATTCTAAATACAATTTTACTGTTACAATAACTTAGCATGCCAGGTGCCGGTGGCTCACGCCTGTAATCCTAGCTACTCAGGAGGCTGAGATCTAAGGATTGTGGTTCAAAGCCAGCCGGGGAAGGAAAGTCTGTGAGACTCTTATCTCCGATAAACCACTCAGAAAACCGGGAGTGTCTCTGTGGCTCAAGTGATAGAGTGCTCGCCTTGAGCTGAAGAGCTGAGGGACAGTGCCCAGGCCCAGAGGTCAAGTCCCACATCCAACAACAGCATCAAAAAAGAATCACTTAGCATTTGATCTTTACCACATGCTGGTTTACATTCATGTCAAAAGTCTTTTCCATAAATGAGCAGTTGAATCACATCCCTCCTTCATTACCTTAAATTTAACTCAGGATCTTTTTAGCTTTATTGAAGGGCAGCTTCTTAGATTTTATTTCTACGTTAGAACATGACCTGCTTGTGTCACCCTGCTAATTCTGCTTCTAGTTTCATGCTTTCCACAACACATCTTGGTTCCATGGCATAGTCCCAGGTTCATTCAGGTATTGGATCCAAGAGCTGCTGTGGTGCTCAGTGCTAGAATAGCTTCTCAAAGGGATCTTATCAAACACCTCATAAAATTCAGACACTTTCTGTCTCGGGCCAAGGAAAAAGGAACCAGGATTCTTGTGACCAGATGTGGTCTCAGGGATCTCTACTGGTGTTTGGAAAACTCTGTTTCCTTTCCCAGGAGCTGCCAAAACATCCTGCTAAGGTCCATTCTAGAAATGTACAAGAGAAACAACCACCACCACCAAAAAACCCCTGTGATGCATTTGTGTTTGTGAGTGCTCTGGCTTTTCCACACACGTGTCCTGAGAGGCCCGGACTGCACTCAAGTGAGTTTTCTCAATTCCCTGGATCCCTGGGGTTTGGCATTTTCATCCTCAGGTCTGCTCCTGTCCTGTGAAAATGGGGTGTTTGTTCGCCTTTCTTGGCACAGATCACGGGAGGTGAGAAGGTGAAAGAGGAATGGCAGTGGTAGCTACAAAATCAGAAGTATTTTCTCTCCTAGAGATTGCAGGTTTGTTTTAGTTTGTTTCGGTGGCAGCTGTCCCACGCAGGAAAGTTCTGCCTTGTGTAAAAGAGTTTTGGGTTGCGTTTTGCTTGTTTGTTTTTAAGAATGTGAGGTCCGATTTTTCAATTCATTTCCAAATTGACTGAAATATACCTACTGACCTCTTTTCTAAAATTAGTTTCACGGAGAGTTTGATTGATTTCAAGCTCTTTGTATGTTTAATTTAATATTCATTCTCCATTGTTATTATTGCCTGACACGAGTAAAGCCAAGCGGTCATGCTTACGAGGAGAGACACAAAGCCTAGAGCTCTCTTGTCCCTGCTTTAGGAAGCCAGGCCACTTGTGAACGGAATTGCTGATGGCAGTGTCACTAATGGCTCTGTTAATGTAAAAAATTGATTTGGAGTCAGGAAACTGCTAGAAAAGTCTCCAAAACTCTACATCAGCACCTGCTCAGCATTCTTGGTTCTGTCCTAGGGAAGCAGAGCCCTCCTGATGGGCGGGCCAAGCCTGCGTGTGTGTCTTTACACTTACAACAGAGGCCTGGAATATGAAAGCACTCAGCTCAACCATGACTCTTCCCTACATTGAGGCTAGCTGTGTGGCTCCCGGAACTTTCCTGAGACTCAGCTTTATCCACTTTAAGGATACATTCTGTTTCTAAAGCTACTAGGGCACATGACCACAGCTAGATCACTTGCAATTACAATTTACTCCCTGGGAGGCTGGAAATCTCACGTCAGTAGGTCTGCCCTACCTCTAGGTCCCAAGGGAAGATCCCTCATCGCCTCTCCCAGTCTGGTGACTCCACTGAACTTCTTGGGTGTGGCCAGAGGAGTCTAGTCAGACTTCATCGTCCTCCTCTCTATATGTCTTCTGCCATAGGACCATCCTAGATAACCCAGGATGACTCCCCCACCCCCGCTACCACCTTAGGATCCTTAACTTAATTCTTCTAAATTGAGTCCCCTTCTTATGCTCTAGAGATTAGAACGTGGACATGTCTTTGGGGCTAACGTAAGACCTACCCTTAAAGATGACCATTTATGTCACTATCAGCTCAAGTAATATTAGTCATCTTTTTTGTTATTAAAATTTTCTTTTTTGGGAGTGGGGGTCCAGTTGTGGGGCTTGAACTCTGGGCCTGGGCGCTGTCCCTCAGCTCTTCAGCTCAAGGCTAGCGCTCTACCACTTGAGCCACAGCACCACTTCTGGCTTTTTTCTTTTTGCTTATGTGGTGCTGAGGAATCAAACCCAGGGCCTCATGCATGCAAGGCAAGCACTCTACCACTGAGCCACCTTCCCAGCCCCTAAATATTTCTTGAGTGTTGCCATTATAAACATTTGGGATGATCTATCTTCATCTAACAATAAGCAGTGTTCTGACCCACTACGATGAGCAACAATTGAAACTCCAGTTCCCTTGAACATGTCCAGCAAAGAGAAGATGATACTTCTTTCCCAAGTAGTTTGGAAATTGCTGGCTTTCTTTTACCAGTGTGACAAAACTTTTTTTTTTTTTTTTTTTAGTCGTGGGGTTTGAACTCTGAGCCTGGGCGCTGTCCCTCAGCTCTTCAGCTCAAGGTGAGTACTGTACCACTTGAGCCACATCTCTACTTCCAGTTTTCTGAGTAGTTTATTGGAGATAAGAGTCTCACAGATTTTCCTGCCCGGGCTGGCTTTGAACCGTGATCCCCAGATCTCAGTCTCCTGAGTAGCTAGGATTATAGGTATGAGCCACCGGTGCTAGTGAACAGCACTAGTACTGTTTTTATATTAGTGTCGTTAGTACTAAGTAAAACAAAGTATTATACTAACCACTCTCACCAGTTAAAGAAAGCTGAACAGTTGGCCAGTTCCAAGGCTTTAGATTCATGACCTATTGGTCAATAAAGGACTCTAAAAATCACAAGCAGTTTCCTTCTACTTAAATAAACTCAGGGAGAAAATTTTCTTTTTGCTATTGCAACTCTTGGTCTATGTCTGCTTTTGTTCAATATATGACTCAGTAACTGAAAACTTGAGAGAAGACTTCTTAAAGCCAAGCTCATAGCCGCAAATGACACGTTTTCTCTCATATGCAGAAGCTAGATCTAATCTAAAATACTTGATAAATTTACAAGGCTCTAGGCATTCACACACAGTGAGACCAAAAAAAGGATACTCTTAGGAGAGGAACGCACAAAAATATCACAAGGCCTCTGTGCCTCTAATCATATAAACTAATATTGTTTCAAAATGAACTCTCAGAAATGGAAACAAGAAGTTGTTTTATTTTCTGTTTGTCTTGCTTGTTTATCTGTCTTGGGGGGTGCACAATATGGGGGCACAAAGGGTGAACAAATGCAGTAGTGGCACTCATTAGCACTTTGTGGGTAGGGACAGGAGGCCCAAGCTGGGACAGAACGAAGAAGTAAGGAGTGACATTGCCCAGAAAGAAATGTATTCATTATCTGACTTATGAAGTGTAACCTCTCTGTACTTCACCTTTAAAAATAGTGAAAAAACAAGACAATGAAGAGGAAAGGGGGAAAGGAAGAGGGACAGAGAGTGAGTTTGGTAAGGTGTGTTATATGCATATAGGGAAGTGTGAAGTTCCTTTTGTACAAATAACATATGCTAAAAAAAATCTTAATAAAAAAAAAAAAAAGAATGAGCTTGTGCTTGACACCTCTTCCCACCCTGGACACCAGGGGGCGGTGCTTATACGAAAAGAATCAGCGTCTGGTCAAGAAGTGGCCTCCAGCTCCTAAGTCAGATGCCTTCCTTTGTTGCTACCAGAGCCTTTCATGTTTGCATCAATCTTCCTCACTTTTTTTTATCCATGGTCCTTTATTGATCTCTCTTGACCTACCTCAAATAGTCTCTAAAGAGAAGACACTTAAACTCCTTGACTGAATTAACTGTGACTGAATTAACTTGACTGAATTAACTTCATGTCTACTGCAGTTGTAACGTTTATGTTTCCGTCAAAATTTAGGTGTTGAAACCCAAACCTGAGATGATGAAATTGGGAGGAGGGGCTTGGGGCCGGATCAGCTTATAAGGGCCATCTCCTGACTCATGAATAGAATAGGCTCAAGGGAGCTCATGTGTCTATTTCTACCATGGGCTCACACACCAGAAAGCAGAGACCTCACCAGACAATCTGTTGGCATCATGATCTGTACTTCCACCCCATGGAAATGTGACAAATGATATTTTACTGTTTACGATCTACTCGGTTTATGGTAGTTTCCTATAGCAGCCTTCATGGGTGAAGACAGTATATTCTTCTGTAGTACTTTAAGTAAAATTCTGCTGTTGGAGCTCTGTCATGACTTAGTGTATACACTACAAGGAGTACTAGCCTTTCTACTCACTACTTACCAAGTTTCCTAGTGTGTCTTACTTATTCTATTACACTTGGTATTAAAATGGAGATGCTTTAACAGGGTATCTGTGACTCATGCCTATAATCTTAGCTATCAGGAGGCAGGTTCAGAGCTTGCCTAGGCAGGAAAGTTCATGAGACTCTTATCTCTAGTAAACATCCCCCCCTCAAAAAAAATAAAAAAGTGGAAAGTGGAACTGTGTCTCAAAATGGTAGAGTGCTAGCATTGAGCAAAAGATGCTCAGGGGACCCTGGCCCCGAGTTCAAGCCCCAGGAATGGCAAAAGTGATACTCAGAAATATTGGACTATTTCAATTACTCCTATGATTTAATCATTTTAAAACCCTGAGAAGATACCAGTGTGCATAAAATGCCTGGCCGTCCATTGTTGGTATAAAATGGCACTAAGCCAGACAGGTCGATTCGCTTCTCAGTGAACACCTGAAAATTAACACAGTAGTTCTTCTTGATGGGTTGACTTTCTAGAGCTTTCTCTGAAGGAAAGACTCAGAAACGCTGGCTGCCCCATGGAGCCCCCACCGCAGTGCCTTCATCCTGCCCTCAAGACACTGAGTGTGTTGGGTTCTCCTGGCCTTCTGACAGGGCTGAAACTGTGCCTTTTCTATGAACTGTAGCCAGGAAGTACTTAATACAGGGCAGTTGCTTCTTTGCTTATGAAGGCTCTTGCATTTCAGTCTTCTGTACATGGAAAGCCCAATGTCACAAAGGATTGTAAGAAACAGAATGCTCATTTCTAGACATGAGGAGTACCCCCAAAAGTCTGGTTCTTTATTGTGTTTTTATGAATCAGCCACAAACACAAACTCCAACAGTGAGACCGAAGTTGGTTTGCTATGATTTGCAAGGTGATTATGTGTATGAGGGAGACATGAGTGATACCAATGCTATTGTGTGTGTGTGTGTGTGTGTGTGTGTGTGTGTGTGTGTGCGCACGCGTGCGCAAACATGCATACATGTGTGTTGTACCTTAGCTTAGGTACAACTTAGCTTAGGCCTAGGTGTTGTACCTTTGCTTTCTCCACTCGAGGCTGGTGCTATACCACTTGAGTCATAGCTCCATTTCTGGCTTTCTTGCTGGAGATAAAAGTCTCATGGACTTTACGGCCCAGGCTAGCTTTGAACTGTCATTCTGTGGGTCTGTGGCTCTCCTGTTTCATAGGTAATAGGACCTAACTTCCATGGCTTCAGAAAACTCATCATGAATCTACTCCTTGGGCCAAGATATAGTTTTGCATAATGTATATATAAAACTGAATATCACTTTGCTTTCCCTTGGAATATATTGTACCCTCCTAACTACAAGTCACTTGCTAATCCAATAATTATTTCTGTATTGCCTATGAAATCAAGAAGGATGTAGTTTAAAGAATTATGAGAAGAATCCTGCTGCATCACACACAATTAAAACATTCAATGTGTTGTTGCACTCTTGTAAACCTTTGGCGTGTAATAAAATAAGTTTTAATATTCACCATTGCAGACTATGAGGCCGGGGACATGGGAAAAGTTACTTCCTTGGCTTAACTGCAGTTAGGGGACATTAAACTAGAAAATACTCAGTTTAAAAGCAAATGTTAGGGAGCTGGGAAGGTGGTTCAGTGGTAGAGTGCTTGCCTTACATGCCTGAGGCCCTGGGTTCGATTCCTCAGCACCACATAAGCAAAAAGAAAAAAGCCAGAAGTGGCGTTGTAGCTCAAGTGGTAGAGTGCTAGCCGTGAGCTGAAGAGCTGAGGAACAGTGCCCAGGCCCAGAGTTCAGGCCCCACGACTGGACCCAAAAAAATAAAAATAAAAAAAAAAAAATAAAAGCAAATGTTAGGGTGTCTACGAGTACTATTTTCCCCAAAGAGAATCATCTTTGACTTGATATGTATACCTAAACACAAGCTTCAAGGGGATCAAAGTCTTTGTCCTTCTGTGTTCATTATCTATATCTAGCATCTGTGATAGGCCCTAGCACAGATCATCATTCAGCGAGTATTATTGAACAAAGGAAAGAACACCTGTAGCCAAGCATGGTGACTTATGTCTGTAATCCTAGCTACTCAGGAGACTGAAATTGGAGGATCACAGTTTGAAGTTAGCCTGGGCAGGAACGTCCTTGAGACTCTACAAATAACCACCAGAAAACTGGAAGTGGCACTGTAGATCAAAGTGATAGAGAGCTAGCCTTGATCGTAAAACACAGTGTCCAGGCTCTGAGTTCAAGACCTCTGACAGGCAGAAGAAAAAAGTACCTAGGATGGAAGGAGGGAAAAATGTGATAGTGATACCTCACAAGGAGGAGCTTTGGCCACTGGAATAACAGTTCTGAAGGCATTTTAAAGAAAGTAATCACATGAATTTTAATAGTAAGAATGAGATGTCAAGACCAACATGCTTCTAAAGGGATTTTAAAAAATGCAGGTAGAACATCAGCTACCCTTTTACCACATACAAAGTCCATTCTAGGAGCTGATGTCTGAGCCTTGGTTGGAGGGTATTGAATGTTCTGAATGCCTACCGTGGACTCCTGGGGAGTCAAGGGGAAAAAATGAAAAAAATAGGAATCATTCGATGAATCCAGACATTTGTTTGCCCATAAGAGGAGGCCAAAAAATGTTGTAGCCATAGAAATACCAAGGTTGAATGAGCCTTTACTCTTGTTTGTTTATTCTATATATGGGAGAAGCTTTTCTGCTGTTAATGGGAAGGAGCCAGTCAAGGAGAGAAAGCAGGTTGATAGGCTGCTAGAAGAGAAGAGAGCTGTGAGTGGAGCTGAAGGAGAGAATGTCCTTCACATCTGACTGGAAGGAGAACATAATAAAGGGGATGTATGTAAATATTTTAAAGTACAAATAGCACCAAGGTGTTGAGCCAAGAAAAGGCAGATGCTTCGTTTGCTACTTGTTCATTCGTTTATATTCTCCTTCTAATGCTCACTCACACGCAAGCAAGGACAGAGGCAAAGTTTCAAGGAAATAGATGAAAACCAGATTGTCACTGGCCTATTTCTAACTGGGAATCGATTGCCATCTCTCAAGTCCTCTTCTAGCTGCTGTCACCTCCATGGTGCCGTGAGATTAATGTCACGAAAGTAATCAGAACTGTAGCAGGGTGGGAGCTTGAGGAATGGAAATAGAGGAATACTTCTGTCATCCTGGGGAGATCAGCAGGTGCAAAGCATCGCAACCTTTGGAACCTATGTTAGCGAAAACAGTGACAGAAGGTGCTCATACCTCTATGCTCACACACCCACGTCTACCTCTTGGAATCTTCACTCCCAGTATTCCCTCTGGGATTCTGTCTGCAGGCCTAACATCTCAGTGAATTTGGATCACACCATATGGGGCAGTGGCTTTCTTTCCAGATTCCACCCCTGGTCCTCCTGGTTAGAGGCTCTAGACTTCACTCACACTTGTATACCTCATTCCTCAGATTACCCCCACCCCAGCATCACCATTTGCAGTGATGGTCCTCTGAGTCTTCCCCTCCTGTCTTTGACAAGCTGGTATGCACAGTCTGGGATAATTAACACACATGGTGATGAAGAGGAAGGAAGGTAGGAGATTACCTTCCCATATCTGAAATGGCCCAGCTATTCAAAGCAGTAAGCAAAGCAGCACTGGTGAAAGAAACAATCCCCACAAGCACTGCTGACCTTAGCTAGGACCACACTGTCTGCACAGCAGTAAGATCATAGGTATTTGAGGATGTGGGTACATGTTGAAGCTGGAGATGAAGATGGGGAGATGCGAAGTGTAGAGCAAGGTGGTTCTGAGGAAGCCACGTGAACTCTGAGGCTGTAGTCATTTGTCTTTTTCTTCTCCTGCTACTAATCTGAGGCTACAGAGTAAGTGGAGATTCTGGTCCAGTTCCAGATGCCTGCCCTGGCTTCTTCCCACCCTGCAGTTTGACCCTGATCTGCTTCTTCCTGCTCTCCTGTTGGAAATTTGCCTGGATACTTCCCTTGACATCTGGTGTTGGCATCCATCCCCATCCACCCCAAAATGCAAATCTCCCTGCAAGCCTGCAAACCTCCAGTCCATGAGACATGTTTGCAGTCTGTTCAGGGCTTCTCATTACTCTGGTACTCAACTGGATCTTGACTATTCAGCCCTGGTCACGTGGCCCACATTTATAGACACAGTTTGCCAAAGACCTGGCTGAATGATTTTGCACAAATTGATTTGCACAGCAATTTTAAGACTTAGGCATTATTGCCAAAGTGACTCTTTGTCCTGTTTTTCTCTAAGTTGTCCTTATGTACAACTTATTGTGATATTTAATAGTGTCCTCTCTCACTTCCAAGGTATTCTGATTTATATAATCAGTGATAAGACCAGCACTATGCTTAGTTTCTTTGTTTTATAGATGAGACTCCAAAAAAGTCCCTATCAATCATCAACATGCAGTATGTTGCTAAGTCAATACCTGAACACAGGCAGCCAAGCCCTACTGGGCCCACTTTCTAACCAGGAGCAACGATGCAAGGTACTCGCCCTGCAGACATTTGGGTGGATACCTGTCACCAAGCCTTCATTTCTGCTCCTATTGCAGATGTTTTGATTTTGATGTTTTGATCTGATGTTTTGTATTACACCAGGCATTATTCCTTTCTCAACTCCTTTCTTGACTCTGTTGGTCACCTGGACCTAAGAGTCCTGGTTGAAGATACTAGGTCCAGGATGAGTTCCAATCCCACATGGCTGTAACAGGAAGGAGTGATTAAGGGCTAGCTTGAGCTAAGGAAAAGTTATTTGTAGAGATGGACAGTTAAGGCACTCCATTCTAAAGGCCTGAGTGAGATCTGTACTGAATGAAAACTGATGAGATATAGTAAATGGCTTAACCATTTATTTTGGGTAACTCATCAGTTGATTAAAATTGCACCACCACCAATGATTCTATTGAAGCAAATGGTATCCCTTGAGTCTAAAATGACCCAAAAGAAAACATACCATGTGGGATTTCACCCTAATACACTGGGTTTTTACAAATATTGAAGTTTGCAAAAATTGAGGTGTCTTTTTTGTACTAAAAAAAAGTTCAGGTCACAGTGTGAGTGGTACACATTAAAAATTCTTCAAGATGCAAAAATAATAATCATAATAACTTCTTCAGAAACACCAAAAAAGTAGAAAATGCAAAATGGTTCTGTCTCAAAAGAAGCGCTCACTTCCTTAGATTTCCTTCCTGAGATTCACAGCTAACCATGTCTTAATCATCAAGTCATCAGAGCTCACTCATTTCCTTTCTTGTCTAAAGTTAGCATGCCAACACTCTTACCCAGTCACATGCCATCCATTCCACAGTGTGTGACCGATTGCGAGCACTTCAGCCTTCAACTGCTGGGAGAGGTCAAAATAGGAAGATGTGGCTGTCTATGGATGCATAGTGGTCTCCTTTTTCAGCAAGAACTCAAAACACCTGTCCACATATCACCTCTGTCACACCCACATGCTATAGTTCATCGAGATTCACACCATTAATGAGGCTTTTTAACACACTGGCTCTAGCTGTCTCTGGTGTCCTTACTGAGTAGTTCTCCTTGGCTCTGTACCATGAATAAAGAGAAAGCACCTACCATAGATACTTTCTCTGTGCCTCACTCTTTCAATGCTAGAATGCAACAAGGTTTGGTAAAGTTAACCCAATTGTTCAAGATTCAGAAAGAATTAGGAGAGACCTTTCCATTTACTTGACAGCGATAATTCTCGCTTCTTTGTAAACGTTTGTTGAAGAAGAACCATATTAAAGTTGCATTATGGTTCTTTATATTCACTCCGAGAAGTATCATGGGATTGTCTCTTGATCACACATGTATTTCTAAAGACATTGGAGTGCATGCAGTTGATGTGGGGAGATGTTTTGTGCATCCAAGTCTAAGGGATTTTTTTCAGGTAGAAGCAATACTAGCATGGTGGCAGGGATGGCCATTTTCTTTCTTTTTTTTTTTTATGGTGAAAATACCATACAGAGGGGTTATAATTACATGGGCAAGGTAATGAGTACATTTCTTATCAAGCATTGTTGCCTCCTCCTTTGTTTCCCCTTACCATCCCTTTCCATCTCCCCCCGCCCTACCCCCCCCATGCCAAAGTTGTAAAGTTCATTTTTGACATAACATCTTGTATATCTCATTGGTGCAATGGGTCCACCTGTATCCCTATTTAAACAATTTGTTTTTTCCCTTCCCCTCCCCAAATTATACCAACATCAAATACAGTGAAAATGGGTTATACCCTGGGGGAGGTACTTACAAAGCAACAAACAAATATCTTATAAATATGTTAGACACAATAGCAAGAAAGAAAAAAACATTTGAGTCCTTAACTTGGGGCTCATTTCGCTTAACATCAACTTATCTGACCATTTCTGCTTGTCTCAGACATACACTAGTTATTGCAAATAAGGAAAATCATGGGACCTGTGTTTCTTTGGGCCTGGCTTACTTCACTTAATATAATTTTTTCCAAGCCTTTCCATTTCCTAACACATGGGGCAATGTCATTCTTTCTGATGGAGGCATAGAATTCTATTGTGTATATATACCACATTTTCTTGATCCATTCATCTACTGAGGGGCATCTGGGTTGGTTCCATATCTTAGCTATGGTAAATAATGTTGCAGTCACAGCAAATCTGCAAGCCAACGGAGGTGTGGCCTCCTGGTGCTTGACCCTATGTCTGTTGGAGGATGACAAAGTGAGTTTGGAGGTGGAAGGAAGTAGTTATTTTCTATTGTCAACGTTCCATTTCCTTTCCTTATGAAATATGAGTCTTCTTCCTACTCATTTCTACGCTTGAATAGAAAACAGGATAACAGTACTTTGCCTAAAGGGTAAGCATGAGCATGCTGCATCTGTCTTGCATTCTTCTGTTCTAAAATGTTGGGAGCTTAGAGCTTTCCTCCATTTCAGGAGCTTCTTTGTTTTTCCATGACTTAGTGCCACCCAGCAGTGGAAAGTATAGTTAATTCAACTGGTAAATGTCTGGCCTCAGCTCATACACAGTAGGGCTTATCTTAGATTCTTCTGTTTTTTCTTCTATCTTCATCTGTATCCCAAAGTCTAGATATGGCTCATTCATGCTCTCTAAATCTTGTGATTAAATTATTAGATTCTTAGTCAGACACGGATAGCTCATACCTATAATCCTAGCTACTCAGCAGGCTGATATCTGAGGATTAGAGTTTGAAGCCAGCACAGACAGAAACATCTGTGAGATTCTTACTTCCAATAACTAACCACACACTCACACCCAAAAAAGCCAGAAATGGAGCTCTGGCTAAAGTGGTAGAGCACTAGCCTTGAGCAAAAGAAGCTTGGGGACAGAGCCCAGGCCCTGAGTTCAGGCCCCAGGACTGGCATAAAAATAAACCACCACAACAGAATATTTAGATTCTAGACCTAGAAAGAACCTGAGACCATCTGTCATAATTCTCCAATGAGAAAAGCTCCAGAGAAAGAGGTAGCACACCCTGTTCAAATATGCCTGACTACGCAGGTGTGAAGGCTGCATCGGCTTCATAGAACAGTGTACTGGCTTCATACTGTCAGGGGCATAAAACCAAACTTTTTTGTAGGGGGGCAGTCCTAGGGCTTGAACTCAAGACCTGGGTGCTGTTCTGAGCTTCCTTTGCTGAAGGCTAGTGCTCTACCACTTGTGCCACAGCACCACTTTTTTATTATTAAGTTTTTTAAATTGTTTTTTAAATTTTTTAAATACCATATTTTTATTATTAATACCATTTTTTATTATTAATAAGTTTTTAAAATTGTTTTTTAAATTTTTTAAATACCATAAAGAGGGGTGACAATTACATGAGCAAGGTAATGGGTACATTTCTTATCAAGCATTGTTGCCTCCTCCTTTGTTTCCCCTTACCATCCCTGCCCTCCCATCTCCATACTTCCCCCACAGGCCAAAGTTATAAAGTTCGTTTTTTAGACATAACATCTTGTATATCTCATAGTTGCAGTGGGTCCACCTGTATGCCTATTTAAACAATTTGTTTTTTCCCTTCCACCCCACAAATTATACCAACATCAAATACAGTGAAAACAGGCGTTATACAGTGGGGGAGGGACATACAAAGCAACAAAGAAATCATCTTATAAATATGTTAGAAACAATAGCCAGAAAGAAAAAACATTTGAGTCCTTATCTAGGGGTTCATTTCACCTAATATCAACTTGTCTGACCATTTCTGCTTGTCTCAGACATATAGTTATTGCAAATGAGGGAAAACCATGGGACCTATGTTTCTTTGGGTCTGGCATACTTCACTTAACATAATGTTTTCCAAGTCTTTCCATTTCCTAACAAATGGGGCAATGTCATTCTTTCTGATGGAGGCATAGAATTCCATTGTGTATATATACCACATTTTCTTGATCCATTCATCTACTGAGGGGCATCTGGGTTGGTTCCATATCTTAGCTATGGTAAATAATGCTACAATAAACATAGTTGTGCTGGTAGTTTTAGTATGGTCTTGTTTGTGATCATTCGGGTAAATGCCCAAAAGTGCGATTGCTGGATCATAGGGGAGCTCTATGTGAAGTCTTTTGAGGAACCTCCATACTACTTTCCAAAGTGGTTGAACAAGTTTACACTCCCAGAACAATGCAGTAAGGTTCCCTTCTGTCCACATCCCCTCCAACATCTGTTGTTGTTAGAGTTCTTAATTATAGCCATTCTAACTGGAGTGAGGTGGTATCTCAATGTTGTTTTGATTTGCATTTCTTTTATGGCTAGGGAGGTTGAACATTTCTTCATGTGTCTATTGGCCAACCTTCTTTCTGCTTCAGAGAAGTTTCTCTTTGTCTTTAGCCCACTTATTTATTGGGCAGTTGTTTCTTTGAAGATTTGTTGTTGGGGGATTTAATTTTTTGAGTTCCAAGTATATTTTAGACATGAGACCCTTGTCCGCTGTATGTCTAGTGAAGATCTTCTCCCAATCCATGGGCTTTCTATTGATCTTGCAGCTATGTCCTTTGCCATGCAGAAGCTCTGCAATTTCATGCAATCTCATTTGTCCAACCTTTCTTTGATTTGTTGTGTTTCTGGGTCTCTATTAAGAAAATTTCGGCATGTGCCAAGGAGACCTAGGGTTTCTCCTATTCCGTCCTGTAATGCCAACAATGAGAAAAGTGTGGCTGAAATCAAGAAAGCACCTTCATTCATAATAGCCCCACAAAAAAATAAAATACCTAGAAGTTAATCTAACCAAAGAAGTGAAGGACCTCCATGATGAAAACTTTAAAAACGTGAAAAAGGAAATCAAAACAGAAAGTAGAGAGTGGAAAATCCTCCCATGCTCCTGGATTGGAAGGATCAACATCGTGAAAATGGCAATACTTCCCAAGGCTATCTACAAATTCAATGCAATACCTATCAGTATTCCAACCTCATTCTTCAAGGAAATAGAAGAGGCAATCCAAAAATTCATATGGAACAGTAAAAGACCCCGAATAGCAAAAACGATCCTTAACAGAAAGAACAGTGCTGGAGGAATATCAATACCAAATTTCAAACTCTACTACAAAGCCATAGTAATCAAAACAGCTTGGTACTGGCACAGGAACAGACCTGAGGACCAATGGAATAGAATTGAAAACCTAGAAATGAACCCACAGACCTACAGCCATCTAATCTTCAATAAGGGAGCTAAAGGAATAGAAGAAAGACAGCCTCTTCAGTAAATGGTGCTGGCAAAATTGGTTAATCACTTGTAGAGAACTAAAGCTAGATCCTTATACATCACCCTGCACCAGAATCAACTCCAAATGGATCAAAGACCCCAGGGTCAAAGCAGACACCCTGAAAACACCATAGTGCCACTTCAGGCTTTTTCTGAGTAGTTCATTGGAAATAAGTCTTAAAGTCTTTTCTGCCCAGCTGGCTTCAAACCACAATCCTCAGATCTCAGGCTCCCAAGTAGCTAGGATTTTAGGTGGTAACTACCAGCACCCAGCTATAAAATAGATTTAATAGGAATAAAATCTTCTAAAAAATCCACATAGGACAATTGAGGTTTTAAAGAGAAGTTGAGCATTATCTTATCAAATTATCTCTTGAATCTCATGCTGGTTCTTTTCCTTTAGGATTTAAACATGGGTCTGTTTTCCTTTCCAAATCCTTGAGCTGGTTCTCTGGGCCCGCCCTCAAATGATATGCTAGCTTCCTCCTCTGAATTTGGCAGCTGTCTGTAAAGCTGAGATTGGCTAGGGATGACACACTATTTTTCATCAATTTGATTTGAAAAGAACATTTGTAAATTACTTTAAAGACTGCCATGTTTTTTTGTGTTTGGGAAGCAATTCGTGATTTTTCACAAACTGCTCTTAAGTTGAGATGTTTAGGATGTGGGTGGTTAATTCCTGCCAAGATTCAAAAAGGGGGGGGGGGGGAAATGAACAAGAGAAATAAAATTGTACGAGTACTAAAAGTACAGTTAATAGCTTCCTTATTCAGTGTCAACTGAGAATATTTTTCCCATAGCTTTTTTTTAAAAAAAGAACAATTTACTCAATTTTAATCAGAACCTTTTAAAAATTAATAGCAATTTAACTGCACATGCAGTAGAAATTTCACTTAGAAAGCTTCACAGAATTTGCTGTCCCTAAACTATGGCCAGTGGGTCATTGGCTTTCCCTGTTGCATCTAGGTTATTACTGTGCCCTATTCGTATTGTGTAGAGCTGTAACACTGTGTAATTCATATTGTCTGTTTCCATGGTTCCCGCATCCAACAGGGTGAGTGCCAGATCCCGTGGGTATTGATTTCTTCTATCGTTTTATTGATGTTGGATTGCCTGACATTGGTTCCTCTCTTGTTAGCCTCACTCAGTTATGCACTGGGGCCAACGGCCTGGTTAAGAAGCCAACACTCCCTTCCCATTTTACCCTTGACCTTGCCTCTCAGTCTAATGCCAAGAGTCTCTTTTTCATTTTTGAGTTACTGTTTAACACATGACTCTTCTGGCTTTGAGCCTTAACTTGCAGGACTATCAACTGCCCTTCTTTGGCACTTACTTAGAATAACAGTGATGATAATAAAAATAGTCGCATTAATAACAGTAGTAAAAGAATGATGGATAGCACCTATCATGGATGCCAGTGTTTTATACTGTCTGTATTACAACCCCAGAAAAGAGTTCATCTTGCTTTCCTTGGACATTTACAGAAAACAAGACCTAGAGAATTAAAGCAGTGTGTCTGTCATGTGACAGCACAGCTATGATTTACACTCACATCTTTTCAACCTGAAGCATAAGAGTATTGCTTTGAATCACGACCTAGGAGCAGTCACTCCAAACCTCAGGAATACAGCCTATCTGGTCACTAAATCTTGGGGTCTGGCTTGAGGGCTGGTGCCACCACAACCCCCTGAAACTTTCAGCACATCTGCCATCAGCAGGGAGATTCTTCCAGCACTGAGTGGCCGATCCGTTTCCATGGGAACAGGATGTCAAAATTATATTGCATCTGATCCCATGCTATTTCAAGTTTTGTTCCTCACACTCTTCAGAAACCTGTATCAGGTGATGATGTAAACAATGGACTTATGAGAACCTCTTCTCCAAGTCTTTCCAGAGACTTCTCAGAATTACTCATGCTCTGCCTCTGTGGCTCTGCAAAAGTTGTTTCTGTTCCTTTCCAGAACTTGGCTGTGATCAGAATACTTGAGGTTGGCAAAATGAGAGAGCTTGGGAGAAGTGAGGTATTGTTATCTTATTTCAAATGTTTGCTCATGGAAAATGACTACAAGGCGGTTATGGGACTTGTGTCATGTTGCCTTGAGAACTAGCTTCAAAGCACAGGAGAGGCATGCCAAGCCTCCCTCTCCCCTTACCTCAGCACTCAGGGAACATGGTGTGTCTCTGAGCAAGGAAGAGGCTAGAGAACCAACAAGAAATGTCTGCAAGTCCTTAGATTTTCTCTTTTCCAAATACAGAGTATTTACCTTGTATCTGGTACTGGGCTGAGCAGATGACATGGATATTAAGTCCTTATGAACACACATTTGTTTCCTAGATGAGAACATTGAGTCTGATGTGGGTTTGTTTGTGTGTGTGTGTGTGTGTGTGTGTGTGTGTGTGTGTGTGTGTGTGCGTGCGCGCACCAGTACTAGGGCTTGTACTGAGACCAGGGCACTGTTTCAAGGCTGGTCCTCTAGCACTTGAGCCTCATCTCCACTTCCACCTTTTTATGGTTAATTGGAGATAAGAGTCTCATGGACTTTGCTGCCAAGGTGATTTTTTTGGCTCAAGGTCATAAAGGCAATTACTGGCAACCTGCTTCCTGATTTTTTACTTGCCTTCTGATAAGAACAAGATTTGATTCTACGCTGAGTATTACACACTGAGAAGAATTTAACCAAACATAGACACCTGAGAACCCGAAGATTTGCTATTAACTGAAAATTTGAATTAGCTACACTCAGCAGGAAGCTCACTTAGAGAGCAATGAAGGATAGTTTTCTGATGAAACTAAATGTGCCAGCAAAAGAGTAATCTGCTTTTTAGCTGCACCAGTACCAAAGGTAGGAGAATGAAGAGGAAGGAAGGTGTAGCAAATGCACCTGTATTCTGAATACAAAAGAATAGTGTGCCTGTTTCCAAGATCATTAATTGTACAATTCAATAAATGTCAGCATGTGGTAAAGAAGCCTAAAATACAACTCCCCTATAATTAAGTGAAAATGAAGACAGAGAAATGGAAAGAAGAGCAAATTACAAATCACAACTATGGGAAAGAGAGGCCATGGATTATTATTGAAATGAGACTTATACCCCCAAGTTCTCTTGTACAAGTAGCTGTAGAAGCAAGAAAGCACGGTGACTATGGGTAACTTGGCTTTTGAAAGGATCACTTCACTGGGCTGTGTTTTTCCTCTTTTCAGCTAGGAAACCTATGGTAAATTCCCTCCTGGCCACTTCATGGACAGTTATTATCTCAAGGCACTTACCCATCCGGAAACGGACAAGGAAAACGAAAACGATTCTCACTAATCCCTGCCCTGGAAAGTGGCCAAATCCCCTGACCTGATTTTACTTGACTTGAGGCTAAATCCTCCTTTGACTCTAATCTATGGGGGCAAAAGCCACCCCTTTGCACCACTTTTCCTTGGAAACAGTTGCTGGGTCTCTGGGCAATTGATAAAGCAGCAGAATGTGATTAAGATCTGGATGACGATGATGATGGTGATGACGACAATGATGGTGATGATGATGATGATGATGATGATGATGATGATGATGACTATGATGATGGCTATAATGCCATGATGGTGATTCTCTTTCTTTCTTTTTCTCATTCTCCTTTCTTTCTGCCTTTTCTTTGCTTTCTTTTTCTTTCCTCCTTCTCTTTCTTCCTTTGTCTTTGTGTGTGTGTGTGTGTGTGTGTGTGTGTGTGTGTGTGTGTGTGTGTGTGCATCTTGTAACAGGACTGGAAATCAGGGTCTTATATTCTTGCTCAGCTCTTTTGCTCATAATCCTCTACCACTTGAGTTATGCCTCTTACCCAGTATTTTGCTACTTAATAGGAGATATGGTCCCATGGACATTTCTGCCCAAACTGGATTTATATATCAATCCTCCAAGTTTTAGCCCTGAGTAGCTTGGATTAGTCCTCAGTAGCTAGGATTATAGGCGTAAGGCACTGACATCCAGCTACAATTGCATCTTTATCTCTATTACTGTCTTGAGCTCCAGGTAAATGTTGTGCCACAGTCTAAATAATCAAATAAGGTTTCTGACCTCTCTCTTTGTCTCCAGCATTTTTCCCCATCCCAGGACCTGGAGGAGAACACCATTTGTAGAGAACACCATCCAAATGATGGGCATAAACTTCCTCACTATCTGAAGGAAAGTCCATCTGCAAGCTGAGTCACCAGGGCCTCTTCTCTGGGGTCATACAGGATCTATAAGGGAATACAGAGAGATTCAATTATATTTCCATATTATACATACATGCTTGGATAGCCAATTGGGATGGTTGAGTGATTCTTGATAGTTTTTTTTGTTTTTTTTCTTGTTGTTTTTTTTTTTAGTACCAGTCCTAGTGCTTGAACTCAGACCCTGGGTGCTGTCCCTGAGCTTCTTTTGCTCAAGGCTAGTGCTCTACCACTTGAGCTATAGCATCACTTCTGGCTTTTTTGGTAGTTTAATGGAGATGGTAATCTCACTCTGTTCTACACTGACTTCAAACTGCAATCTCCTCACCAACCTGAGTAGCTAGGATAACAGGCATGAGCCACCAGCATCTGGCTGATAATGAACATTTTGAACACCTTTAAAAATAAATCTTTTAGGGGCTGGGAAGGTGGCTCAGCAGTAGAGCGCTTGCCTTGCATGCTTAAGGCCCTGGGTTCGATTCCTCATCACCCCATAAGCAAAAAGAAAAATGCCGGAAGTGGCGCTGTGGCTCAAGTGGTAGAGCGCTAGCCTTGAGCTGAAGAGCTGAGGGACAGCACCCAAGCCCAGAGTTCAGGCCCCACGACGGACCCAAAAAATAAAAAATAAAAATAAATCTTTTGTTTAATTCGTTGCATTTGAAGTGATTTAAAACACAGACCAAATGGAATTGAAATCATTACCTCAACACGATCTTGAAGAACTGCTGGTTTTCCTCTGGAAATGTGAGTAAAAGGAAAGCTGCAAACTTTCCTGAGAGACAGATAAACTCTCAAAGCCTTCTTACCAGGGTTACGGCCCTATAATACCTCATTGTACACCAGAGATTTACTTTTCTAGCCTAAAATTTATCTTTGGAAGAGAGAAGATTTTTGGGCACACACTTCACATTCACACTTGGTTATATCTCCGACTCTGGACCCAGAGGGGCAGAATTTCAGCTTAGCCTTTGCCTCTCACGTTAGCGGTGATTCTGTAGGAAAGTGACAATTTCTCTGTGCCTCAGTTTTCTCAACCATCAAATGGGGGAGGTAATATCACTGTCTGGCAGAAGGAGCAAGCAAATCAATGTGTATAAATATTAATTAGGGTTGTGCCTAGCCCAGAGTGAGCACTCTATAAGTGTTGCTATTTTTGTGTTATCATCACTGTTACTGTTATGTGTTAGAAACTGGCTATAGGTTGGACACAGGGTATATGAGTGGGCAAAGGCAGCATAATGTAAGAACTAAATGCGGATTCAGAAAGAAGATGGTGGGATGTAGCGGTGAAGTCTGAGGTTCAGGCTGTGAGGCAGGGCTGACAGGCATGTTTCTTTGGGGCAGTAACACTTTCAACCTGAGCCTAGAGGCTAACAGGGTAGAGTCGAAACATCCACTGTTCCATTAACAAAGTAAACATCCCATTTGTCTATTCAGTGATTATGATGGCCCATTCAGTTACTCTTTTCCCACAAGTGACACTGGAGCCACAGTTCCACTTCTGGTTTTTTCTGTGATTAAGAATTTCACAGGGGCTGGGAAGGTGGCTCGGTGGTAGAGCGCTTGCCTTGTATGCCTAAGGCCCTGGGTTCGATTCCTCAGCACCACATAAGCAAAAAGAAAAAAGCCGGAAGTGGCGCTGTGGCTCAAGTGGTAGAGCGCTAGCCTTGAGCTGAAGAGCTGAGGGACAGCACCCAGGCCCAGAGTTCAGGCCCCAGGACCAGATCAAAAAAAAAAAAAAAGAATTTCACAGATTCTCCTGCCCAGGTAGACTTTAAACTGTGATCCTCAGCTCTCAGCCTCCTGAATAGCTAAGATGGTTGTCATGAGCCACCAGCACTGGACTTGGTCTCATACCCTTTTAACACTGGTTTCCAGTGAAGATCGGAGAAGTGAAGCCATTTGCCCAAGAGTATATCACTAAGGCATAAAAGAGCCTTTATTGAAAGATGAATCCATCTGCCCTCCAGAGCTCATCGTGAATTTTAGGGGAAAAGACCACAATGGTTTGATCTTCTGGCTTCCCATCCCTCTAGACTGTGATAGGAACAAGCCTGTAGTTAGACGGAGCTATATTTCCCAGTACACATTAACCGTATGCACTAATTGTTTCTTTATAGAAATTAACCAAAAATAGAAGGAGGGATCACCTCAGCCAGGGTCACTGCCTCTGGGAACACAGAGAGTGAATATTAAAGACTTCCCTTTTACTTGGTCACAATGACAATTGATGGAAAAGCTCTTGACATGATCAGTACACTGACTGCAGTCTTGATTTTAAGATACATAAGCCGGATTGGTGGGCAGACTGCAGACATGCCCTTTCCTCTCCCAGCAATGAGAGGGTATCTCCCAGGTATGGGTACCTTTGTGCTGGATATTCTGGAAGCATAGGCTCTCTTGAGAGAGCAGTGCTTAGGTTCTCTGGTATCTCTGAGAGGATGGACAGAAGGGCCACATTCTCCTTGCTTTCTCACTTCTAGCTCCCACTTCCTCCCACTGGGAGCCCCTCCCTCTGCAGAGCGGAGCAGGATCCTTACATGTGGCTTCCTTCTGTTGGGCGTGTCCATTGCATGGCAATCCTTTGTGCTTGGGTATTGATCAGTGTCATCATATTCACTTTCCATCTTGCAGAATGAGCCCCAAGTTCTCATCTTCTGGATGAGGCCTCCTCCCAACACACATTTTTGCATTGTTCTCATCAATATATTCCTTTTCTGTACTGAACTGTGGTAGACAAAGGTGCTGTGTCCGCCATCTTGAACAGGACATGAAGCCAGCAGACTCAGGGCATGGCAAGACCTTGCAGGGCTGACTCAGAGCAGGAAGGCAGGTGCTCAAGTGACTAGAGCTGTGGCTCTCCTTGGGGAACAGAGAAGAGAGTGGGGTGATTCAACCCTGAGGAGCATGAGAACCCTTCTGTTCTTCCACAGGTGTTCGTATAAACCTGTTATAATAAAATAGCACAACTTGAATGATTTAAAGAACAGACATTAATTTGCTCATTATTCTAGAGGCTAGAAGTTCAAGGTCCTCTCTTTGTCTTTTTTGCCTTCTTGGTGTGTCTCCCATGCCCCTTCAAGTGCTGAGAGAGAGACAGACAGACAGAAGGACTGACACAGAGACACAGAGAGACAGAGAAAGAAAGACAGAGATTCTTCCTCTTCTTATATGGACTCCAATCCTAGCTGAATAGTACCCACTATTCTAATCACATTTAGCTCCAAATTCCCACTTCAAAGACCATATTTCCACATTTCCAAATACGACCATTTTGTGGGTCAAGGTGTCAGCATATAAATTTGGGGGCCACACAATTCCAGTCTTCTCTCAAAATGTCAGTTTTTCCATACATTGCTTTTTGTAAGTAAATTTTAATCATGAGACTACTAGTCTGGAATAGATACCAATAACTCATAATGTATGAAACAGTGAAGAAAGCAACATGCTATCCCAAAGCACTAAGACTGATCTTTATAGGCATTGGTTCTCAAGTAGGGTCATCTTGGCATCTACAAGACAAGCTTTTGCCATCATCTTTTGTGTACTAGTACCTCATCAATATGGGGGAAGGCATCACTCCACAAGCAGGTCAACATTATGCATCACAAGATGTCAGCGGGACTAGATCTTTGGGGCAGAACCCAGTCTCTATTCCCATCGTGTTCAACCGCAGCCCAACTCAAGACAGCCAGAGATAGATTTAGATAGATTGCAAGCGAGATTAGATATATAGATTTAAATATACAGCTCTTACATAATTTAACGAAGCTGGAAAAGTCAAACACTCTCAATAGGCATTATCTATTTAAATTAAACGTGTCTCCTTGCCTATTGTAAGAAGATTTTGGATGTATTTCCTAAGACTAGAAGTATCTATATCCAGAGTTAAGTAATTTTTAGATCAAAAAATTTTAAACACCATTTCTGAACAACTACATTCATTTGTCAGAATTTGTTGAAACAAGACGGGTAGCCTACAGCCAATGAATAGCCCTAGGACAGGAGCAGAATTTATTTGTGATTATTACTTTATTATTCCTATCCCTTTGTTCCTTCTTTTTACTCTTTTCCCTCCTTTTACTGTCAGAAATGCCTCATTTTTAACTTTCTCCTTAACTGATCATTAGCCTTTCCTTACAGTCATCTTTTCATTTCCTCTGAATGCCAGGGTATTCACATATTACATATTTATAACATGGCCATCTCTACTTTGAAGCATCTCTACTTTTCACTGCATGCGAATTTAAAATTTTTAAGTGCTGAATGAATTTATATATATGTACATATATATGAAATAATATATAACACAATATATATTTGATTTCCCAAGGTAGTTTCCAAACTTTAGAAAACTCCCATTATATATTGATAGTGTTAGTATTTCCTAATCTAGGAACACAAGTTGAAAATCTTGCCTATAATGTTTATAACTAGTTAATGGGTTTTGATTTTTGAACCATGAAATAAGAACCAGCTATGGGAAGAAGACAAGCAAGATCATAAAGAGACTCCACCGGGCACTGGTGGTTCATGTTTGTAATCCTAACTACTCAGGAGGCTGAAATCTAAGAATCGTGGTTCAAAGCCAGCCCAAGCAGGGAAGTCCATAAGACCTTTGCCTACAATTAACCACCAGAAAACTGGAAGTGGCACTGTGGCTCAAGTGATAAAGCACTCTCTTTGAGCTGAAGAGCTCAGGGACAGCGCCTAGGCCCAGAGGTCAAGCCCCATGATCCAACAACAGCAACAAAAAAGTTAGTTATTGGTAAGACTGTAAATTTGGTATTTGGAAGCCAAATTTATTGAACTATGAATAAAATCATCAGACCCTTGATGCCTCATTTTAAAATGATTCCCTGTCTATCAATATATGTCAATGTTTGTCATGATCTCTGGGTAGATTTCTACCTTCTTGCCCAACTCATCCCTGATTTAATACACAACATAAACCTTATCTGCATGTTTGAAAATTTTCACAAAGAGCCACTGAAGAACACATCTTACTCTCTCTTACCTCCCTCCTTTTTGATCTCTTGTCTACTAAATAACTGTGGTAAATGCTGTTAAAAGAGAAAGTAATATACAGACACTCCCTTAAAACGTAAGCTAAGAGAGAGGGAGAGATGTTATTGAGAGTCCCTTGATGACCCCTCAATGGTAATGGTGAATTCCTGGGAGGCCAGGAAGGGATCGATGAAACAGCTCTCTAATAGCTAGAAAGCATCTCGTTTGTTTCCCTAAAGACCTTGACATCTGCCCAAACATCTGACTCCTAAATCTATCCCAGAGGCTTAGCCTGATTTACAGTGAGATTAAGAAGGGAGTTTGGGATACAAGGTGAACCTTCCCTGCCAGGCCCTTGCTGTGTTGCGGAGATGGGCATCTTTTCTCTCCACTTTTGGCTGCATTTCCTGTCAGTCCTTGCTGAGAGCCAGCCCTGTGGTCACCAGCAGATGATCAGAACCTACAGCAGCAATCGGGGTCTGGGAGTGGGGGGGGGTGTGCTGACAGACAGACAGGGGGGGGGGGGAACAACTGTATCTGAAAATGCATCTATACTTTGTCCCTAGTGCAAACGATTAGATATTGCTATTCAATACACACAGGCCAGACAGACTAAATTGTAGCTTCTCTGCAGTAAATGCGCCAGTTGTTTGGAGTGAAAATGGTTTAGATTAGCATCCGGGCACACTGACAGAGGTCAAGGGAAGTGAAGGACTTGCCAGAACCATTAGCATTTTTTTCTTCTTTTTCCAGCAGTATTTAAAAAAATATGTTTGCTCAAAATAGAGATGAAAAACTACTAGCAGCGGTACTTCTTTTTTATTTTTAACTTTTGATGCCAGCACTGAGACTTGAACTCAAAGCCTTGTGATCTTGCTTGGCTTTGGTTTGTTGGCTGGTTTGTTTGTTTTTCCTCAAGGCTAACAGTTTCCAGCTTGAACCACATCTCTACTTTTGGCTTTTGGGTTATTAAGTAGAGATAAGAGTCTCACGATGAAGCAATAGTGTGACAAATTCCTGAACAATCAGTGCCTAATTGAGTATTAGGCTAGCTGTTTCCTTCAGGGGACGTCACTGGGGCTGGGAAAGAGCTATACCTTACAGCAAAAGCAGCCTTTCCCAAACACCATGTTGTGACACCCTCCCCATTAGATTGAAGTGAGTGTGTGTGTGTGTGTGTGTGTGTGTGTGTGTGTGTTTCCCTTCCACTCTGTTACAATGAAGGAATTAGCTTGGCAGAAGGATTCCAGCACTGAAAACCCTCCTGGGGATTGCATACTTCCCTCATTTGTAAGCACAATCCATTTTCCATGAGATATTTTTAGTTCAAGTATCCTCCACTGTCCTATCCTCTTTCAATATACCATTAGATCTTGAGGCTGGTCCAGATAGGTCACGTGATTGCTAAGCATCTTCTCAAGTTCCTACTTAAGTGACTAGTCTCATAGAAATCGAGGAAGACTAGACTTTAAATACCGAAGACCTCCAAGTCCTTTCCACTGCCTTGAATTGATGGAGAGGATGTTAAAATGGTTTACAGCTGCTGCCTCCAAGAGGTCAGCTTGGCGGAGGACACTGAGTGACCTCAGCAACAGAGATATTTTCAGCCCTGCAAGTCGCCTATGTAAATATAAAAATGTATTAGGCTGCAGAACTGCATGTGTGGGAACAGAACAACTAACTGTTAGTGAGAGGAAATTATGGGGAAGGGGGAAGGGGGAGGTACTGAGTCTCTCACGTGGGTTTGGTGAATGTGTGCATACTTTGGGATAAATCATCTGGATTTGGCAAACGCTGCACTGCAATTTCATTTCTGGAACTTATGAGGTATGAAAAGTAGAAGATATCCAGCAAAATTTCCTTCAGGAATTGTTTGCATTTAAAAAAAAACAGAAAAGAAGGAAGGGAGGGAGGGAGGGAGGGGAGGAAGGAAGGAAGGAAGGAAGGAAGGAAGGAAGGAAGGAAGGAAGGAAGGAAGGAAGGAAGGAAGGAAGGAAGGAAGGAAGGATGGAAGGAAGGAAGGAAGGAAGCAGCAAGGAAAGAAGGAGAGAGAAAAGGAAAGAAAGAAAAAAACAATCATTTTCACTTTTATAGGCTGTTCTTCTGCCTTAGAAAGGCATGTTCACAAGTCAGGTTTTCAGTTGTTTAATTTGAAGAAGATTAACTTATTATTTGTGTGTCAGAGTGGGAAGAGAGTATTTATCTGAGCCTCTGAAGCAGGAATCTAAGAGAATCACTGTAATGAACAACAATAAGAAAAGTATGCTCTCCAAATGAACTGAGACATAGTCACTGGGGCCAAATGCTGTGATATTGTTGACTGTGTTTAGTTTCCGTGGATCAAATCTTTCCCATCTCTGCATCCAAGCTATTTGGACATGATCAGATGATCAGAGCTCAAGAAAGTGATTGGAGGGTGAGCTGGCTGCAGCTGCAGTGTAGGCTGTTCTCAGAGACAAGGAGCCACTGTTTTTCAAACATAGCATCCATATAGAAGTTACTCTGTAGGCTCCAGGATGCAGCGATGGGCTGCACTGCCAGCATTGTTCTGTTTCAAGCTCTTCGCTCTGCGGTCCAGAGGAGCTGTCCACACATTTGTAGACGACGCCAGCAAGAACCTTCCCACGAAATTGTACCTCTGGAAAGTGACGATGAAATGAGTAGACCCAGAACCCTGATCATAATGGTACAGTATACCCGGGAAAGTCGATTCTTCTGGTTGGACTGTGATTACAGAAATGTTGCAATTTAGTGGGGGAGTCGGTGCTCAGTTTTCAGTCCGGATATGTGGGACCTTAGAGATTACTACTTTGCTGTACTGTTTGGGAAAAAATTTTTCTGAACCATTGCTGATTTATTTTTTCTCTCTTCGGTCTGTCATGGATATGTGCAGTTAATGTATCTAGGAGAAATCTTCTGCTTAGTTTTTGGAGGTTGTTAATTTTGTTGCAGGGTTGAAAAATGGAACAATTTGTTTCCAAATCTTAGAAAGAAGAGCCCTGAATGTTTGATTGTAAGTTACATGTATCCAATCAAGTTTTGTAGATTAGGGATGTTGGATCTCTAACTTCAAGGTATTTAAGGCTTCTCCTTCTGACTCTTGCCTTTCCAAAATGACTTAACTTCTTCCCCTTAACAGACTATATAGTGAGAGTTCTGTGGAATGCATGGTGTTTTAATTAGAAAGCTGTTACCTGCCACTGGTCAAATTAGATTGTGTGTGTGTGTGTGTGTGTGTGTGTGTGTATGCGCGCGTGCGCGCACGCATGCGCGTGTGCACACACATGCTTGCTCTGATTGTGACAGAGAGTGATGCTTTCTCTTTGTGTATCTGATTTGTTAGTAAGATAAAATAGAGAATAGAGACCTTCCTCATTTTTAGATTTAGGACAGATCTGCTTAGTCATCGAAACCCCTTGTTAGGACATATACACAATGTAAACTTCCCCAAACTTGGGAGAGTTGAAGTCCAGGAGGTTTTAGCACAACTGACATGTTTATTCTTAGATTTCCATGTTCACATAAGAAGGCTGTTATAAACAACGAATGAAAAAATACCTGTTACATTAACCATTCTTAAATGAAAGTCATTTGGCTTGGGCTGTTATTAGAGTGGCATGGTATCAAATAACTTCCTCAGCAAATCAATATTCCATTTTAAAAAGCAGTATCACTCTTGAATTTTGGGCTATGATTATCTCTAAAAGACACTACTAAGTAGTATGAATTTCAGACTCATTGCCACTAAGTTAATTAATACAAATTAAATTTAAAAGGGTTTAAGATAGGTTGAAGGTCAAAAACACATGTTTTCTAACTCTTATCCAAAACAGTAGCACATTCATACACACACACATCACACATTGTGTGTATATATATGTGTGTGTATTGTGTATATTATTACTTAGGCTATGAATAATACCGTTATTTTCCAAAGATTCTTCTGCTTTATGCATTTCCTTTATTGACATGAGGTAGGGTGATGAAGACCTTGCTCTAGATCATGATAATACTCCATGTATTTCAAAAAAGCTGAAAGAATTTGGAATGTTCCACCACAAATAAATGATAAATTCTCAGGGACACAGCCGTGGGACCCTGATTTGAATGTTATGCATTGTATCTATGTGAGGAAATGTCATGTGGCATAGAGATGGATAATTTTCACATTTTAATTAGAAAATTTACAACTGCTCAAAAAATGCAATCATGACAAAGTTTCAGAATGGTAGAGTATCTTGACATCACATCACTGCTAAATCCCAGCACAAGTCACACTTAGCTTAATAATCTCCAAAGCTCCAGTGCTTCTCACTCTCTTTACACCTCAAAGGAAACAGTAATAAAACTGGTAAACTAAGATGTGATCAGGAAAACATGCTCTCACAGAGTCTTTGTGCACCTTGAAATTTTCCTCTGGTAAACTCCACAACTCACACATTCAACATGTCCATAAGCATGACTCCAGATACTCAGAAGGCACCAGTGAAGAAAAACCTCAGACTGCCAGGAGGGACTAAGTATTACAGTGAGAGCACATTTTCTTAGTGTGCTATGGAAATGGTTTCTTAGGGCAGTCAATGGAAGTTGACACGTTTTCTATCTTCCAACATGGTGTTTTAAAGTCTTCATGTGTTTCAAAATCAGCTGGACATTCTTCTTCTGGCAGATCCTTGAAATTCAGGTCAAAAAGACCACATCTAGGGTCTAGACTGGCAATTTTGGAAGCAGCCCTGGGTGGGTTTGATGGAGGGGCATCTTGGATAGCGCTAGGAGAGACACAGCTTAGCTTTGGAAGATGATATTTCAAGCAGTCAATCTCCCTTCTTCTTCATCCTGGTGTCTTTGTGTATGCTAATCACATCCTTACTCTGGCCTGGACAAACCTTGTTTTCCCCTTTTACCTTCTTGTCACTCATCACCAAATTTTGTATCTTCATTTGAAATGGGGAAGGATTAAGGTCACAGACTCAAACCAGTATGTCTAGGTTGCAATCCTGACTTCTCTAGGGATTTGCTATGTGACCTCAAGCGTGCTTCTTATTTTACATCTCCTTTCATCATCTGCAAAGGGAAGACGACTTGTGTGGATGTGAGGAAACATGTGTCAAGTTCTTAGATCAACACCTGGATAGATTAGAAGGGCATCACCAGGGTGAACCCGGGGCATTCTGACATTTGAGGAAAGTTAGAGGAGGTTAGGGAATGAGCCATATCACTTGCAGTGAGGAAATGCATGTCTTAAGTAGAAGGACAAAGCCAGGTGAAAGGCCTGGATTTCAGCAGCAATCTCAACTGTCCGAGGGATAGGCAGGAAGTCTGGCAAAGTAAGCAAGAAGACTTTAGCAGGAGGAGAGCTTAGGGAGGTCCTGGGACACAGATCGTGTCAGGCCTCACCTACTGTCACAAAGTCATGGCATTTTCTGAGTGGGGAAGGGAGCTGTTGACACAGGAGACACAGAGGTTAGTTGGCACAAGGGCGGTAAGATCTTATGTCAAGTTTTGGTCTTCTCTCTGCCACTCAGGAGTTGCGTTCTTCTGACAAATGATTCTGGTTTTGTATCTTGGCTTCTTAATTCATAAAACATAAACAATGTCAGTGCCTAGCCTAACTTCAGAATGGGAAAGGGCTTAGCTAGCTCCTGGTGAATAGCAGGTGCTCCCTTAGGTAAGCATTCGTGACTTTAGAGTGGATCAGGGTCTATGACTGCAGAAAGCAGGAGCATCATGAAAGTGACTCTCATTACGATGCTGTTGAAATGACTCCAGCAAAAGACATTCCATTTTACACAGGGTTGTAAGCAGTGGTTAGATTCTGAACATATTTCAAAAGTAGAACCTGTAGGCTCTGCTTGTGAGTTAAATATGAAGCATGGGGGGAGGGGAAGAGTAAGGGTTGACTGTGTTGGTTTTGGCCTTGCCGTCCAAAAATACCAAGTTATCCTGGAGATGGGAAGACAGAAACAGAAGCTTTGTAAAGGAAATCTAAGTTTGCTATCTCAATACTTCATTTCATTGATCTATTCATGGAGATGTCAAATATGCAGTTGGAAATAGGAGCCAAGAGTCTCAAGGAGCAAAGTCAGCACCAGTGTAAATTACCAACACATGATTGATGAGTGAATAAACAATCACTCTTTCTCTTTGAATCCCTAATATTTATAGTGTGTGAAAATCCATTCAACAGTTACTCTTGTATTGCTTTCTAATGTATCTTCAGTTTTTTGTTGTTGTTGTTGTTTTGGTTAGTTGTGGGGCTTGAACTCTGGGCTTGAGCGCTGTCCCTCAGCTCTTCAGCTCAAGGCTAGCACTCTACCACCTGAGCCACAGCACCACGTCTGGTTTTCTGAGTGGTTTATTGGAAATAAGAGTTTCACAGAGTTTCCCACCTGGGCTGGCTTTGAATCCAGTCCTCAGATCTCAGCCTCCTGAGCAGCTAGGATTACAGGCATGAGCCACTGACTCCTGGCTTTCTTCAGTTATTTCAATGAACTTTATTTGCAGTTTTGTCTTCCTATTCGTGTAGTTTTCTTATTTTGTTGATAGCTAAAAAGACAGGAGAACTGTGTCTGTTTTTCTGTTGTAGTAGTGGCCAGCACAAGGTCTTTTACATGAGAATCTGTAGAGTTCTTGAAAATTTTATATAGTGGACATGATTATGAAAAAAACCCATGGATAAAGATGTTTTCTTAACCCTTTTGAAGTCCTGGGGATTGAACTCAGAGCCTGTTGTTTTCCAGGCAGGTGCTCTAACCACTTGGGCCCTGCCTCCAGGTCCATTTTTGGTTGGTTATTGAGGTAGGCTCTCAGTTCCTGCCCTGGCCTTTCTAGGCTACAGTTCTCTTCATGTGCTTCCTATGTCTCTAGGGATGACTGCACAAGCCACTGTGTCAAGCCATTCTGCTTCTCCTGCAGCTGGGTTAGCAGGAACCCAGCTTCTCTAACTCTTCAGTGAGGTAGTTAGGGATTTTAAGAAGGGAGATATAAACAGAAGTTTCCATGTTGGAAGGTTTGGCTCTCAAGACACCATGGTGGAAATATGTGTCAGAAAGTCTCATTTCAGTAGACCAGGATCTAAGTCTTACATAGCTTATTAATAAGTTTAGAGTTGTAGTTTAGCTCTGTGATCTAAAGTGGAGAACCTTACTAATCAAAATGAATTGTTTTATGCATTTGGCACATATAAGGGACATGTAAATTGTGTCATCTGAAGCTATCATGATTGCACTAAGGTGATCTGGGAAAAACTGAATACATTCCTTCAAAGTCCTAATTTACCTCCCATGCAGAATTTTCTCTAGTTGGAGAATTAACATAAATCTTTTACATGAATTCTTCTACCTCCTCCTCCCCTTTTTTTGAATATTTTTTCTATGACATTGTTTAATTTAATGCATGTTCAAGACATAGTCTAACTAAATGCATGTAACCAATTTTCTAGTTATGTCTCATCTTACTTATGTATCAACAACCCCAGAAGTTGGTTTAGTGGTCAAGGCTTTTTCTTCTCCACAAAAGTATTTCTTTGATTACACTTTGGACTGTAGTGGTGACATTAGAAGAGTAGGAAAATGAATTGCCAAACATGCTGCTCTTAATACTAGTTATATGACAAACTCACTCAACAGCCTCACAGATCTCAACTCAAAAGTGACAGAAAAAGTTGAAACACATGAGCATTTTAAGGTGATTGAAATAGTAGAGACCATAGTGCCCATCACAAGCCAAATATGTCTTTCATTTGGTGAAATATAGAGGGAAATAAAAGCCATCTAAACTTGTGATGAGTCTGAAAGGTGAAATTTCTAAGTCCAAAATGTGACAGGTGACAACATTTCAGAGCAAGAGAATTTGAGTCTCTGCCCAAGACATGCCTTTACAAGTCATCCTCTGGGACTCTAGAATTTCCTAATAAATTACATGGTATAGGCGGTCAAATTGTATGATTTTTCACGTGAAACAAGTATGATTTTTCACAATTTTCAAGTTTTCATAAAACAAAATGAAAGAAAACAACTCTGGTAAATGATATGTTCTCAAAAATAAAAGAAGCCTCTTTTTTTATTTGAACTTCTAGAATGTATTTTTGCTATAGGCCAGACTCACAGAACCCTGGATTTTTCTCCTAGGTGCCTCATGATTGAGTAATATATTCTACCTTTGGAGTCAGAAGACCTAATATCAGAGTCTCATCTCATACTTAAAAGGCAGGGTGACTAAAAATGCAGGGTCATTTCTGAATTTTGTTGGAAGCAACAAAATATTTATTTCTGTAGAATCAAAATGTAAACTTATTAGGATTGTAGCGTGATGGAGACTTGCAAATCAGCAGGCAACGTTTGTTCCTACCAGAGATCAACTGTAGTCCGCTGGGCCTCTGGGAGTTAACTTTCCACTGAATAACTCACTCAGCACAATGAGGACGCCATTATCAGTAAGGCATGTTCTATTTGTTCTACATTCATCATGCATGGTATGATGAGTGTTTTCAAAAAGTCAACTGGCAGAGAGAGGCCCATGAAACTATTACCAAGATTTGACTTGAATTACTTTTAGCCCTTCACCTAATTCCCATGTGGATCTTCCTTCTTAGAGGTAAGTACAATGATCTGTCTTCCTTAGGCACCTTAAATATTTGTGTTGAGAAAGGGAACTATCAGCCGGAAGTGTGGATCAGCTATAGAACACCCACCTAGCAAGTACAAGACCTTACATTCAAATCACAGCACCATCAAAGAAAGATGAATTATTAACAATTAAAAGAGGAAATAGATAAGCCCAATGATCTTTTTAAAAAGTCCGATGCTACATGAAGGAAATGATTATTTATAACAATAATAATTCTGTATCTGTGGAGCAAATAATTTTTGCCCATATCTAGTGTATAAAATCATGACCAGAGAGGGACCCACTGTGGAAGCTGCTTCAAAGGACATAATCTCTCTTCTTATCTGTAGAATAAATATTCTAATTGTAATAAAACTTCATCAAAGGGGCTCGTCACATGTTTTGGTTAGGATCATCTTTTTGGATAACTGCTAACCTCTGTGAATCTTGATGTTCTAATTTCACTCTGGAAAAGATGGATGCTCCATGTGGTTATTTTTCCATGCGAACTAATTTTCATCTGGATCCTATAAATCCATAGAAAATAGACAAATGAGTTGCATCTTCTCTACAGTAGAAGGATTAATTGCATGTAATTGGAAACAGTAATTAGCAACACAAATCTTTGAAGCTCAGATTTACAAAACTCCAATAAATATCTGGTGTCAGTTTATCCAAATAATCTTGAATATTTCTAATTCTGGAAATCATAAACAACAAAGAAAATGTGTTTAAAATTCAACATAATGACAAAGAGAAGTAGAAATTCAAATATCTGTGTGGGGAGGGGATGCTATACAGAAATGTAAACCAACTCCAACATACAAATGCAACTATACATAGATAGATATATATATAAATGAGTAGATAAAAATATGCAAAATATTATACCTTATTGGATACAAATGCTTTACAAGGAGCCATGTTTAAAGATTATAAAGATTGTATTACTAAATAGAAGCAATGGCTATAAGGTTAGATATCACTGATAATAAAAAAGTCCCTTATAATTGTAATTACATTGTGTTTAAAATATACTGAGGGAGGTCTGTTTTATGTTGTTGTTGTTGTTCCTTTCTGTATGAGTGGATTTTAGGCTTAGTCCTCAAGTCTTTATCCTTTATCGTTCCTTCTTCTGAATATCAAGTTCTAAAATTGGGAATGAGCCTTTTATGTGAATGTGGTATTTCTGATTTGCTTCAATACGGATTTTCTGAAAAGTCATTTTTTATCATCTCAGATTTTATCCATAGTTCTGATTTGTTTAGGTTGCTGGCTAAAGCTTAGGATTTGGGGAATTCATGCTTTGATCTAGAATGCCTCCCCAAACCTCATATCTTAAAAGCTTGTTCCCTGTCCTGTGACACTCTTGGAAGGTGGTGGCCCTCTAATAGGTAGGTCCTAGGGAGAGGAAATTGGATTATTTAGCTGTACCTACAAAGAAGTTTGAGACCCCATTTTCTACCAGTCTTCCTGTTTTGTTTCCTTGCTGCCACGTGGTGAGATGCACTATGTATTTCCACAACGATGTGTCCTGTTGACAGGCCCAAAAGCTGTATCTCAACTAACCCCTAACTGTAACCTCCAAAACTTTGAGCCCCAAAAAACCCTTGTCTTGCTGAACATATTTTATATTTTTATAAGATCATGTCTAACAAATCCAAAATGTACTAGTGAATTTGTCACAGGTAGATTGGCGAACCATGAAAAATTCAGTAGAGAACTCAGAAGCCGCTGCGCCTTGTGTTTAGCAGTGACTGAGGGCAGCGGACAGTAGCTGTCCTGCTCTCATGAAGCTTTCCGATTGGTGACTG
This sequence comes from Dipodomys spectabilis, assembly GCF_019054845.1. NCBI lineage: Eukaryota > Metazoa > Chordata > Mammalia > Rodentia > Heteromyidae > Dipodomys > Dipodomys spectabilis. The sequence goes on from NW_024870728.1 coordinate 6,845,923, forward strand.
AGGTAGAACTCAAACTGATGTGAAGTTGTCATATTGAAAGGTACTTCTGTGAAAGTTGCATTTGCTTTAAGAGTGTGTCCTTGGAACTTCCAGCTTCATCAAAGTAGTCAGAGAAGGAGCTTCCAAAGGAAGTTGAAATAGAACTGAGATCTGGAGAAGGAAAGGATGCTAAGCAGAAAGAGAAGAATCTGTTATACTAAGAAACCACATGAGATAATGCCATAGGTCAGTCCTAGTTTTCCTTGCTTTGTTGTAGGTTAAGGGACAAAGTTCATGGCCCTACCTCTCTCACCAAAGCATTGACTGGCTATGTGATCTCTGGGTCAATTAATCAGATTCTCAGTGCATTGTATTCCCTGTATGTAAAACTGGAATAATGAAAGATACCTATCTGTATTAGTTTCCTATTGTTGACAGAACACATTTCCACAAGATACTTTAAAGCAACACATAGATTATATCACAGCTAAAATAATACACATTTATTATCTCATATTTCTGAAGCAGAAATTGGATCCCCAAACTGATCTCATGGGCTGAAGTTGTCAGAACACGGTTCTTTCGGAAGATTTCAGTGAAGAATCTATGCCAGTCTTTTCCAGCTTGTAGAGCCTGTCTGAGCACTTACTATGCGGTCCCTCTCTACCTTCCAAGTCAGTACTGTGGCCCCTTCAAATAAACCTCCCCCTCCTAACCTCCCTTTTCTGTTTACTGGAACTTTGAAATGATACCAGACTTACCTGGCTCATCTGAAATCTCTAACTCCAGGTCAGTGACCTTGATTCCAGCAGCCTTCATTTCTCCTTGCTGTCTACAGGCCGTATTCACAGCTCTGGGGAATGGAGAGGTACTCATTGGTAGGAGCATTTTTCTGTCTACCATATGATCTCATAGGGCTATTTTACAGATTCAGTAGTTGAATATAAGTAAAGCATCTACAATAATGTACTAAGAATGATTAAAAACTCATCAAGTTTCAACTTGCATGATTTTTATTCCTTGATGAAATTAAGTACACAAAGGTCATTTGCCTTAAAGATCATTTGATTTTAGAAGAAAAACGAATTGAACTCCTAAAAATGAAATTTAAAATTTGTGCTTCCTGGACTCTGAAGGACCAAGAGTACAAGGTTAGCTTACTTACTAGAACACTGTAACAATCATTGAATAGTTTATTCACCTGTGGAGATTATTTAACGATTAATACAAGAGGTTGCTTGAGTTTCTCTGCAGTGTTATTCACCAAGAGCCTTGCCTTTCATCATTTATCAGGTGCATATTGCATTATTTTAATTTTCAAATTATTCAAGATTTAGACGTTCTAAGAAATAAAGAATACACGAGATTGCAAAAGAAATGCTTAAAATGTAATGACATTATCACAGTAAAAAGAGAAGTAGAACATCAGGTGAGAGAGCAAGTATTTTAAAATTTATGGGAACAATGGATATTATTAATGCAGCGACAAGCAAAGCTGTACCTCATTTGTAATTTTAAAACCATTTTACTGTGTTCTGATGTGAGTAGATATTTTTATAACCAGTTTATAATCACTAAGACACTAAAGAATTCAAAATTCCAGAACTTGAAACCTTTTACAAATGAGAATTCAAGGAAAGGTTTGATGTATGAATGAATGAATTCATGAAATGGTTTGGGTCATGAATGCATAAAATAAGGGATCAAAATAATGTAGATTCATTTGATACATTGTTGACATCTTTGTCATTGGTCCCTGGTCTCACCAACAGCCTTTTTGCTCTCATACACTTCCTGAGACTCCTTTGAGTGACCCATAGATTATCTTCAATTCTGCTTTTAGATGGAGAAAGTAAGAATGCTACTAGTATCCCTAACCAGTAGCTCTCCAAGTTAGTATAGCCAGGTATTTTCTAGTCAGTTCTACATATGCAATCTAAATCTTTTAGGAACCATTTTTTTACTTTTACTGTTATTATAAAGGTGATGTGCAGAGGGAGGACATCAGCTAATAAGGACATTTCTCTTCGTACAGCTCTTCTCACAGTTTTTCCCCCCACCCCCACTTGCAAATTTAAAAGTTCATTATCAACATAGTGAGTACCACTGCTGCATTTGGTCACCATTTTCCCTCCATTTCTGTGCCCCTCCTTACCTTCTCAAAGACAGATAAATAAGAAAAGAAAACAACAAAGATAAAAAACCGCTTGTTTCCATTTCTTGGAGTTCATTTCAATAAATATTATTTTATATGATCAGATGGATATAGGCATTGCACCTTTGTGTTTCTCTCCTAAGAGTAGACTCTTGGTTTCACTGTGCCTGTGTGTGTGTGTGTGTGTGTGTGTGTGTGTGTGTGTGTGTGTGTGTTCCTATATAATTTATCATACCCAGAGTTATTTTAAATCTAGCTCCCATATAGAAGCGAAAACATGTGCCTTTTGTCTCTCTGAGTATGGCTTGCCTCACTTAACATGCTTTGTTCTAGGTTCATCCATTTTCCTGCAAAAGACATATTATTCTTTCTTATGGCTGTATAAAATTCCATTGTGTCAAGATACCATAATTTTTGGATCCACTCCTCTACTGTAGGGCATCTGGACTGTTTTCATAATTTGGCTCTTGTGAATAGTGCAGCAATGAACATGAATGTGCAAGTGTCTTTATGGTATCCTTGATTGTGATATTCTGGGTCTGATGCTCAGAAGTGACATGTCTATGTTGTAGGGAAGATCTGTGCTCAGTTTTTGAGGAACCTCCAGAGTGGTTGTATTTATTTACATTCCCACCAGCAGTGCAATAGGGTTCCCTTTTCTCTCATCCCCCCCCCCAACATTTGTTGTTTGAATTCACAGTTGACTGATCTTACTGGGGTGAGGTGGAATCTCAGAGATGTTCTGATTTGCATTTCCTTTATGACCAGGGATGATGAGCATTTCCTCATGTGTTTCTTTGCCAGTCTTACCTCTTCATATGAGAAATCTCTCCTTAGCTCCCTTTCCCATGTAATGATTAGTTTATTAGCTTGCAGGGGTGGAGGTGGGATGGGGGGGGGGGGATTAGTTTCTTGAGCTCCTTGTATATTTGGGATATTAGACTTTCGTCTGATGTGTTACTGTACAGATCTTCTCCCAATCTGTTCCCTGTCTTTCTAGCTTGGTAATATGTCCCTTAGCTGTGCAGAAACTTTCAATGTAGTCCCACTTGTCAAATCTCTCTATCTGTGGTTCACTAGGTCTCTTTTCAAGAAGTTTCTATTTATACCTATAAGCTCTAGTCTTTCTCCCACTCCCTTTTGCATCATTTTCAAAGTATTGGGTCTGATGGTGATGTTTTTGATCCAGTTTGAATTCATTGATATTAGTGCATGGTGACAATTATGGATCCTTTTTAGCTTTCTACTTATGGATGCCCAGTTTTCCTAACACCAGCTATTGAATAGGATATTTTTTCCCCACTGAATGTCATTGGCTCCCTTATCCAATATCAGATAACTGTAGTATGTGGTTGTATTTCCATGTCTTCTACTCTGTTCAATTGATCTTCAGGTCTGTTTTTGCACCAATACCAAGCTGATTTTGTTATAATAGCTCTCTAGTAGAGCTTGTAGTATGGGATTTTGATGCCACCCACATTGCTTTGTTTGCCTAGAATTGCCTTGTCTATTCCAGCAAGGTCTTTTGTTGTTCCATATGAATTTTTGTTTTCTCTATATTGGTAAAGAACTTCATTAGGATTTTTATGGGGATTGCATTAAATTTGTAGATCATTTTTGTCAGTATGACAAACAGTATTTCACAGTATGAATTCTACTGATCCATGAACATGGAAGGCTTTTCTATTTCCTGATGTCATCTTTGACATCTTTCTTCAGTTTTTAATTGTTTTCACTATAAAGGTTTTTTTGTTTCTTTGGTTAGGTTTTCCCAGATAGATAGATAGATAGATAGATAGATAGATAGATAGATAGATAGATAGATAGATAGATAGATAGATAGATAGATAGATAGATAGATTTAAGCTATTGCAAATGGTATCTTTTTTTGAGGGGGGGTCTGGTCGTGGGACCTGAACTCTTGGCTTGGGCACTGTCCCTCAGCTCTTCAGCTCAAGGCTAGCTCTCTACCACTTGAGCCACAGTGCCACTTCTGGCTTTTTTCTTTTTGCTTATGTGGTGCTGAGGAATGGAACCCAGGGCCTCAAGCATGCAAGGCAAGCGCTCTACCACTGAGCCACCTTCCCCACCCTGCAAATGGTATCTTTTTTTATTTCCCTATCTGATTGTATGTTCGTGGTATACAGAAAACTACTGATTTTTGTTGGTTAATTTGCCAAAGTTATTAATCAACTCAAGGAGCTTAGGGGTGGGATCTTTTGGGTTCTTTAGATATATGATCATGTCATCTAGGAATAGAGATCATTTAACTTCTTATGTGTCTTTTTTCTTGCCTTCTTGCTCTGGCCAGGAATTCCAGAGCTATATTAAGTAGGAGTGGAGAGAATGGACATGCTTGACTTGGCTCCTGATTTTAGAGGAAATGGTTTTAGTTTTTCACCATTCAATTTGATGTTAGCTATTGGTCTGTCATATAGAGACTTGATTATTTTGAGATATGTTCCTTCTATTCCTAGCTTCTCCCGAGCTGTTTACATGAATGGATGTTAGATTTTGTCGAAGGCTTTTTCTGAGTCTATTGAGATGATCATATAGTTATTGTCTATGACTCTGTCAATGTGATGAATTATATTTCTTTATTTACGTATGTTAAAGCAGCCTTGCATCTCTAGGATGAAGTCTACTTGATTATAATGTGATTTTTTTTTATTAGTTTCTGGATTCTGTTGGCTAGATTTTATTGAAGAGTTTTGTATCTGTGTTCACTAGAGAGATTGGTCTATTGTCCCTTTTTTTCATCAGATTCCTACCTGGTTTTAGAATGAGTATGATATTGACTTCATTCATCAGATTCCTATGTGGTTTTAGAATGAGTATGAGCTTGACTTCATTCGGTTTAGGGACTATGGGAGATGTTCAGTTTATGGATTAAGTTCCGTGGTGGTAGGATGTGGTTCACTCTATGGATCCCTGTCAGACTGTGTTTGGCAGCTTTTAGCACAGGGTGATGCAAACAGTGTCATGGATCCTGGCCAGATGTTAGGACTCTATGGTGTATTCCCATGTGGTAGAGCGGGGAAATCGAGGGACCTGGCCCAGGCTTGAGCCTGGTGATGGGTTCCTTCTATGCTAGGCATGGCAGTCTAGCATCCTGGCTGGAATTCAGGCCTGAGGGAGTTGGGTTCCCACAAGGTGGACAGGGAGGTTTTCCCCATCCAAGTTGTGGACTGGTGGCTGCTTTCTGCCAGGCAAGATATGGGGTTCTCGCATCCAAATATGGGCCCAAAGGAGGCAGATTCCCACAAGACAGGGTGATGAGGTTGCCCTGGCTCTGGTTCTGGCCCAGAAGTTGGTTCCCACAAGGCAGGACATAGTGTTCTAGAATGGGAGCCATATTTTTGAAAATGAAAAAAATGCATGAAGTTAAAATTAATACTATATTTTATTCAGTATATTCAAAATAATGCCATTTGGATATGAAATTGGTATAAAAATTATTCAGCTGTTTCTCATTCTTTCATTTACACCATGTCTTCAAAATCCAGTGTTCACTTCTACTTGTAATATGTTTCTATTTGGATGCTACATTTTTGTCACAAATTTTGCTTGATATGTGTATTTTATAAAATTTATAGCTGAAAGGGTAAGTGCACATGCTGAACAAGATTCAAGAGTAAAGTATTTTCCAGAAGCTTTATAGAATAGTTGTTGTCAAGGTTCAAAATTAGTAAAAAAAAAAAAAAAAAAAATTAATTCCTGTATAGCACTAACCCCATCCTGAGCACTAACTTGCTATGTGTAGCTTGTGTTCCTGAATTGGATCTGCAGATCTTGAAATCAGAGTTTTGGAGCCCAGAACTAAACTGCACGAGTTCCACATGTCAGGCTGGGCCACTTAAGTTGTGTATTCAAATAAAGAGACATGATGAAGAGCATATCAAGGACATTTATTATATGCAGCAGTACCTCTGGAAAGAAGAAATGTAGCATTGTAATCTACCTCCTGCCCTGTAAGCCATTTTCTTGGGTTAAGTATAGAGAATTGGAATGGAGAGTAAGAGAGATGGGTAAACCATCCAAGGCCCAGTTATGTTCTGGTGATTGTTCTGGTGATTCCAGTCATTGTGTTGGAAGACATTGTTTTAGAAAAGTTATTATCATTTTTATCAATTAAAGGGAACAACCTAGTTAAGAGAAGGGAGTAATTGACGCCTGGCAGGTGATCAGGTCTTTCCAGAATTTTAAGACGGCAATAGAGTGACTGCAAGAGAGAATGGTTTAGAACAAGATGTCAAACGGAGACTGGAGCACCAGCTTTTTCTCCTGTTAGAGTTAATTTGTGGGCCCAAGGAAGGAGGCCATGCCCCTCAGCAAAAGCAGGTTTTAACAGTGTGTTATAGCACAAGACTTACTGAACGGATCTACAGTCCTCATCTGGGGAGAAATTGAACTGCTATTTGAAACCAGAGCTGCTGCATGTGGACACCACATCACACTCCCTCCCTCCAAATGCTGCAGAGCTATGTGCAGTCCAGGATTCTCCTGGACTTAACAGTTGCCAGTGCTCTTGTCTTCCCTTAGATGGTTGTATCTTTAGTTTAAAGAAAAGTAGACATAGCAATGCAAACTCATTTAATTTGTTCAAATCATGCATTCAAAGAAGAAACAGGACATCCTTTAATAGGAGGGTCTTGAATTCAAATGTTAGGATTTTTCTCTTGTCCTTCAAACATTCTTCTGAAGAAAGAAAAGGTCAGATTAACAAATACAACAAGGTAATTGATACTAATTAATTATTAATTATCAATTAATATTGATATAGAAGTAATAACAGCTCCAGTAAAGGCCCTGGCCAATGCATACCTGTCATATCACCTTCCCTGCAGTCTGGCCAGGCCCACCTGTTGCTCCTACTAATGTGTACGCATGCCCGTCTTCCCCTTGCCCCCTATCATGTCTCCTAGTCTACAGTCTGGCTACACTCACCTCTTTATTTCTCCCTACTTCCTCTCCACTTCCCTAGGCTGACTGCATATTCATTTCCCAGGATACTCTACCACACTGCATGTCTCTGCTGACTAAGGGTTTCTTCAGCTCAGTGTCTGGAATCATGAGGTATCTGGTTCTTTCTTAAAAATTCACAATTTCTGTATTCGCCTCTGTAGAATAAGAAAGTGTTAGGAATCTGGGATTATAAACTGCAGGACCAAGGAAGAAAATTGATATACATGTGGCTTTTATGAAAGTGACCAAACAAAGATAGTTATTCAATTCTCAGACTAGAGAGGCCCATGTTCCTCTAATCCAGAGATGGTAGGCTGGGGTCCAAAGTCGGCACAGTGTTGTTTTCATTTAGGTCAGTACTGAGGATTATCCTTAGGACATCAACATGCCTGTTTTGGGTATGTAATATAGCTAACTTTTTTGCCTAGGTCACCCTCTACCTCTCCTCCTGTGTAACTACGATTGTAGGCCCAGACCACCATGCCCATCTTTTGTGTACAAATTTAATTGAAACTCTATAGATGATATCTATGGAGTGTAATAATAATAATAATAATATTTTCAGTCCTAGAGCAGATCCTATCCACTTTCTAATTGTCTTAGAGGAGTAAATCCAATTGAGGATGAAAGCCAATTTTGTCTTCCTAGGAATAAGGGATGTCTGTTCCAAACCAGTCCCTTGGCATTTCTTTAAGGATTCAGTATAAAGATGATGAGTTGACATTAATCTATACAGTAAACTAGTGAGACAGATACAGTATAGTTACAGAAGGCAGCTGTGGAGAACCCTCTGGTCCCATGACAGAAACAATGAGAAGATTATTGACACTTCAGTTTAAATGGTGTGTGTGTGTGTGTGTGTGTGTGTGTGTGTGTGTGTGTGTGTGTGTGTATAATATATATACATATATAATGTATATATACACACATACATATACATACACATACATATTATACACACACACACACACACACACACGTGTTTTGGGAATAGATATGCACATCTGTTGTTTTACAGAAATATGAATCTCAAAGCGCTGATACAGAAGTAGGTTGATACAATTACAAAATCATATAATAAATAGCAGTATTCTTGTGCTGTATGAGAAATATGGGATTCGGGGTTAATGTCCTGAAGTCCCTGAACTTGTTACTTGATTTTTGGCATGGTAATGATTTCACACAATGCTGTTGGTGATCCATATTGACAGTATGGAAACGCACTTAGCACAATGCTTGATTATTCTAAGACTTATGCCTCTTTTTCATCTGCAAGATGAGGATAGCTTCTATTTTCCTGCATGACAGATATTAAAAAGTAGTGACTTTATAAGTATAAAAATAATCTGTTTATTGTTTTGGTTTTGTTCCGAGAGGCCATTCTGGTATGCATGACTATTCCTTAGTTTTCCATCAATAAAGAAAATTAGAATGTTTTTCTATTTCTTTATTTTTTCTAAGCAGTTATACAAAGAGATTTCAATTTCAGAATTTTGGTTGTTGGTACAATGCATCTTGTAGACTATTCAGGAAACTCATGGAGTAAACAAGAGACAGATAGGGACAAAGAGAAATGCAGGTAAGGAGTAATAATGCTCACTGAGCAAGGAATGGAATGTGGTGTGAAAACATCGAACCCATGGTTGTTAAAGGTTGCTGTTGTAAAGGCATAGTCCAATCAGGATGTGCTTGAACCTCGCTAACACAGTGTCACAATTCAGCTTGGATTATTCTTCCACTCTGATTTTTATTTCAATATGTCTCTTCTTTAATGATGGCTGCCATCTTCAATCAAAGTTCCTCTTACATTGTTGAAGAATGCTGATGGATTGAGGTTTAAAGATTTCATGAATCCATTTCATTCCTTTGGCTCTAAATTTGAGTGATCTGTAGCAAATCAGTAAACAAAGGAGATCAGATGGTATCACATGTTCAGGGGCTGAAGTGATGGACTTATAGACTGTTGTTCTGACTTATAGATGTGTGAAACAATGCTGTCTGCAGTTGAGACTAGCTTCCTTGCCTTCCTAAGCAAAACACTTTCTAGCAGACACCAACTAACTTCGCTCTAGCACCTGCTCTGCCTTGGATCAAGCTGTGCTGCTTCATATTCTCTGTGCATTTATACATCAAAAGCTCGAACCATATTTATTTCCCAGAGGTTATTTTGGTATTTATTTAAAAATACCATGGAGGAATTACTTCAGTCAGTAAAAATCCTAACCACATTTTTATTAGTTTTCTCCATGACATTTTTTCTATATATGCTTGATTTCATAGCACATGCTGCCTTTTATGTGCATAATAATGGCCCTAATTTAATATTGTGTTGTTTCCACGGTGTTTATCTGACTTCCCATTCAAAAATTCAGATTTGCACGCCTCAATTCAGAGCTCATCCAGTGATTCCCCAAAATACAAAGTCAACTTGCTACCAGAAAACAGTATCTGTGAAAGTGTAGCAAGCCAAGACAGAATAAAGCCTGTTTGTTTTCTTTTCTAAATTTTTCTGTACTTCTATGAAGGAGAATATATTGTGTAAAAACACAACTACCAATAGAGTAAAAAGTGAAAACAGTTGTGTCATTTTTTTCTAACCACTTCCATAGTCCTCTCAAATCCTTACAATAACTATTATTTATGCCCACATGGATGTAGGTTCTTTTTTCACAAAATGAATTTGTATGACAGCATATGACTCAGATATGCTCAGAGCCATTTCCGTGTTTAATTTCCTACTGTAATTTGGTAAAGAGGCCTTTTACAGTCACAAAAATACTTTCTGGCCTAATCACCAAGTAGAATAGCAACCTCTAATACCTCATTATAAAATACAGTTTGGGAACATGCCCTACTCAATCAAGCTACAGAGCAAAAACGGGAATATTTATTTAATATGGAGTTCATAGATCTATATGAACATGTACTTCTCAATCCTAGATAAGACTGGGAGGAAGACAGAATGGTGTCTATTTGGTCCCAATGTTCTATGCCTGGTGGACAGGGTCATCCCATTTGTTACATTAATTGGTTACAACAATATTTAGACCTAAGTGCTTTTCCAAAGATGTGGGCAACTTCTGTCTCTTCCATCATTGATAATGGTTAAATGGGAGCTTCTACTTCTTTTTTTGTAAATGTGAGTATCTGCTTATTGGGCAAAGAGTTAAGTGGCACTGATGGGTTAATACATGTTTGTTCACAGCCTCAGTAAAATATAATTAGCTATAAACCCAGCAAATGTTAAGACTTAGTTCCAAGGAAACTAGTTATATAGCCCACACTTTGTCACACCTAGCATTTTCCTTCATCCTTAAAATGAGAATTATTCTCCTCTGTCTCAGGGATACTGCGTGGTCAACGTATAAATGTCATAAATAACTATGCTAACAGTTTAAAACTTCACTTATTAAAAGCAGTCATCGTACTGACTTCTAGAAGGAAGGATAAACAAAATTTCTAGATAATAGAAGTTTTTTTTAAAAAATCCCCCTCCTCTTTTTTTCCTCTAAGAATTATATTTAGGCATTTATAGTTCAAGTAGACAATTCAGGCATATGTAAATGTTAATAGTGCAGGAAGAATTGGTGATGTGTGTTTTCTGTATTCAAAGCAGCATGTGTTATCAAGTGTGGTTTCCTCTTTATAGTTGAGTAGGGCAAAGATAGAGGCCTGAGCCTGAGGGAAAGAATCAGCCATCCATACTTATAAATTACCTATATAACTGGTAGGTTCAGGAAAATGTAGGCCCCACAGAATGGTTTTCAAAACAATTTGGAGGAAAAGAGAAGGCTGAGAGTAGATGATGTATTGGTGGAACACTTGAAATTGTTTGCTGAATACCCAAAGGCATCAGAGAGAATATGGTGCCCACTTGTGTTTTATGGGGTAATGTTAATCAATTAGTCCATTTCTACCATAGGTAATAATTACATTCACTGCAAACCATAAGAGCATATTAATAATGCATTCCAAATTTCATTTGGCACTTAAACATTGCTCTTTGAAAAGTTTTTTTTATATGTAAGACACGTGGTTGAAATAAAATTTATTTCCCTACAAATAATCCTGTAAGAAGAAAAAGACATAAGACTTTTTATGAAATTAACACAGTCACATTCATTCTTGAAGTATTTTCAAAAAAATTCTCAAGAAATTGTTTTAGCCTTCAACTGTAAATACATGATAAAGGAGTTTTAGAGAAACCAGTTAAATTCTTAATAATTACAGAGCACCTGCTATATTCAACTTCTGAAACAAAGTCTAAAGGACATATAGATAATTATACAACTAGAGGTGTATCTAAAACAATGCAGAGCAACAGAACAAAAAGAAGAGGTAATTTCCACATAGAAGCACAAAACAAGTGCCAGGAAGTTTCAGCAGAGGAAAGGGAGACCTGAATCCATCTAAGAAGGTCTAGATTACAGAATCTAGAATCAGACTCAAATGAGGGCAGGAAAGATAATTGCAGGCTGTCTTGTAGAAGAACATTATCTTCACCTTAGAAAGGTGTCTAAGATGCCTTGTTGTTGAACATTCAATCAACAAACATTCACTTTATGTTTCCTACATTCTGGGCACTGTGCTGTGAGCTAATATGAAATTTAGATCACAAAACCTCTGTACATACTATGACGTCAATGCACATTTAACTGAACATCAAGAATTGCCTACTTTTAAAACATTGAAGGAATATTTTAATTGTGTTTTAAAACAAACCCTAATAATCATTATGATTTTGGAAGCAAAATTGAAAATTTTGCAAGCAACAAGTTGAGTTAGAAGAGTTCAAGCCTGCTATAAGAGCACTTAATCTTTTATCTGATGTAGTAAAACATTTTTGCTGTCAACATCCACAGATGAACAGCATATTGTATGTACTGTGGGTTCCCCTATATCTCTACCCTTAGCCATTCCAAATTGTTCTTTCTCCTAATCTTATATCCTTGAAGTATGAATTCATTCAACTGTGCTTCAGGAAGTACAGTGGCTAATGAGAGAAGAGAAAGAAAAGATGGTCTGTTTGTGAGGACATGTGGTCAAATGGGAAAATTTTAACTTTCTTTTGTTGCTAAGTCAAGACCAATAATAACCTTTTCTTAGCAGATTTAAAGAGCATGACTTTAGTTCATAGAAAACAATGATCTTATTGTTGGATCTATGTTTCCTAGGCTCCCTTAAGCCCCAGTAAAATGTGTGGGGTGTCAAGTGGTTGCTGCACAGTTTGTTTTTTGAAGATCAGGCCACATTAAAAAAATGGAATGAGGTACCTGTGGCTCACACCTGTAATACTTGCCACTCAGGAGACTGAGATCAAGATTCAAAGCTAAGCCAGGCAGGAAAGTCTGTGAGACTCTTGACTCCAATTAATCATCAAAAAAGCCAGAAGTAGAGCTGTGGCTCAAGTGATAGCACTAGTCTTGAGAAAAAATACCAATTAAAATGGTAAGGTTCTGAGTTCAAGCCCTAGTACCAGCAAAAAAAATATTGTTTTTAATTTCTTCTTTTAAAAATCAATTTCAGAACAAATTTTCAAAGTTTGATGAATTAAGGACTAATAGTCTTTGTATCTTTAAGGCTCATCTGGTTGGATGCCATAACTCTGTCTGTCTGTCTGTCTGTCTGTCAATTTCTTTCTCTCTCTCAAAAACAAACACATACACACATACATACACACATCTCTCTGTTCAACTCTTCTTTATCAATGAAGGTGAATATTATATTATAACCTAACAATTATTCACATACTGTTCTTTGCTTCCCAGGCATTTTGAACATGTAGCATTTAGAAAAAGAAGAAATACATATGGACCAAATAGCTGAGCCTAATAGCTGTCTCCTGAGTTAAATGTGGTAGGAGTGGCCTATGTTCCCTACATGTAAAGTTCACCTTATAAAATCTTATACAAAGTGGGATAAAAATGTTACTGCACTGTAATTATTTATTGTTCATGTCATATAAAAACAATAGAGAAAAATGGGCTTGATCTGTCTTTGCCTTTTTGTTACTGTGACAAATCTATAAATGAAGCAATGTAAAGGAAAGATTTATTTTGGCAGGTAGTTTCATAGGTTACTGTCAGGGTTAACTTTGCTGCTTTCAGGCCCCTGGTAAAACAGAACATCATGAGGGAAAGGCATGGTAAAGACCTGCTTATCTCATGGGGACTAGAAAGGAGAAATAGAAAGGAAGGTATCTGGGCCCCCAGTGATCTCCTTCATCCAGTTTGGCCTTGCTTCTTAAAGTTTTCACCATCTCCCAGGAAATTTCCACCCATTGGGAAGACAAGCCATCAGCACATGCACTTCTGGAGGACATTTCCTATTTAAGCCATAACAAACCTACCGTGGAGAATGTCAGAATGTCATAAATGCATGGCATAATGCTCTAGCTTTTCTTTCCCCCTTCCCATCTCCCTTAAAGCATTGTTGTTGCTGCTGCTACAAGTGCCATTGTTATTAAAATTAAAATATCCAATCTTGTAGTTGCAGTAACTCAGCATTTTCCAACTACTTGTCTCTCACAGTTTAAGAAAACTTAGGCACAATTCTGATTCTCACAGACATTCTTCACACGTTTCGTGATTATGTACATTTTCACGCATTTTTTCCCTGGCAAAGAATGGAATTTTCTATTCACCCCAACTGACTATTGAGACGGCAATTCTACATTGTAAGCATTTGGCGTTCTATTGGGATTTTAGTCCTAATTTGAAGTTGTATGGCTTAGTGGTGAGAAGGAGGCTGGAAAGACACTTGCCTAGAACACAAGTTAGGTGCTTCAGTGTGGGATTCACTGCCTAGCCTCTGCTGTTCCCAGCTTGAAAACCATGAGGTGGGCCTGGGTGGCCTTGATGATCGGTGATTGTCTCAAAAAAAGATAATTAGTAATGGATTATGTGAGATGAGGAAAAATGCCTACATAATTTTATAGTTGTTAGACATTATGAAGTATAACTTTTTTTTTCAAAATGTATCCGAAAAAATGCAACCATAGTATATCTGGAAATAATCCCCTTCATTCTTGTAGTTTTCCATCTATGACTCACATCTTGTTTCCAAGACGAAGGTTCTGAGTGAAGAAAGAATTGTCTCCCTCAGGTTTCTAAGATGAGAAGAAAACCATTTGATCATATTTCATAGCTATGACTTCATAACCTATACAGTTGTAGCACCAAGTATCATCCAGTTTATTTATAAACCCTACTTTATTGAGTCAGGAAAGTGAGCTACTCAAGTGCTAAGTTGTTTACCCTAATGTATGCCCTTTCCAAGGATATATGTGAGGATCATTTTGTGTTTGTGAATAAATTGCTTCATTATATCTTGAGTAGCATAAAATTCTTTCACTAACATAAAATTACCTCTTGAAAAGTGCTGCCTTCTGCTCTAGCAAATATCTTCTCGTCACTTCTCAGAAGCTTTGCTGGATACCATCTTCTTATCTTTCTCACACAGAGACATTGAACCATGTCATTAGTCATCATACTGACTTCTTACATAAGCCAACTCTGTATTAAGATAGTTGCTATTGTTTCCTGTTGATGAACAAAGTAGTGTCCTAGGCTTTCTATGGCTTAAATAATACATGATACATCCCCTGGTTCATACATTCAAGGATGGGATATTATATCCAGATCACTAGAAAAAAGAAACATAATTATATTATCTCATTTAAAATATTGATACATTATTGTCATGTGGAAAATCCCCGTGAAGGTTATTATTGATTTGTCATAGATTTAGATTAACTGCAGACATATCAGTAATGAAAATCTTAGATCTGTTGTTTGATGGAGGATTCAAGGGAAGTTTAGACTAGATTCACAATTTTCATTCCAATAGGAATAATTTTAAATGTGACTCTAAGGCCTATTCACAGGGTTAATGGTCACTACTCAGTTTGGACATTAGAGTGCATGTCTCAAGATGAGATCAATATGTTCAAATCATGAATATTTCAAGACAACTTAGTAACAAGAGCCATCAGATTAAAAAAATCCCAAATTTTAAATGCTGGCAATGAATTCATATACTTTAAAATAATTTAAGAATAAAAGTACAAGGGTAAGACCAAGGTGAACCCTGGGCTTCCCGACTGTCATTTTTTAAAATTAATTTTTATTAGAGTTTCCCTTTAATTTAGTGTTCCAATTTCAGGAGACCAGTAAGAACTACACTGCTTACAACACGTTACACTTCCTTTAGCTGATATGAGTAGAAAATGATTTTGATGTTAGTTGAAATGCTGGACTCAGTATTATATGTTAACTTCCCTGTAATGTATACTCTGCCTCCTAATTCAGAAAGATTTCCACAGGTATAATTAACTAAGAATAAATGCAAGTCAGTCTGTGCTTTCTTGACTGTCAAACAATGAAAAAGAGAATATGATCATAAACACCTTACACTTAATGATCAGCCATGTAATGCTGAAGTGGGGGGAGAAGATCTGACTACTGCATCAAAAGCAATGAATACTTGCAGAAATTGGTTTACAAATAAGATCAGTGATAGCACAAGAATATAGTGGAGAGTAGACTTAGATGTTCTCTATTTTTGCCAAAACTGGGCCATTAACTCTTTCTAATACTGACTATAGTATTTATTTAATACTTATTAAACAAAAAATGAAAATTTGTCCACAGCTCATCCTATTAAGCTGAGGCTTTACAGAGATCCAAGAAACCTAAAGCCACGGACCTACATAGATGTTTCCTAGTTCAAGGAAATCACTTAAGTATTTCTCTAGCTTATGTGCACACATCTTATTGCTGTGATAAGTGGTCATGGAGAGGGTTAGACAGTTTGGTGCTCACAAAGGAATAGAATTAGAGCAAGAAACCTTGCCCAGAAGCCTGTTTTTAGCACCAACACATCTGATTTTCTCACTAAACAATTGCAGTTGCTGTCCACTCTGGAGAAGATGCTGCCATCATCCTTTCTTGCTAAGTCATTTAAAATAGTCTCAGCCATGCTGTATGCCAGTTGCATGATCCACTTCCCATGAACAATTCTGGAAGAAAATGCTTTGTGCAAAAGTAAATATGAGAAATGATGCATGCAATGTATCTCTTGTGAATTTCATATTGTATGATGACAATATACATGCCTGAGGAGTTTCTGTGATTGGGAAGACTAGTTTGACTTCATGTTCAATCCTATCTTCAAGTTTGGTGGATGCTGTCTCTTATTTGTCATCCTGATTGGCACATTGGGAATCCCTGGAACACCATGGGTAAACACTTACATTGACAAGAGGTGATGCTGTTCAAGGCTTCTGAGTTTGGGAAGACATGGTCAGATCTGGCATTAGAAGGAGAAATTGCTGCAATGGGAAAGATGATTGAAACAAAATACAACCAGGCACACATGGCTCATGCCTGTAATCCTAGCCATTCAGGAGGCTGAGATCTGAGGATCTCGGTTCCAGTGCAGCCCAGGTGGAAAGGTATGTGACTTTTATCTACCATTAACTACGCAAAAAATGCTAGAAGTGGAGCTGTGGCTCAAGTGGTAGAGCACTAGCCCTCAGCCAAAGAAACTCAGGGACCAGCACCAAGTGCTATTTGAAAAAGAAACATATTTTTGATGCTGTTCCTGAGTTCAAGCCCAGGACCAGCACCAAAAAGGGGTGGGGAGAGGAAACAATAGAATATAGTCATGCAGATGAGAGATTGAAGGAGTTGAAATTAAGTATGGAGTCCCAGTTATATCCCCAGAGGCACATGCTGATGTTGTTGATGTGATACATCACATGAACTAGAGTCGGAAGGAGAGACAAAGAGCTTTGTGTTACTATTATTTTTTTAATTTTTAGAAGATGTTTAAAAGAAAAGAATGAGATGTTTATTGGGTTGGTTTTCTGTGTTTCTAATGCCAACTTCTCATCATAGCATTTGTTGAAGACTCTCTTTTGGGTCCTGTAAAGGCAAAGAAGTTTATCATTCTAATTATCCCAAACACATATCTGTACTCATCTAGGGCAGTAAAGAGCAAGGGAAGGTATGTAGCCCAGAAAGAGCTGATGGGCAGGCTTTGTGAATTAGAGGAAGGATCAGAACCCAAAGACAGCAATGACAACATACAGGATTGAGGGCACTGTCTTTGATATAAATTATGTTTGATGTATTATTTGAGTTTGGGTTTGTTTTTGGTCTCCATTCCAAAATTCAGAAAAGAGAATGTCAGTAGGAGTCTGCCATCTTGTTTGTTGTGGCCTACAAGATCAGGAAGTAAAGGAGCTGTATAGCCTACAGGAAGATCAGTGTACAAGTGTCTCAATCATAGAAAGAAGCTGTCTATCACACCTACCTCAGCCCTTCCTTTCTCCTTCAGCAGGTTAGAAACTCAGACTTGCATGTAAGAACTAAATTTTGGTAGTGGGCAGCATGAAATCAATTCAAAGAACAGAATGGAATGTCAGATGTTTTTTTAAAGGATGGACTTCCCAATGTTGTCATTTATTTATTTATCTGTTTATTTCTTTTTCTTATCTTTAAGTAGTTGAACTAGGGAGGGGTCAGTTAACAAAGTAGTTTGTGAGTACACTGCATCTTGATCTGTGTCATCCCCTTCAACAATCTCATTCTCCTTCGACCCGCCCCTCCCCTTACTTTTGTTAACTCTGGGCATATACAATGAATTCTTGCCTTTGCTTTCCCCACTCTTTCCTTCATTTTCTACTCTTCTCCTTTTCCCCTCCTCCATCCCTCAAGTTGCCACGCTTTGATGCTTATTTTGTTAGACTTTGACTTAGTCTTTCTAAATAATTTCTAAATAAACTATTTGAGCTCTCCAATTTTATTCTGCAGCTACATTCAAAGCAAAAGTAATGATACTTAAAAACTGTATATTGACTTTACCAAGATAATATAATAAATATAATAAATTCATGAGTCTGAATACAATGCCAAAATTGTTTTTTTTTATTTCCTTTTTTTTCCTTTGCCAGTCATAGGGCTTGAACTCTGGGCCTGAGCATTGTCCCTGAACCTTTTAACTCAAGGGTAGCACTCTACCATTTGGAATTACAACACCACTTCTGGTTTTCTGGTGGTTTAATTGGAGATAAAAGTCCACAGACTTTCTTGCTCTAGCTAACATAAAACCATGATCCTCAGATCTCAGCCCTGAGTAGCTAGGATTATAGGCGTGAGCCACAAGCACCTGAACCAAAATTTAATACTCTGTTTGAAAAGCTTGTTCAGGGAAATATCGTGTAGTGAGAAGATTCAGCTATTTATTTTTAAAATGAAACCTAATTCAGAAAAGGGATAAGGAGCACTTAGCGTCTTTTAGGGGACAGCATGTCGAATAAGTGTGGTGGAGAGGGCAGGTTTCTATTTGGAAAATACCTTTCTTTTTCAAATGTCACTTCAGATTAAGAACCAAAAGCAAAAATTTGCTTTTTTTTAGCCATTGATTTATTTTCTGAAAATAGATGATACAAGTTGTTTTATTTAAAAGCACTAAAACATAGAATATTAAAGATGAATAAGGCTTTAGGACAGAGCTCTGCAAAGAGGTTACCATTTTGTCTATGGCTTTTCAGTCCATCAATGACTAGACAAACGCTTGATTTTACATTGCCTTTGAATGCTCTGCCCACTGGTACACTCTTCCTAAAAGTCAATACCAGACTCTACTTGGTAACTCTGGACACTGAAACATAAGAACATAAATTCAGGCTAGTTTCTGAAAATGCATCCTTTAGTGCCAACCAAAGCAAGAAGAATGCCAATTTTAAATGCTGCCAATGATTTTTTTTGATGAGACCTCAGTAGCAGATCTCCTTCTCGATCTGTGACATCCTAGCAAAAAAGAGCAAAGTCAGATTAAATGTCCCTTTGTCAGTATTTTCAGTACTTGTCAGTACCTTTCAGTAGCTTTGGAAAGTCGTGGAAAGAACCAAGAGGAAGACAGAGAAAAAGAAAGCGCAATGCCCTTTTCTCCTGCTCGCAACGTCCAATCAGTAATTACAATGTTGGTATTTGCCACATGCCAATAGAAAACCCGGTACAGTTGAGACATACAAACCACACTGTTTATTGCTCTGGGAATTCACAGTCCTATTTAGGCAGAAAAGGAACCATGAAAAGATACAACAGCATATGATATTGGTTAAAACATGGCTTTCTTAACTTCCTTGGCATGGGCATCTTTTGTGGGGGATGAAGGGAAATGATAGAAATGGGATAATTAGAACCTTTTGTAGTTCTGCACAGTGAAGATTTGAAAATGAAATGACCAGTGAGATGCTCTGAGCACAGAGGTCAGCTCGGGAAGGGGTCAGGCACACAGGGGGGATCTCTTTACCTCATTGTTCCACCCAGACCAAATGGGTCATCTGACCACTCCCGTCACTTCTGGCATGGCCTAACTCTTTCACTGCTACTTCCAAAGCTCTTTATGTGCCCTTGCTCCTCTTTCTTCTAATGCTCAGAGCACAAATATCTAGGACCCATAAACACACATGTAGGTTCCCAGCTAAAGACCACCCTCTCAAAAGAATTTGCCTCGTAAGCTCAGAGCTAACCACATTGAGCTTTTCATTGTGTTCTGCATACTCCAGTAAGTGTTCTACAAGTATTCTTTTATTAAATTTCACAGCATATGACAGGACAGGTGGGGCAGTTAGCCTCAATGGACAGGGTTACTTGTCTCAAGAAGTCTCCCTCCTCTTCCCCAGCAAGTAAGTGAGAAGGCCAGGAATGAAGTGCAATCTGTCGCAAGTGGTGTTCTTTTTCTGTTTGTTTTGTCCCTCATGGGGCCTGAACTCTGGGCCTGGGTGCTGTCCCTCAATTCTTCAGCTCAAGGCTAGCGCTCTACCACGAGGACCACTTCTGGCTTTTTTCTGCTTATGTGGTGCTGAGGAATCAAACCCAGGGCCTCATGCATGCAAGGCAAGCACTCTACCACTGAGCCACCTTCCCAGCCCCTCAAGTGGTGTTCTTATAGCTGCCCAAACCAGCTATATGCTGCAAATATGAATCTTGTTCTTCTTCTAAGAGTTTTACCTAGGTGTCCAGCTTGCCTCTTCCAAGATATTCTAAAGTTACTGAAGATATATAATGGCTTTATATATTCCAGGCAAGTGATAGATGCATTGCCATAGATAAACAGAAAACTTGGGCTCATAGGCTAAGGTAGAGGTGAAGGATTCTGAGCTACATTCAGAAGGAGATATTAACTACAAGGTCAACAGGCAGGAGATCCTCCCAAGCAGGTCATGTCGGTTTTTGAAAGGTGTTAAAGGAAGTCTAAAAAAAATCATCCAACACATATATGCCTGATCACTGGTCAGAAAGCCGTCCATCAAACATTGTATTTAGATGCCAAGGAAAGGGACATCTGGGCCACTTTCCTCTCTGGGGACCTTATAGTGGCAGTGTGTGAAGAGGTTGTTGATTGTTACCGATGAGATCAATCAGAGCTGATGATGTAGAGTAGGTATCTATTGTAATATCTTTCGTAATATCCATCCAAGGTTGTTACTAAGCATTCAGCTTAGTGTAGTCCTCCATCTGAAATGTCAGTGGAAAAGTTTCAGACAATTTGATTCATGAAATGATTGAATGAGAGACATGGCAAGAGTGACCAGATTTATAAAGATTACAAGCAAAGAAATGGAAGAGAAATCAGAAGTGGGTGGGACAGATAGAAGGGAAAGATTTTCATTGCTGGCTTTACTCAAGAGATTTCTCCTTGCTTACCTGAATGTGCGGCATGATTTGGCTTGGTTGGCTGATTCCACATGTTAGAATGCACACTAGGAAAATTGTTTTCTACACATAAGTGCTTAGCATAAATAAAAAACTTTATCTGGGTAGCGTCTCTAATGACAATCACCAAGACATTTACTGTAAACCCAGATAATAGGGCAGATAATCCATAGTTTGATTTGTGCAGTTTTCTGTGCAGTTCTTACATATACTGCAAAACTTGGTGCTAGGACAGACGTAGGAAATACTGGACAGAGCCCAAGACTCTCTACAACTGCTCCCTTCTCATATGCCAGACTAAATAAGTATGATACCCTTAATAGAACTTGCCTTGTTTCTCTGTTTTTCAGTGCTTCTTATTTACATGATAAGGGGCAGAACAGATAGCAAGAGGTTAATTTCTTCTTTATTTAGATACTTGAAACTACCACACATCAAAGAGTCACGAATTTACTGAAGTATACACAGCTAAATAAGGCAACTGCAACAATTAATGTTCTATAAAACACAAAGAAACTCTTGATTGAAAGCTAAGACCTAGGGGTTAGTCACTCATTTCTACAATGTGAGGCATTAATGCTTAAATCAAATGATTGAATTAGCTTTGCTGCTTTCTGGTAGAAGTCTCAAAATACATTACAGTGTCATTAAAGAAATCATTTTTGGGGTGGGACTGGGTTGCAGAGATTGTGCCTAAACTAATGGTCTGATTCACTAACAGCCATTGTTGGTCTGAAAACATGGTAGCATGCATTCTGAGAATGTGTCATTCACTAGTTTTTTTTCCTCATCAAAATTGTATAGGTAAGAATGTTTTTATTATTCTCTGTAAAAACACAACTGCTACTGTTAAAGACCATCACTGAATAATGTATCCATGATGCTGTTATTCCATAAATTAACCAATTTTCCTTTAGAACTTCACAGAGTTTTGTCTCATGAAATGTGTGTACAAAGTGCTATTTTTTCAGGGTAATTATTAAACAATAGATGACACTCATATTGAAAGCATGGTAATTAGCAGTAGGAATGATGGCAGAAGGGCAATATTAGGTGCTTGTTCTATTTTCAAAGAAATAACTCTGATGTTTCTCATTGGCCAGCAATGAGAAAGTACAGGGGAATGCAAGCTCCCAAGCTGAGAAGATACTGCTATCTCAATTGGAAAACACCATTAGACAATAGTTTCTAACTGATGAAATATCAGGGCTGGGAATGCGGGTTAGTGGTACAGTGCTTTCCTAGCATGCATGAAGCCCTAGTTTCAGTTCCTCACTACTTCATAAACAGAAAAGGCCAGAAGTGGCGCTGTGGCTCATGAGTGCTGACCTTGGGCAAAAAAGCTCAAGAACATTGCCCAAGTCCTGAGTTCAAGCCCCAAGACTGGAAAAAAATAAATATTTTTAATATAAAAGCTCGTAGCATCAATTCAGAGGTCATCAGCTTCACATAGCTAAAGCTGTATTCTGTGTCTTCATCCAGTCATTGGTGGAAGAAATTATCTACTTCAACTCAGAAGGCCTTTCAGTCTTGTTGAAATGATGGAGAAATATTATGACTTAAAATGTGTTGATTGGCCACATAAGCAGAAAAACCTGGAAGTGGTGCTGTGGCTCAAGTGGTAGCGTACTACCCTTGAGCTGAAGAGCTCAGGGACAACACGTAGGCCCAGAGCCAGAGTTCAGGCTCCATGACTGACAAAAAAAAATGTGGTTTGGTTGTTTTTTTTTAATTAGGAAAAAAGACCACTATATTCATTCTAGGTGAAGAATTAGCTGCATGGATTTTTGAATAGCACTAGCAATCTAGATGTATGTACTAGTATGAACCATGAACCCAATAACACTGTTATAGCCATAGCACTTTTGTAATTATAATTGCCATTGTTACATCCTGGCCTCCTTGGATGTAAGAAAGGAAATGAGATTAGAGTATGGTCTTTGTAAGAAGAACGTAGGTCACTTGGAGATGTCCCATTCTCAGTAACACACCAGGCTACAGTTAGAAATATTTAAGTATACACGACTTTTTGAAGACACATGATATCTGTAGAACATCAGGGCTGTGAATAGGCTGTACTTTGAGGCTGTTTTCCCCTAAGTGACTCCATTTTTATAAAACAACAGTTTTGCTCAATTTTGAGCACAAATGTTGAGACAGAATGAGTCTACTACATCTTCTTAGTACGGGTAAACACTCACCATCTCTCCAGCACAATGACCCATGAGGCAGACTGCTAAGTACCTTATGCAAATGAAGTAGTACCATCTATGAATTCACCGAACTATATCAGAAACACACTGACACATTGGTATATTAAACCTCTATCAAGGAAAACAGGGCCATGAACTCACCAAAACACACTACTCCGAGGAATGATGGAAAACCCCCACCAAGTCGTATGAAAGCAGGGACATCTAACACTGCGTATGAGGCACACTCTGCCCATCTTTAGTCCATCTGGTGCATGCATCATAGATCCTGGATGATGAATTCCTAACTCTGTCCCAAGCATTCAGCTCAGCTCAATCCCTCTGATTGGTATGATCTGCTCAAATTCACTGCTCCTTGGGTTCCCATAAGCTTGGCGTTTGGCTGCACCTTGAACCAGTTATTGGGCCTTTTCATACCACCTGCTCCCATCAGCTCTCTGACTGAGTCCCTCATTCTGGTATCTAAACACATGGGTGATCTGCATCTCTCATTCCTCTGCTTTTGTCTTCATCCAAGCTTCCTTGACCGTGTAGTACTTCCACCCTTCTCTAGCTCCCTGTAACCTATTGGCTTAAAATATGGTGTATGATCTGAGAGTGAACATCAATAACTAATATTGGAAATAGACATGTTCTATCTTGCCAAAGTGTCAGAATCTACAGAATGACACTAAATTCACAAAGGTCATCAATTTCATTGGCATTGATTTATCAAGTATTACTGATGTCACAAACACCACACACACACACACACACACACACACACACACACACACACACACACACACACACACAGTCTGCCTCTGTGGTTGGAGTGTTTCCATCCTTCCTCAATGTGATCCATATTGCATGCCACTTTTTCAGATCATTAAGTTTCTAAACATTTTATATGAAAATCAATACTGATTAAAATTTTGCTGACAGGGAAAAAATATATGCATTCTACAAGAAATTGCCCACTGAAAGCCCTGTGTTTAGAAGTATGAGGTTTTTGTTGTGTCTGAATTCCTTCAGCAGTATCTCCTCCCATCCGCAGTCTGGAGCTGTGCAGTTGTGTTGACCTTTCTCACAGGAAGTAGTCAGCCTGAGGGCTACTAACCTCACAAGAACTTCTGACTGGGTCCCAGGCTCAGGAGAGACCACAGAGGAGGAGGAAGCAGCTTCAGCTTCACCACAATGCAGTGGTGAGCTGAGCCTACAGATATGCTATGGTCTGATCTCTTTCCATGAGAGAGAAGCTGTGCAGGGAATGCACTGGCTGGCAGAGGGGAAAAATTAATCAAAACTGGAATAGAAAAAAATAAGTGAGTTTCCTAAACATTCTCCCAACATTCAGGAAGTAACCACAGCAGAGCAGATCACACTGTAGTCTTCCATAGCTTTCAGATTACAGTGGATACGTGCCTAATGTTGGTATTCAAGACCATAAAGGAATTGGCCCCATGCTTCTATTTTCAATTGCTTCTTTTGCACCTGTTTAACTCTTGACTATAGGCAAGCTGAATTTTCCATATTTTTCTTAATATTCCATTTTAGCCTGAGTGTTATACTTTATAATAACTAATAGTCATACTTAAAATTACTGGGGAAGGCAATACATTAGTATTTCTAAGTGTCGCCTTGGTAATCTCCACATCAACTCTGTCAGATAGTGAGTACATAATCTCTATCTAATAAGGCCTGGAAAACTGAACAATTGACAAAAGGAAAATCAGTCCCTGTTAGCCATTCTTCCTTGATGCCTCATCCATGCTAAGTTTTCTTACCTAGAAGATTTCTTCCTATTTGATATATACCTTCCTTAGATCTGCCTTTTCTATAGAGCTCTCCTAAGATCCTTTAAACTCTAATAATCTCCTGTTCATGTCACAGCTTCTTAAAACTAGGAGAGATATTACATGCTTCTCACAACAAAGCATCAAATCAATTCTGATCATTGATGGGTATAAAATTTCCTTTCTTCTGAACTTGTCAGTGACTCTTTGCAATGGGACAACTTTTATCTGATTTATCTTCCTGCCGATTCTTGCTCATTTCCCTAGTTACGATTCTGAACATGTATACAAAAGAAAATTGTTAGAATAGTATGCTGGAGATGTAGATTTGGCCTAGAAACAGAAACCCACAGCAATACCATCATATGAAACACTCTTTGCTGAGCCATTGGATTGTGTCCTACTTTGCAGTCACCTCAAGTTCTGAGTCTCTGACTGACATTGCTAATAGTTAAAGGAGCTGTGACCAATGACCAAGGGAATGTAGAAATGCATCAATCTTTTCCCTCCCGCTGCTGGGGATTGACTTCTTAGCCCTGCTGATGCAAAGCATACCATGTATGCAAAGCATACATCATTAGCAAAATGAATGGAGGGAGTTCTAGCATAAAGAATTGTGGCATCTGAAGAGGAATAGAAGACAAAGTGAATTCAAGAATTCGAAAATGAAGTGTCTTCGGAGTTTCTCAAGATTATTAAGGGCTTGGTATGAGGCACTGTGCCTGTCTTCTAAGTCCTTAAGTCAGGGATTTGAGGGTCCTTGTGTCTGAAGTCCTCAAGTGGGCTTTAGAGCTTTATGATCTCTGGCCATGCATGGAGTCTCTGAGCACTTAGATTTTCCTGATGCATGGGTTTATAGCTTTTGCAGGATTCTCAAATGTGTCACTGATCCAAAACAACTTCCCAGACACTGACATAAAAACATGACAGGAGATCAGGTATCCCAGAGGCAGACTTCCATGATATCATGTAAGGAAAAAAAATCAAATCTCAAAATCCTGCATATCTCATCACATCCATGCTCATGGATGGTTTAAACCAAAGGCTCCTAATAGAAATAAATGCCCAATGAACATGGATCAAAAAGAACTTTTGCTATGTGGAGTCCTCAGTTTCCTGATTATTAAGCTGATGAAATAGTTCATCCATGGTTATCATTTTATACACTGCAATGTTTTGCTGATAGTTTTTTAAAGAAGCCACCTCCATGTCCATGTTCAACAAAGGCAAAATACCTTTTTTGGGGAGGGGGTCTGGTCGTGAGGCCTGAACTTTGGGTCCGGGTGCTGTCCCTCAGCTCTTCAGCTCAAGGCTAGCGCTCTACCACTTGAGCCACAGCACTACTTGTGGCTTTTTTTCTTTTTGCTTATGTGGTGCTGAGGAATCAAACCCAAGGCCTCATGCATGCAAGGCAAGCGCTCAACCACTGAGCCACCTTCCCAGCCCCAAAATACCTTCTTATCTGGCAAAATAACTACATGACAAAGTAGAGACCTATAAGTGGCTCTCGTGTATGCGTCAGCCAAATCCAATGACTGGGGGCGGGAAAAGAGAATGCCCTAGACTTGTGGTCTCAAAGTACTTCTTATCTCACTCACCTAGTAAAAAATAAAACTCAACTCAATCCCCCTCTCCTATATTTATTTATAAAGTATATAGCTCAGACACTGACTACTGAAGACAGCGAATGAGGCAGACAGATCACCATTCTTATCTAGCATGGAGTGATTAAAAAAAACTAATACAATAAATATGCAAATGACGTGGTAGTATAGCATGCTCCCAACTGCTATAGAGAAAAAGTACATTAAAGAGCATTCAGGTGAGCTGGAAGGGAGAGTTGCACTTTTCAGTAGCCCAGAGAAAGTGAATGAAGACCTAGAGATGAAGCAGTTAACTACTTCACTTCTTTTAGCCATTTGACATCAAGACTTACAGAATCTACAGGAATAATATTCAATAGTAGCCGTAGTTTCTTTTAGGAAACCCATATAAATAGGACTGTAATATCTTCTCTTTGGACCCTATGTGATCATCTCGGGAGACCACTAAGTTAGTCTACACTTGTATAAGCAAATGATTTAAATAAGATTCTTTGTTTTCAGTCCTGTCATCACAGCTTACCTTGTGAATCAGGACATAATTACAAAGTTTGGATGGTTCTTTCATGAGAGATCTGAAGCCCTGTAGTAAATTACCTCCTTGGTTCAAGCCTGATTTGGCTTGGTGAGCAAGATTTTTCCACCACATGTTTCATGAAGCTTTTTCACTTGGTGGTTTTTGTCTTGCTTGAAAACAGGTGTCCACAAAGACTATGGGTGCAAGAGCAGTAGCCCAGCAGCTGGTAGCAGCTCCTTACCGGAAGTGGTAACTTGATGGTTTTCCTTCCCTTGCAGTTGAGTTATATTAACATAGCCTGAGCATTTCCCTTTTTGATCAGAGGAGAGAAATTTGCTCAACGTGTTGGAGCTTCAGGAAGAAAAGAAAGATCTAATGACAATATTTTTAAAATACTCTGTCTGACGCAAATGACAGCAGTACAATGAGCTTCCGAGGAAAGGAATTTTGGAAAAAGAGGCGGACAGTGAGGAGAGTGAATCCAGAAGAAATCCACAGGTTCAGTTCTGTAGGTATTTGAATACTGACATTTTGCTTTCCATCCTTTGGGACTTTATTTTTTAAAAGGTTGGTTCTAAAGTGGTTTTCAAACTCAGGCAATTAAAAATAGGAGACAAAATATTACACTTGGTTCAAAAATACCCTCTTTTATTTGCATCTTTATTTCGGGGATTGAGTTGTTTTCAAAACATGTATAAGCTTGTGAAAAATACTGCTAGAAGAGTTAAGCTGCTAGAACATCACTATATTTCAGATTGATCTAAAATTATCTTAATATTACATCTTGTGATTGATGGAAGTTATTCCATAAACATTCCATAAGCACACAGTTACTTTAAGATCCTAGTTGATGACATACCTGGATATGTTGCTGCTCTATTTTTATCCACTACCATTCATTTGCAACACAATTCTGAGAAAAAATAATCCAGAGTATGATAGAAAAAGCAAAATAAGTAATTGATGAACAGAGGCAAGGAAATTATACATTGGTATGGTTTGGAATTTAAAGGGACTTTTACTGTTTAAAATGTTTCTGCATTATTACTTTATGCAAGTGAAATGTGAGCTCTGGAAACGTGGACATACTACAGAATTCTAGATTTCTATCCAGAGCAATTACTCAGAGTTGAATAGTAGAGTCAATTGCTGAAGCTCTTCAATGACCAGTCTATAATGGGAAAACCCACCTTAGATGATAAATGACTATAGCAACATTATGGGGTGTATCTCATTTTGGAAGATAATTTGTTTGGAGTAGTCTAAACTTGGCTTTATTTCTTTGGGGTAGGCTTTCTTAACCTCTACAACATTGTCCTTTGGGGTCTAAAAATTCTTTTTGGTACATTGTAGCTTATTTAGCAACATCTCTGGGCTCTATTCACTAAGTGCTGTTACCATCCCTAAATATTACCAAAGGTGTTCTGAGCACAGACAGCGATCATCTGATTGAGAACCACTTCCCATGGGGTTAAAAAAAATTATTTGTTAATCACTGATAGTCTACAAACAGAAGTTGCTTTGTAAGAAGTGTGTGTAAGTGTTTATATACATGTATGTAAGGACTTATTTATGAACCGTTATTTGTGAACATGAATAATCAAATAAATGAATACCCACTGAGCTCCTTAATAGACCAACATCATGAAAAATATACACCATCACCCAATTAATAGGGAGTCTCTTTGTTATTACAAAGATTTGGTTGTAAGTTAGTAGGAACAGAATTTATTTGAGATTTGGCTTGTTTGGTTAGTATTGGGTTGTTGCTTGTTAAGTGTCTAGTTCAGTAGTGCATATTTTCTGTGTGAACACACAACTAAACCCTCAAACTTGTTCCTAGGAGATATAGCCTGGAATTTTTTAAGTTCTTTGATATCAAGCAATACACTTTATTTTTTACATACTGGAAAGTATATCTATCAATTCCCTATATAATTTCCTAAATGTTTATAATTTTATTTACCTCACAACATAAATATATCAGGTTACCATTTTCAGTAGTTCTCAAATGAAGAAGCAAGCTTAACAGATTAAGAATCTTGGGAAAAAATACACAACTCATGAATTGAGTTTGAAATACCAGGCTTTCTTGACCTATCCAGCATCCTGTTTTATGGAGAGCTTGAACATGTACAGAAACATAGAAATTTCTGTCTTAAATTGGCTTTAAACAGTGCTGTGGAAATCGTAATTCTTTCAGCAAATTGGAAAGTATGAACGCATTCATTACATTTTTAGAAGTTAACACTTGGGAGGAATTGGTTATTTCATAAGGGAAGTAGAATTTGGGGTGGCAACCTGTGTTAATGTTGTCAGCCTGGGTTTATTTATTTTTTTTGCCAGTGCTAGGGCTCAAACTTAGGGCCTGGGTGCTGTCTCTGAGCCTCTTTGTGCTCAAGAGCAGCATTCTACCATTTGAGCCACAGTGCCACCTCTGGCTTATCCCACAGCACCATTCTGGCATTTTCTGAGCAATGTATTGGCGATTAAGAGTCTCATGGACCTTCCTGCCTGGGCTGTCTTCAAACTGCAATCTCAGATCTCAGCCTCCTAAATAACTAGGATTACAGAAATGAAACACCAGTTCCCCACTGCTAACCTGGGTTTTTATAATCATTTCACAAACAGGACATGCAGGGTCCTAGACCTGTTTTTGCTTCCCAGTGGCCAGAAACATGAGCCCAGTTTCATCTTCCTGACTGCTTCTTTAAAAGCTTTCATCTGTCATTTACCTTCAGTCAGTGTATAATTGTTTCACGGTTTGATTTGAGATTATGTCAACCTTTTAGACAAATCCAAAAATTCATTATTTCCCTGCTGTGTTTCTCTCAATGGAAGTTAAAAGAACTGAGGGGTTACATTATGACTTTTTGTCTGTGGAATGAGACCACTCACAGGAGAAGGATACATCTATCTTATGTACACCACACCTCCCGGGTGGCCAGAGGACAGTCCCCCAGGTCTCACCAGATAATGAAGTTAATCGCTCTATGAATGATTGTAATTGAATTTGAATGTATTACTGCTGAAAACTGTGGAAAAGCAGCCAGTGAGGAGAGAGTGTTTTCCCACAGCATTCAGTGGCAATGCATTCAAATTTAATTAAGATCATTCATACAGTGATTAGCTTTCTTCCTTGGAAGGCACTGGGGACATTTCTGCTAGAGTTGCCTGTGTTTGGTCTTCCTGAGATAGGCCTATCTCCTTAAACAGAGTGTCTCTTCATTGAGCAAAGGACTGTTCAATCCATCCTTCACCGTTCTCCCAATGTGTGGTTTCCATTTGGGGAAACAGAACCCAAGAAAGGGAAACATGGAATCAGAGCATGACATTTGAGCCTGTTGTCTCTGGGTCATTCTGCCTGACCTTCACCTACAGTCTATGTGCCAGGAAGCAGGTTACTTAAATCTCGTGGTGTTTGAGTTTCCTCCTGGGTAGAATGTTCAAAACACCTATGCTGTTTTAAGATTACACGTTAGAATTAGATTTGATACAATGCATTCTGAGCATGGTTTGAATACTACAAAAAGGTTTTTAAAAGTCTTATTTTTAGAACCATTATTCAAACCAAGTAAAATAGGTTCATTTCCAAGGGCACAATAAAAGGTACAGGGACCACAATAATTAATGTCAGGTTAAAGAATAACTAAAAACTAAAAGTGATACTTTCATTGTGGAAGCTGTTTGGGTAACAGAATTTACTAGGTAGATACACTTTCAGGTTGTATTAAGCTTTGAACTCTAAGGTCTCAGATCCTCTATGTATTGTTGGGATTTTCCTCATTAGCACCATGTTCTTTCTTCCCTATGTAAAAAATAGTTTAACTAAAGCCCTCCAATAGCCAGATGGAACTTTCCATATATCTCCCATAGCACCTTCTAAAGCCTAAACCAACATCCTAAGATGTTGATAGATTAGAAACAATCCAAGTGATAGATAGACATGAGACCAGAAAATAAAACATTTTTAAGTTATCAATATAACCATATTTCATTTTGAAAAAAGAATCATGAGTGTTGGATAATATTATCAGATTATCTATTTTGTAGTGATTAGGTGGATTTTGAATTTTTAACAGTCACTGTTTGCTCTCATGCCAGCAAATTTATAAAATATTTAATTATGTGGCAATCTAGAATGCTTATTGAGAATTCTGAAAGTTCTTAAGGGGTATGTAGTCTAAATTTCTTTTGACCCAGATTGCCAGTTTTGTGTGTTGTTTTCTTCAAATGCTGTTTGAAGCTGTGTAATTCACTCTGCTGAAAATTTTAATTGTTTTGGAAGTTTGCCTAGGAAATCCAATTTTTGAGTGTATTGACTGGTATCTTCATTATTGTAATCTAATTTTTAGACAACATACAATGTACAGGGTACGACAGTGTTATAAGAAAAGTTTAGGAAAGATAAAACTTATTAGATCACTAAATAGAGCCACTTTCCCTAATCTTTGAAAGAAGCTTACTGTTCTATAATAGATAATTTTCTCTTTAACTGACACTTTATGTGTATTTTTATTTATTTAGCTAGAATTTTCTAATATTATCTCTGGTACATAGGAAGTCAGTAAAACAACAACAACAAAAAAATTTCCTGCCTGAATTCCGTATCCTAATTTAGAAAGATTAAGTACAAGGTTAGCTTGAGTTATCAATCATCTGCACAGTTGAAAAAAAGCGCAAAACTTTGGAAACTATTTGTGATTTGTCATTTTAAAGTTGCAATCAGCCTGTGGATCATTATTCTGCAGAATGTCCAAGAATTTGAAAAACTTTAAATATGTGTAAAAGTTATCCTCTTTCATAATAGCCTACTGGCACTTTAAAATGAAAATGAAAATGATAACCAAGGAATCTAATCTGATTGGCTTCACCATGTCTCCTGCGTACACCATTGTATATTACATTGTGCTATTTTCTATCGAGTCAGATTTTTCTTCATTATATTTCCGTGTTAATATGAACAACCTACCTCCTTGGTTATATATGCTTCTTTGCTATATACCAACGTTGAGACAAGTTGGCTATTGAAAACATTGTGTAATGCACTAATTAGCTGAAAGGAAGCACAGGATGGGCAGTGATGAATGAGACTGAATCAGGATTGAACACAACTGGATAATTACGATGGAAAGTAGGAACTGAAACTGAAAGATAAGAAAGAGAAATAACCAGAAGCTCTGAATTCAGTGCAGACCACAGAAAGGGAGAAGTGGGCATTGAAACTTTATCCAGCTAAAAATCTAGGGGAAGACAGATCAGTGGACTGAGTTTGAGCTTGTAGTGAGAAAGAGCCACTAGGTCAGATGCCAGGAAGCTGCTCCTCAGCTTGACTTGGGTGGGGTGCCTGCCCAGTAACGGAGAATGACATCACTTTCCTCAAGGAGGGGCAAGAGTCAAGCCAGGAGACAGACAGTTAGCTGAGCAAGGTGGGTCATCTGTTAGTAAAAGAAGAGTCACAGTGACAGGAAATGAAGCCATAGCCCCAACATCTTTATTTCCTGCTCTTCGGCAGTGGTCATTTCCAATGTGAATGGCGACACCATCATTAATAGCTTTTATATGGTTACTAAATATACTTTTCATTTCCTTTCCTTCCACTTCCATACCCTCCCATAAGTATATTTAGTCTCCTGTCCTACCATTTTTCCTTGAGGTGGGGGACTCAGAGATTTGTACCAGCACTTTCTATTGCTCTTCTCTGTGAAATTTATAGTATGCCCAAATAATAACTCTATTCCAGAATGTTCCCAATTTTAAAAAAATGTTTTCTATTCCTGCAAAGCCGTATGTTTTGCCAAGAATGTATTGGAATGAATAACAGAGTTCAGGCTGAGCTGGGTTGTTTTATCAGTCTCTTTATCGATTACATAAATCCTCAGAAACCAGTTATCCTTGTGCATTAATAAAAAGCAGCAGTAATCATCACTTCTAGGATTATTATAAATATTCAGAGAGAGACAACATTAAACATTTTTTATCCTTGTTAATATATAACAAGGAAAAATAGTGAAAAATAGTTGTTCACATTTATGGATAAATTATTTTAAGTAATGATGCCTTGTAATTACTATTATTACTAATTTTTGTGACAATATTATCTCTATGAGAAATCCTGCATGACTTTGTTTTAAAATAACAAGTATACCAGATATGATTCTTGCAATGAAAACAGACAGGATAAAGAAAAGGAATCTGAGATTAGGAATGGCTTACAGGTGACCATTATGTACTGAAGGCATCTGCCATACTTCCAACACAGTGAGGAATCTCGTGTGGAGAACAAAATTATAGCATGTGACACAGTCAGGACTAAAGGCAGAGATGATTATCAACTTACTTTTTTAAACTTCTGGGTGTTCTGGTATTTCAGGAGACTGAAGAGTTGAATGAGTTAGTGTTCTTGAAAGTTAGAAATTAGATCTTCAATTTGTATATCAGCTTGGAAAGCTAAAAAAGTATTTAAGTGAGTAGCATGATGTTTGCAGAATCACATGGCATTAGGATGCATTAGGATTTATTTAGTAAGGCACACATTTTAAATAGCTGCATTTCAAAAACAGAAGTTATTAGGTGAAAAGGGTCCTGTAAAACCACTCAATTCAGCTGAGCACTGGTGGCTCACACCCTGCAATCCTAGGTACTCAGGAGGCTGAGATCTGAGGATCACAGTTCGAAGCCAGCCCAGACAGGAAAGTCTGTGAGACTCTTACCTCTAATAAACTGCTCAGAAGAAGCGAGAAGTGGTGCTGCAGTTCAAGTGGTAGTGTGCTAGACTTGAGCACGAAGAGGTTCAGAGATAGCACCCAGGCCCTGAGTTCAAGCCCCAAGACTGGCAAACCTCCCAGCCCCAATTCCAAATAAATACAAATTGAGAAATGTTGGACTTATCATCAGTGCTACTCATTGTGTTATAGATTAGAATTCTCCAGTCAGAGATATTAGAAAACTATTTAGGTTAAGGAGAAAAGAAACAGAAAAAGAAACAGAAAGCAGGATGAAGAGACAGGTTTGGAAAAGAACCATGAGTGAACTTATAGCCACTTGGCTGTGGGAAATAAGGGTTACTGTGGTAGCTGAAAACAGTAGACAGTGTTATGAGACTACAGCTCCAGAAATGACTAGCTTCTGGTCCTTTTCTCTATGTTGCCTATCTTCCCTCAAGATCCAGAGTTCTGGAGGAGAGGGTTGAACATAACTTAATGGGGTGATATGACTTTGGCCCCAGAAAATCAGAACCATGTTTTGTTTTGGGTTTTGTTGGTGGTCCTGGGGTTTTGAACTGAAGGTCTTGTGTTTGTTTGGCAGGAACTGGTTGTTTTTTTTTTTATACTGGTTATTTTGAGACTGGGTTTTGTGTTTGTGTTTTTGTTTTCCCCTGGATCTCGATCTTGCTGTTTTATACTTCCTACCATACCTGGGATAACAAGCAAGTGCTACCAAGTCTAGTTTCTTCAATTAAGATAGAGTCTGGAAAACTTTTGCCCAAGTTAGCCTAGAACCATGATCTTTCCAATCTCAGCCTAACCAGGATGATGGTACATACCACCAAGCTTGATTAAGAGGGTAGAACTTTCTACCTGGACTAGCTTGATCCACCTCCTGTCTCCAGCTTCTGAGTGGTTAAATTTATAGGTATAAGCCACCATGTCTAATTGTTAGATTCTTTGTTATAATAAGGAGACCCACCAAGACTGGTCCAGCTCATCTCACTATGGGGAGTTTCCCAAAATGAAATTAAAAGCAGTTTCTAAAAGGAGATCCAATGAGTATCACAGAGACTAAAAACAAACAAACAAAAAGCCAACAAAACATATTCATCGTACATACTCAATTTCAAGTAGCCACAAATAAAAATGGGCATAGAAGAAGAGGCTATTGTTATAGGAAGATTTATTAACAATTTGATATATTATTGTTGGCAGAAGTGTTTACATTTGTGTATGTGTGTGTCTCACACACACACACACACACACACACACACACACACACACACACACACACACACACACACACACACACACACAATATGACCTGGGAGTTAAAGTTTGTGTGACAGTCAAATTACAGAAGCTGTACCAGATGGTGAACCTGGTGCTGATGGCAGCTCCTATCATAGACCCTGTATCAATTAATCTAAAGTTCCCTGCAGTTTTGTTCTGAGGCATTAGTTTCCCTGATGTCAAGCAACCTTGTAATTGGGTTGTGATGTATTTTTAATGATATTTATTATCTTCGAAGTGTTTCTAGAAAACCAAATGAGACATGTAATTTAGTTTGATTCAGACCTTCTTGTATATTTTGTGCTTCTTTATATGTAGCATAAGAAAATCAACTACTGTTTTATTGTTATTTTTTGTTATATAAACTCTGGGCATTTGGATGGGTTCCTAAGAGATATATAGAGTCAGATGTACCTAAAAAGTAAACAAGAATTCAATTCCAAGGGCATTGTACTTTACCACATTTAACTTTCAAAAAATTATTTTAGGGAAAATTATTTAGAGTTGCTACTGGTTAATTGCTTCAGTGATCCATATCCAGCTTTGTCGACCAAAGGAACAGTTTCCAAACTCAGCTTAATCTGAATTTTCCCAGCTGTACTGTTC
Organism: Dipodomys spectabilis; assembly: GCF_019054845.1. Taxonomy (NCBI): domain Eukaryota; kingdom Metazoa; phylum Chordata; class Mammalia; order Rodentia; family Heteromyidae; genus Dipodomys; species Dipodomys spectabilis. Next base: position 6,881,464 of record NW_024870728.1, read on the forward strand.
ATAGCTTTGATTTAGCTAGTATTTTTCCATTTTTATGAAACTGTGGCCCAAGACTGAGAGAAGGTTGAAGAATCAGCATAAGATGGCTTATTACTGACTTAATCATTTCCTATTTGGTTAAGAAAAGCTAGTTTTGTTTTCTAACGCTCAGACCTTTGAGCGATAGTCCAGTGAAACTCTCCCAAGAAGAGGGTGAATTGAATCTGTCACGCGACCACAGCACACAGCTGTGGCTATGGATACAGCTGTGTGGACTCTCCAATCTTCTCATTTGTTTTCAACGCAAATAGTGTAGGAGCTGAGTCCAGATGCATTAAGGCCAAAGAGTCCTGGATTATTTAGGGTCTAAAGAATCCATGTGTCAGTTAGAGCTTTTATACTTTCCAAGAAATTCGATCCATTCTTTTAATAGCATTGAACTTAGTTAACAGCTGCATTACTTTCAAATTGCTTTGGAGATCTCAAGATTGGAATTCTTTTTTTGAGTCTCTCAAAGGACCTTGTAGATCACCACTGTGAGCTATTTGCTTGTTTCCATGCCTAGATATGAAGTGAATTTTTAAACAATTGGCATGTTTTGCTCTAAGAGAACTTAGTCTATTGATCAGAAAGTAAATATCTATTTTGTTGGTGTCATTGACCAAGATGAATAGTTCCGTGTGCTGAGGCAGTATAAATAGTATCATGAATATTGAAAGTAGAATAAAGATTCAGATATCTACAAAAAGAGAGGGAGGGGCAGATGGAAGAAAAGTGTGTCCCCAGTAGCATCCCAGGATGCATTGCCTGTCATGGAAAGATCACAGATTTCCTTAAGAGAGGGAGAAATACTCCTCATAATGTTTCTGGGAAAGACCAGATTCTTTGAAAAGGAGAACCAAGAATAATTAGTTCAGGTCAACAGAATTAGAGTGACCCTCATAGTGAGTCGCAGGGGCTCAGCTCCCTAATTACCCAGAATTTAGAGCTCAAATATGTAGTCCCCAAAGAGGAAGAATTTGCAATAGGGATTGTTTTCTCTTCTTAATTCCATCAACCTCTTTCTTCAAAAGGTCAAGAGCATTTGTATTTGTATAAGTTAGAGTTACAGAAAAAATTCTCAATATGTACAACATTGATTTTTCTCTATTTCTAGTTGCAAAGCTATGTGAGTTTAATGCCAAACCAGTCCTAAAACCCATCTTTTCTCTTTGGATATGCATGAAAATATTGTCCAGGTAGTTTCTCAAGGAAAACCAAAGCGAAGAGTTTCAAAACAATTTTCATCGCTGGTGTGGATAATTAGTAAATCATCTTCCTTATTTCTGTAGGGGTGAGGGTAGCTTGACTTGAATTAGGAGATGTACAAAGGAAAAGTTGCCTCTTTTTATTTCAGTACTTTTTTGTGTAATCACTCACTTTAACTTTACCAAAATTATTATAATAATTATGGTAGAAACATATGCAAATATATACACATGCATTAACTGAAATATGGTAGATTCAAGGGAGGTCTCAAAAAGTATGATTCCTTGGAAAGCCAAAATCAAAGTTCAGCAAAATAAAACACCAGAAACTGAGTACTTGAAATAGGCGAGGTGGGTTCAAGGGGTAGAAAATGAAGAGGAGTCAAAGATCCAATGTGAAAGAAGAATGAGGGAAGAAGTAGGTGGGAGAGGAGGGGTGAGAATGTTGAAAGGGGTGACACTGATCAAGATATATGTGAAATGTCAACTCCTTTGTACAGCTACTTTAAGATAATAATAAAAAGAAAGGAAAAGCAAAAAAGAAATACCTAAATGTTGAGTGCTGAATAGAAAAGCATGTGAGAACAATAGTTCTTGGTACATGCAGGATCTAGTGTAGTTTGTGTGATGACTTGCTTAATTTGTCTTGTCTTTTGTTGTAAATTTTTAAGTAGGACATTTTCAATTTTCTTTTTCAAAAAGCTGTCGGTGTCTAACATTTTGTTACCACTTTCAAGTATGTCCTTGCCTTGATGTTTAAACCAACATGGCCCTAACCCACTCAGATTAACCTTGCTGATGATGTAAACCATGCCAGGTCACATGGCTCATGATTAAAGATGCTATACTTCCCACTAGAGTAGAAAACTTCTAATAATGGATATTGCAGGCAGGTGTTTAAATAACATGCCAGATGTGCATGGCTCCTTACAAAACTAAAAATAGTTACTGAATTGCTAATTACACTTCTCTGTTTTGCTGATATTAGATTCTAGAACCACATTCCTAATCTGTAATTATTTTCCTTCATCCACTTTCCCTAGAGTTTTATGTATCATTTTTTTAATTACTTGACTCTGTTAGTGGTTGAATTTCTATGTGAAGTCCCACTGTGATATTTCTGGGTTCCCTCCCTGCTGGTTTTCAAAGAGTAAACAATTTTTTAAAAAATAAAATAATTTCCTAGTGCTGCCATAAAGGCATGCTAGCTTTAAGAAACAAGTGCATTTCCAACCAGGATAAAAGCAGTATATGTCCACGATTTTAAAAAATAGAAGATTGCACAAGAGTCAGAATGGAAAAGACCCTAAAGACTGTAGGACAATCCAAGTGTAATGACTCAGTTCATGGATCTCTGTTTCTGATCACTCACTAAAATATTAAATCTTGTCCAGTTATTCTGCTTTACAAGTGATATACATAAGCAATATAAGCATGTTTCTTATTATAAATTTTAAAAGCACAGATTTTTGTTATTGTTTGTTTTGAGACATGGTCAAGCTATGTAGTTCAGGCTAGTCTGGAATTTGTGAGCCTCCTGCTTCAGACTCCAAAGTGAGTGCTGGTATTATAGGCATGTCCCACCATGTCTGTCTTAAACAAAAACAAAACAAACAAAACAAAACACTTTAATGGGTCTTCATTGTTTCATAGGATTGATGTACCATAATTTCTTAAGCATCCCTTATGGTTATCATTGTCTCCTAATTTTTATCTAGCTATACCTTTCTGGCATACCACCAGCCTTTTGAGATCTAAGTAGTCTGTATATTTGAACTCTAATGTCATAATATATGTGAATCTAGAACCATGGTCAAGATGACCTTCAACTTCTTGTTCTTTAAGTTAGTGCCTTCTCTTTGTCTTTACCTCTTGCTTGCTATCTTAAATGATCACAGACTTCTCACCTTCCTTAGATTTTCACCCCAAACCCAATTGCATGCAAACATTTCGAGTTAACTTTACCTCCTTAGAGAAGAGTTCAATAAGTTCATGGTGGATTCTGCACAATTATTCCATGATCCACTCCAGCTCATCTCCTAATCTTAATGCCCTTGGCGAGACTCTTCCGAGTATTAAGATTTCTCCATTCTATCACTTTCCTTCTTTTAGAAATCAAAATATTTGTTAGCCCAATCAATAGTCTCTTAACGTTTTGCTTTCTTTTGTAAAGAGAGTGTTAGCAAATATGATACAAAGGGGTTTCATTGTGCTATTACCATACATGCATGTAATGTACTCAGATCAAAATCTCCCTCTTGCATTGCCCTTTCTTGTGCCTCCTTCCTAGTTTCCTGTCATTTATTTAGTTTTATTCATACATACAGTATTACTAGTTTGATATGTTTACTCTTTGGGTATTGGGTATAGCCTCCATTGACTTGCCTACCTTTCTTTTCTCTCTCAGATCAAGGTGGCCATGTTTGCTGGATTTTTTTTTATTTTATTACAAAGATAATGACATTGTTGTTTATATACATCTTGCACCAGATATGTATTTGTTGGGAATGATGCAAGGAAGAATCATAGAATGGGAAATCTTGATCTCCAAGAAGGATATAAACTTAATCATTCCAAATATCTTTTAGTGCCTCTTTGCTCTTCACACACATTCAGCTAACCTTATAGGTGCTTTCGGTCCATGATTAAAAAAAGCTCAAAACCCACTGCCTTTTATCCATGTAGCACTTAGGAAGTGAGTACTATAGATTTGGTATTCTGTCGTGAATGACTACCTCATTTAATCCAAGAAGTTCACATCTATTAACCCATTTTATAGAAATGGAACTAAGGCTCAGGAATTTTGGTTGTTGTGTAGCCCATGCTGGTCAGGACTGGAAGGCTAGGCATTCTGGCTCTTTCTAAAGGATACATTTCCTGTTACATCTTAACATACCTTAGTAAATTTATGGCCATACTCCCTCATACCTGGGGGTTTCCTAAAGCATAACTAGATAGTTCAGATTAAATTTTTTAGCTTGTCTGTACTTCTATTCTTTTTAAAAGACTAGATTGGTAACATAATCATGTGCTTTTTTTTTTCTTGTTGGTTGTGGGGCTTGAACTCAGGGCCTAAGCACAGTCTCTGAGCTTTTGTGCTCAAGGCCAGTGCTCTACCACATTAAGCCACAGTACCATTTCCGGTTTTCTGCTGGTTAATTGGAGATAAGTCTCACGAACTTTCCTGCCTGGGTTTTGAATCACAATCCTCAGATCTCCACCTCCTGAGTAGCTATGTTTATAGGCCTGAGACACTGTCACACAGTTAAATCATGTGAATTTTTGAGATGACATTCTCTAAGGCTTATTCTCTTATATTATTTTTTCATCCATTTGATTTTGAAGTATAATGATGAAAAATAATTAAGATCTCAGCAGGTTCTCAGAGTTAGAATCCTCAGTTAAGGTAGGACCGTCTGGTGGCTTCAAACCAATAGAATGGTCCTGGTAGGCTGGATTGTTACCAAGATGGCAACTTTAGCACTCCAAGGCCTAGACATCATGTTGGCATACCATGAGAAATAATTACAGGGAATAATTACAGGGGAAGAAAGTGAATTGTTCCTCTGACAGGAGTCCATTCTTTTGCTGTGAAGTTGATTTGGAAGCAAGCTGGTGATAGAGGGAACTAGATCAAACAAATCTCTTAATACTCACTGAGAAGAATGGAGCATTACCACTGTGGTGCAACATCCCCCTGCTGCACAGTAACAGGTACTGGTGGTGCCTTTTCCCATTCAGAGCCACTCCAGAATGGCTAATGAAACCCATTACTCACTGGAGAGACAGGAACACTAAAGAGCACTATAAAAATCCAATTCAATTCAGGGTAATCTTGGCACATACCTTATCCCAGTTGGCACCTTTCCAAAAGAAACAGGCACATTAAATTCAGAAGGGACAACCCAACCCTTGTTAAAGCTGTAGATCAATGCTGCTCAGGTCTCAGTCTCTCAATGTCTCTGCAAGGAGAAGTACTGAGAAATGAACTGCTCCCACCAGCCTGTCTGTCTCTTTGCTCAAAATTCTGAGCCAATAGCTACCATGCTCCAGAGAGAACTACTCTTGTATAGCCCAGTTTCCAACCCTGCAAGATACATCAAGCTTTTGTGACCAACCTTTGTCAAAGCTCAGGTTCCAAGTACTCTGAAACACAGCAATGCTGTTCTCTTGCTAAGCTCTGACCTATCAGCCAATTCATAAATGCTACTTTTCGCCTTTCCTGTTTTGTAGATTGCCCTGAGGTTATTTTGACCTGGCTATACCAAATAGCATATCTCCTTTGTAAGTTTTCGGTGGCTGAGAGGATAAGTTAGTGCAGTGCTGTCTTCCTAGCCATCTTTATTAATCAATGTGTAACATTCAAGACAGTCTGTGCATCATAATTTGGTAGATAAGAAGCTTTACCTTTTACAGGGTGTGCCAAGAAGAGTATTTTCTCTATTATTTTATCAATAACCTTTGTCGTAGGATCCTGGATTGCCTTATTATACTAAAGCGAATATGATTAATTTTAGAGAACATTTGGGTCCCAGGAAAAGTTCTTCTTTGAAAGATCTTCCTGCATCGAGGTCCTTCATTAATGCTTGAGATCAAACATGTGTGAGATTAAAAATGAGATTTTGATGGTAGAAGGCCATTGAAAATACCTTTATGTCATTTCCCTTTAAACCTATGAGTTGTAGCACACACTAGAGTCATATCTTCCTATGGTACAAGGAAGAAGCAGCCGGGGTTGGGGGGAGGGGGAAGCACTTCACGAGGTGTTATAATCTGTTATAATAAAGCTATCAGAACCTATACAGAGGCAGAAGAACATGAGTGAACAACAAATGCTCTTCAGAAATAAGAGCCAGCTGACAAAGGCTGGCCAGGCATTTTGTTTTATCTGCTACATTTCATGTGTACACAATAGTACTCGAATAAAGCAGCAGTTTCAGAATAAGTGAAATATTTAGACTTAAAGGACAAGAAGGCCAGTTTGACAATATAAATGTGGGGTGTTGCAGGGTGAGAAGTGATAGATAAGGCCGTTGAGGCCTGTGGGTGAATTAGAGGGAAATACCACTGCTTAAAGACCTTCAAAGCCAATGTAAAACCAAACAAGGCAAAATACAGGTTGGCGGCCAACCAGACATCTGGAGCCACATCTGTATGGAGTTGTGGAGTTATTAATTTGTGATCTTTGGAATGATCTTTTGCCTTGGGGAAGTCAGGAATTGGAATTTAAAATGAGTCAAAAGGGAATAACAACATCAAAATATAGGAAATCTAAAAAAAAAAAAATATTTCAAGTCAAGTGCTGGTGTCTCATGTTTATAATCCTAGCTAACCAGGAGGCTGAAATCTGATGGTTACTTTTAGAAGCCAGCCAGAGCAAGAAAAAGTCAATTTCCAATTGACCAGTGAAAAGCTAGAAGTAGAGTTATGATTTCAGGGGAAGAATGCCAGCCTTGAGTAAAAAAGCTAAGGAAAAACTGCAAGTCCTGAGTTCAGATCCCAGTACATTCTCGCTCTTTCGCTCTCTCGCTCTCTCTCGCTCTCTCTCGCTCTCTCTCTCTCTCTCTCTCTCATACACACACACACACACACACACACACACAATGTTTTCTTTGTTTTGTTTCGTTTCTGTTTTTAGTTACAGGAGCTATTCCATATTTTCTAGCTCAGAATACTCAATGTAACAGCACGTTCACAACAGATTGTGTGCTGGGCAAATAGGTCCCTTCTTCAAACATACTGTGTGGCTTTGCATTTTTATGTGCTAAACATAGCCACTTTAAGGGCTTTTCCAGGAGAACATTCACCTTACATCACCTTCTGTTTACTTAAGCATTTAAGATTTATTTTCAATGCAGAAAGTGTAAGGGGATCTCTGTTACTGGCCCTCTAGGTCCACATTTTGTTTGGTTTTATATTTGGGAAAAGTTATCAACGGAGCCATTGACTGTTACCTTCAGGAGCCTATCTGCAATTTTTAAAATGTCCAAGAAAGTTTGGGGGACTTTACCAGCAGAAATATCTCAAAGAAGACCTTAAAATAAAAACTGAAAGTGGTTTATTTTGCCAAGTACACCTAGGCTGGAGCATGAGGCTGGTAGGAGAATTCACCGATGAAAGAAAAGCCAAGTCCTGCTGGCTCAGGCCTGTAATCTAGCTACTCAGGAGGCTGAGATCTGAGGATTTGGGTTTGAAGCCTGGGGGGGGGGGGGGGGAGGAATGTCCATGAGGCTCATCTCTAATTAATCACCAGAAGTGGAGCTATGAATCAGCTGGTAGAGTACTAGCTTTGAGGAAAATAAAACAAAACACCTCGAGTATAGCACCCAGGTCCTAGTTCTACCCAGGCCTTGAGTTCAAGAAAAGAAAAGAATATCATTTTCACTGACAAGATTTCTGTAGCATTCAAAGCTTATGGCACCATGTCATGCTTCTAGAGGTCTTCTTCCACGAAGGAACCCTGAGAAGTTCATTCTCTCCATTTGGTTTCCCTATACCCACCAAAGGTTAAGAGACTCAGGTTATGTCCTTGCTTTTCTGTTGTATAATATTTTGTTATTTGTAGGGCTCCAGCAATTTTCCCTTGGGTTTGGAATGTTAATGCCATGTGGTTAGCAGGATAATGTTTACAGATATGTCCATTTTCCCCATAGTGTATCTGTCATAGTTGTGTTGTTCAACTCTATTGGATATTGACTCAGCTTCTCTTGGTAGAGACAAAGGGGTTCAGAGCCAAGCAATTAATCCTGACACAGGATCCATGCTTCAGTGACAACAAAGGCTGCTGGGATACTTTGATTGCTAATAGGGTGTCATGTTTTTAAAAGGAACAAAGTAGAACTTGCAAGGAAGTCTTTCATTCTGCCAAAGTGATGATCATCCTCATACCATAACAAGTTTGCAGAGGGCTTTTCTTGTGTTGAAAAGATCAAGTTTCCATAAACATCTGTCGTACAGGTGAGCTAGAGAGAGCTTGGAAAATGCAGAGCAAACAACATGAATTATTGAGAGTGATATCAGGTCTTTCCAGATCCCATCTCATTATTTCAGATCTGGGAATGTTCTTTATATAGACTTTGTCTCAGATGCTCAGACTAGCTGTGATTGCATTAGGACTGTGTGATATCAAAGCCCCAGTGACCACTAGGAAATGACCTTGAAGTAGCATGGAGAAATGAGGTGACTAACATCATACTTTTTTTTCCACAGCAGGAAAAGCCTAGGCTTCTCGAGCCCTTGGATTATGAAGCTGTCATTGAGGAACTTGAAAAGACCTATGGGAACGATCCCCTTCAAGACCTCCTGTTCTTCCCCAAGGATGACTTCTCAGTAAGTCTCTTCTAGTCATCAAAGCTCAGGAGGGCCTACCAATTAGGTCACTGTCTTTCTCCATCACTTCCTTAAACTCAACCCCTCTGTGGCTATCCTATATCATACCATTGCTGCAGCCATCTGTATCGGGTTGTATAGTATTCCACAGGCCTCCCCACATCGGGAGAGGAGGGGATTAGAGGGTCCTGGCCACACCGTCATGTTCCTGGTGATCATCTCTCTACCCTAGTTGAGATAGCTAAGCACTGCCTTTCCTGCATTCACAGAGCACTTCCTTCCTTAGCCCATTTCTTATCTAAATTTCATAAGCAACTCATACCCACCAGTGGCAAAGACTACAACCTCTTAGCACAAACGAGACCTTTTTAAAAACAGTACTCAGAATCCCAGTTGGCCTTTAGTAAGGTAATGATGAGGCTTGAGAGCAAAGCAGCGTAGGCAAGAATATCTTCATGGGATGATTTATAGTCAGATACATGCCTATTTGAAGACAATGCACACCACCATCTAGAAAGATCCTGAAGGTAATAGGACATGAGAGTTTTGGAAACAAACCTTATTGGTTATGATGATGAAAACTGACATGTCCCAAACATTCAATACTCTTATTTGTGGTGATCTTAAACTTTTTAGAAGGATTAAGAAATAACTACACAGAGATCTCAATAGGCAGCAGACAGCCTTTGTTTTCTCCTAAAAGGAAGGTAATCTCTCCATTCTTCCATTCTAAAGACAACTGGAGGCTAACCCAACAAATCAAGAGTTTATCAGTGAAAATCTGTGTCAGGGAAATGGTCTTCAGTACCGACATTGTACTCAAACAGCCTCAAACTTCAGTTGACTTTCTCTCTTTGGGGGCAGAGCTGGAGTCTAGCTTCTAAGGGTTTATTATTTCTCCACCTTCTTTCATGAGTTCATGAAAAGCTCTATAAGAGTTGATGGCTTTCTGTAACAATTATGAACAATGAAAGGAAGAAAGAAGACAGATTTAATGTACATCAGGAAAATAATTCTTCCAGTCTGTCCTTTATATTTATAAAGGTCTTCTACTGAATGTTGGTACATGTTGAAAAAAGTGTATCTCATACAGAAATTTGATTTCTGTGGGTGGCTTACGTCACTGGGGTTGAACTGCAGGTACAAAGTTAAACCAGCATTTTGAAAAAAATCTACATCCTCATTTTCATCTCTCAGTCTCAAGCTAAACCTAGCAAACGGACTTTCTGTCAAATGGCAGCAAAATAGGTGAACCTGGGAGAATTTTTTTCTCAAAACTCTGTCATTCAGAAGCCTGACAATTGATACTAAACCCCACCCCCAGCTCAGAAAAGAAATGGGCAATTATAAATAGATGCGATATTGATATAAATTTTGAATTCAGATTTTGGCATCTTCCAGGTTCATGGAAGTTAAGTATTATCTTTGATTTTTTTGACCTTCACCATATTTAATGGTTTTATCATAAAAACATACTTTCTTTTTTTCAGCTTGATCAACCTAATAAGCTTAAAGGACATTGAACTGTTTTATCCTGTGCCTACTTAAAACTCTTCTGTGGCTCCCACTAGCTTCAAAATGAAGATCAAATACCCTAGCATATCCTAAGACCTGCCCAAGTCCTAATCCTTGCTCATTTCTTAAGGCTACAGTTTTCTTCACCTGCACATTCTCCACAGTCTACCTACTATGGAATAAAACACTAGCTTGATTCTAAACACACCATTCTATAACATACTCACCCCATTTCCTTTCATTCAGCAGAAATGTAATAATCCATGACACTAAGTGTTAGTGGTATTCTAAGATTGGAGATTTAACAGTGATTAACCATAAATTGCGAGCTTACCTTTTGACTAGAAGTGTCAGGGAAAAACAAGTAAACAAATAAGCTAATCTATGAATTGAAAAAACCAGCTCTACGGAGAAAATGCACCAATGGGATGAAAAAAAAATGTGCTGGAACTGTCAGAGACACGTCTCACCAGATGACAATCAAGTTTGAAATTCTCAACAAAGAGCAGCTTTGCCAAAGACTGGTGGAAAAACCCAGGTGTGGGAATGAGGGATTTCCTGCCCAAAGTCACTCAGATGCTAAAGACAGCCTGGGGACTGAGGCTTTCTCTGCTCCTCAGCCTTCTGGACTTTCTCTGCTCCTCCATGGCTCATCTTGGTTGAGTCATTTAAACACCATTGGCATGCTTATGAGAAGACACCTCCTCCAGCAAAGGGTAAAGAAACAATTCTGATTCTTATTCCTACAAGCTGGAAGCCTGAAAAGTCATAATCATGACTAGGAAGTCCTCTAATGGATTTTGATCATTGGAATAGTCTTCAGGCTTAAGAAATGGCTTCCTTCTTCCTTTTTCCTCCCTCTCTTTCTCTCCACACTTAAAACACCTGGCATGATAGGAACTGCTAAAAATAGCTTAGAGAATCACCATCAGAGCTCTACACTAGGAAGGAAGGGAAGGAGAGAGACAGACAGACAGACAGAGACAGAGACAGAGAGAGGAGAAGGAAGGAAGGAAAGGAGGGAGGGAGGGAGGGAGGGAGGGAAGGAGGGAGGAAGGAAGGAAGGAAGGGAGGGAGGGAAGGAGGGAGGAAGGAAGGAAGGAAGGATGGAAGGAAGGAGAAGGGAAGAGAAGGAAGAAAGAAAGAAAGAAAGGAAAAGAAAAGAAAACGACAGAAACTAGTGAAAATCTGCTCCAAGACTGAAGGCTACCATGCCTGAAAGAGAAAGTAGTGAAGGTTGGAAAGGCTGGACAAGAAAATGGTCACAGGTGCAGTTGTGCAAGGTCATGATGAGATATTTGCATCTTATTTTAAGTGCAAGTTGCTGGTCTGTCTCAGGGAAGAAAACAAATCACTGGTATGTTTGATGAAGACCTCATCTGACCTCAGTGTACAGAAGATGTAGCAAGAATTAGAAGAAGCCAGTTGCCAGCTGGGAGAGTAGCCATCAATTAGTACCGATTATTGAGAGATAATTTGATAGCACTTAATACGTGGGATCAGAAAATGTCATTCACTGTGCATGGCTAAATTCTACATTACATTAAGCACATGACAAATAAAAGAGAATGCTGATTGATTCAAAATGTATGTTTATTGGTAGTATTTAGTCTTTTTTTGCCTGTCCTACCTTTCACAATTTGGTTTGGCAAACTAAGACCTAAGGGTATCATGCTGCCTGAGATAAATATTCTCTTTTCTGTTTTTAAATAGTTTAAGAAAAGAAGAATTTGTAACAAGGGAGAATGATCTAGAATTCAAAGTTTGGCATCCAGAAGCAGTTATATCTGAACCCAGGTGGCTGTTTATTTTCCTGTTGCCTATGATACAGAAACAGACCTGTAACAGGTGACAGCAGTTAAGATGGAGACATCAGTTTTTAAATACTTATTCTCTGACACTGTGTTGGAAAAGTTGGCCAATCCCTGCTACATAGTACGGCTGTACATACTGAGGGAGGGGGTGGGATTTGCTTCACCTTTTTTGTGAATTATAGATACATCTCTAATGTCCCTCACATTAACTGCTTTATCCATACAAACTGTCAGAACTTAGGGGTGGCTCACCCAAAGCAACCTTGCATGCACTCAGCACATGGATCCTTTCCTTGGTTCCTACTTCAGACCTGGCTCATGAGTCTCTGACCCAGGCAATGTGAGGTAGATGGTCTAAGCCCGGGAAAGGGGCATCCGAATGACCAGTGCTATCCCAAGATCCTTCAGGAGTTAGTAAGAAGAACTGCCCTATGCTTTCCACCACTGGGAATCTAGCTTCTACCCTCTGATTGGAGGATCCAACTCACTGTTAGGTTTCTACATTTCCAAGCGCCCACACGTACTGCAGACATGATTCATTACTTGCTTTGTTTAATCAATATTTATTCAGCACCCACAAGGTGCTGAATATAGAACAGAACTTCCTAGACAAGTAAGACCCAAGAATGAGGCTGAGGAGGAAAGGGAGAGAGCCTTGTACTTCAGCGGCTTGTGCCCTAATATGGATGAGGAGGGCAGTTGAGGAAGTTGCCTGTGGTTAAGAAACACCACCACCACGGAACAAGAGCTGTTTCTGCCATTCAGATACACCTGCACCAAAAGGAATACCTACTCGCCAAGGCAGTGTTTTCCTATTACACACAGAAGTTTACTCTGTTCACTGGGCTGGTTCACTCCCCTGTTACCATTTTTGCCTAGAAGCCCCCAGAAGTGGCTTTCTCACTGGTCTTCCTGCCTTTTCCCTTGTTCTGCTTTGATTCATTCACACACAGTCCACGGAGGAAGCTTCTAGAAACACAGATCTTTAGATGTCAAATCCAGCTCCTCACCATGGTCCCCGTCACTTGTCCCGGCTGCTTTACCACACAGATACCTGCATTGTTCTGTCCCTGCGCCTGCCACAGGCATTCTCTGTGCAGGCCTGCTCTCACACAGCTGGTTCCTGGGTTCCTTTTGTGACTCAGTTCAAATGTTATCTCTTCAAAGAAGCATTCCTGACTTCCATCCTACACTGCCCATTTCCACCCTGGGTTACTCATATCTCACCCTACATGCAGCTCTTGATAGTACTGGTTACTATGTGGAAAGACCTTCATTTTTCTTTTTTATTCCTTTATCACTGTGTTTTGTTTTTAGTTTTCTGGATTTTTTTTATGTTGCCACTAGAGTATAACCTCCACCAAGACTGAGAAGTCATCAGTCTTGATCATTGTGAGATAGGAGACTCTAAAGCATTACTTGGCACAAAGCAGGTATGAAATTATTATTTACTTTATGAATTTTCTTTTTGAAACACATTATAATTTTTAGACGTATTTTGGATGCTTTGAGTACCTTGATAAATCAAAGGCCACTCTGAAATGTAATTCATGAGAAAAAAAAACAGAACGAAATAGGTGGCTTGGCTTGATGGTTAGAAAATCATTATCTGTGATTGTGCTTGACATCATTCAACCTATAACTTAAAAAAACAGCACTGGGAACTCCACCTCTTCTTCCAAACGCTCATTTTATCTAGTAAAGTACCTAGCACATAGCTAATATCAACCAGGGTTACCTTCCATCCTCGACAATAATATACTGCTTTCATTCATTTGCTTTCTGTTTACTTGGGTTTTTTCTTGTTGTTGTTACTTTTCGGTTACTAAGCAAGGAAGAATGCAGTTCATACCTGAATATTATGGGCATTCAGTAGAGATTGGTGAACATTGAATATAAAACATTTTCTGAGTTAAAGACCTGATAAAGTATTTTCCTTTCTCTTGCATTGTAATGATTTGAGTAGGAGAAAGTAACACACTTACGTTTATTAACATGTGCAATCCAGAAACAATCATATTTTCTACTCTTGTTCTCATCTTTTCTTTTGGAAGCTTGTAGGGATACAAATGGACAAAAAATAAAGCCATGAGTCATCAGCATGTGACTCAGTGAGTGAGGAAAGTTTGGAGGAGTCAGGTCAGAAAACAAAAGCTGAAGAACGGTTTCAAGGACACAGTGAATCACATTATTGAATAATTCACTTTAAGTAGAAGCTCATAAAAAAACACAGCAGAACACAAGGTGAGAAAGGCAGAAATGAGTTTCTTGATAAGCCAGATTCAGAAAATGTAAGGTAGAATCATTTCTGAAAGGCACAAAGCCTTCAATAGGAAAGTTCACAGGTCTGAAAGCTGAGGATACTGTTTTGTAGCACCACCCACACCACCCTGATATAAAAAACACCTCTTTTATTTCAGCACAGTTTCCTGGACCATCTCTGGTGAGCTACATGTCTGTATCAAGATACCTGTATATAATATATATGAGTAAGAAATAATGCTGAACTTTCAACACTGAACAAGTGATTTTAAAGTCAAACCCCTGAAACAGACTGTCAAGGGAGCTACATTCTCCTTCAAATCAATCTTCCCAGTAAAACAGTGTAAAGGACTCTGAAATTCATCCTCCCATTATCACTGGCTGACTTATTCAAACTGAGTGAATGGCAGATTTCATAATATACCAAGGGCTTGCTCTTTTCCTAGTAGATTTTCAGTTATTAAAAGTAACTGGTGTTAGGGGACTTCCAGATCTAACCACATGGCTCAGTGTAGGAGAGGAAGTAGAATGATTATAATATGTTTGAAATGTTAAAGAAGACCATGAGTTTTTGATGTCTGTCTGAGCCATAGCTTCACATTGTATTGGAATCTCTACTCTTTTAAATCTGTGGCTTTGAGTCTGGAAAGCAAGCTTTCCGTGGCTCATAATGTTTATTCAAGAGCACTGTAATTGCAATTTGAAAGCTAAGTAATAGTCATTTTTAAAAATTAAATTCCAAGTCACAATATTCCTTTCATTTGCAAACAAATAAAGCAAAGATTTAGACAGGTTCTTGGCCAAGGAACCCCTGTGAAGATGGAAAGCATGCACAAATACCTTGGATTTTACTCTTCGTTTCTTTCTAAACAGCATGGTGAGGGCTAGAGTCTTCACAGAAAAAAACTTAGAGGAAATATCAACTCCCCCTGTCCCGCAGTGAATGATGCTTTTGGTAGTGCAGCAAAGTGGTTTTCATTGCTTGCTTCGATTCAGTGAGAAGATATGGAGGTTATTCTGAGCTTGATATGCTGGAATGTGTGCCCAAACAAAACTTGGACCTGGAATTCATCAAAGCGTAAGCCCAAAGGAGAGAGCAATCTAAGAGTCCATCACCCAATGAATAGATAAGCACTATAGGGCACATACATGGGAATATTGTTATTCAGTCATTAAAAAAAAAGAATGAACTATTCAATATAGGCTATAACTTGGCTAAACCTTGAATATATTATGCTAGGTGAAAGAAGCCAATTAATATACTCTGATTCTTTCTATGTGAAATGTTCAGAATAGGAAATCTGTGGAGACAGAAAACAGTTTAGTGTTTGCTTGGGGCTGAGGAGAGAGGAGAAAAATGCTTAGTGATCACTAGTAGACATGGGGTTTCTTTGAAGGCGATACAACTGTATTATAAAACTAAATAGTGATGATGATCGCACAGCAGTAACTATGCTGGAAACACACATTGAAATGGGCACTTCAAACTAGTGTCTTTCATTTTGATTCTATTTCAAAATGCTCTCTTTTTTTACATTTTATTTTAAGGAAGGTTGATCCAGGTATAGAGCGTGCATGTTACAAGTGATCTTGCATACCAGGATAGAAGAAAATTACAAAGACTATGTCAGTACTCAAGCACCCCTTTACAAAAACTAAAACACACCAAAGGAACCATAAGGAGTGTGGCAAAACTCATTTTATTAATTTTTATATTTTATTCACAAAACAGATTTCTCATAGTCTGCTTGTACAGTGTAAAATCCTTATGGGAAAGAACTACCTGAAGTAGTTAGCAGCATAGCTTTGGGATAGAAAATATTCGATAGCTAAGTTCTTGAATTCATATTTATGACAGGATTGAATAACAGAAGATAGAGAAGAGAAATGGAAACGGGATAAACCAGAGTTTTTTTTTAAGGAACAAGCGCTGGGCACTGGTGGCTCACACCTGCAATCCCAGCTACTTAGGAGGCTAAGATCTGAGGGCCCTTCAAAGCCAGCCTGGACAGGAAAGTCCCCGAGACTCTTATCTCCAGTTAATCACAGAAAGAGCCAGAAGTGGTACTTATGGACAACACCCAGGCCCAGAGTTCAAGCAAGGCCCATGAGCAGCAATAAAAATAAATAAATAAGTAGATAGATAAATAAATAAATAAATGATAAAAATTAAGTAAGCAGAACAGACACTTAAATGAAACTTGAGAGGACAGAATGAGAAAAGTAAGGGATTTTCTGAAAGGTGGGGAAGAAAGACCAAAGGCCCTAGGGTAGCACAGACTGACCAGTCATCTTAGCATGTTGCTCTGCCTAAAGCTGTCTCTACAGACGTCACTCCCAATAGGCCTCTTCCATGGGCCTTCCTAGAGCTCAGACCAAAGCCTCTGGGGCCTTGCCAAGGACCCAGCCTGGTGCATCTTTATTTTTATCCAGGCTCACAATTTTCTGTATGTAGACAATAGGGTTACATGTTAATCAACAAATTTAATGTGTAAAGAAACTGAAATGTTAAAACCCTGATCTCTAAATACTTCATCCTTGTGTCACATTATCCTACTTATACATAAATTGGAATAGTTAAAACAATAATTCATTTTTGTGATAAAAAATATTTTGTTCTTATCTCCTTTTGAGATAGATGATGAGATATATCTTGGGGCCTAGAAAATCAATCAGACAATTAGAAGTAGTTCGCTGGTCCAAGAGTAAAAATCTTTGAACTTCTTCCTTACTTACTGTAAAATCCTGAAGTACTAAATATTGAGTACTTACTGAAATATTGTCAAGGCTAAGTCTCTTGTTTGACTTGGCTCCATCATGATCTCAGCAGAAGACTTAGCCATGGACCACTGCTCGTTCTATATTTTCATTTCCTTTCAGCAAAATAAGAAGGGCCATTGTGGTACCACAAAGGTACTCAAGAATTATTCTCACACAGTTAAAAAACAAATCAGATTAAAATCCCAACAGTACTACTCTTCTGAATATGACAAAAGGAATGTTTTTCTGAGCAACTAGCAACATGTCTTCTCTAATCAAATAAGCATCAATGTCAATGCCTTAGTTAATAACTTTAGATGGAGATCACATGTTTAAACACATATTTATCATGAAGTATGTATTAAGCTCTCCCTGTGAGGCTGTTGATTGATTACCCAAAAGTTGTCATTTCTGACTTGGGTTTTGAACAGCTAAAACCCACAATATTGTCAGAGGAAGCTTTTTCAGCCTCTATAAAAGGAAAAAAACAGACTCAGACTTCAACAGTGGCCTTTGGCCAATTGAGAGATGGACTCAGAAGTGCTTAGAACGAAGCCGTCTGTAGACATTGGATCCAGCAGAATGGTTGCTACAGCAAACCACAAAGACTACCCAGTAAGACATAGCAGGAACCAGAAAGTGACAGGGCTGCAGTTGAAGATGTCTGCACATCTGTCCCAGGGCTGCGATTGCAAACAGCAGCCTGCAGGCATCAGTTCATGGAGGTTTTTGTTTGCAAACGCCCAAATCTTTGTACAATACGCTCCTTATAAAACTCTTTCCACCAAAAGAGAAGTTTGATCAACTGCCAGTGTAGTCTCAGATCCGTTTCATGCTAGTGAACTATACTCATGGTTGAACAGAGGTTTATAAAAGAGAACAGGAAGTCTGTTGTGGCCAAGGCAATTTGTAGTGGTCTGAAAGCATCTATTTCTGAGAAAAGAAATTCTTTGTAACCATATTAATAACCTTCACAGATGTGATTCTTTATTATTTGATCAGTTTATTTTTGCTTCCACACAGAGAGACACTAAAGAAAACGGAAATAAGTAGAGAGGTACCACAATTTTTAAAGTTGAAACTTTATGGAAGCTTTTGCTTTTTTAAGCAAACATTCCATGCACATAAAATGATAGAGATAAGTAATATGTGACGAGTGTGCATAACATTAAAGAAGCAGCTTGAACTTAGAAAGTCTCAATAAGATTTGACTCAGTCCTTCATGCTGTGTCCATCTGAGTATCTAAAACGTGTTCCCCATATCTGTACTTAGTTTGAAATCCTTCACCCACTGCCCTGAAATCCTGGGGAATGCTCAGCAGCACAGACAGCTCAGTCTACAGCTATGTTTTAAAATGAACATGAATCTTTCTACCTGGTATACCGACAACCTAGTTTTCTCATTTTTTAGCCGCCTCTAATCTTATTAGCCATATGACATTCTTCCCCTTTCATAAAGCAAACGCATTGCTTTCCAAAACACCTATGCATGTATATACAGTTTGCATGTAACATGTATTCATGTATCACATGCATCCATATGCATCTACATGCTGATACACACATCACATCCATGCATGATACACACACTTAGACTACACACATAGATGCATATACATGCATACACACTCATGTATAATCACACACTCAACCCAAACACACCTAAAATACATGAACATTTATACCCTACACTTACTTACACATGCCTACTCAGACATACTGCACCCTCACATCCCATGGACAAACATACGTTCACACAATCACACAATCTTACACTAAACACACATATCCGTACTCACACATACCAAAAAAAATCAAAAGAAAATCAATTAAGCACCCAAAGTGGCACTAAGGCACCAACAATGACAACTGACCAACATTTGTGCCTTCATGGCATTTATATGAGGAGGAAATGGGAGAAAAAAAACGAGTTTGGGGTTGGAAGTGAAGGAATGTCAAGTGCCATGTGGTTCGTGGCAGAGCTGGCTGCAACAGCTGTGAACTCAGAAGCCGAAACTCCCTTCAACTGTATCATACCCATCTTCTCCAAAGTGAATAATGGATCTTGAACTTCTCTTCTGTTCCAACCATTAATCTTTAGAGAACACCACAGATAGATAGATAGATAGATAGATAGATAGATAGATAGATAGATAGATAGATAGATAGATAGATAGATAGCTGGACTCTACCTTGTGCTTTAGGAACCCCCTGAATATTTCTTGATATGGAGTTGTGATCGGCACTGTGGATGCTACAGACCGCCCCCCCCCCTTAAGCACACAAAGGTGTGCAGACTTTGGGAAGCTGATGGCTGGTGATGTGAACTCACTGCTTTAGGCAAAAGCAAACCTCTTTCCAGCTTGATGGAGCCGAAGACACATAAAGAGGAAATCAATACAGCAAGGATATTGGAGAATGGGGAACCCTTATATCCACTGTTGTGGGAGTGTATCAGTGCAACCATTATGGAAATTAGCATGAAGGTTCCTCAGATTACTAAAAACAGAACTACCCTATAATCCTGTGCTACCATTCCTGAGCATACACCCAAAAGAAGGTCAGACTGCAGCTGAGATACCTACACAGCTATGGTTAGTGCAGCATAATTCATAATAAACAACTTACAGAATTACCTTAGGAGTCACCAACTAATAGATGGATTTAAGACAATGGGGTATTGTTCAGCCATAAAGGAGAATGAAATAATGTCATTTGCAGAGAAATGGGTAGAACTGGAGATCATCATGTTAAGCAAAGTAAGACAGACTTAGCAAGACAAATAGTGTTTTCTCGAATGCAGTATCCTGATCTAAAAACAAAATGTAACCATAAAAGGGTGACTATTTTGAGTAGCTATAAGCAAAAGGGGTAAAACAGGGTCTTGGGGGGTATGAATATAATATAAAAACCTCACACCAAAACCCATTAATTTTTTTTTGCTTGGATCAACCTAGTACATTATACTGGTCATATATTCTAACACTAGAGACACAATGTCAGCCTTTTGTTTTGTTTTTGCAATTGTGTCTTGTTAACTTTGCCAGCCAGGCTAGCTCCTAACTGGTATTCCTTCTGTCTCCACTCTCAAGTAGCTGGGACTCCAGATATATGCTACTACAACAGATTTATTTTGTACAATTAAAAAAAAGACCTGGAGATGTGCTAGAGTTACCTGCCTAGAAAGTGTGAGGCCTTATGTTTAAACCCCAAATCACCAGGTAAAATATTAATTAATTAATTTTTTAAAAAGAAAGGACCTATAAAATTCTATTCTACAGGTCTTAAGAGGTACTTTATATACTTTATATATCCTTTTGTGTATATCTATTCAGGAGAATGTTATTGGGTTAGCTTATTATTGGGAAAACATTTTGCTTATTTCAGCAAAAATAGCTTTAAAAATGAGCTCTATCTTCAAGGTCTCAACTTACTGAACATTCTTTATTATTGATTGTGACTAGACATCAAGAGAGAGAGAGAGAGAGAGAGAGAAAGACAGGGAGAGGGAGAGAGAGATTCCTTAAGGGAGCTACATTTACATCTTGATAAGGCATTACTAGACAATCAGATAAACTAATACTATTGTCATATTTGCCCTCATTTCACGTTTAGCTTAGCAAGAATAGCAACAATAATTTTAATAAAAGATTCCAAGTCATATTGCTCAGTGTGAAAATACTCATAGTTGATAGTGGATCCAGGTAATTTGAGAGGATAGAGGGGATTGGGAAAGATCGGGGGTGAATAATGGAAACGGTGAGAAGATCAAGATCCACTGTACCCAAAATTGACATGTTGAGATGAAACCCCTTAAAGATAAAAAAAATTAAAAATTGTCAGAAAAAATAATCCCAGGAGACATAAGGCAAATGCCAGCAGCCCTGAAAAAACAGTACTAACTACAAATAATGCTAGTAGTGAGCACGGAAAGGTATGTTCCAACCTTATTTATTTGTAAAGATTAATCGGTAAGGAACATAAAAATTTCCCTAGTGTGTGTGTGTGTGTGTGTGTGTGTGTTTGTGTGTGTGTGTGTGTGTGTGTGTATGCGTAAGCCAGTACTGGGGTTTGAACTCATGACCTTGCACTCTCGCTTTTTTGCTCAAGGATGGTGCTCTGCTATTTGAGCCACAGCTCCACTTCCAGCTTTTTGCTGGTTAATTGAAGATCAACATCTCATGGACTTTTCTCCTTGGGTTGGCTTCAAAACTGAGATCCTGGGCTGGGAAGGTGGCTCAGTGGTAGAGCACTTGCCTTGCATGCATGAGGCCCTGGGTTTGATTCCTCAGCACCACATAAGCAGAAAAAGCCAGAAGTGGTGCTACGGCTCAAGGGTAGAGCGAGCGATAGCCTTGAGCTAAACAGCTGAGGGACAGAGTTCAGGCCCCACGACCGGACCCAAAAAAAAAAAAACTGAGATCCTCAGATTTCAGCCTCCTGAGTGGCTAGGATTAGAGGTGTGAGCCACCAAGAAGATTGACAACAAACAACTACCTCTTGCTTTTTTAGTATAGTAGTGTGCTCCGTACTTTTTCAGTTGTCTTAATTGCTTCTCATTGTTCCTCTCAGACAGCCACAGTTCCTTGGGATATCAGAACATTGTACTCCACAGTACCTGAAGACGCAGAACACAGAGCAGAAAACTTGCTGGTGAAAGAGGTAAGTGAACTGTTACTTTGCTTTTCTCCAGGGCTCAGTGTGCTTTACTGTTACTGTTCTCCCATCTCTCCTTGTTGAAATTCCAGCTCTCTAAGGAGCTATTGTCCTCAACCTCCATCACCTGTAGGTGGCTTTCCAAATGCCTGTCAGTCTCTCTTCATTACCAGTAACTGGTCATGTTATATATTTTGCAGGGTTTTCTGCTTGAGCTGACTTTAAACCCTCCCTCCTCCAGGTTTCTTTTTCTTTCTTTCCATTATATTGTTTTTGTAAATGGGATGTACAGAGGGGTTACAGTTACATACATCATTTAAGGAGTACCTTTCTTTTTGAACTATGTCACCTCTTCCCTCATTTTCTCCCAGTTTTTTTTCCTTCCTGATTCCCCCTCCTCCACAAGTTGTATAGTTCATTTTCAACATAGTGTCTAGTGAGTATCACTGCTATTTCTTTCCATTATTAAGGAAATGTTAGCTGTAAAAAAGTGAATTGGAACAATTAGCCTTTTCTATGTTATAGAGCAAATAAACAAGTGAGATGGAACCAGGAACAGATTCAAGAGCACAGGGCTATTCAATTAATGGTAAAGATGGCACCTAAGAATCTCTGTGGAAAGGTCGATCATTCAACCAGTTTCACAAGACTTTCCATCTTGGAAGAAAATTAAGTCGGGTATCTCATATTACATAAGAATAAATTCCAGATCAATAAAAACACTAGGCCTTTAAGAAACAAAAGTTATAAAAACTGTAAGGAAACATTTTTTTTTTTGGGGGGGGGGAAGAGTTGGTTGTGGAGCTTGAACACAGGGCTTAGGCTCTCTCCCTGAGCTTTTTCACTCAAGGCTAGTGCTCTACCACTTTGAGCCACAGCACCACTTCCGGTTTTCTGGTGATTAATTGGAGATAAGAGTCTCACAGACTTTCATACCTTGGCTGGCTTTGAACCACAATCCTCAAATCTCAGCCTCCTGAGTAGCTAGGATTACAGGCATGAGCCACCAGCGCCCAGCAGGAAACATTTTTAAGGGGAAAATGAAGCAGATTTAATCAAAGAAAAATTTTAGTTGGATAGGCATCTCAAAACAAGGAAATACAGCTAGATAAGAGTCCATTACTCATAGTCATGGAGATAAGACAAAAGTTATATATAATCTTTAAGCCCAGCGTTAGTGGTTCCTGCCTGTAATTCTAGCTATTCTAGAGACTTGGATGGCAGGATGGTAGTTTGAAGCCAGTCCCAGCAGAAAAATCTGCAAGACTCCATCTCCAGTTGGCCAGCAAAAAGCTGCGCTGGAGGCATGGTTTCACCATGTACACAAATTTCCCATGTGGAGACCGTCTTCGGAAGGAATACTTTTCTCAGTCCTTGCCCTAACAACTGCACTGCTATTCCTGCCCTCGTGATTCTGTAACCAGTGGATCACACTGTGAGAAACAGTGGCTGGATCTTTGAAACCAGACTCAGTCAGCACTGAAATGAATTCCTAGACCTTTGTAAAGTTTTTGTGGACACGCACGTGCTTTACCATGGCTGCAATGCTAAACAACATTTTTGGTTCACTTTGTGCTAAATTGTCCAGTGGCTCCATGCAGGGTAGCAAGGACAAATAATCATGACAAGAATCTAGTTTTAACACGCCCGGCTGGATAAGAATTTTGAGATTGTTGTGATATCACTGCCCACTCACAGTTCTCTTCTGCCTTGTGAATGGCAGTAGACATTCTTTTCTTTTGAATTTTGTCATATTTTTTAATGAGCATTAAAGAAAATGAACTGTTTCCTTTTCTGTGATCTTCCTTTTATTCCCATGGATGGTTACATACTTTTCTTATTCCAAATCTACCAGACCACCTACCTCATGGTTATGTCAAATCAAGCTTTGGCTGAACAACACTGTACATCTGAGATTATTTTTTGAGCATCCTGTGATATGGGTATTCCTACTTCATTCTATAGCCTAGAAAACAGTGCTTGAATCATTAACAGAATTCCTGTTCCTCAGAGAGTCAGAAGCAAACCTCCCTGTTCCCTGACCTCGGCTCTATGTTCTTACCTACTTTATTGTCTCTAGTCATTTTATAAATTCCTTTAAGGTATACTTAGTAGCCTGACTTGATGAAAATATTTCCATTTCTCATAAAGGAATAAAGAAATACGTCTTTAA
Source organism: Dipodomys spectabilis (assembly GCF_019054845.1). Lineage (NCBI taxonomy): Eukaryota > Metazoa > Chordata > Mammalia > Rodentia > Heteromyidae > Dipodomys > Dipodomys spectabilis. The sequence goes on from NW_024870728.1 coordinate 6,905,199, forward strand.
TTTTAAGAAGCTAGAAGCCTGTCTGCCTCAGTTTCTCCATCTTCATATAGGACTATTTGATGCAGATTCTGAAAACAAAATCATCAGTAGTTTGAAAAGACTTGGAAAACTAGAACCTGAGAGAATTGCCTTTATCCGGTCCTCATCAGTGGCTTAACATCAACATCTATAATCATTTAAAACATAAAATCAAGCATTTCCGGGATAAAACAAGCATTGCTCCCAGTGGGAGAGAGGACCATTAAAGAATCTAAAAATAGGACGCAGACATTCTGAGCAAAACTTCTATCTCAAAGTCTCCTTTTTAATATACACAAAGGGACACTAGGAGGCTGGAAGCTCAGCCCACTAATTAACACTAAGCTCTTGGTTTAGTCTGTCTTACCAAAGGAAAATGAGGAAGCAGAGAATTGAGAGATACCGGAGCTCAAGAGGAAAGAGAGACCAAGGGACCACTTCAGCTGAATGGCTGATGAAATACCAACTCGGTACTAAGGTAGCAAGTTGCTTCCACAACAAAGTCCTTCTAGTTAATGGAAAGCAGGACCACTACAGGAGTAGCAACATGAAGTGAGGAGAAAATAATGAATTCAGGAATTCAAGCCTTGCTTTATTCATGGCACAAAACACTTGAGAACTAAAGAGGTTTGAAAGCATTTTCAAGCAGAGGCAAATATCCATGTCTCTATCTGCATATGAACATACACACACGGACACAGAGATTATGTCCTGGCTCCACACAGACCATGGCAGATTAATAGGGCAAGAAGATTGTAAGAAGAAATACTGGGATGCTACAGTGGGAGTGTCAGGTCAAAACAGGACTAAAGACTGAACAGAAAACTTAGTACTTTGAAAAGCCAAGTCTGTGGGTTATTTATGTGTTTCACATAGGCAGCCTCTCTCTTACTTGTATTCATTGAGACAACTTTAGAAATGAATATGATGCTAAATGTTTCCAAGGTTTATTTAATCGTGGGTAAATAGTACCTATTTTTTCCAAGTATTTTGAAAAAAATATTTTGAGAAGCCCCTTGGAGAAATGCTGGTGAAAGTCTGAACCAAAGAGATCACTTGAGAACTTGGGGCACAATGTAGTGGAAGTAAGAGAATCCTCACTTAGGTGCATCTCAACATGTGTTTCTTTCTGGCATATGCTATTAAAGAAAAAGAGAACATTGAATCCCTTGAATCCCCCCCCCCAACAAAGATCCAATAAAGAAGGAGGGAAGAAAGGAAGGAAGGAAGGAAGGAAGGAAGGAAGGAAGGAAGGAAGGAAGGAAGGAAGGAAGGAAGGAAGGAAGGAAGGGAGGGAGGGAGGGAGGGAGGGAGGGAGGGAAGGAGGGAGGGAGGGAGGGAGGGAGGGAGGGAGGGAAGGTTGGTTGTTGGGAAGGAAGGAACAAGGGAAAAGAGAGAGAAAGGAAAGGAAGGAAAGGAAAGGGAAAGGAAGGGGAAAAAAGAAAGAGAAAAAGTTTCTTTTCATGGGCAAACATCCAATCTTCATTCTTATGGTTAGACTCAAGTTAACTGTTATCTAAGAGGTCTCAATGCTAGGACATAATCCAAGACAAACCCTGGTGATGGCTGTTCTATGGACTTTTCCTCGTAGAGTAAATCACAAGAATAATCAATGTCAATCTTTGATAATGCTCATATAGATCAGAGTAAACTTTTTAGCCCTTGCGGTTTTTCTTCTCAGTTCTCTAATGTATTTTAAGTAAATTTAAATGTATTTTAAATAAATTGCTAATGCTACTATTCCCAATTCAGATATATGGAATTAATTACCCTAACTTCTTTACAAAGACAGTCCCTCTTCCACTGAATGTGGGTCTATCTCATTAAAACCTAACGTGTAAAAAATAAAGAACATCAAGGTTTGACAGAAAGATCGGACAACGTTTCTCACTCAGCATTCGTTACTCTCTAAGCAGATGACACTGGGCTGGCAAAGCAGAGCCCTTGCCTGGAGGACAGTGCCCCTGGGTTCAGAGTTTTGTAATGTAATCAAACAAGTACCCCCCCCCCCCCAGAGTGTGACTAAGGTGGAGAAATAAAATCAGGCCACATATCAGGAAAAAAAAATGATTGAAATCAAACCAAAGAATGTATTACTTGTGTTTTGGGGTGGGGGTGTATGGCTGCAGAAAATTGAAATAACCTTGGTAGTGATTATAAAGACATGTACTAAAAACTTGTGAGCATGCTAATAATGAAAGCTATTCTGGAGTTAGAATTCACAGAATTCAGGAAGTGAAAAGAAAGGCAGAGGAAGAGTTGTTGATGACTCGCATGCTACGCTTGGACTATTATGCCATTACCTTAAGGAGGGGCCAGAAGAAAGGAAACTGAGAAGGGTGGGTGGGGCAGTCACTCTGGATTTGAATTATGAGACTCGAGCTTGAAAGAGCTTTTTCAAAATATCAGGAATGTTGGGTTGGAGGTAGCATGAGCTATACTCCCACTTAAGGATTGGTATGAACTGTACAGAGAGAGCAGAAACAGAATGGGAAGAAGGGAGGAAGAGAGCAAGGAGAAAGCAGAATCACAGGATCAATCATAAGAGTAGACCAATGGTTAGCTATATGACATTGTCCCATTTGTTAGGAAATGGAAAGACTTGGAAAAAATTATATTAAGTGAAGTAAGCCAGGCCCAAAGAAACATAGGTCCCATGGTTTCCCTTATTTGCAATAACTAGTATATGTCTGAGACAAGCAAAAAAGGTCAGATAAGTTGATGTTAGGCGAAATGAACGCCAAGGTAAGGACTCAAATGGTTTTTCTTTCTTGTGATTGTTTCTAACATATTTATAAGATGATTTCTTGTTGGTTTGTATGTACCTCCCCCATGGTATAACCCCTGTTTTCACTGTATTTAATGTTGGTATACTTTGTGGAGGGGAAGGGAAAAAACAAATAGTTTAAATAGGGATACAGGTGGACCCATTGCAACAATGAGATACACAAGACGTTATATTGAAAAAAGAACTTTACAACTTTAGCAGGGGGAGAGGGGAGATGGGAAGGGATGGGAAGGGGAAACAAAGGAGGAGGCAACAATGCTTGTTAAGAAATGTACTCATTACCCTGCCCAAGTAATTGTAACCCCTCTGTACGGCATTTTCACAATAAAGACAAATCAACAGAAAAAAAAACTACACCAATGGTATATGAGCCAAAGAAGGATCAAGACCTGGGTCTACTGGGTCAGGTCATTCAAGGTCATTGATCTTTTGTTATTCTGTTTTGTTTATTTCGTGATGGTCCTAGGACTTGAACTAAGAGCCTCTCAATATGACTTGGCTTTTTTATATATAACATATATATGTTATATCTAATACATAATAGGTATTATATGTATGTGTGTATATATGTATATGTGTATATGCATGTATCCATACACACACATATATATATATTCCTGCTATATGTGCAAGCCACCAATGCCCACCTGATGGACGTGGTTCACAGGTCTTTAACAGTAAAGTTTAAGAAGTTGTAATCACAAATTGATTGTAGTGAGTTAAAGTCTGAAGAGATATGAGATGTGTTATCAAACAAGCCATTACTATACTCTTGTCACTTAATCTGCAAGGTACTTGAAAGGTAAACTCAATAAAGATATTAGAACTCTTCAGTCAAAATAGCACATGCCAGTAAAGTTAAAAATTGTTCAGGAGGCTATGTATTGATCCTTAAATGATACATCAACGCATTGTTTAATTAATTAAAAATGCAAAATTTTGCTATATGGAAAGTGATATAATCAGATTCATATAGTATTGGAAATTAATTCTCTTTCTCTTCTTCCTGTGTCACCATTTGGATATTTGGAGACAGTTAATCACTCTGATCTACAGATGCTCACATCCTACTTTGAAAGGGGGGCAGGGGGAAAGAAAGAGAGAGAAGGAGGAGGGAAAGGTAAAAGGCAGGAGCCGAGAGAACCAAAAGGAAGCAAAGGAGGGAGGAAGAAAGGGATGGAGGGATGGGGGGACTGAGGGAGGAATAGAGGAGCAAGGGTAGGAAGGAGCTGGAAGAGTATCCAACTAATTCAGATGAAAGGTGTGAATAGCTAAGGCAAAAGCCACATTCCACATTACGTGACTTCGTGGAAATAAAGGAGCTAGGAAGTATCGAGTCCTGAGCACACTGAAGAAATTAGGTAGGAGTTGTCCATAATTTAAAGTAAATTTCATGCTGCCTATTTTAGTTGACTCAAGGAAGTGGATCTACCTAGAAAGAAATTTATCTTGTTGTGAGGAAATAGGGCATTTGTTTTCTTTCTTTCACAGTTAGAATCTTTAAATATGCTTTTTGCTTAACTCCATGTCATTTACATTCATAAAGATGTCATTCTTTAGCCTGATGCTTTTGTTGAGTGTACTCCATACAATTGTTTTAGCTTGTATGTGGAATACTATGAGGCACATGCATAAGAATGTGTTTTTGAGGGTGTAGTCTGCATGTGTAAGCAAATTAAGTAAAAATGAATGTTATTCCTTGATTATGAAGCACTGGGTAGCCAGTGAGTGATTCTAATGCATTCGTGAACATTAGACCAGAGCATAGTGAGCATGATACTGCTTACGCTAGCACTAATTGCTGTGATCTATGATGAGGGCCATAGGAACAATTGAAATTCCTGGAGAATACTGACAAAAATGCAACCACAAAAATGCTCTAGGCTGAGTGTAGTAGCTGACTCCTGTAATCTCAGCTACTCTGGAGGCAAAGATAGGACAAACACAGTTTCAGGCTGGCCAGTGCCAATGGTTCAACCCTATCTGAAAAACAGACTGGAAACATGGCTCAGTGGTGGAGCTCCTGCCTGAAAGTCAAAAGTCCCAAGATCAAATCATAGTACTACCAAATATGAAAAGAAGAATAAAATACCCTCAAGTTATAAAGAAGCAGAAGTCAAATTACTTCTTAATAAATAAATTTAGTACAGATAAAAAGATGTGTGTATGTGAGTGTGTGTATATGTGTTGTGTGTATAGCTTTCTTTTGGGGGAGATTTTTCTTATAAAAAAGATTGAGGCTCTCACTTCATGGATATAGCTTTTATTTGAAACTAAGAGATGTTTCATTTTTGTGTGTAATTTTTTAAAGGTAAATTTATCAATAAAGTTTATTCATCAATGAAGTTATTTAGTGACCTTGAAAACTCATATGAACAATATGATATCAAAATCTGTTGTTTTCCATATTTTGCCTCATCTTACTGATACATGATAGGAATGTTTCTCTCAAGGCCAGAACCAAATAGTTTAGGTCTCCCATTTTTTTCTACAGTACCTATTTAACCCTAAAAGTTATAAACCCATAAAAATGATTAGAATAAGTTCAAATACATTTAGCTTTCATTGGCATTAGGATAAAATATACCTGGAAAAAAGCCTGTAGAAAACATAATGGTTCTGTATTTTCCATTAGTAATCCGGAGGTAATTCATGTTCTATTCACTAAAAGCCCTTGAAATAACACTTGTGTTTTCAAATAGGAACAGCAGTTCCAGTTCTAAATTGGCTTATTCTCAGGAACAATAAAAATCATCCTAAAATGTTCAACAATGCAGGCAAACATAGATGTACAGTTTAGAGACCTTGGATTATAAGAACAAAGAAAGAACCAATTTTTTTTAAGTTTGAACTGAAAGTGTTCAGCAGCATTGAATTACAATCCAGGATTAGGTTTCTCCTAGGAAGACTGATTAGACCCTGTTCCCAGTAAAATACTGGGAACAGGATATTTCTGCCATTACTCACATCTTAACAAATTATTTAACAAATAACTGGTAAGAACTCGCTAGGAAATTAGAGTGTATATTCCTAAACCAGCTACTGTTGTCAGTTATGAACATTTATTTAATTCCCTTAACAGAAAGTATTTTGACACAAGAAACCAAATATTTTGACCCATTTTCAATTTATAATCCACAAGGTCCCTAAATGACATTTATTCTACTTTGTAGTTCAAAGTAGGAAGGATTTTGAAATGATTTTTAATTATGAGGAAATCATGATATGACATTCTATTTTACATTGCATATGCGGACTTAGGTACATATAATGCTACTTAATATATGATGCTTAAAAAAAAAACTCCATTAAGTACTATTTTGCCATGGTATCTGAAACTGAGCTTTATCTATACTTACAAGTTTATGTTATCCAAACTCATCACTTTTACTTCTGTTCCAAGAGTGTAGTATAAGGTTAAAAAACTCATCAAGTAATGTTGCTGGTAGCTCACATCTGTAATTCTACCTACTCAGGAGGCTGAGATCTGAGGATGCAAGTTAAAAGCCAGCCTGGAAATAAAGTTGATGAGATTCTCCAATTTACTACCAAAAACTGGAAGTCAAGCGGTGGTTCAAGTGGTAGAGTGCTAGACTCGAGCAAATAATCTCATGCACAATCCAGACCTTGATTTCAAGCCCCAGGACTGCCACACACACACACACACATACACACACACACACACACACACACACACACACACACACACACACGAAATAAACAACTTCATTAACTGTCAAACTTACTTTTATGCTTCATATAATTATTGCACCTTATAGGAACATATAACATGATCCAAATGAAGTAAAAAAATGTTTCTAGAGCATTGTTCCTTTTTCTCTACAATATCTAATGTCCTGATTTGCTGGCCAGGTCTGAAGTTCTCTCATAGACTTAGCTAATAGTGTCTGCTTTCCCTCTGAAAAGTAACTACAAGCAATAAATTATCCAGCCTTGCCTGTATTGCATAATTTACTTAAATTTGCTCAATTTCATAACGCTTCATTTTCAGTATTTATACAATGGTCATAATTATTCCTAAGCTTTATAAAGAATGGCATGCATATGAAAATCATGACCATTATTTTACATATGCAGAATTATTCCCAGTGGGGAGGAAAGGCTCAAATAAGCCCCTTTTGTAGTTGCATTAATCTTCTTCCAAGAAACTAGTTGTATAATTTAATAAACTTCCATAGCCAGAAAGAAGAAATATTTCTACACCTAAAAAGCCATCTGTTACCTGCTTATTACACTGTAACCAGAATCTAATAAACATCCCCTTAAAGAAGTGGATAAATTATACTGCCAAACTCAAATTGCTATTTGAGGTATGTAACACAGTTTGAATTGATTCACACAAGAGGAGAAAGAAGGAGAAATAAAATACTTCACAGTACTTTAGGGTTCCTTTTATAGTTACTTGCTCTTTTCTAAATTATTTCAATTTCTAGGATGGTCAAAGGGTCATCATTAGTTTTATTAAAATATTTTTTTCTATTTTTTATTATCCTAAATGATTTAACTTAACGTGTCAATTTATGAATACACTACATCTTGGTCATTGTCATCCCTTCCATTAGTCCCCTCCCCCATGTTTAGTTATTTTTAAAGGAAAAAGGAGATAGGAGGTTCTCAGTTCAACAAATATACTCTGGATGTGGAGTATAAATGAAAGGTCATTCTGGAATGCATGTGTCCTTTACAAGGTGGTGTCTCTGGGCTACTAGGCTCCAGCTTGGGAAGCTAAGGCCCCAAAGTTCTTGCTTCACAGTCAGAGTAGCAAGGATCGGGCCACATTTTCACTCTTGCAGAATGATGGCTTCTACCTGGGTGACTTGACAGCTCTTCTCCATCTCCATCAGAATCATCTGTGCTACTACTTACCATCGAGATGACCGACCTCTATCCCCTGTGAAGGTCTAACTCAGTGGATTACAAGAGGCTCTTAATGATCAACTGCAGGAAATTCATGGACATTGGATCATAGGACATTTTCCTATACAAATAAGACAAAAGCCTGTAGTCTGGTTGACTTCAATTAGCTTTCTTGGGCCTAAACACAGGCAGGAAGAGATGACAAGTATTATAAGCTCACTAAACATTAACAAAATGAAATGGCACCAGGACATCCCTGTTGAATAAAACTAACTCTTTTGGCAAACCCTTGCTGGAGGTTGCAAGCTTCAGCTCTGGAGCTGGCTGTTGCAGACTGCCCTTGAAAGGTGATGAGAAGCCTGTGTTTTCAAACAGGAGTGGTGGGCTGGGAAGGTCATTTGGGAAAACCAGCGTCGGTACTTTATTGTAGCAAGCAGAGCTGTAGTCTGTGAATCTGAATTTGTCACTGATCATTTTTACGTAGTTTGTGGACAAAGAGGAGCTGTAGTCATAATTATAATAGCTTTTAATGATCTTCTTAGAGTGACTGTGTGGGCTTGAACAAAGAATAGAGAACGATTTTCTATGCATAACATTTCCAAAATGCCATAACTCTGTAGAAGAAATGGCTATGTGTTTGGAGTATGAACTAGTGTTTCTAGCACCCCCAGAAAATACAGATTTAGAGGGATTCTTAAGAGCCATCTAGTCCAACATTGCCTTTTACCTACTTATCACCACACATAAAACCTAGTAAATCAGAATAATTTGATTAAAATATTACTCTTGATAACTAGACCTGAATATCTCTCCACAAGCAAGTTGCTGTGAATGTGAATGACAAACGTTCAGAAAAAAATATATTTGTTGAGTGCTTGTTCCACGTGGCTTGTTGAGATTATTTTATTTAATCTTAATGAAATCAGAATTCTTTAGGCAAATAAAGGAATTAGATGAGCTTATCGGTTATAGGCAAATAAAGGAATTAGATGAGCTTATCGGTTATCTCAGATACTTGGGAGGTAGAATGGGAAAGATCGTGGTTTAGGGGCAGTTGGAGCACAAAAGTTAGCAAAACAGGTGTGGTAGCACCTGTCTGTGATCCCATCTATGCAGGAGACAGGTATCACAGGATCAGAGTCAAGGCAAATGTGAGACCATATCTGAAAAAGAAGCTAAAGCAAAAGAGGCTAGGGGTGAGGCCTGCTAGGTGGGTCCTAGTACTCAGGAAGGAAGGCAGAAGGAAAGGAGGGAGGGAGGGAAGAGAAAAGGAGGAAGGGAAGGGGAGGGAAGGGAGACTTAGGTTACTCAATTGAAATACAATGGCAAATAAAAGACATAACCAAAATTCAAAACCAGGGCTGTGACTCTAGGACTATGAAGAAACAGCCACCACCATCAAACTCCCAGAATGATGGTCCAGATGTGTTAAAGGGAAAAAAAGTCTGTAATAACCACACAATTCACAAATTAGTCAATTAGGACTTTTTAGAATTAGACAGTTATAGTTTGAAGTCTCTTTCTATGTATGTCATCTAGGTGAACAGTGGAGCTACTCCTTGATCCTCTTTAGCAGATGGGATGACATGTCATCAAGTGCTTGTTAAGTTGATATGTAAAGTGCCTAACAAACCTTTGCAATTGGAGGAGGAACTAAAGGAAAAGAGAGGGAGGAAGGGAGAAGGGAATGAGGGAGGGGAGTTTTTCATTTTTGCTCAATTCATTTGAAGATATCTTGGATTCATTTCAGTCTGTGGTCTATTCTGAATGGTGTGAAGAATGTGCTTGAATATGCATATTTGTCATGGTTAAAAGGAGAGACTACCCACAACAAGAAAAGACAGTGGCCCTTGAATCAATGCAGCTGTATCCCACTAAAATCTCAGGTTGGGAAAACACAGGATAGAAATTCTGTGGTAGCAGTTTCTAAGCCAGTCCTGTATTGTGAATGCTCCATAGCTAAGTCTGAGATCCAAATAAATAACATGATTTGACCAAGGTCACATGAGGAGACAGGATTAGAGTTGGGATAAAAACAGTACCTCATGACTTGAGTTTAGGGTTCATGTGCATTTTGCTTTGTAAAGGATATGTGCTAGTTTGGCAGTTTATTCATGAAAGTACTTTAAGTGACTTTGAGCATACTATCTTAAGGAAATTATGTGAGCTAGGTGAAGCCAGGGCCAGGGTAGAAAAGCCACATGAATTAAGATGTAATCCAGGGACATTTTTTTCTGCAATGGCACAAATTATCTTGTCCTCTTAAGTTCTTGATCTTACTTCTTACAAAAGATTTTCTTTCTTACACCCTAAGCATTTTATTTACAGTGGTTCCCTTTCCCCAAATCATCCTCTACCTCTGCTTTATTTTTATGATACCAGTATTTCCCACATACATTATATATTCCTTACTTTTGTGTTTTTTGACCAGCCCGTCACAATAATGAAGGTGAAAGAGGGTAAGGATTTTTGTCTCTTGTTCATTGCTTGGAATTCCCATTATTTAAAATAATTTTGAGTGCATAGTCAGGGTTCAGTCTTATTTATTAAATGAATTCATGGAGACTAGGCTACTGAATTACGATATAATATGTAATCCTACTCATTTAAAATAAAGTTTAGAAAACAAATGTAATGAGCTCTTGCTAAGTTTTAGCACTTGTCAAAATGAGTTTTAAAAAATCATATTCATCACCGGGCATTGGAGGGTCACACCTGTAATCCTGGCAATTCAGCAGGCTAAGATCTGAGGATCATGGTTCGAAGCCATCCCAGGCAGGAAAGTCCATGAGACTCTTATCTGCAATAAACTACTCAAAAAAGCCAGAAGTGACACTGTGGCTCAAGCAGTAGAGTGCTCACCTTGAGCAAAAGAAACTCAAGGACAGTGCCCAGGCCCAGAGTTCAAGCCCCAGAACCAGCAGCAGAAAAAAAAAAAAAAAAGATTATGTTTACGCAACTGTGGGCAGGAGCAGGAGGGAGAAAGTGGGTAAAAGAGAAGAAAGGGGTGACATTGTCCAAAAAGAATTGTATTTACTACTTGACTTATGAAATGGTAACTCTCTGTGCAACACTTTAGTAACAATAACATTATATTAAAATAATGTTCATATACAAATGTATACTTGGATACTCTGGTTTCTCTTCAGATCGTATAAATCTTTCACCTTTTACAAATGTATACTTGGAGGGGAACTGGGTAAACTGTGCATAAGGGAAATCTGAAGAAGAATACAAACAAGGAGTGGGCTTTGGGCTTTTGTTTTCCATTTTGTATTATTATTATTTTACTATTATACCTTTAAGTATATGTACAGAGAGGTTTCAATTTAATATGCCAGTTTATGGATATGATATAAGTTGTCAGCATCACCCCTTCCATCCTTCTCCCTCATCTCTGCCAACCCCACCCATGCCCTCAATTTCCTAGTTCCATTTTCATATATGTACATTGAGTAGCATAAACATATTTACCCGCCCTTCTTCTCTCCATTCTTCTATCTCCGGCCTCTGTATCACACCCTTTCAGACAAAACGTTTGAGCTTGCTGGTATTCTTTCATTTTGTTAAACTTAATTGTTACAACATGGAAATCTACCCCTGTGTTACTATACTGAGTTAGTTTGATCGTGTGTGTGTGTGTGTGTGTGTGTGTGTGTGTGTGTGTGTGTATGAGTTTTCAAATATGTGTATATTGTTTTCCATTGTAATGTATATTTTCCTTCATGTGAAAAATCACAGGAAGGCTGAGAAAAGGAAAGGAGAAAGGCGGGAGAACAAGAAGGGCAGCCCTCAAAGTTCTACCTCTGTGGCTGGACACCCTTTAGGCATCTCTGCTTCTTGTCTGGACCCTTTACATTTTAGACAAAGAGCCTGGTAAAACTCAATTCTTTTATGTCCAGAAGTGCATTCTTTGCAGGATTGGTTCAAGAATTGTCCAGGCAGTCTGCTTAATTTCAGTTAACTGCATCATTTTTTTTTTATTGTGAAAATCCCCATACAGAGGAGTTACAATTACATGGGCAAGATAACGAGTACATTTCTTATTAAGCATTGTTGCCTCCTCTTTGTTTCCCCTTATCATCCCTTCCCATACTAACCCCACCTCCCCCCACCTGATCCTCCCCACCCTCCACCAAAGTTGTAAAGTTCATTTTTCAACATAATGACTTGTACATCTCATTGTTGCTATGGGTCCACCTGTATCCCTAATTAAACGATTTTTTTTCCCTTCCCCTCCACAAATTATACCAACATCAAATACAGTGAAAGTATGGGTTATACTGTGGGGGAGGGACATAAAAAGCAATATAGAAATCATCTTATAAATATGTTAGAAACAATTGCATGAAAGAAAAAAAAAGCATTTGAATACTTATCTTGGGGTTCATTCCCCTAACATCAACTTATCTGACCTTTTCTGCTTGACTCAGACATATACTAGTTATTGCAAATAAGGGAAACCATGGGACCTATGTTTCTTTGGGCCTGGCTTACTTCACTTACTATAATTTTTTCCAAGTCTTTCCATTGGGCATTTACCCAAATGATCACAGACAAGACCATACTATAGCTACCAGCACAACTATGTTTATTGCAGCATTATTTACCATAGCTAAGATATGGAACCAACCCAGATGCCCCTCAGTAGATGAATGGATCCAGAAAATGTGGTATATATACACAATGGAATTCTATGCCTCCATCAGAAAGAATGACAACTGCAGCATTTAATTTCAATTTCTCATCCATTCTAATGGTCATTCTCCCATCCTGAGTTCCCTTTTGCTATTTTTCTTTCTTTTAATATATATAAAGGTATTGGTAATATTAAGGTGATTTACAGAAGGGTTACAGTTATATAACTCAGGAAATGAGTACATTTCTTTTTGAACAATATCACCCCTTCCCTTGCGCTCTCCTGTCCCCACCTACAAGTTATATGGTTCATCTTCACCATAGTGTCTAGTGACATCCTTTGTCTCGCCATTCCTGTGCTCCCCTTAATCTCCCAAAACAAATCAACTTAAAAAAACAAGACAAATGTTACAGAAAACACAAGCAGCAACAAATTATTTTTTAAAAAACTCATTTCCAGTTTTTAGAATTCATTTCGATAAATATATGATCATATGCCCTTAGCTATTAAGCCTTTGTGATCCTCTCCAAATAACATCCTCCTTTGGTTTCACTGTGTGACTATCTAGAGACCTGTATAACTTATAATGTTCCTGTGTATTTTTTTTGTCTTTTACCATCCAGTGTGTTTAATTGTAGATTTATAGGTACAATCTAGTTACCACAAATGAGGGGAAACATGCAGCCTATGTGGTATAGATTTAAAGGGGAATTCTATTCCTCCACTGGAAAGAAAGACATCATACATTCATAAGGAAATTGAAGGACTTGGAAAAAATTATATTAAGTGAAGTAAGCCAGACTCACAAAAACTATTTTTCTTCAAGTTTATCTATCTTGTTGCTATCTTGGATGAAAAAAGGTCAGAGAGGGAAAACTTTATGTTTGTCATTCCGTCACTTATCTACTGATTAAAAGCTATGCCAGAAAGTGTATTTGAGGAATTACTGGGATAATTCAATATCTGTACACATTGTATAATACTCAAATCGAAGTAAATATACCTAATATCAAACACTTATGATTCGTCTTTTATGGTGAAAATATTCCAGATCCTTTTCATCAGCTTTAAAAATAAAAGCAGCCCATGATTATCTATCACCCCTCTATTCTGCAATAGCACCCCAGATCTTCTAACGTCTCAAACTACAGCCTTCATACCATGGTCTTCTTCTGTATCTCCTTCCCTGGCCCTTACTCTCCCAGCCTCTGATATACTCCATTCTACTCCCAGCTTTCAGGAAGTCAGCTCTGTTTTAGCCTTCATTGGCCCTCGCTGCCATCTTCCTACTTCTGCCTCTGACCTAGTCTTCCTTGTGTGGTCCTCAGTACCCATTGTGTCTGTGGGCATTTTCCTGGACAAATAAAACTATGGTACAGAGATAATTCAAGACTAGCAAAACAGATCAGCAAAGACTCCTAGCCAGCATCCTCATTCCGTGTCTGTCTCATGCATCTGGAGTCACATGCCCAGGACTTGTGCTCGCTATCCAGCTATCTGTGATGCCCAGGGGGCCACCTCGTCCTTTAGATTTGGCAAAAGCCCTGTCCCTGCTCTTGCTGTACAGATCTGCCCCTCGCCCATCTCTTTGTGGTTACAAAGACAGCCACAGCATTTTATTCCTCACAGCACAATTAAGTTCGTTGCTCTTTATTTTCTCCACTGCTGAAAGAGGACAAGGTCTTCTTATAATCCTAATGGACATCTGTAAAATCCCAAGAATCATGTGATTTTTAGCATGAAATGATTCTGCAAAGCACTCTAGAGCAATCGTTATTGCAAACTTCTGGTCTAAGTGTACAGTATTTGAAAATATTTGCTGCCAATAAACATTATAAATCCAGCCATCTTGTTCCATGATAGGATTTATTTCAGGCTAGTAGCTTTAGTTCTGAAGTGGTTTTCAGTGATCATCTCTTTACATCTGTTTATCCAACTTGTTTTACTCAAGGAGAAGCTTTAGGAGGCCTGAGATAAAAGGGAAAAGCCGGTATGGAGATAACAAGGGTAATGATATGAAACAAAATAGATGAGCTAAGCACCTCTGGGACTCATGTCTATCTATAATCTTGGCTACTCAGGAATCTTTGGTCTGGAGGATCACAATTCAAGGCCAGTAAGGACAGAAAAGCCAGAGAGACTCCATCTCCAAAATACCTAGAAGAAATCAAGGCTGGAGCATGTATCAAATGGTAGAGCACCAGTGTAGCAAGCAAGCTGAGCAAGCCTGAGGTCTTGAGTTCAAATCCCAGTTCTAAAATAGAAAAGAAGAGGAGAAGAATGGAATCCAGAACCAGAACAAATGGGATAAAATGATTACAAGAGGATAGCACATAAATTAAAACATCCTTCACTTAGAACTGTCAAATGATGGAAGAGGTTGCCTGGAAAAACTGAAGAATAATGGTTTCTGTGGTTAGCAGTAGATCTGGTATGATTCAGTGGCTGATTATATTAGGATTTCCTTGATGGACTAAAATAGAACAGACGTAGTAAGTGGTTCCTCCTCCATGAGTCTGGGAAAAGCTTAGACTTCTATGTCACTGGAAAGAAATGTAAAAATTGTTATGAAGAGCAAGAACCTTTTCTACTCTAAAATGGCTGATGAAGCCATCTTAACCACCGGTATGAGATGATGAGAACTGTTTTTCAAAGTACAAAATTCAGCACAGCTGATTTTTTTTTTTTGTCAGTTGTGGGCTTGAACTCAGGGCCTGGGCACTGTTCCTGAGCCTCTTTGTGTTCAAGGCTAACATTCTACCACTTGAGCCACAGCACCACTTTCAGTTTTGAGGTGGTTAATTGGAGATAAGTGTCTCACAGGGACTTTTCTGCCTGGGCTGGCTTTAAACCTCGACTCTCAGATCTCAGCCTCCTGAGTAGCTGGGATTACAGGTGTGAGCCTCCGGCACCCGGCTTGATTTTTTTTTAATGATAAATTTTCTTTCTTTTAATTATTGTCTCTCTGTTTTCTTTCAGGCTTGTAAATTTTATAGTTCCCAGTGGTATGTAGTAAACTACAAATATGAACGATATTCTGGAGACATTCGGCACCTACCCCGGTAAGAATTTGTGATTGGTATTGTTTAGGATTTTCCCATGTAGAATGTGTACTCTGCTCCGTGATATCATTTATGAGTCTGGGTACTTGACTATCATGTCAAGGTGTGTTTTACAAAATTTATAACTGAGTCAAGACAGAGGGTGTTTTGTACAACAATGTATGGTTTATACATTTGGAGTTTGGTGCAAGTTACTAATAGTCCCTCATTTAATTGATAAATAAAAATGGGCTTGGGATAGGTTTTTTGTTTTGTTTTGTTTTGTTTTTAGTTTGTGTGTTTCTGTCCGGGTACTGAAAACTGTCTTTTAGCTTTTTGTTAAGTCTGCTGCTGTACCACTTAAACCCCAAGCTCCACTTCCAGCTTTTTGATGGCTGACTAGAGATAAGAGTTTCAAGGACTTTCCTACCTGAGCTGGCTTCAAACTGCAATCCTCAGCTCTCAGCCTCGTGGGTAGCTAGGATGACAGGCATGAGCCATTAGTGTCTGGCTTTGAATTAAGTTTTAAAGTGAATCCATCCTTCCCTCATTCCGTCGGGAGCTGCCTTTTCAGTATGCAGTACAGGTGGACGTGGGCAGGCGAGCAAGGCCCAAGTATTTCTGAGTACGTTCTCTACCACATTCCATTTTTCCACTGGTGTTAAATATTTTCACTCTGCAGTGCCTAAGGTCAAATCAGCTCCATAGAAGTGGCGTCTAAAAGTTAGCAAAGGGAAAACAAACAGTTCATTTTTCCCTTGGTTCTTGGGAACCTAAGGCCTTGAGGAAAGTGACTTGGCTCTGCTTCTCTTCAAACATCACCTCCATAGAGTAGGTCATATTTACTGCCTGGCTTCCTGCCGAAGTGAAAAGCCCCAAAGCGCTGGGACTATTTCGAAGAATCCTCTGGATCCTGGGGGAATTTCTGGTGAAGAGGAGATGTGCATTAATGATTTAATGATATATGGGCTGAATGAACTGTGAAATAGCAATCTCCTTCTTTCTTTCTCTCTCTCTCTCTCTTTCTTTCCTCCTCTCTTTCCTTCTCTCTTTCCTTATCTCTTTCTTTCTTTCTATCTTTCTTTCTCTCTCTCTCTGCCTGCCTGCCTGCCTGCCTGCCTGCCTGCCTGCCTTCCTTCCTTCCTTCCTTCCTTCCTTCCTTCCTTCCTTCCTTCCTTCCTTCCTTCCTTCCTTCCTTCCTTCCTTCCTTCCTTCCTTCCTTCCTTCCTTCCTTCCTTCCTTTCTCTTATTTCTTGATGGTAATAGAGTTTGAATTCAAGGGCCTGGATTATTATCCACCTATTTTAGGATTGCTAGGATGACAGGTGTGTACCACTACAGCCAGCTTCTTTCTTTCAAGCTGAAGTCTCGTGGACTTTTCCTCCCTGGGCTATCCTGGAACTGTTACCCTTGCAGTCTCAACCTCCCACATAACTTACGATGGCAGGCATGGGTTCTGTACCAAGCTATGGGTTGAAAAAAGTTCTTCTGGCAAACGTTTCTTCCCAGGTTGGTTTTGAACTGTGATCCTCCTTTTTTTAGCCTCTTAAGCTAAGATCACAGGCCTGAGCCATAGTAGTAACCTGGCTGAACAGTAAGTTTTAGAGCACAGGATTCCTGTGCTTAAAAGAGGTGATTTGAACTGGTAATGACCAGTCTATTGGCTCATCAATCTGAGGTGATAGAACTAATCCACAAGAGGGCTGGAAAGGTGGCTCAGTGGTAGAGCACTTGCCTTGCATGCATGAGGCCTTGGGTTTGATTCCTCAGCACCACATAAGCAGAAAAAGCTAGAAGTGACACTGTGGCTCAAGTGGTAGAGTGCTAGCCTTGAGCTGAAGAGCTGAGGGACAGTGCCCAGGCCCAGAGTTCAGGCCCCATGACGGACAAAAAAAAAGAAAAATCCAGAAGAACGCTGAAAACAACTCAAAGTTAACTGTTCACTGACATGTGCCTCAAATTTTTGGATGTGTGCAGGGTACAAAATTTGGCTCCACTGTGCTGTCCTGTGTCCCCAGTGACCTCTTCTTCAGACTCGGGTCCTTGGAAGCACTGCTGTCACTTTTTGAATACAGAACGTGAAGGAGGGATGCTGGAATGGCTTTGAGGTGTCATTAGAGATGGATCCAAATGAATAGTAGCTGCTAGTGCTGCCATCACAGAAACAGGTTCATGGCGGATGCAGCAAGGGCAAAGGTCCTGTGGTGAGACAATCGGTGTGATCACAGGAACAGAACAACAGATAAGAAGGACAGAGCTACGGTCTAGAGAAGGGCTCATCAAGATGAACCAAAGACTTACTGGACCCTAGGACAAGCTTAGCTGTTTGTCTTAGAGCAATAGAAGCTTTGGGAAATTGCAACACGGATTAGACATACGATTTACCTCTTAAAGAATTGATTGGGCTAGAACAGCAACTCCTACCTATTAGTACCATCTTTGGGAGGCAAAGATCACCGTTGGAGGCCAGTTCAAAGAAAAAATTAGCAAGATCCTATCTCCACCAAGAAACTGAATGCGGTGAGGTGTTCCTGTGTTCTCAGTCTCACAGGATGCTACGGGCAGGCAGATGACTGGATGAAGTCCTTTAACATTCTACCTGAACAATAACTGGAAAGCAAACCTAGAAAGGGAGAGCCTGAGTTCAAACCCTAGTACCCTCCTCTGCCAAAAGTAAAGGAATGTTTTGTCTACTTGATGAAGATTGGCTTGCAGGGTGACCCCAGAAGAGAGCAGAGAAAGAGGAGGGGTCATGAGTATTGAAGTTTCCTCTCTGACAAATTAGGCAAACCAATGCTTCTCCAAAATACTCAGTCTTGTTTTAAAATTTCTGAACCGTTTTTAACTGCACGACTTACCCCTGATAAGGTCATATGATTCCCTTAACCTTTGTGACATCCAGGGGGTTGGTCCATACTTTTTGTAGGTGCTTTTGAAAAGCACAGCTCTTTTTGTTTGTTTGGTTGGTTGGTTTTTTGGTTTGGTTTTTTTTTTTTAGGCTGATGGCTTCCTCTTTCTGAGAAGGGTTTAGGGAAGTGGCTGTCACTTGGGATCTTTGTCCAGCAAGGGCTCTTAGTAGACTGAGGATAGAATGAGAAGAAGGGCAGAGAGAAGGAGAATGGCATTAGTTCTGTTTGAAGTAAACAGTTCCCACTGTCTTAGATCTGTGGAGTTCTTACATTCCAATAGTGTTGATCTTTTTTGTGACACCAAATAAAAAGCACATTTAAAAACTTTCCTTTGCAATATTATTCTTCTATTAGGATGATAGAAAAAGTACACCCACTTGGAACAGACCTTGAACATCACAATTGAGGTTCTCAGAGTGCGCATAGGCTCATTTCAAGGGAAGGAGAGAGAAAGTAACTGAAATATCCTTGCAAATCTCCCATATTGAAAAGAAGTAGAAGTTGATATCATAAAGGGGAAGATTAAGATTGCCCCTGAGTGAAAGACTTTAATGAACTACATGCATTCAAAATGAAAAGAAGAAGTTCTAGAACGGAACTGGCTAGCTTATCCCCTAGAATAAAGAAGACTAATGTTGGAGTGGAATTGTGTTTCTTTTTGCAAAGCTAAGCACTCCCCCTAAAGACCATACTTATCTAGGTCAGTAGTGGAAACAGGCTAATTTACTTGGGCCTTCTGAGACTGTTAGAAGTAAATCATTTTCATGCCTTCTGGATTAGAAGAATTCTCATACGGCTGTGAACAATTTAAATTGATCATTTCTTTTTATAGGGTGCTGAGCTTGCAAATTTTTTCTTTTAAAATTGCAATTATGAAAAAGCGTAAAAGAGGTTAAATGCATTCTTTAAATTGAAGAATGTATTTTTTTGACTCATAAGAACCCTGCTTTCTATGAAAAGTATGTGTTCATGGAAGATAAGGGAGGGGCACTTTATTCCCACTAGAAAATGAAGTATAAGCTGACAAACCTTAGGAATAAAACTGAACTTGGAGGGCCTAGGAGATCAGCATACCCCAGACATTCATAATGTGACTGATCTCATCAGTCCACTGATTAAAATTCAGAGATATGTAATGTAGTCATTCTTTTTACTATAGTTGATTTGATAGAAGGTATAAAGAAGAAAAGCTTCAAAGATTGTGCATATTTTGGCTGAAGAGAAAACAAAATATGGCTAAGTTTATATGAACTAAAGGTTTATCCCTCCCTCCCCTTCTCTTTTTATACACATTATATATATGGATATATGAATATACATATATCTATATGTATATATACATACATATATCCATATATATATATATGGATGTTATAGATGTTATAAATGTGTGTGTATGTATATATGGCTAAATTAAGATCATATCTTTTTTCTTTAAGTGTCTGTAGTGAGTCAAAATGTGCCAGAATATGCCATGCTATACACACATCTCTCATTTAATACCAATAATTCCATAGAACTCTGGAACTATTGTCTCATTTTACTCAGAAAATGTGTACCTTTAAGAAGTACATTGCCCTCAGCCTCACAGCTAATAACAGATTTTGAACACTCAAGTTTGCCCCCCCACTTCTGTGGGTGGTGAGGGAATTGGAGTATAAATATGAGAAAAGAGACATGCTGTGAGTTAAATTCACATTACCTTCCAACTAGAAAAGTAAGATCCCCAGCTCTGTTTTGATCTTGGGATTTCCAGGGGTACTTAGAGAACACTGAAAGCCAATGGGAAGAATTTTCAAATCAGTAGCCATTCCTTCTCATTGTTTTGGGGTTTTATTTTTTTTTTTTGCCTGATTGGGACTGGAACTCCCTACCTGACAGCCTTGCTCAGTGGCTAGCACTGGACTACCTGAGCCATGCCTCCAGACCCTTTATTGGCCTTAAAAGAGAGAGTGGCCATTGTAGAATAACCTCCAGCTTTTGAAAGTTCTTTAAGGGCATGAAAGTTGAGTCCTAGAAACAGGACTGAAAGAGTCCTCACCCTGGAGTCTCACCAAAGACCACATAGGAGCCTGTGTCTATGGGGTCACTTCCAAACCTCTTTCTCCCTCTCTCTCCCTCTCTCTCCCCCCCTCTCTCTCTCTCTCTCTCTCTCTCTCTCTCTCTCTCTCTCTCTCTCTCTGGCTCACTCGCTCTTTCTGTTTCTCTTTCCTCTCTTTCTCTGCTCTCTCTCTTCTCCCTCTCACCCTCTTCTTCCTCCCTCCTTCTCCTCTTTCCCTCCATCATTCCCTCCCCTTCCCTTTACCCTCCTTCTCCTCCTCTCTATCCCCCTCCCCCTCTTCCTTCCCCTCCTCCTCCCTCTCCCTCTCTCTCCTTCCATCTTTCATTCTAATCTCAGAGGCTTTCAGCTGCTGGATGCTTCAAGCTTTTTCCTCAGGACCTTTTTGAACCCTGACAGTTCTCACTACCAGAATGAAGTTTTCTCATATTATCACCCACTGCTTCTCTCCCTGAAGAAAGACCCTCCTCAGCCATCCAGTCTAAAGTCAGCCTCTGCCATCTTCGCCCAGATCACTTTCTTCTCCTTGATTATTTATTTGGTTTTGTTTCTGTTTGTTTATAAGTGGCAGGGGACATTATCATCTTTGGAAGCAAGAAGAGATTGTGGGAGGCTCAGACATAGATAATTAACACAGGTACCACCTCACTCCATCTTCACTTCTGTAGAGAGAGTGCTTGCTTGCTTGCCATCACTCACTTTACATAGTCCAAGAATGTAATGCGTGCTTATTAACTGTAGTCATCTTGCAGTAAAACAAATCTCTTGAAACTGATTTTCTTAGCAACTATTTTCAATCAGAGAAGTTATCATGGGCAATTATGCTCAATTTTTCGTAGATCTTCCTCCTGCCTTGGCCCATAGCTTCTTTTCTGATATGTGGTTGGTATTATTGGAGCTCTTTTATGTACCAGGTGCTACTTGGAAACTGGATCACTGAGTGGCAAAAGAACAGTCTTGATCCCAGTACTGGTGCTTCACACCTCTTAGGCTAGCTACTCACGAGGCTGAGATCTAGAGTCCAGTTTGAAGCCAGTTTGTCAGAAATTCTTGTCTTGAGATTCTTGTCTTCAATTAACCAGCAAAAACAACTCACAAAAAAACAGAAGTGGAGCTGTGACCCTAGCCTTGAGCCCAAAAAGCCAAGCACTAACTGAAGGAAGGAAGGAAGGAAGGGAGGGAGGGAGGGAGGGAGGGAGGGAGGGAGGGAGGGAAGGAGGGAGGGAGAGGTGGAGGGAAGGGAAGGGGGAAGGAAAAGGGAAGGAACTAAAAGGGAAGGGTGAGAGGGAAAGAGAGGGAGGAGAGAGAGTCAGAAACAAAGGCAGAGAGAAGGGGAAGAAAGAAAAAGAAAAAAGAAAGAAAGAAAGGGAGAAAAGGAAAGGAAAGGAAAGGAAAGAGGGAGGAAAAGAGTGACAGAAACAGAGAGACAGAGAAAGGAAGAAAAGGAAGGAAGGAAGGAAAAGGGAGGGAGGGAGAGCTTCCAAGAAAAATCACCTCTCTCAATTCACACTGCGATTCATCAGACAAACAGAATTAGGAAAACCAACAGTAAAATGAAAGGACATGTCCATACATTCTTGTCTATACCTACCCAGCTTCACACATGCTCGTCTGCAGATATTCTTAACTCATAATAAGGTCAGCAGGAATATCATCAGGGACGTCCAGAGTTGGTTGAGTTTTCATATTGGCCTCATTTATATCTTCTCTCTTACACCTTCTTAGTTATTTTTGAATCATAATGCTTAAAGAGAATTTAAAGAAAACGTTAAAGAAAAAATTTATTTCATGAAAGATTTTGGAGATATGATGTTGTTATACAGCCAATAGATAGATAGATATACATAGATATACACAATGTTTAGGAAACTCCTAAGAATCTCTTAACATTTGTATAAATTTATGATTATTCTTTGTATGAAAAAAATGAGTTCAGAAGATTTCATTTTTGGTTACTCTTTATATAATTCATTTAATATTTTAAAATGTTATGCAAATTTTCTCACAGAAAAAAAGGCTTGAGTGCACTGACTACTTCCTCTATTCTGATCTCTGGGGGAGGGAGGAATATATTTTCCCCTGATGCTGGGCCTTGAACTCTGGGACCTGGGCATTGTCTACAGACTCCTTTGGCTCAAGGCCAGTACTCTATCACTTGAACCTACAGCACCACTTCCAACTTTTCCATGATTAGTTGGAGAAGAGTCTCACAGACTTTCCAGCCTGGGCTACCTTCAAACTACAATCCTCAGCTCTCAGCCTCCTGAGTAGCTAGGATTACAGGTGTGAGCCACTGGCACCCATCTGGAAAATATTTTTATGCTACTGTTTTTATTATCACATTACCTGCCTGTCTATTCATCTATCAGCAGCACCATTTTCTTTTTTTTCCTTCTTGTAGAATAAGTTTAAAATGTCAAACACAGTCTCTTAAACACTTTTAAATGCATCCCCATTAAATAAAGATTTATGTGTTTACAGTCTGGTGTAGGGTGTTTAAAGTGAATTTTCACAATTTTACAAATCGTATGTGAACTACTTAATGACACTGGTAGATGTGTTTGCCTGAATAGCTTCCATCTCCATTGAAAACTTTATGAACACAAAATATACTGCACTTCCTCCTGCTCGGTCCTTACCTCTATGTCCTCCCCCAAAGATAGCCTTTGCATGGGTTTAGAGATAATTAGAATCATACCCTGAATATTCTTGTGCTGCTGCTGGTGTTTTATCTTCAGAGATATCCATGTTGTATGTGGTATGCTCCTTTCTGTTATGAGTAACTCTTCTTTGTGTGGAAATCTACTATAGCTTGTTTGGTCATTCTCTGTTGATGGACAATCCCTTCACCTTTGAATGGGGTTGTTCATTAATCACTTTAAATGCATAATCTTTGGTGAAATTTAGCTGTATTTTATAGGCTATCTCAGTCATCATTTCTACTTTTCAGATGAGAGGTCTGGGGAAAAAAATAATTTTGAGAATTTAGCCAGACCCACTGAAATTCATACAAACCGTCTTTTTCTCTTTTGTGCCTTAATAGTTAAGAAAGCTGTTCCCTGTCTCCTGTTTAAAAGTATGCTGTGGAAATCAGTGTTAATGGGGAAGTTGGGCTGTGGAATTGGCAGGATTGTAATCCACAGATACCAATATCAAACAAAAAAAAAAAAATGCCAGGTGCCAATGGCTCACACCTAAATTCCTCAGAAGGCTGAGACGGGAGAATGTGAGGATTATGGTTTGAAACCAACCCAGACAGAAAAGAAGTCTATGAAACTCTTATCTCTAATTACCAAAAATGGAGCTGTGGTTCAAATGGTAAAGCACTAGTCTTGAGGAAAACAACAACAAAAAACCTCAGAGACAGCTCCCAGGCCCTTAGTTCAAGTCCTAGGACCCACATGAGAGAGAGAGAGAGGGAGAGAGAGAGAGAGAGAGAGAAGGGAGGGAAGGAGGGAGGGAGGGAGGGACGGACGGAAGGAAGACCCAAGGGAAGAAACTAAGAAAATGGAAATGTAGAATCTAGAATCTGATGAAAAGCTATGAGAAGTACCTACAATTCTTTCATTAGGAGGAGAAAGTAGTATGCCATGCTGGCAAAAAGGGAAGAATAAGTAGTTCAGAAATGAAAATGTACTCAGATCAAAAGGCGTCTGGTAAACAGTGACTGGTAGAGAGCCAAACGTGGATGCTGACATCCAAGCTTGACTTTGCTTTTGTTTCTGAGTCTTCTCTATGTTTTCCCTTTCCTTTCATGGGTACTTTTTTCCCTCAGTCTCTACATTGCCATATTTCTAGTTTTAAAAATTCCAGACTACTCCAGTCTCATCCTCTGCAGATGAAGGAATTTCTCTAAAAGTGGCCATTTGAAACCACCCCCATTGAATCACAGGGAACTTATTTCTTCTCCATCGATGGAAAAAGAGGGACAGGTTATGTTCAAATGCTTTTACTTTGTCAAACAAATAAAATGGCAAAGGGAGATGATGTTTGTTCAAATGTCAGATGATATTAAGAAGAAACAAGAATGTTTTGGTGGAGTGAGAATAATTTACCAGTCATCTTAAGATAAAACTATAGTCTCCATTTGTTCAACTCTCATGACCTTGACCAAAAGAACAGGGCAAGTTAACATCAGTGACAACTGAAGCAGATAAACTCAAGCATTTCTTATAGTTTAAATACAGAATGTTTCCTGTGGATTTATGTGTTGAACTCTTGGTCCTCAGCTAGTGGCACTATTTTGGGAGATTACAGAAATTTCAGGAAGTGGGCCATGTTGTAGGAATTAAGCCATTTGGGGACATGCCAGCCTAGATCATACCTGGTCCCTAATCTCTTTCTCTACATCTACTTCCTGTCCACCATGAGGTGAATAGCTCTTTGGCACATGTTCCTGATGACATGATGTTCTGCTCAGATACATGGGACCAAGCAACATGGATCCACTGAGCCCAAATAAATCCTTCTTTAATTAAAATTATTATGTCAAGTTTTAAAGTGATAGTAATGCAAAAGTAAACAAATATAATCTCTAAGGCTGTACAGGGAAGAAAAGTAGCTACAACTACAGAATCCTTTGGAAGAGAAAATGGCTGCGATCTTACCTAACATGCTTATTAAAGATAGCTCAAACTCATCTTTCTGAGTATAGCCAGTAGTTCAGAAAGAAGGCTTTTAATCTCATTCACTGTGTGTTTATATGTATCCATTTCAAACCTCATTTTTATTTCTGTAAAGTGACAAGATTAGACAATAGTGTAGATCCTCAGTATTTCATACAAGTGTTTGATTGTACATACCCATAATTAAGTAAAATAAGTATGCCCCTTAATACACATTTAAGCTTTGAACTTCTTTGGACTTCCAAATAAGTAACAGATGATAATGTATGTTAATGTTTTAGAAATGTAAGCTACTACAAATCTATACATGTAAGTAATATGCATTTATCACAATGTATTTATTGAGCCCTACTGTATGCCAGACTTGCAGAAGAAATGGCATTGAAATACATATTTCCAACTCTTCTCTTTTAGGCCTCTGCTGTTAAATGACTGTTACCATTTACAAATACTGTCTGTCTGTTCTTTCTTTAGAAAGACCACAGACAAGACAAGAAAGAAAAAAGACAATGGTATTAGAGAGGATTCATGACTTCACATATTATCCTTGACACTCAATAATCTGAATGCACTTAATTCCTTTGAACTGTACAATTCTAGCTGCTATTGGTGTCTTACCATAATTTTGGGGAAAACCAAATGGAAATGGAAAATCAGGTTCTGATCTCAGACTTTGCCTAGTTTAACAGCGAGGACCGTGGTTTCTATGTGTATGTGCTCTAACTTTCTCTGTGGTAAACTGGGAATTGTTGCATCTCTCAAGGGGAGGGTTAAAAAAAAAACAACAGGTAAAACGCACTTAGTACTTGTGCAAATACACACTGGGAAGAATTGATGTATACACAAGTCTGTGGTCACTTCTCTTCCTCACCATGCTTACAGTCACCTAACTCAAAAAGATACACATCAGTTGACATAAATGTTAACTCTATGATTTAAAATGCTTTTTTTATGTATGGGGGGCAAGATGTAAGTTTGGGGAGAAGTTAATACTTTCAAAGAAAATAATAGAACCTTCACAGTTTTGCTGTTATTATTGCTTTTGGGGGGAGGGAGATGCTTGAACTCAAGGTCTGGACACGGTCTGTTAGCTTTGTCCCTCAAGGCTGGCACTCTACCTTTTGAGCCACAGCTCCACTTTGAACTTTTGGTAGTTAATTGGGTCTAAGAGTCTTATGAACTTACCTGCCCAGACAGGATTTGAACTGAGGTCCTCAGATTTCAGCTTCCTGAACAGGTAAAAGCCACTGACATCTAGTTTACGACAGATTTTAAGATGATGAGTCTTACACAACTTGTAAGAGCATCAGCATAATAGTTGTTACCCTTGGAACAATTGAAATGCAACAGTGATTCCAATGACAAACCAGAATCTTTATTATCTTTTTCTTCTTTTTAAATATCAGAGCAGAATACAAAGCGGAGAAACTTCCCTCCCATTCCTTTGAGGTTGACCATGAAGATGCTGATAAGGATGAAGTAAGTGGCTTGCCGCATATACAATGTTTAACCCTGAGGATCCTTAGTTCCAGCCTGGAGCTGGAGTTTACCCATTCTGCCCAGTGATTCCTCAGCAGCAGTGATTCCTCCTCTGTTTCGTGGGGGCTTTTAAGCAAAGTGAATCCTATTTGTTGTGACATTGAACATGACTATTGCAGATGAGTCAAAGGGAAGGAAAGGATTTTAAGTGCAGTGTCTAGAATCTGGGATGTGTGGAGTTGACTGCCATACTAATGATGTCTTTTGTGCAGGATACCACTTCCCACTCATCGTCTAAGGGCGGTGGCGGAGCTGGGGGGACGGGCGTGTTCAAGTCTGGCTGGCTCTACAAGGGGAATTTTAACAGCACGGTGAACAATACCGTCACTGTCCGGGTAAGGACACCTCAAGACTAATCATCCCTCTTGTCTCTTCCTTCCTGTCGCAACACAAAGGACAGTCACTTGCAATGAGTTTATGATCCCTGTCGTATTTTATTTATGAAGAACTATGAATGTTCTTTCTCCACAACAATGCCTTGCTAAAGGAATTTGCAGAATACTAATTTCCATGAGTAACCGGCATACTGCAAGTTGACATCTCCCTTCTATCTTCTTTTCCTTTCTTTTAGTCATTCAAGAAGCGCTATTTCCAGCTGACTCAGTTACCAGATAACTCCTACATTATGAACTTTTACAAGGATGAAAAAATATCCAAAGAACCAAAAGGCTGCATTTTTTTGGATTCCTGCACAGGTGTGGTGCAGGTGAGTAGAAATTCCTTTTCCCCCACTCTTTCCTCTTTTTCCATTTCAAAGTACATTCAGCAAATATTTATGAGCAATCTTCCTAAGTCAAGGAGTACTATACATTGTGGGGGCTCAGCGAAGAACGTGCACCCCTGATATATTTACTGAAGAAGGAAAATGACCACGGTGTGTTTACTGTGTACAAGCCCACTGAGCTACAAAAATTCAGAAAGGTTATGCAATTCACATCATTCAAGGTGTGAACTCTATAAATGTTGTCTTTATCAGGAGGTAATGAGACGGTAGTAACTTAACAGTGTGCATACATTACATATCACTTTCTTCAAAGAGGAGGTCTTTTGCAAAGTTTTACACTGATTTCCAAAAGTTTTGTATCACAAGTGGACATAGTAATAGGTAATGCTATTCTGGAAGTTCTTCCTATTTAAACAGTTGTCCTAACTGCTGTGGCAAAGGGAAACAGAATGATTCCATAGCCCTCCCCCTTTTCACAGACATTAGATGTATGTGCTTCCGTTCAAAATATTTATTTCTTTGATTCTGCTGGAGTTTCCCTCATTCTTTCTTTCTCTTTTTTTTCTTTTTTTGGTCAGTTGTGGGGCTAGCACTCTGGGCCTGGGCAATGTCCCTGAGCTTTTCAGCTCAAGGCGAGTGCTCTACCATTTGAGCCACAGGACCACTTCCAGTTTTCTGGTTGTTAATTGAAGATAAGAGTCTCATGGACTTTCCTGACTGGGCTGGCTTTGAACTGTGATCCTCAGATCTCAGCCTCCTGAGCTGCTAGGATCACAGGCGTGAGCCACCAGTGCCCTGCTATCCCTCATTATTTCTTATTGTGTAAATACTGAAGCAAATAGCAATCTCTCATCAGATTTCACCAGACTCTGGCTCCTTGAGGATAAGGATTTTGTTTCCAGCCCCAAGAACTGTCTGTATTTTCTATGATCAGCGAGCCCCATACTACATAGTTTGTTATGTCACAGCTGAGTTTATATCTTGAACTTATTATTGTGGGCCCCTTAGATATGTGGATGCAAAACTGATTTCTCTCCATTCTCTTAGTTCTGTCCTATTTCTGGACAGTTCATCTGTTAAAATCTGGAATGCCTTCCAGAAAGTAATAAGGCTGAACTTTAAAAGGGAAGAATTAATTATGTGTTGCTGAGTACTCTGCTAGAAGCAAAAGCTAATTGCTTTTTAATGCAGACTCTAGCTCTCTATATGGAAAGGGCAATAAGGATCTTAGTGGAGAGTTAAGATAGTTGTCTATTGTTGATCACAAAGGAGAAATATGATGTAAGTCTTTGGCAGTAGTTCTGAGATCAATAACTGCATTGTGTAGACAGTAAGTTGAAAAATTGAAAGTATTTTCTTTCCTAACTATACTTAAAAAGTTTGCTCTGGTGAGCAAGTTGACTTTTTTATGTTTTTTTACTTATTTTTTTATTGTGAAAATACCATACAGAGGGATTACAATTACATGGGCAAGGTAATGAGTGCATTTCTTATTAAGCATTGTTGCCTCCTCCTTTGTTTCCCCTTCCCATCCCTTCCCATCTCACCCCCACCCCCCCCCACCCCCCGCACCAAAGTTGTAAAGTTCATTTTTGATATAACATCTTGTACATCTCATTGGTGTAATGGGTCCACCTGTATCCCTAGTTAAACAATTTGTTTTTTCCCTTCCACTCCACAAATTATACCAGCATCAAATACAGTGAAAGCAGGGGTTATACCGTGGGGGAGGGACACACAAAGCAACAAAGAAATATCTTATAAATATGTTAGATACAATAGCAAGAAAGAAAAAACATTTGAGTCCTTAACTTGGGGTTCATTTAACATCAACTTATCTGACAGTTTCTGCTTGTCTCAGACATATACTAGTTCTTGCCAATAAGGGAAACCATGGGACCTATGTTTCTTTAGGCCTGGCTTACTTCACTTAATATAATTTTTTCCAAGTCTTTCCATTTCCTAACGAATGAGGCAATGTCATTCTTTCTGATGGAGGCATAGAATTCCATTGTGTATATATACCACATTTTCTTGATCCATTCATCTACTGAGGGGCATCTGGGTTGGTTCCATATCTTAGCTATGGTAAATAATGCTGCAATAAATATAGTTGTGCTGGTAGCTTTAGTATGGTCTTGTTTGTAAACATTTGGGTAAATGCCCAAAAGTGGGATTGCTGGGTCATAGGGGAGCTCTATGTGAAGTCTTTTGAGGAACCCCCATACTGCTTTCCAAAGTGGTTGAACAAGTTTACACTCCCACCAACAATGAAGTAAGGTTCCCTTCTGTCCACATCCCCTCCAGCATCTGTTGTTGTTAGAGTTCTTGATTTTTGCCATTCTAACTGGGGTGAGGTGGTATCTCAATGTTGTTTTGATTTGCATTTCTTTTATGGCTAGGCAGGTTGAGCATTTCTTCATGTGTCTATTGACCATCCTTCTTTCCTCTTCAGAGAAGTTTCTCTTCAAGTCTGTAGCCCACTTATTTATTGGGCAGTTGTTTCTTTGAAGATTTGTTGTTGGGGGATTTAATTTTTTGAGTTCCAGGTATATTTTAGATATGAGACCCTTGTCTGTTGTAGGACTGGTCAAAGAGGACCATCCCCGATAGAGGAGTACTGGTCTTTGGTCAAGAGTATATGAGTAGCTGCGCTCCTCTGCTAGAACCTCCAAACAAGCTCTCAGGTTGACTGTTTTTTAAATAAAAGTGACATTATATTCTTTTGTTATATAGTAAGTTTCAGAAGTGCAGTTTATTGTACGTAATGTCTCTCCACCTCAAAGGGTCATAGAACACAGTGTTGGACCCACAACTTAGGGCTTTCGTCTCCCTTTCCACTCCAGGTATCTCTTCTCCCTCATATCTTTCCTAGACTGTGTTGCAGTCCCTGTGTTAGGAAGCCTCTTGTTGGAGGAAACACAAGCCGGTCAATGTGCAAGTCATAGTTTGACCACTAACTACCCGAAGACACTGATCTCGGATGTCTCATCCATAAAGCCAAAGTAAATGTGAGAATATTGCCAAAATATCTGGGGGACAGAAAGTCTTCCACCTTTCTTTCTTAATGGTTGCATCACTCACAAAGTTTACAACTTTGGAGGAAACACATTCCAATGTGGGAAAGCCTCTTAGTAAATATTGATTTACCTTCCTGAAATTTCTACCTGAGTATGCTGGTTAGTCAATTTCCTTATCTGTTCATTAATTAAGTCATCCATTCAACAGGTTTATTTAGGACCTGTGATATGCTAGAAATACTGCTTTTGCACAAGGCATTCAATTCCCCGCCAACTCACAATCGGAGAGGGTCATAATGGCTACATGCTCACTTTTGCTCAGTCTCACAAGAGCAATAATAGTGATACGAATGGCAGAATCCATGGGATGTTCTAGGAGCATAAGACAATGACCTCTTCTAGGTCTGGCTGCCAGTTTACACAACAAAGCTGGGTCTATAGGATTTGCCAAGATGAATTTTACATATTTGCCTTTAACGTGTTCCTCTGTATGGCTCTACATGTATGTTCATGTTTACCAATAACATATGGACATCATTGGGAACCTCCGATGACTTTGGGGAGACAGAGATTGATGTGTCATCACTTTGTGTGTGGGCTCCAGTTTTTACATTACAGCTCTTTTTGGCTTACAAATGTTTACAGCTGGGAAGGTTTCAAGCGAGATAGTTGAAGGCTTAACCATGGCACTAGTACACTCTTAGGCACACAGTGTGCGTAGAGATGAATCACAGGCACACAAAAGCACAGAACAAAAGAATAACTAGAATGAGTCAGATCTCTTTAGTACAGAATCATTGCCAGTTTCCCTTGAATTAACCCCCTCTCCCCCCCAAAAAAGGAGGAACAAAGCTTTCTTCCTCAAAAAGTGTTACCTAGCACTGGACATTCTTAGGGAGCTCAAGTTCATAGCAGTCTTTAGTGAATATACCATTTTAGTTTGCCTCATTCAGACTCAGTCTATAATACTATATTTTCCCAAGAACAATTCTTTTAATTCTTAGCTATACATTACAAGGGAGACCTTGAAGCAGAGAGAAACCCCAACTTCACTTTCTCAAAGACTTTCAATGATTTTCTGGTTAGCTTCAATCATCAATTAATAAACAAAGCAAAAACATTAATTTCAGCTTTCTACTTTTTTTTAATATCATCAAAATGCCTTATGCTGGCTCCGTCTGGAAGAGACTACTCTTAGTTTTGCTGCTTCCATTTTTGCCCTGAGACTAAGGAATATTTACAGCTCTGTTAGCTCATCTCATTCCTTCAGAGTTTTTATTTATTCATTCTTCAGTCTCCCATTTATCCATTTCTTTCTCACCCATCCATGCTTACATATCAAATCCTGGTCCTGTAGAAGAGAATGAATGGCCAAAAATCCATGAATGGTCCCTTCCTCAACAGTGATAATGGGTGATATTACTAGGTTCTGAATCTGCTACCCTGGAGTCCAAGTAAATGACCTCATGGGTCTAACCAAAAGCTAAACATGGAGGTCAGGAAGGAACTGGGCCCAGGTTGAGATGCAGGATCACCTTGCATTGTTCATTCCTAAAGATAGTCACCCTAAGAGAGGAGCAGTGAGATCTTGAAAGAAAACACATCTAGAAACCATAGCTATAGTGTTCTGGCTCCTTAACACTTAGAATGATACCTGTAGTGTTCTTCATCTCATAAGTTATCTGATGGCAGTTGGTACAATTTATGTTACTATTCTCCATGTTTATTAAAATAAAACTCAGAGATAACATGATTGTATAAAGTCACAAAGCTAATAAATAGCAACATTAGATTTGAGATAGAGAAATGTCTGAGAGCACAGAAAGATGCCTGCAGAGATGTGGCCTTTATCACAAAGTGAGCATGCCCAGATAAATGTACATTTATCCTACATAAGCTGTATGGGCATAAACACCACTGTGTGTATGGCTTTAAGCAATGAGTATTAGATATTGCATTCGTGTGAGCAAATACAGTTAAGAAAGCTAGTACATGCTCAGAATTGTGGAAAAGCCAAATTAGAAAATAGTTTGACTCCTGTCTTAAAAGAGTTCCCAGCCCCCTATGGGAAGGTTACCCAGGCAAAAAAGGAAAAAAATGGTGTGTGCAAATAAGACATGAATGGCATATCTCAAAGAGTAAGTCCTGATAAACAATGCCAGAATAAAATTATGTTTACTGCTAGATGATGCCATATTTATTATAGTATATTTATATTGCATTAATTATATTATTGTATTACACACATATCATTCAGATAGGTTATATTTAAGGTGATTTGCTTGCTGGCCCTCTATTGAGTTAAAATGTAAACTTAACCATGGGAAGAACTTTGCTTGGATTTCTTTCAGTGCTGAGTGACTGGCATAAAGGAGTTATCTGATCTATTTTGTTGCATGAGAGAGCACATAGGTCCTGAGATAGTGGGACAAGTGGCATGGATGACATCAATACCAATAACCTGAATTCGATATGGTATATTTCCTTTTATAGGTCTTCTTTTATTCCTGCAAAAAAATGTAAATGATGCTAGCAGCATCATAGGCCTAATGGAATATTTTGTTTGGGTAACTTCCCTCTTCGGTGTTCAGTCTCCTGGCTTAGTGGTTTTCTTAGAGTGTGTATAATTTGAGATGTTTCCAGATGAGCAGAACATTGTGGAAGCAGACCTGTTTACCATAATGCATTAAATGCTTTATAAGACAATAAAACATTTTCAATTTTCTGTTATTGATGAAACCACACAGATGACCTTGGAAATCACAGAGATGACCTTGGTGAGCTTCACTGAGCAGAGTGGTTGTGAGGTCGTCAAAGAACTCACTTTTAATGGAACAGAAGAAATGTGGGAATCAGGTTATGATTACTTCTTGCTTACCATTCCTGTGACAACACCTGCACTTGAAGATTATTAGAACGTCATCTTGGTTTTCTATTTTTGTCTTTCCTTTTTTGTTGTCTGTATGCTATTATCTTTGAGATTACAAAGATTGAGATAGAAAAGCCCTCACGCATCCTAATCATTACCAGCATAAGCTTCTCAACGCTGCAAGTAGTTCAATTTCTCTCAAAGAAATGGAAAATACTTCAGCTTGGAGAAATTGCAAGTCAGATATCTATTTCATCTCTAAATGCCCTCTTTTGAGAAACAAAAACTTGTTATACTTTGCTCAGGTTTTTAGGAGTATTTTAATAATGCTATCAAAGTTGGGGACAATGTTTAAATCATTTGAGGTACACAATGCAATTTAGAAAATCAATTTTTATTTACATACTGGAGTGTTTCATTTCTACTTGGCATCTGCCTTTGAAGGCACGTTGCCTCGGCCCATTTTTAACTTTGGCCTATTGGAAACAAATTGTGGATCTTTCCATCTGCTGCTCCATGTATTTACAACCTCAAATTAGTCAAATATAGTCTTTCATGTTTATTTCCAAGACAACACTAATGATTCGCTTACATTCAGATGTTTGGCCATACCCTCATCGTTGGTCCATTTCTGGTTGTTTTCTTGACTATCTTCTTCCATTCCTATTGTTTTGTGAAGGAAATAGCACCTTAATAGAAATCCCTTAGACTTAGCCTATCAGTAAATGTCACAGGCAATTTTATAGACTACCCTCATCAGAATCTTCCTGGAGGGAGGTGGGCACCTAAGATTTACCTTCTAAAACTAACTGCCTAGATGTTCTCTTTGCACAATGAGTATCAGGCTACTGCCTTTTAGGTTTCTCCTCACCCCTATTCCCACTGAAGCAGAAATGATCTGTTCAAAGTACAACTCTTGACTTTCCCCTTAGCTTTGTCCAAATCATTCTTTCCTATGCTCACAGAGGCCAGTGTTCTCATCTAAACATGCATATACAATTTACACTTATTTTCCAATTTGTATTTGTAGGATTTATTGGTTAATGTCTGTCTCCCTTATTCTGCAAGGGGAGAAATTAAATGTATTTCTGCCTACTACAAATCACCAATTTGACAGGCCCCTCTTTTATGGGTGACAGACCCTCTTCTATGGGAGTACTATCACTGCAGTAAGCATTGGGGATAAACATCATCTGCCCATATGATACTTGTGATCTTCATTCCGTGAATGACTCATTACAGAGCAAAGAAATGTCTTATACTAGAGAATTCTTGGAAGACTCTACAGAGTGATGTTTGAACTGTGAAGTTCCACCATGATAGCCATAATCAACTTTTCCACTGACTAATTGTTCATTCTGCCTCAATTTCTTTTTCTTCTTTTTTTCCCTCTTTGCTATGTATACAATTACAGTTGGTCCATATCCTCCTCTCCTTCCAGTGTGTTCTTCTCAGTCGTTAAACTGTCTACTCCTTTTTACAGATTTCAACTTAGATATTCACCTATGCGAGAGGCCTGCTATGAACACAAACCTAAAGTATCTGCTTATGCCATTTGTCCATGTTGATCCAACACAGGGCCAAGGATTTCTGTTTTTCATTTATCTGCTTGACCATGCTTTCAAACTTGTATTTACCCACTATTTCCCTGCTAGAATAAGAACATATTCTGTTACACTCATAAAATATGACTATTTTCAACCTTGTTGTTAAGCCTCCTGTATATTAGCTATCTTAGGAGATCCAATAGTGAACAAAACTGGCCCAAGCCTCATGGACAGAGATTTGAAGGAGAGGTGTATTTGTCAAAGCAAGCAAAGAAAAATGAACGGCCTATAATTTCATATTAGATGCCATGTTCTGAGGACAAGAACCTTTGTCCTCATGTCCTAGGCTGGGGATTAACATAGATTTTTTTCAGGTGAGGTTTGAAGTGTGAATACGAGTGAATAACCACATGAGGGATAAACCCTGTGATCTCTATGTTTGGGCGAATATGCGTAGAATGAAGGGCACCCATTTTAGGACAGGCAGCAAGAAAGATGACAAGGAACTAGAGCAAGACCTCTTGGGTTGGTTGACAAATGCAAGGAAGAGAAGTAACACGAGAAGAGTCTGAAGGTTGATGGAGAATCCAGAGCTACAGCTGGTATTGGGATATTATTGCACCTTGGTGCCCTGTGAGCCACAGGACAAAATAAGAAAAGAGCCTCAGGTAGAGCCAGGATTATTGTTAGAAGTGATCAAGTGAAGGAAGAGCCACCAGTGGAAACTGAAAAGTAGTGGAATCAATTCATGGGGGGAAAAAACACACCAGAATAGAGTGTGATATGCAGACTAGGGAAATAAGTTTCAAGGAGGAGGAGATGCCTCCCCATATTAATTCTGCTGAAAGGCCAAGGAAGACACAGAGAGGAAATATCGCTTGAATACTAAAGCAGCAAAGACCTTGGTAGGGACCGGAACAGGTGCTTCCTCTGGAGCAAAAGGCCTTAGAAGCCCGACTGCAGAGAACCACAGGCTGAACACTAGGCGAGAAGACCAAGGCACAACTTGAAGAAGGTTGGAATACACTCACATTTGTGCCTGGAGAAGGACTTTGTAAGCCAACGTACCCATGCCATCAACAAAATGCCAGCACACAGTATTTCTTAGGACAGTGTTGAAAGAAACGAAGCAAAATGAGTCCCACTTCCGTAAAATGTTGTCCTATTCTGGAAAGGCTCCTTTATCCTTTATGTTGCCTGCTTGTTTGAAATACATCAGTCCCAATCCCACCTAAAATGTCTCTCGTGCTCTAAGGTTTCCTGTTTTGTCTCCCTTTCTTTTCTTTTTTCTATACCACAGAACAACAGACTAAGGAAGTACGCCTTTGAACTGAAGATGCACGACCTGACTTACTTTGTGCTGGCAGCTGAGACGGAGTCGGATATGGACGAGTGGATCCACACCCTGAACCGCATCCTGCAGATCAGTCCTGAGGGCCCAATGCAGGGGAGAAGGAGCACAGAGCTCGCCGACCTGGGGCTGGGTGAGAGTTCCAGGAGCCATCTGGGCTTGGCCGTGTGTGGCCTGCACTTTGGGGTCAGTTAAGCTGTTCACTGAGATGTCCGGCTCCTCATACATCCTTGAGCTGTTGGCTCACAGAACCACCCTAAACCATTACCTTTAGAGAGTAGTGGCGGATGAGTGGACTTCGGTATAACTGTGGGTTGAATGACAGTGATATGAGGTTGTTATTCTGCAAATGATGTTGGAAATCGCCTGTCAGCATCATCAAAAATGTCTGATGGGAAGTAAGTTATCTTGCAGGGAGAGTGTGTGGGCTCTTGCTTTTTAATTACATTTCTTTTATCTTTGACCTGATTTGACTTATTTCATTTTAATTTTTAAACATAGTAATACTGTTTAGGTTCTTCAACCTTTAAAGAAATTATCTTTAAGTAGTTGTATAAAGGGGTTTCAATTCGATACGTCAGGTTATGAATACAATGCCTCTTGATCAACCTTTTTTATCGGTCTTCCCCCTCTCTCTCAATCCCACAATTGTCACAGCCCCAGTTTCACATACAGGGCTATTTTGACTGCATTCTCCTACCTTTCTTCTCTTCACCCATCTATCCCCTACCCCTGGGCCTCGTTCCTCCCCCTGAATCACTACATTTAACTAATGGATCATAGACTCTATAAAGGAGAATATGCAGTGCTTCATCTTAGAAAGGCATCTTGCCTTTGTACTTTTGGGCCATCCTAAGATTCACTTCTTTGTGAAGTGTATGTAATATGTGTAGAGATTTTCTTAAGATTACTTTTAGAAAGAATTTTTTCTACCTAGTGGCCTCCTAAGATTCTAGTTCATGCCAGCAAAGAAAATGGGATAAGAAAGAGGAAAGGAAGGGTGACAGGGCTTCATCCCAACTCACAGCTCGGTGAAGGCCAAGTTCTCTGGCGGCAAGAGTCAATCATCACTGCCAAGGGAAAAGCAGCTCTAGACCTTTTGCACGGCACTCCATGGCACTGTGGTATATTAGGAACCAAAGTCTGTTGAAGCTGTAGTTCTCTAAGGACTGTGTGCTATAAAGTAGGATGACAAAGGAGAAAACTGTTGTAGATTCTAATACGAGTACTATTTGTTATCATCGATATTTTGCATTCATGTATTATGTACTTAGTGCTAATCATCTAGCGTATGCATGTTTGAAAGGTCCTGCAGAATTTTAGTAAATGAAGCCAGAAAATAGGTTTTAAACAGACATCATAAGGGTTATCACAAATATTTATATATTCATGAAAACTCTACTGCCTATGACTGAAGTGAGTCAACCCTACGTGTATGTGTAGTATGGTAAAGATTCACCATGCGATGGTATCATTGTAAAGATCAGATGCTTGCCAGGAGGTCTTTTTTATGTAGGAGAGAGAACAAAAAGGTGTAGGCTCAACATCCCTCTGAGCTCTTGAGTCTAACCTATTTGAGATTACCGGAGGCTAGAAAAGTCTCTGAACAAATCTGGGCAGAGTGAAACATGCTTATAATCCCACTTACTTGGGAGGTAGAGATCAGGAGGATCATAGTTTGAGGCAAGCCTGGGAAGAAAACATGAGGGAGACGCTGGTCTCAACCAGTAAGCCAGGATCTGTAATGTCAGCTGTGCAGGAGCCATAGGTGGGAAAAGAGCAATCTGAGGCTACCCCAGGGAAAAAATTAGACTTCGGAAAACCAAGCAAAAATACTGGCTCTAGTAGACAGTGCTTGACTAGCGAGCATGAAGCACTGAGTTCAGACCCCAATACCACAGAACAGAACTTAATTATCTGTCTTGATCTGTCTTTTCAAGATCCACTGCATAATTCTGTGACTTGTGAATGTACGCTGGAGGAGACGGATTCTTCAGAGAACAGCCTACACCCAGACTTTGCCAAAGTAATAAAGTT
Source organism: Dipodomys spectabilis (assembly GCF_019054845.1). Lineage (NCBI taxonomy): Eukaryota > Metazoa > Chordata > Mammalia > Rodentia > Heteromyidae > Dipodomys > Dipodomys spectabilis. The sequence goes on from NW_024870728.1 coordinate 6,943,243, forward strand.
GACATTCTATTTGCAAATAAATCGGAGCTACTTATTACTTACCAACTTTCAGAGCGAAGATGGAATGCTTTCGTTTCAGAAGTAGACTAGAGTCCTTCAGAAATTTCCATTAACCTAGGCATTTCACTTAACGAGCACAAGGCATTGGGAAGTTGGAGCATAGATTTCCAACATTTACCAGGTGTTAATTGATAAGCTTTAAATGGTAGGAGCTGCTTCTTGGTGGTGTGGAGTGGGCTGGGCTACAGACTGAGATTAACCTGGCTTTCTCTGCAGTACCTCACAGAAACAGAAGACAGTGTTAAGACAACGCGAAACATGGAGAGGCTGAATCTGTTCCTGCTAGACCCAGATATAGATGTAAGTCAGAATTCCTTCTGAGCAGATAGAAACTAGACCCCTTACAACCAAGGTTTCCTATGTGGAATTTCTTTTTCATCACGAGAGTTTTGATGACTAAAACTTTTACACACTTGGCTTTTGGGTTGTTTTTTTTTTTAGACCCTGAAACTTCAGAAAAAGGATGTTTTAGAACCTGAGTTTGTGATCAAACCCTTTGAAGAGAAAGCAGCCAAGAGAATTATGATCATTTGTAAAGCTCTCAACTTTAATCTTCAGGGATGTGTTACGGAGAATGAAAGTGATCCCATAACAAACGTGAGTTTCTCATTTGATGACACCCCCACATACAGCCCCCAATCACACCATCGCCTTCAAAACCTTTTCTACAAGCCTGGCACCTGTGGCTTATTCCTACCTGTAACCCCAGCTACTCAGGAGACAGAGATCTGTAGATCATGGTTTAAAGCTAGCCCAAGCAGGAAAGTCTGTGAGACTTTTCTCTCCAATTAACCACAAAAGGCCAGAAGTAGAGCTGTGGCGCAAGTGGTAGAGTGCCAACCTTGCGCACAGAAGCTCAGGGAATGGTGCACAGGCCATGAGTTCAAGCCCCAAGACAAGAAAACAAAACAAAATGACCTATTCTGTTCCTACTCATTCCAAATGCACCATGAAATGTACTTAACTGCATTTTTCCACGTTGCAAAAGCCACAGGTTCTGAACTAAGTCTGTCCACATGCAACCAGAAAAGTCTCATTAAAAGACAGTGTTCTAAATTCTCTTCATGACATTAGCACAATTAACTCAGTACTCAAAATGGCTTTTTTTTGTTTCATGCCAGCCCTGGGGCCTGAACTCAGGGCCTGGGACTGTCCCTGAGTTTTTTTTTTTCTCAAGTTAACACTCTAACTCTTGAACTACAGCTCTACGTTTAGCTTTTCTTAGTGATTAATTGGAGATGAAAGTCGGTTGTGGGGCTTGAACTCTGGGCCTGGCACTGTCCCTGAGCTCTTCAATTCAAGGCAAGTACTCTACCACTTGAGCCACAGCACCACTTCCGATTTTCTGGTGGTTCATTGGAGATAAGAGTCCACAGACTTTCCTGCCCGGGCTGGCTTTGAACCACCATCCTCAGATCTCAACCTCGGGAGTAGGATTACAGGTATGAGCCACCAGCACCCAGCTGATCAAGATGTTTTATACTCACAAACTGATCTGTTGAATTAAAACCTCTTTGTTCAACCACTTAAAGATAATTTTAAAAAATCAGTAAATCAGAGTGTCAGCAGAAGTGTCAGAGTGTCAGCAGAAGCTGACTTTTTGTATTTGAGTAGGTCTCACCTATCAAAAACAGGTTTAGAAAACACAGGGTTATTGTTCTTTTACATACCTGTTCATCCAGGTATGTTCATCATACCTGTTCATTATACCTGTTAAGTTGGAGTGTTTGTGTTGTTTTTCATTTATTTTACAATGCATTAAAAATAATTCCATTGTGCCTACAAAAAAATACTACAGAAATTTGTGAGTTTCACCTTAATAGACATTTATCATTCATAATACTGTTTTTTAAACCTTTGCACATTTATTCAGTGACATTTTTAGCTCCTTGCTCTTAATTTAATGAGCATGTTTAAAGTAGTGGAATTTTTTTTCCAAGTTACTGAAGACCCAACCACTATGTTTAATAAATGAGCATCTAAAGACCTGGAAAAACTATTCCATGATAAGAAATAGCCATTGACAGCATGTAAATTTTAGTCCTCACATTGAGGAATACATTCAAGTTGAGGGACTTACATTTAAAATACTTCCTTGAAAATAAGAATTCATTTAAAAAATCCATACTAATAAAATTGCCTCACGATAAAGCTACGTTTTGATTTTTGTTCTTGAATTTTTAAGAATGCAGAATTCTAAACCTAGGAAATGAGGCTTTTATTTGTTGGCTTTTGAAAGAGCTTTGTTAAGTAAATCCATATTGAAAAGGTAACAATTTAAAAAGTAAGAGTTGACATTTAAATTGAAAAGATGGATTGGGAGAAATAAATGAATCACGGTATGCGCATTAATTTCAGCTGGGTTATCAAATAGGTAATGCATTACCATTCACTAAACAGAAAGGAAAATCAAAATACAACAATTGAGGAAAACAAAGCTAAAGATTTTATTATTTGACCTTCAAAGTGTTTTGAGTTTCTGAGTTATGTTCTTTTTAACATTTTTTTTCATTTTTCAACTCTTAGCTGACGAAAGCTACCACAAACCAGAGTTTTTATTAAAGTAAACTGATAAAATATAAAACTTTTACTTTGTAATGACCATACTAAAAATAATTTATTACCTGACCACATGTCTATAATTAATGGCTCGTGCCTATGATCCTAGCTCCTGACAGTCTAGAACAGGAGACTCAAGGTTTGAGGTTACTCTGGACAGAAAACTTCAGCCAACCCTTTCCCAGACTGTAGCTGTGTGTGATGGTATGCCCCTGTCATCCTAACTTGATGGAAAGCTGAGAAGGGAGGATCATGGTTCCAGGACAATCTAGGCAGAAAAGCCATACTCTGGGGCTGGGGCTTTAGCCCAGCGGAAGGGCGCCCGCCCAGTGCACGCAAGGCCCTGGGTTTGGTCCTCAGCCCTGGAAAAAAAAAAAAAAGGAAAAAGAAAAGCCATACTCTGTCTCAATAGAAGGAATTGGGCACAGTAACACATGCCTGTCATCCTAGCTAAGGAATCCTAAAATAAGTGAATTGTTTTCGGTGCATAGGCCTGGGCAGGAAGTGAGACTCTAGCTCAAAAATAACTAGCACAAGTAAGAGACTGAGGAATGACTGATTGGTAGAGCACTTGCCTCACAAGCCCAAGGTTCTGATTCCAAACACCACTACTGCCAAAAGAATAATATTTGAATTGTATTTTATATATGGAATTCTAATGGTAAGAGAGCTGGTGAGTATTCATATCATTAAGGAATAGAACATGTACCTCTGTTATCAGCTAGTCCTATTTCTACATTTCAAAGGTTGGAAGTCATTCCTTAAGCATTTAATAAAATCCTCAACATGAGTGAGCCTGTGCAACAATGAACCATAGTATGAGCAAGACTTTTTTCATAACCTACTCGCTGACAGAACACTGGCATCCTCTCAGAATTAAACGACATAAAATGAAAGTGCCGCTAGTTAATTACATAGCTATGTAATTACGTATATGTTTATATATATAGGCTTATAGGTGTTTACATATAGCTCATAATTAATATGTGTCATTTATTTCAATTTAACTTAATCTCCACTGTATTTAGCAGTTTTCTATTTTCTGTTTTTATTTAAGTAGTTGTACGAAGGAGTTTATGAATGTCATTTGTCTTGATCAATTTCACTGCTCTCAACATTGTCACCTGACCCTCCCAACCAGCCCCTTCCCTCACTGTTCTTAATCTTGTAGGATATACATTCAATATTTGACCACATTCCCACCTTTTGGTCTTCGTTCATCTTCCCCTCTCTCCTTGATCACACCCCACTCCTTTCAAGTTCCCATTTCCTGGTGTTTATTTTATTGAATGATGATTTAGCCTTTCTAAAGAATTCTACTGTTTTGAGCTCTCCCCAGAATCCACTGTATTTCAGTTAATACATTTGCGTGCAATTGCATACCCCCCCAGTGTTTACTTATATATTTGTAAATTAATTGTGGCTTCCACATATGAAAGAAAACATGCAACCCTTGTCTCTCTGAGCCTGACTTACTTCTCTTACTATGATTTTCCCCAGGTCCTCCATTTCTTTTCAAATAATGCAATATGGTTCTTTCTAATGAATGAATTCCATTGTGTATAATGAATCTTCTTTCCTGTGACACTCTAAAAACATTTAATAGTTTTTATTTTTAGAATCTTCTTTTCAGAGTTGAGGATGTAGCTCAGTGATAGAGTACTTGCATAGTGTTCTGAGGTGCTATGTTTGATCTACAAGGCTGCAAAAATCGAAATATAATTAAATTCACCCATAATAAATATCTCTCCACTTCTTAATCCCTTTTCTTCTTAGTTTATTTTTTAAATTTAATATGTTACTCAATGCCTTTTTTGTTTTTTATTGTAAAGGTGATAACAGAGGGGTTACAGTTCCATAGATTAGGTAATGCGTACATTTCTTTTTGAACCGTGTCACCTCTTCCCTCGTTTTCCCCCCTGACTTCCCTTCCATCACAAGTTGTATGGTCCATTTTCAACATAGTGTCTAGTGAGTATCACTGCTGCATTAGTTCTCCTAATCTCTTAAGTAGGTGCTTTCCCACTGATGCTATATATCTCCTTTGTGTGTTGGGATCTCCTGGGACTTCCTATTCTGACCCTCTTCATGCCATGACTTAAACAAAATCCCCAGGTCGAGGACTACAGCCCAAATTCATTGATTAGACTAAAAACTCATGTATCTACCGCCACTAGGATTTTTACAGATGACTTATACATCACATTCAGAATTCCTCATGTATCTTTATTCCTTGTATCCATAGATATTATTCTCAGTTTAGGTCCATTTAGTCACAAATGTGGGGATTTTCTTTCTTCATGAGCCAATGTTCACCCTTTTTGCAGTGAACCAACACACACATGCAGTGGATTTCAAACCCATTGACTGTACTTCCTTAATATTTCTCAACTTAACCATGATTTTGTTCTACTGTAATCTTGCTCTACTATTCTTTTCTTGTGTATTTTCATATCATTTTCTTTGCATAGGTCTCTCACCCTAGTAAGTTCCTTTTTCATTAACTCTACTCAATTCCTAATTCTTTAAAACTCAACCAATAATTTCCTGTGTTTCTTATCTTCATTACTTTCCCCAATTTTTCTTTATTTCCCATCTTCTACTTTCTTTCTGGAATCTGGGCAAGAGCTTAAGGGGGAATCACAAAAAGCCCTGGACCTGGGCAAAAATTCAAGAACTCTGGATGGTGGGGAGAAAGAATTCACACACAGGCTTGGATCTGGAGACATGTCCAGATAGGTATACAGAGTAGGACAGAGAAGGTAGTTGAAAAGAGAATGGTCACTTTGAACCAATGCGTAAATGAATTGAACAAATAAGTAAATACATTCATAGTAATGAAATCCAGATATCTCATGTGAAAAGACATCTTTTCTGACAGGAAAAACAGAGATTAGAAGAAATCTTTCACTGTCTAGATTGGAAATGAAATTCTTAGCATGAACTCACTGATTTTTAGGAAACATTATATATAGAGATAGATAATTGAAAGTATATTTTAGTACTGTGTGTGTGTGTGTGAAAGAGTAAGAAAGTAAGATCAGAAACCACAGAAACAAATAATGTCTCAGTAACAGTGATCACAAAATCAAGCTTTCGATTTCTAAACGTTACCTTCACTAAAATGAATCAGAGGTTTCTAAAGAAGTGTCTGGTGCATGGGAAGCATAAACTGAACTTCAAATATATTGTTGGATGAAGAAAATGATGGGGACCTCCCAAAAACACTTAAGAGCTACTTTGAAAGAATGCCTCAAATCTAGGACAATTTGAGCATCACCACAAATAAGAAGAAACGGGTACTTCTCCATATATAATCTAGAATGGATTAATTATATTTAGCAGTGAGTGTCTATTTTGTGTAAATGGTTAAATGAATGAATTAACGGAGAAGTGGAATGATCATCTTTACACTGGAATATTAACTAATCTATGTAGACAAATGATGGAAATAGGTAATCTCATTAATAACCAATGTAGTGGTTGTTGATTCTAGTGGGCATTATTAATGGACTAATTGCACTGAGTTGGATGAGTAGCGAGACATTGGGAGTCATTTCAGAATACATTTTCACAAATTCTGATCAACTATCAAAGAGAAAATGATAGGTTCACAATTTAAAAAAACTAGCTATACCAATATGACCATATGAAGGTTACCATCAGAAGTGTTCAGAGTTGAGATGTGTTGAATGTGCTCTTGACTCAGTCTACTTCAAAATTATTTGAAAATAAAGGAAAAGTATATGTTTTTAAAAACTCAAATGGGACATCAACTCTTCTTAGGAAACTTCGTACCTTCTCTGCCTTTCTACACAACTTGAGGCTCAACTAGTTAACACACTATGCTTTCAGATGTATCTTGGTCACATCATGTATTAAAATACTTAATATAGCACAAGCATAAAGTAAATGCTCAACAAATGTTAGCTCTTATGATTCTATCAAGTTATGATCATTTTAAATGCAGAAATTATTGGACAAGTGAAGTATTTCTCAGCGCAGTCTAGAAACTTCTAGAATTCCATTCCAAACTTCCCAGAGCCTGGGGAGAATGAGATGACACATTTTCTCAGAGCATCAAAGAAATAACTAAAATGGTTTGCAAGCCAATCCATGGATGAGAATACTTTGATGAGAAAAATAGTGAAGAAGTAAATGAAATACACCCCTGGGGTGTGAGGCATCTGCTGGAGGAAAGAGTTTTGGTCCTGTTCACTGAGTACAGAGGAGCTTGCTTTCTGCATGTAGTTCCTCCAGTGCTTTGTGAAACAATATACTACAAAGACTGTGGATAGAATACTAACTGTCTGTCCAAACCATCTGCCTATTGTTTTTTGTCTAGATTGAGCCATTTTTTGTGAGTGTGGCACTTTATGACCTGAGAGATGGTAGGAAGATTTCTGCTGATTTTCACGTGGATCTAAACCACACAGTGGTCAGGCAGATGCTCTTGGGGCCTCCCATGGCTTTGGAAAATGGCACCATCGACACCATCACCCCAAGACAATCAGAAGAACCCCACATCAAGGGACTTCCAGAGGAATGGCTCAAGTTTCCAAAGCAGGTGGCACTTTTGTTTTCTTGTGATGGAACAGAAAATTCTTGTTCCACTGATTGGTCCCAACAGTAGAGCATATAAGATGGGCAATTTTTCCAAGCAAAAATGTTAATACATGTCTTTTTTATAAAAAGAAAAACAGCACATTTGTAAATGTCTCCAGTGTGCTTTCTCAGATGTGTAATACCTGTTTTTTTTCATACATAGGCTATATTTTCTGTAAGTGATCCACATTCTGAAATTGTTTTGGTGGCCAAAATCGAAAAAGTCTTGATGGGAAACATTGCAAGTGGTGCTGAACCTTACATCAAAAACCCAGACTCCAACAAGGTAGTGTGTGTATTTTCTTATAAATAATATCAATTTCTTTCAAGAAATAAAATGCAAGGCTGAATTGTCAAGTTTGATAAATGTATAATTTTAAACATTTACTTATTAGTGAAATAAACAGGGAAATTCTTACATATGTATTTTTGGTTTGTGGGGTGATTTTTTTAACTGAGCAGTTTCTGACCTCTGAGACTCTATTGGTGGAAAAAAGTTAAATGCAGATAGTTTTAATCCCAAGGGTTAATGTATAGTGAAAAATTAGGAATAATTGGAATGAAACAAGTGAAGATCAATTGTTAACACATCAGCAATGCAAATGATGAACTAAATCAAAAAGTAAGACAGATAATTATGTCCTCGGTATGGAGAAAAAAAGACAAAGAGAATACCTTGAATGACAGAACTATAGGTAAAGTCCACTTGCTCTTACTGTACTTTTAAATGATGAAATTATGTGTTATTGATGTTTCAGAATAAATATAAAACTAATTTATTTTCCATGCAAAAGTAATACATCAAGAAAGTAGCTCCTAAGAATTAAATTTGGATATTATAAAAACCTAGGGTAAAGTTTAACAGATTTTACCGAGTCTCTTATTTCAACATTTGGCAAACTACCTGTTCATGCAAAATCCATCTGCTTTTGTTTTGTTTTGTTTTGTTTTATTGTTGGTCGTGGTACTTGAACTCTGGGCCTAAGTGCTGTCCCTCAGCTCTTCAGCTCAAGGCTAGTGCTCTACCACGTGAGCCACAGTGCCACTTGTAGTTTTCTTAGTGGTTTGTTTATTGGAGATAAGAGTCTCACCGACTTTTCCTGCCCCAGATGGCTTTGAACTGTGATCCTCAGATCTTAGCCTCCTGAGTAGCTAGGATTACAGGCATGAGCCACTGGTACCTGGACCCATTTGCTTTTGTAAATAAAGTTTAATTAAAACAAGGTCAGATTCATTTATTTATACCCTAATTTGTATGGAGCCCTGGTTTCAGTATACAGCACTGAAAAGAATACTGATTGGTTCATCCATGGACATGGCTACTTTCCTACTGTAGCAACGGGGTTGAAAAGTGTGTCAGAGGCAATATGGCCCGTAACATTCTTTAGAGAATAAGCCTACTGACTTCATTCAATCAAAACAAAGATATGGTATTGACTGTGATTATAAATTTGTTTCTGTTGTCCATTGAATATATTATGATTTTAAGAGAGAAGGAAGGAAGGAAGGATTGAAGGATGGAAAGGAGGGAGGGAGGGAGGGAGAAAGGGAGGAGGAAGGAAGGAAGGAAGGAAGGAAGGAAGGAAGGAAGGAAGGAAGGAAGGAAGGAAGGAAGGAAGGAAGGAAGGAAGGAAGGGAGGGAAGAAGAATAAGAAGAAGGAGAAAACAGTTGATATTCAAAAACATGATACATTTTACATTTAGAATTTTCATACTAAATAGAAATAATCATGATCTACAATAGTTTGAGGACGAAAGATATCATATAGAATCTGACAAAAATCTACAGCTTCAATACTAGATAATATGAAAATTATTAAATAGTATTTCATATGTATTGTTAATAAAGGTCTGTTCCTAAAGAATATCTCAATTTTCTCCTTTAGTTTGCACAAAAGATACTCAAATCCAACAGACACTTCTGTAGCAAGTTGGGGAAATACCGCATGCCATTTGCCTGGGCAGTGAGGTAAGTTATCTACCACAACCAACAGAATAGAAATACATTATTTGCAGTCTACATTGGAAGCTCCCATTTTTTTTTAATTTTTATTTTTATTTTTTGTGAACATACTGTACAGAGGGGTTACAATTACATGGGCAAGATAATGAGTACATTTCTTATCAAGCATTGCAGCCTCCTCCTTTGTTTACCCTTCACATCCCTTCCCAGCCTCCCCCTACCCCCCCACCCAATCCACCCCGCACCCCCCCCACCGCCCGCACCAAAGTTGTAAAGTTCGTTTTCGACATGACAACTTGTACTTCTCATAGTTGCAACGGGTCCACCTGTTTCCTTAAACGACTTGTTTTTCCCCATCTCCTCCACAAATTATACCGACATCAAATATAGTGAAAGCAGGGGTTATCCTGTGGGGGAGGGACATACAAAGCAACAAAGAAATCACCTTATAAATGAGTTAGAAACAAATGCATGAAAGAAAAAAAAACATTTAAATAGATATCTAAGGGTTCATTTTCCTAACATCACATTATCTGACCTTTTCTGCTTGACTCATACATTTACTAGATATTGCAAATAAGGGAAACCATGGGACCTATGTTTCTTTGGGCCTGGCTTACTTCACTTAATATAATTTTTTCCAAGCCTTTCCATTTCCTAACAAATGGGGCAATGTCATTCTTTCTGATGGAGGCATAGAATTCCATTGTGTATATATATCACATTTTCTTGATCCATTCATCTACTGTGGGGCATCTGGGTTGGTTCCATATCTTAGCTATGGCAAATAATGCTGAAATAAACATAGTTGTGCTGGTAGCTTTAGTGTGGTCTTGTTTGTAAACATTTGGGTAAATGCCCAAAAGTGGGATTGCTGGGTCATAGGGGAGCTCTATGTGAAGTCTTTTGAGGAACCTCCATACTGCTTTCCAAAGTGGTTGAACAAGTTTACACTCCCACCAACAATGAAGTAAGGTTCCCTTCTGTCCACATCCCCTCCAGCATCTGTTGTTGTTAGAGTTCTTGATTATAGCCATTCTAACTGGGGTGAGGTGGTATCTCAATGTTGTTTTGATTTGCATTTCTTTTATGGCTAGGGAGGTTGAGCATTTCTTCATGTGTCTATTGCCTTCCTTCTTTCTTCTTCAGAGAAGTTTCTCTTCAAGTCTTTAGCCCACTTATTTATTGGGCAGTTGTTTCTTTGAGAATTTGTTGTTGGGGGATTTAATTTTTTGAGTTCCAAGTATATTTTAGATATGAGACCCTTGTCTGTTGTATGGCTAGTGAAGAACTTCTCCCAATCTGTGGGCTTTCTATTGATCTTGCTAGCTATGTCCTTTGCCATGCAGAAGCTCTGCAACTTCATGCAATCCCATTTGTCCAACTTTTCTTTGATTTGTTGTGTTTCTGGGTCTCTATTAAGAAAATTTCGGCCTGTGCCAAGGAGACCTAGGGTTTCTCCTATTCCATCCTGTAATGTTTTCAGAGTGTCTGCTTTGACTCCGAGGTCTTTGATCCATTTGGAGTTGATTCTGGTGCAGGGTGATATATAAGGATCTAGCTTTAGTTTTCTACAAGTAGTTAACCAATTTTGCCAGCACTATTTACTGAAGAGGCTGTCTTTCTTCCATTCTATTATTTTAGCTCCCTTATCGAAGATTAGTTGGCTATAGGTCTGTAGGTTCATTTCTGGGTTTTCAATTCTATTCCATTGGTCCTGAGGTCTGTTCTTATGCCAATACCAAGCTGTTTTGATTACTATGGCTTTATAATAGAGTTTGAAATTTGGTATTGATATTCCACCAGCAGTGTTCTTTCCGTTGAGGAGCATTTTTGCTATTCGGGGTCTTTCATTGTTCCATATGAATTTTTGGATTTCCTCTTCTATTTCCTTGAAGAATGAGGTTGGAATTTTGATAGGTATCGCATTGAATTTGTAGATAGCTTTTGGAAGTATTGCCATTTTCACGATGTTAATCTTTCCAATCCAGGGAAGCTCCCATTTTTTATGTACCAGTACTGAGGCTTAAACTCAGGACCTGAGTGTGTTTCTTAGAAATTTCCATTTTGCATACCTTTGTCTTACCTGTGTGTGTATGTGTGTGCGTGCACACGCATGCACACACACGATGGTGCATGCATGACAGTGTTGGGGCTTGAACTCAAGGCCTGGGCACCATCATTGAACTGCTTTGAATTGCTTTGCTCAAGGTTGGTGCTCTACCACTTGTGCCATAGCTCCTCTTCTGGTGCTTTGCAGTTAATCAGAGATAAGAGTCTTGAAAACTTTCCTGCCCGGGCTGGCTTCCAACCATGATCCTCGGATCTCAACCTTCTGAATAGCTAGGATTCCAGCACCCAGCATTATCTATTATTTTTAATGTTCCACATCTGGAGACATACATCTCAGAAAATAACTTAGCAAGAGATCTTATGTTAGAAGGCCCTGACTACATGCAGTGTGAGTTTGTAGATACCAAATCAAAATCAAAAGCTGTTTATTAGGCATATTTGATTTAACAAAAGCATTGATATTATGCCAGTACTGAAAATCTGATGTGTAAAAAATTCTGAGGATGCGCGGGCGGGGGGGAGATTTGGGCGGGGGGACGGGGGGAGGCTGGGAATGGATGGGAAGGGTAAACAAAGGAGGAGGCTGCAATGCTTGATAAGAAATGTACTCATTATCTTGCCCATGTAATTGTAACCCCTCTGTACAGTATGTTCACAAAAAATAAAAAAAATTCTGAGGAATGCATTCTGATTTCCTATACAGATGTACACTCTCACCTATGTGTAGAGATTGGATCTGTGGGTCCAAATGAAGTCATCAGATTGATTGTTAAAGTTTCAAATTAACACTACCAAATTTTCCCATTTCAGTGACTATAATAGAAATGCTGTGGTCTGTGGGCACTAACAATGACTCAATCACTCAGACACACAGCCTTTGCAGCAGGAACCAAATTTACACTTAGAGTGTACTTAAACATCGACTGCTCTTGTCCTTCTCAATCGTTTTCATTGGTGTAAGAATTGGTACAAGAATTTCTTAAAGGAAGAAGAAATCACACAGTTCTTCATGATGAGTATATTCAAACTAAAGTTGACAATGTTTGTCATAGTTTTAAGGTCATATTTAAAATTGAGGACTAGCAGATAAAGAAAGAGAAATGTGGAACTTTCAGCATCTGTAAACCCAAGACATACTCAAGTGTCTCCAGGAATTAGTTTGCCCTCAGGTAGCCCTGTAGCAAGAGAAGGGATAGTAGGAGAAAAACAAAGGAAGGGGTAGCAATGCTTGACAAGGAGTATACCCATTACCTTACTGATGTAACCTCTCTGTATTGTATCTTTACAAGAAAATAAAATTTTAAAAAAAGAACCTACTCCCAGAGCCCAACAAACAGTTTACACAAGAACTACTTGGGCAAGATTCCTTCTCCAAGTCACAGGGTTTCTATCTATAAATTGGAAAAGATAATATTTGCCTCATAGTGTGTTATTTCAAATTCAAAAATCATTTGGCATAAAGTATATATCATGAATAGCCAGACACAACCACAATGGCTCATGTCTCCAATCCTAACTCTCAGGAAGCTGAGATCTGAGGATAACAAGGAATCCAGCTTAGGCAGGAGAATGTATCAGACTACCATTTCCAACTAACCAAAAAATGGACATGTACCTGAACTGGCAGAGAAGCAATAATTTTGAGTTAAAAAGCTAAAAGACAGTGCCCAGACCTTGAGTCTAAGCCCCAATGCCAGCACACACACACACACACACACACACATACACACACACAAAACATGAACATTATTGTCTTTTTCTCTGTCTGTCTTTCTTACACAAGGATAACTAATGCTAGAACATTTCACATTTTAAAAAATGTTATTTATACATTTTTTTACATTTGATGGTTTTTATTTCTTCTCGTAAATATTGATAAAAAGGCTAACTAGCTGCAATTTACAGGTCAAATATTTTCATATTGCTAAGAATTCTCAGATCTTACTAGAAAACTTGGTGTGGAAAGTAGAGACAAGCTGTTCTTTGACAAAGTAAAATATTCCAATATTGTGATAGTGTAGTACAGTTGCAAACACATTTTCACTGTAAGGGTCCAGCTGATACTAAGCAAAAGGAAATAAATATACATATCACCCAATTTGTAAGAAATAGTTTTATTGTTGGAATTCATAGAATTCATAAGCTTTGTAGATTAAGATAATGATGATTATCATTGTGGAAAAAATAAAAATAAAAAATACTGTAAGAAAAGTAAAAAATATTACAAAGGCTATAAAGAATAGTCCACTTGGAGAAACACATGGGGTAATGAAAAAAAAAAAAAGAATGATCTATTCTTGAAAGAACCTGAGACATTAGGAGAATAAACACTCCTACTTTGAAATTGTGTCATAAAATAAGCTATAAGGGAGAGAAATGAAGGTTCTAGAGGGGCTGATAGCTCTTAAAGTAATTATTACTAAGAAAGCCAACAAAACCACAAATTCATCCTATATTCATGCCGGATTAGTGGTTTGGTGTTTGGTTAGGAAATGGTAGAGATCCTCAATTTGTATATAAAAATGTAACTTGAACTTACATAATTTGTCTGACAAATGAAGAAAATGATTAGGAGTGCAGTCCTAACCAAGATATACTAGGTCCCTTAGATTAGCTAACCACAAAAAAAGTTCAAGATCCAATAGCTTCCTGATCTACTTTAATACCTTGTTGATTCTGCTCACTCTCTGACTACTTTCTTTCCAATTGTATCTTCTAGCTGCCTTTGTGTTTCACAGGGTAATTTTAAGTGTCCCTTAAAAATTCTGGTGCTTACAAACCAACTGTCATTAAAATGGGAACATCAATAATAATGCTTATAACCATGTTTATACCAGATGTAATCATCCCACCTACTGTAGCACACAGATGCTTGGCATTGTGGCCAACATTTGGTTTGCAATTAATCTGAGGCTTATTTTTATATCTGGAGAGCGATAGAGAGACAGAGAAAAACAGAGGTAGAGACAGACAGAAGAAACAGATAAAGGAGATAAACAAACTACAAGTGTGATTTTTTTTGTCTATCCTAGTTATTTGTGCTGTTTCTGATTGCAGCTAGCATGAAACCTAAACTTCTTTTCCTTTGGCTAAACACACACGCTCTCTCTGGTCTTACCTCAAATGCCAGGTTTCTGAGATCTTCATAATAAACTAATCATTGCTCAATTGTGTCCGTTGGAACTGTGCGTACCATGTCCCAGCCATCCTGAAACTGTCTGTGTAATGAGTCTGTTCTTTGATCCCTTTCCAATGACTATATTTGCGGATTATCAGGACAGGTTGTTTGGCCCTATGTGCACACTTTCTCCAGGGAGTTGTGTACTTCATCTCTGTTATGACAGTCTATCCTAAAGCTATGAATATGAGAGAAACAGGCTACACAGCTCACACTTATTAATGTAGTTGAAGTTACCTGTTCATTTAAAATGTGTTACTTGAGCTCAGATTAACTTCCTCTCTTGTTGGGAAATAGATGAGTTTCAACAAGTCACATGCTTGAACAAAAGGTCTGTAAAATACTTAAGTAACAGCAATTTTCAAGTTCAGCGTTTTATTCTGTCTTCCCAATGTTACTTGATAGAAGGACTTTTTGTTTCCCTTCAGTCATTCCTTGACAAGGAAAAATAAGGAGATAGCTTAAAGTCTAAAAATATACCATTTTGATAAATTTCAGGCTTATTTCCTGTGTTATGCTACAGTAAATCCTAAGATAATATAACCTTTCCTATGACCATTACAGCCTATTTACTGAAATACTTGGTTTATTTAAATAATGATACACTTTATAATTAAGGCCCCCACTTCAGAAGGAAATTAAAAATTTAGCACTTTTCTGACATTGAAGAAAAAGGAATTATGTATGGATTTACTTTTTCTTTGAAAATATGTACAATAGTGGCTGGGAAATTGGCTGAGTGGTAGAGCCCTTGCCTTGCATGCCTGAGGCCCTGGGTTCGATTCCTCAGCACCACATAAGTAAAAAAATAAAAGCCGGAAGTGGCTCTGTGGCTCAAATGGTAGAGCGTTAGCCTTGAGCTGAAGAGCTGAGGGATAGCGCCCAGGCCCAGAGTTCAGGCCCTACAACCGGACCCAAAAAAAAAAAAAAAGAAAGAAAATATGTACAATAAATTTTGGAAGATAGAGAACCTGAATTCTAAGCATAACAAATAGATAGATGATAGATAGATAGATAGATAGATAGATAGATAGATAGATAGATAGATAGATAGATAGATAGATAGATGTTAGGTGGATAGATGTATGGCTAGACATACATGTAACTAGCATGGCAATACTATATTGGACAAAGACAATTTCTGTATTTTAGCTAATTCATGGACAATGACAATTTCTGTATTTTAGCTAAGTCATATGGTGCCAATGAAATGGATCAAGGAAGAAAACATGGCTCAGCTCATAGTGTTATCCTTATTTCATGAAAATATGTAACTCATGTTCTGCATTTGTCTTTATCTCTTTCCTAAAAGCCAGGACATGGACCCATTTATAACCACAAAAAAAGTCTCGTGAAAGTCACCCTGACCCTGTGTCCACATACACAGGCTTATCTCTCTCCTGTTCCTTTAAGTCTTAATGGTGTCACCCCAGTGAATGGTCCTGTCTTACCCAGTTAGGCTATCTTACAGGTCAGGCCTGCATTCCTAGCATCTGAGGAGGCTTATATCTGAGGATCAGTTCGAAGCCAGCCTTGGTAGGAAAGTCTCTGAGACTCTTATCTCCAATTAACCAGCAAAAAGCTGTGACTGAAGTGGTAGAGCACTAGTCCTGAGCAAAAGAAGCTTAGATACAGTATCCAGGCCTTGAGTCAAGCCCCAGGACCAGCACATGCATGTAAAAACATACATTTCTGTTTTCCTCTATTCCCCTTTAACCAACCCTTTGATATATTATTATAGGTAAGTGGTCATAAAATAATACCAATATGTAATATGGACTACTGCCACTTTAGATATATAGAGTTGCAAATAAATGAGACATAACAAAAACCTAGCATAGAAATAAAATTTTTGCTCAGGAACTTTCCTTCAATTTTTATTTTGTAACTTTTAGAGTTTTTTCCATTATAAGGAGGAAATTTCACTAATTTAGTCACCTTAGAAACATAATTTCGTAAACAGTAACCAAATACTAACTTGAAGAAATATTGTTTTCTTTCAGATCAGTTTTTAAGGACAACCAGGGAAATGTGGACAGAGACTCAAGATTTTCACCATTGTATAGACAAGAAAGCAGCAAGATTTCAACTGAGGACCTCCTTAAACTAGTATCAGATTATAGGAGGTATGTTTGGGTGGTGGAAATGGACACTAAATTAATGTAGGCCAACAGTAATGCCAGTGTTGATTTATTTGGTCTATGTAAAAAGACCTCTTGACTTTAGTTTCAATTGTCCAAACTTCTCCAGAAGCTGATGGTTTTCTGATGATTGCACCCAAGTCCACACAGTTTTTTGTGTATGGGTGGTACACACCTGTAATCCCAGTTACTCAGTATGCAGAGACAGAAAGATTTCAAGTTCAAAGCAATGGCATAGGCCAAGTTGTTAATGATACCCTGTCTCAAATAATGCAAAATAAATACAAAGGGGTGGGGGTATAGCTCAAGTGGTAGACTGCTTGCTTAGCAACCCTTGGGTTTGATTCTCCATACTGAGAATCAAGGTGACTTCACTAGAATTATATGGGGAAAAAAACCATAGCACATTGGACTACATCAGTTATCTATAGTTGTGTAACAGAGCACCTATTTAGTAGTTTGAAGCGACATCTCTTATTCTACAGTGGGAGCTTGTCCCTTCCACCCAGGAGAATGGTGGGGTGGGGAGTCATCTTGGGCCAGATGATCCATTTCCAAGATAGCTCGTTTAGGCAATGCCAGTTGGTGCCGACAGTTGGCTGGGAGAACCGAAGGGCCTGGGGGCTGGGGCTCTTGCCTCTTCTCCATCATATTATACTGCTGTGAGTCTAATCAATCACCATATTTATATCTTACAAAGACTTTCAGGAAAGAACAGAATTAGTGCTAAGAGGAAAAAATATGTAACTGTCACACTTTTAAGCGAATCATAATCCAACATTGATAATGATAAAACTGTTTGTTAAACTATACTCTAATACCCTCTGTTCCTAAATATTACCTTTCTACCTTCCCACCTAAGAATTAGCCATCTCCTTTCCACAACAAAAGCAATATGGTGTTTATGAACCAAGTATGATTCATATTTCTGCAGCACCAGTATTCAGTAGGCTTCTATTTCACTGAAAGCAAGGTTTTACCACTGTTCTTTTTATTCTGGAGGGCTTTAGAAAGCCAAACAAAGATGCAACATAAAATCCTGAATCAACTTGACGTTTCTGTGATCTAATCTAAGTGCTCCAACCACAAAGAGACCTTCCTTCCCTTTCCTCCTCACACATTGAGGCCTAAAAGTCCACAAAGGATTTTTGCAAGGCTATCCAAACCACTGTGAGAAAATAGAGGGTTTTGTGGGGTTGTTTTTGCCACTTTACTAGTTGACATACTGAGCAGATGGGAGTAGGCAACAAATTTGGGGAGTGAACTGATACAAAGAGAAGAAATAGACTAGCAAAAAAAAAGCCATCACAGTAACATTTAAGCCACATCTAGAATACACAATATAATGCTGGCATTAACTTCTCTTGTGGAAATTTCACACCACATGGCATTAATTCTAAGTGGTGTGATACTAAGTGTCTAACAAATGACTCTCTAAGTGGAAAACAAAATAGAGCTAGATTATACTGATGGCCAATTTCCATCCTGAAAATTCTCCTGTGTTGCTGATTTCAAGCTACTAGTGGGTCCTACCTGAACCACAGGGCTGGGAAAAGATGTGGCCAGCAGTAAATAATATTTCTATCACAATGAAATGCAAACAACCTGAAAAGCACAGATAATCTCATCACGTTGTAAAGTAATTAGGAAGTGATGAACATTGAGTACTTATTAGCCTTATGTTTAGTATCATTTGTTTAATGTTAAGTTGATAAAGTTTAATTTTTCATACTAGCCACATTCAACACTGGCACCCAAAATGCCAAAGTTTTAGCATTGAGCATTCCAAGCCTGAGAGGAGCTGATTCAGAAGCCCTCGCTACATTTTCTATGGAAGTAGATTTCCTGAGGGATATGATACTCAGCAGCTTCCACGCTGCTGGAGAGGAAGATTGGGGAGATGGTTTGCATAGTGAAGGAAGGAAGGGGATACAAGAACTCGGGGTCAGGGAAAGCATGTGGGTGAAGATAAGTGTTAAACACAGTTGGCACACAGACGCTGGAGGGGTGAGAGGGAGATTCCTGTCCTTGTTTGTTAATAAAGAGGGCAGATGCAGCCTCTTAGCACCTGTACCAAAGGTTCCTTGCTTCCAAAACTTGACACTCACTGTGAACTCAAATTGCCTAATTTGAGCACCTTTTGTTAACAAAACTATATACTTACTATTATACTTGGTTGCCATTCATATAAGTGGAGTAAGAATTAATAAATTTACAATCTTCTTTAGACTATCTGTAAGTTGATTCCTCCTTGTTTTTTTAAACTTATGCTCATACAATGGCACATTAATTTTAGTTTACAAAAGCTAAGCTAGCAAAGACAATGCATCACAGATTATTTGAGGTCTAATACCTACCCTTGATAAAGCTGAGAATTACAGTAGATTGCTTTTTGTTGAAAATAATACGTGTGTGTGTGTGTGTGTGTGTGTGTGTGTGTGTGTGTGTGTGTGTGTGCATGCTGGTATACTTTCACAGGGCTGACCGGATAAGCAAAATGCAGACAATCCCTGGAAGCCTGGATATCGTTGTTGACAACATTCCTTTGGAACATCCAAGTATGATGATGATGTCACAATTTACATGTAGCATTCTGATTATATACTGGGTTGTTTTGGGTTGTTTTGTTTTCTTGGGGGGGTGATGAACTGGTTGGTTATAACACAAGGTGTATGTAGGTTGTTTGTATTCAAAGTGGAAATGGAATTCATTATACTCTAGTAATTTTGGAATTCTTATTTTTTTCTTTAAGACAAAGAATGAGTATTGTCATCTAAGAGAATATTCTGGGTAGCATAGCAATTAATTGGTGTGAAAATGTGTATTTAATTCTCAACAAGATAGTAGCATTTAATCTTTGAAATCCTGGAGAAAGCTGTCCTGATAGTATAAGCCTGTGAACTTAGTTATTTGTGGGGGAAAGACAGGAAAATCATGAGGTCAAAGCCATCCTGGGCAAAATTAGGAAGATCCTCTCTCTCTCTCTCTCTCTCTCTCTCTCTCTCTCTCTCTCTCTCTCTCTCTCAACAAAAAGAAGTAGAGACAACCCAATTGGTAGAGTGTTTGCCTAGCAAACAGGAGGCCCTACATTCTATCTCCAGTACCTCAAAAACTATAAAAAAAAAAAAAAAAAACATCAAGAGCAGCAACCAAAATCCCTGGAGACGCTAGGATAAGATCAGGATAAAAACAAGGCGACTCAGGCTCCTACAGACTGATAGCTCATAATGGAAGAATATATATTCTATTCAATTCCTGCCACTTAAAACAGAGGCTTGATGCTATCCCACTATGCTGCTTAGGGTGGCACTAAATATGTACCCCCCCCCCCCAGGGCCATGTTCTGCTTACAACTGAAATATTCTCAGTCACCCACTATACAGAGGAGACCTGTGTTTTGTAGAATGTAGCATAAAACCTGCATGTGTCAGTGAAAATTAGAATTTCAGAATCTGGGGCTTCACCATTTAGAGTGTGTTAAGATTCCCTCTATAGAATGGCAGGCATGGAGCGGGCTATTAGCACAGGATATCTGGATACCCATTAGCACTATGAAGGTTTTCCATTCTTGTAGTTTCCCACAAATCATTTTAATGTGAAACATAATGTGTATTCTAACTTAAGCCCTCACTCCAAATCATTTTTATATTGATTGGTGTTAAAAAAATAAAAATAAAAAGCACCAAGGCTATTATTTGCTATTTCTTCTACCTGATTTTGGGAGAATTGGGCTTTTATTCCTTATGGAAAAGAAACACAAGGAAAGAAGTAGCTAAATGCTCTCTTTGAAATCCTTGTAGAGTATTAGGGAAATCTGAGCAGATAATGAAAATACTTTATAACTGATTTTTGGAAAAAGTAGTTATCTGATGCACAGACACACCTAGGTAATCTTCCTGCTTTATCTGAGTGCTGGAAGCTTCCTGATGGGGTGAGGGAAGGTTGGACAACTTGATCGCTTTTCCTGCCACAACTTCAGCCTTCAAACTGTTTAGTGACAGTGGTTTTGATTTACAGCTCCCTAATGGTTTTTCCTTCCTTCCTTTCTTTCCTTATTTTTTTCTTTTTCTTTCATTCTTCCTTTCTTTCTTTTCCTTTTTTACAAAGTTAGGTTTTAAAAGTTGGAAAATTCAACAGAAAATAAAATATAACAAATCTCAGAAGAAGGCCTTTAGGCCCTCACTGTGAAATCATTCCACAGAGAAAATTAAGTATTAATCCATCTGATACCATCAGTATAGTCCCATTGGACATTTTCTAACATCTATAGTCTTCTTGTATTATTATTATTATTATATGGGTACTGGAGCTTGAACTTAGAGTCTTGAGCCTTTACTTGGCTTTTTTGTTCACAGCGAACATCGCATCACTTATGCCATACTGCCAGTCCAGCATTTTTCTGATTAACTATAGAAGGAGTCTCACAGAGTTTTCTGCCCAGGCTGGCTTCAAACCACTGTCTTTCAGATCTCAGTATCTTGAGTAGCAAGGTATAGTAGAAGTCAGTGGATTAGTCCTTATAAAATCTAGTGTGTGTGTTCAGAGGGTTGGTACTTTTTAGCTGAGCATAGTGGTGTGATGAATCAAGAAGCTGAAGCAACCAAGTCAGGTGTTTGAGACCAACCTAAGCCACATAGAGAGTTTAAGATATGCCTGGTCTACATAAATGAGACCCTGCTTACATGCAACAATGACAACAACATGAAATATAAAAATTTTACTTTTAGAGTATGGAAAAGAGTAACTTTAGACAAAGAAAAGAGTTATAAATCCATCTAAAAGATGTACTAGGTGTTTCAGTTATGAGTTTTTATATGAAGTAGATAACTCGATTATCTATAATGCCCACATCCTACAAATATCCCATAGCATCAGTTGATATACAAAGATGCAGTTTTGATTTTGAATGGTGGATTCGTTTTAAAATATGTTAAAGATTGTTCACTTAAAAAGAACCCTATTAAATGACCAATTCTTATTTTCTGATTTTTTAAGACTGTGTAACATCGTCCTTTATCCCTGTCAAGCCTTTCAACCTGATGGCTCAATCTGAACCAACGGTGGAAGTAGAAGAATTTATTTATGACTCAACAAAGCATTGCCGTCCTTATAGAGTATACAAAAATCAGATTTACATTTACCCCAGACACCTCAAGTATGATAGCCAGAAATGTTTCAATAAGGTACGACATGTGTTTCTGAGATTTCATATTTATCTTTACCACATTTAGACCACTCAAGATGAACTGGTGCACAGGCAACTACAAATAACTGGGGACCACACTTGCAATAGAAAATCACACAGAGAAAAATGCCTACCAAGGGGTGGGTTCATCATAGACTTCATTTTATGGTTTCAGTTGAAGTGGAGCACTGGTAGATCATGCCTGTAATCCTGCCTACTCAAAAGGCTAAGATCTGAGGATCTAGGTTTGAAGCCAGACCCCAGGCAAAGAAATCCATGAGATTCTTATGTCCAACTAACCAGCAAAAAAAAAAAAAAAAAAAAAAAGGGAGTGGAAGTATGGTTGTTGAGTGCCAGACTTGAGCAAAACAGCCAAGCAAGAGTAAAGGCCCTGAGTTCAGGCCCCAGTGCCAGTACAAAAAAAAAATTTAAGATGAACAGTTTAATATTTAGTATCATCTTACAAAGCTACCAAAGATTTGTCTTAGAATTGTTCATCTTAAACTTTTGAGCACATTAATAATCATTTCTGAAATAAGCCCTAAATAAATTTGATCTAGACCATTTTTATCATTTCTTATAATGCTCTCAAAATAGCATGCCTGCCCCTTTCAGTGTAAGTTCTTTCTTTTAAATCTCCCCAAATCGTTTTGCTATTTCTGAAAACTGTGGATAATGTCCCTAGGAAAATGTTGGTTATTCTGCATTTTTCAGACTTAATTAGAGGTGACTTATTTTAGGCACATAGATTGTGTTGGTGTGTCTTTTAAAGGGAAATTATAATTTCCATGTTCCCTCACTATAATTTCAGGCACGAAATATTACCGTGTGTATTGAATTCAAAAACTCTGATGAAGAAGGGGCCAAGCCTGTGAAGGTGAGCAAGTCAGCTAGGGTAGGGAAATAAAGAGGGAAGGCAAGTGTCTTGTCCTTGAAGTCACTGGGGGGATGGAGATGTTGATATGTGGGTGAAAAAAGGAGGGATCTAATACATTTGTTCTATAATCTAGTAATTTTCTTTTTATAACCTGTGACTTACATGTGTAATCCTAGCTACTCAAAATGCTGATTTCTGATGATTGAGATTCTAAATCAGTCCTGGCATAAAAGTCTATAAGACTCATTTCTAATTTACCAGCAAGGAAGCCTGAAGTAGAACTATGGCTCAATTAGTAGCGTACCATCATTGAGCAAAAAGCTAAGGAAGCCCTGAGTTACACACACACATGCTCACACACACACACATACACACACACACACACACACACACACACACACACACACACGTTGTTTGAGATTTCCTAATTTCCTAAAATGTGCCTGGCTTAACAGCAATCATTAGAAAGTAAGCCTCCTAGCTCTACTGTACACTGTTCATGATTTGGTGGGGGTAGGGAGGCCATTCTGGTATAAAATAAATACAGAGTTTGCACTCTGAAGAAATCTGAGCTTTCCATAGGTAGCCTGCTTCTCCCCTCAGCATACTGACCTAAAGCTGCACGTCCCAGCCAGCATCCGTGAGGTTGAGCAGAAGGCTGCCGTAACAACCCGGTGTCTAATACTCTGAGCTCGAGGATGCTCAGCACATATTGGTGGAAGGTGCTGTGGACACATGCCCAAGACTTGGAAGACAGCTCTGGGAAATAAGTCCTAGTCGCCGAGTCCAGGATTCAATAAAACTGTGAAATTCGTATGAACTGTGTACGTCTAAAAGTGCAGCTGCCCATCGTTTTGGAAGAGTTTATACTTGTTATGGTCTGTTTTCACTTTAGAGTATTCACACAATAAAGCAACCTATGAAAATAGAAGGGAAAGTTATTTTTAGTGGGCCAGCTGCCAGCTCTTAGCTATCTGTGAAACAGAGGCAAGATTGTAAAGGACAAAGCCAATTTCTAACGAACTATACCATTATTTGAGAGTGTTTCTTCAACCACTCTGTTAGATGAAAGTCCCATGCTCTGGTTTGTGCTACCAAGAAAGTCTGTCGTCTTATTTGGTTTGAGAATGACCAGTCTTGCAAGAAGGGAATTTTTCACAATAACCACAAGCCACCATTAGTATCCACAGGCACCAAGCTCCACAACAATGCTAGCATAGGAGAGGAAAAAAGTTGAATAAAGTAGAGTTAGTCGTTAAGCAAGACAGTGACCAATCAGCAACATGCCAAGTCTGTTGGGAAAAATTATAGAAGAGAAGAATCATCACAGGTGTGTGCCAATGTGAGACTCTAGGCTGAGGGGCCTTTTAAAGTGAATGACTTGAAGAAGCCATATCCCATCCTCTGGCCTGAATGGGGATGGGGGAAGATAGCACGCAGTGTGGGGATCCTGACATACTAGCTCAGGCAGCTGGATTCTGGGGTTAGGGTCCAGCCAAGGCTGTGGTTACCCAAGACCTGATTCTAGACCTGAACTGGTTTCATAACCCCTTCAAGAAACCATTCTGCAGGCATCCACCTTGAATAAATGAGTGTGTATCCTCATGGCAATCAAAAATTCAGATTGTGGAGGTGTCCAAGTATTTGCCTCTGTTGTTAAAACCTGTCTGAATGATAAAAGCCTTCAGATTTTTTCATCATTCCATTGGATAATAAACACAGATCAGTACATCAAAGAAGTCCAGTGTTGACTATGGTCCTTGACAGCCTTATAAATTGTCCTTGTCCTGGAATTAGTAACTGACCTTTTCCACGTAGGGATGTTTTCAGACCCTCATAATTGTTGGACTTTTGGTTTTTTAACAGTGTATTTATGGAAAACCAGGAGGACCTCTCTTCACATCAGCTGCCTACACAGCCGTTCTGCATCATTCACAGAATCCAGATTTCTCTGATGAGGTAAGAACCAGGCCTCCACTGCCCTGTGAAAACCAGAAAGAATGGGTCTCCCAGGCATTCGTTAGACTAAGGACACCTACCAAGATTTATCAACTATATCGACTGCTGTAGGATGTTGCAAATTCCAATATGTCCTACTCTGGCAAACACAAGGCTCCTTTATGCCAGGCACTAGACACTATTCCAACACACGCGTCATTACATTTAATTTCCATAGCTGTTCTGAGAAGGATATGCTGTTATTGCCTTCCTACTTATGGATGAGGAAACTAAGCCTCAGATGGGTAAAGTAACTTTGGGTAAAATAACTTTGCCTAGACACCATAATGAACAAGTGACAGAATTCAAACCAGATTGTGTGAATTCAGAGACAGAAGTTTCACCACCACCGTGCTACAGCATTAGTGATGCAGGGGTACAACCTGTAGTTCCAGCACTTGAGGGATGAGGTAGGAGAATGTAGAGCTCAAGGTCACCCTGAACTACGTAGCAAGTTACAAGCTAGACTAAACTAGATAGCAAGATCCTTTCTCAAAAAAAAAAATCAACAATAACAACAAGAGTCACTGAGTCAATAGTAAATTACTATGTGCATACTAGCTTGTGTAATAAACATCTTTGGGGATTAAATTTAATTTCTAATAATAAAGGTCAAAATGAATTCATCAAGGCTACCTGCTCTGGAAAGGTCTAGAGGGGATAGCCTACCGACATTCTTGGTTTGTGATTTCTTTCCAACACTCTCAGCACTTTGACCTACTTTTGTTTTCAATTTCTTCCGACTCTTGACTCTCCTGCCTTCCTTTTTATAAGGACCTTTAGGATTATAATTTATTCACTTGACAAACCTGGAATAACTTCCCATTGCCTGGTCATTAACTCAACTGCTTCTACAGAGCCCCTTTAGCCATGGGAGGTATTCACAGGCTCTGGGAATTTGAACAGAAAGGGAAACTTTGGAAGGGATTTTTCTGTTCACTATACTTTGCCACATATAAATTATTTTGAAATTAATTAATGAACCAACCTGGCAATAATATCTTCCACCTTAATATCAAATTAATGCACTTAATTTTCCTCCATGAACATAAGACACAAGATAAAAGAAAAGGAAGGGAAAGAGCTGTTGACACATTGTGGAATATTTACTGTGTTGCAGGTGAAAATTGAGCTACCAACGCAGCTCCATGAGAAACACCATATTTTATTTTCTTTCTATCATGTCACATGTGACATCAATGCCAAAGCCAACGCCAAAAAGAAGGAGGCACTGGAAACTTCAGGTACTGACAGGAAGCAATCTGAAGTAGTATGACTTCTTTACATCTGTTTGATTTGAGTTGGGGAGCAGTTTAAGAAGTTCTGATTTAGTTGGTGTTCATCCATGATGAACAAATAGATGTTTGTGCTCAAAAGTGTTCTCTTTGTCGTTCCTTTGTGCAGTGGGATATGCTTGGCTTCCTCTGATGAAACATTGTCAGATAGCTTCTCAAGACTATCACATCCCAGTAGCAACGATTCTGCCACCTCATTACTTAAGCATTCAGGACTCTGCAAGTGGAAAGGTATTAATTGAAGGGAAAAGAAAAACGTATCAGCTAAATGACACAGGGTTTCCTTTTCTCTCTGCTACTTATATCAGCACCATTGTGTATGCGTCTGTTGTACTCACAAAGAGCAACTACAAAAATTAAAAATCTTTGTTTGGATTGTAGGAATGACTACTAAAAATAAGTGCATTCCCTGTTCTTATTGGTCTTATTCCCAATACTGCCAAAAGCACTTAAATCTTTTCTTTTCCATCTCTGTGGTAATGTTCATGGTTTAGGGTAGCAAATAATCACACACTAACCTGTTGATTGTCTTCCTCTCAACATTTCACACTGACGATAACAAGCTCTTTTTTACAGCATGGCGGGAATGACATCAAGTGGGTTGATGGTGGCAAACCCCTTTTCAAAGTGTCAACCTTTGTGGTGTCAACAGTGAACACACAGGTGAGCCTATATCATGAGCATGTCCTCTGACACACAAGTCCCAAGGTCGCTCCGTGAACCCACATGCCATAAAACTGCAGACCAAAATTCTGCAACTATATTTAACAGGAGGATAGAGACTTTGGAGTATGGTCTCTTCTACTTTAAACTGTTAAAAAAATAAAGACAGCAGACATTTACTCAAAACCTAAGTCTTAATTCTTCATGCCACCTCAGGGCCATGAGATTGGCAGAAACTCATTGGAAAATCAGCTAGCCAAGTGTTGGCTCCGTGGCCTGGACAAGTCATGTTACCACTACCGCCACCCCTCCCCCAGCTCACCGTACTTACATCCTCTTCAAAATATTATACCAATAAAATATCTCTACTCAAGGTCTTGATAAAGTTCGAAATGAAAAAGTAGATACAAAAATACTTTATGGGCTTCAAAATGCTTTCTATACATGATTAGTTATTATCATGATTGATTTACCACAAAATCACCCCTTTTGTTACAAGCAAGTTTGGATTTTCAATTTTTGCTATATTTCCAGCCCATATTTATCTCCTAAGAACAATGAGGTAATCCAGGTACCGTGAACATGCCATGCATATATATTAAACATATGATGTATGTTTATGTCACATATATCTTATAGACATACACACCTGTGATCATGTGATTAAAATTTCTCTAGTAATCTCTAGTGCTCCAAGATTTGGTCTTCATGTCTAGTCCCATATTCATAATTGTGTAAACCCATCTTACCTCAGTTTCTAAGTCCCAAGGCTTGCTCTTTACCTAGGCCTTCCAGCCACACCACATGTAGTTAGTTTCTCTGAGGGAAATCTATGCCTCTACTACTTTTCTAAAATAATTGAATACTACAGGAACAAGAAAATTGCACTCAAATTCTCTCTCATTTCCTGAGTCCACAATTCACTGTAGAATTTGGACATTTTCAAAAGGCTTTCAAGGGTGAGAGTTGGTTTTACCCTATTATCTCACAATTTTATTTCATAATCTTCTGACTATCAGGCTGACATGACATTTGATGCCTAGAACTAACTCTGTGTGCATTTAAAAGTGCAATCTGTCCTTTACATTAATGAATATGTAAGATACATTTACAGAAATAGGTACATTAATTTAAAAAAATAGTACAGCCAAGCGGGAGGGGGCAACTGTTTATCCTTTGTCATGTGGCCAAGGAAAACAACAAAACTTTGCGATTTCAGTAAGAAGGAGTAGGCTTTGTAGTTCCAGTGGAGCCTGAATGTCCAGTGAAAATGGAAGTTCTCTGTTAGCCTTAGACTATATATAAATATATAAACACTTGTCCATGTATGCACCCACCCAGATGAAGTGCTCATCTCCCATCCTAGAACTGTTGTCATCTTGTTTATGCATGATCATTAAGAAATACTTCTTTTGCTATTGCAGGATCCACATGTGAATGCATTTTTCCAACAGTGCCAAAAGAGAGAAAAGGACATGTCTCAGTCACCTACCTCAAGCTTCATCCGCTCTTGTAAGGTAACATAACATGAAAGACATTTCAGTGGTTTCCCAGGTAAACCTGGGCCAAGGAGATCCCATGAGCCAAGGAAATCATTCACTTTCCACTGAAGATTCCAAAACCACTTACCCGTTCAGAGTAAGATTATTTCACTATTTCTCAGGAGTTCTATCTGTTGTCTAAAACAAAAGGCAAAGAGTAGGATTTTTTCATTAAAAAATGAATTGAAAATAAGATTCTGTTCATTATGACTTATTAAGTGAAGCATGCCAGCAACACCTTGCTTAGGGTGAGAAAGGATAAAGCCAGATAAGGGGCTGTATGGAGCCACAGTTTCATATTCATGTTCTGATAAACACCCACACAACATATTCTATTGTTGTTTCCTTATTTATTGAGTTGATAAAATTTATATAAATATATCATGCACAAAACATGATGGTTTGAAATATGGATACACAATATAGTCACTAGATCCAGGAAATTCAGATAGACAGTATGTCACATATTTACCAGGTACTTAACACATACTTACTTTGTGGTCAGAACATTTAAAATTTACCATCAAAGAGATGTTCAAAAATGCGATCATTAATAACCACTGTTGCATGTTGCTTCGTATGTCCTTGAACTTATTCATTCTGACTGCAATTATCTACCCTCGGGCCAACATCCACCCAACATTTTTCTCCCCAGCTTCTTACAACCACCATTCTACTTCTAGGAATTCAACTAATTTAGATTCCACATATGAGTAAGATCATGCAGTATGTGTCGTTCTTTGTCTGGCTTATTTCACTTAGTACTGTGTTGTCCAAGTTCATAGATATCAAAATGATAGGAGTTTCTTTTTCCTTAAGACAGCATACTATTCCATTGTGTAGGTGTGCCATAGTTTCTATCTCCATTCATCTGTTGATGGAAATTTGAGTTTACCCCATATGTTTTATGAAGTACATTCTATATTTTCTTTGATGAAATATCTATATCTATTATGAATGTCGCTATAGTGAACAGCAAATGTCTCTTCAAACATACCAATTTCACATCCTGTTGATAAATATTGAGTAGAGGGATTGCTGGAGCACACAGCAGTTCCTTTTAAATTGGCAATATTTCTATTTATTTTTTTCATTATTGCAGTCTAATTTACATTCTGATCAACAGTGTGCCAGGCTTCCTTCTCTCCACTCCTTGAATGGTACTTGGTATCTTTTGTCTGTTTGATGATAGCCATTCTGACAGGGTCAGCTGACATCTTATGTGATTAAATTTGCATTTCTCTGAAGATTAGTGATGTTGAGTGTTTTTCCATGTACCTGTCAGCAGTTTACAGATCTTTGGAAAAATTTCTTTTCAGATCCTTGGCTAGTTTTTAAATTGTTATGTATTTACTTACTATTGAGGGTTGGTCTTTTTGTTCCAAGTTCCTAATACAGTTTATATTTTCAC
Source organism: Dipodomys spectabilis (assembly GCF_019054845.1). Taxonomy (NCBI): domain Eukaryota; kingdom Metazoa; phylum Chordata; class Mammalia; order Rodentia; family Heteromyidae; genus Dipodomys; species Dipodomys spectabilis. The sequence continues at coordinate 6,972,792 of NW_024870728.1, forward strand.
CTGTCATCAGATAAGTGTTTCTGAATATCTTTACCTATCCCACAGGCTGTGTTATCAAACTGTCGACTGTTGCTTAGGCTCAAAAATATTTCTGGTTTGATGAAATCCTATTTGTCTATTTGTCTGTATTTTTGGAGTCATTTAAAAAAATTATATATTTATATATTATATGTATAATATATATTATAATCATAACATAATTATGTATTATGTTATATATTACATTATATATTACTATGATATATCATATCATTATATATTATATTATCTATTATATAATTACATATATTTCATATGTTCATATTTACGTGCTACATATAATTACACATATATAATATATATTTACATGCATATTATTGCATACATATCATTATAACATAATTACATATAATTTTATGTAACAAAATATTTTATAATATATGTTATATATTATTATATGTGTGTTATATTATTTATTATGTTATATATACATTATACATTATATTATATAAGCCATATAATCTATAAGCTATATATTATATAATATATTATATTTAATACATTATATAGATATATATTCCAGGCACCAGTGGCTTATGCCTACTTGGGATACTGAAAATGGGAAGATCACAGTTCAAGGACAGCCTAGGCAGAACCTTCACAAGACCTCTTCTTAGCCCATAGCTTGGCTCAGTAGTGCATACCTGTCATCCTGAGCTTCATGAGAGGCCCATGCTTGGGACAGTCATGTGCCAGGCCAGCCTAGGCAGGGAAAAAAAAGTCCATGATTAATTTTGTGAGTCCCCATAGATGGGAAGTGGATGCAGTGGCATGTACCAGTGATCCCAGCATGGCTGGATTCCTAAAGTCTGCAGATCATAACTCAGGCACATGCTTGGGTAGAAAACAATAGTATATCGTAAAAATTGTCAGTGATCTATCTTTCAATTATAAGGCACATCTATGGTGTTCCCATAATTTATCCATGGCAAATTGTGTGGCAATGAACATGGGTATATGCAAGTAGCTTTATTGTATCCCAACAAGCACTCTTTTGGAGAAATGTCCAAGAGTGTTATCACTGGATCATAGCATAGTTCTAGTTTTAGCTTCTTGAGAAAACTCCATACTTCCTTCCATAAAGGTTGCATTAATTTGAATTTCCACCAAAAGTGTAATGAGGTTCCTTTTTCTTCTACACCTCCTCAACACATTTGTTTTTCATATTCTTAATGATGGCCATTCTGACTGGAATTGAACTTGGAAAATTAGGTTGAGTGAAGTAAATAAGACTCAGACAAAGGGCACATGCTTTCTCTCACATGTGGAAGTTAGATCTAAAATGTAAATAGATACGAAAACACATACAAGACTGTATACATATAAGCACAATCAAACTGACTAGAAGTGTGTTGTAGGAAGGAGTAGACACTCACAGTGTAACTCCCTTGAACAATTAACCGTTCACAATGAATACCAGAAAGCGGAAACATACCTTGTCTGAAAAGAGTAAGGCTTAATGGGAAGGAAATGGATAAATGGAAAGATGAATGATGGACGAATACAGTCATACCACTCAATTACATAGGTGAAAATGGCACCAGGAAACTTGGAATGGGTGGAGATGAGATGGAGGAGGAAGAAATAATGGAGGGATGAGACTGGTCAGGATGCACACTGTCCTTATAAATTGACCTGTTGAAAAAAATAAACCTGCAAGCTGTAAAATAAAATAAGATAACCAGTAGACAAAAGGGCTAGAGGCATTGCCCATCCTAGCAACCATGAGGTCCTCATTCCTAACCCCCAGTACTTCCAAAACATTGTTACAGGCTAGATCATTGTCACAGAGCTTTACATCTGTTTGCTAGATAAATTTTAAAAGGTTCAGATAGTACATTTAAGGCTTTAATCCAGAACATTCTTTTCATTTAATTGGTATCTTTTTTCTGCCAATTTACTACAGAATTTGTTAAATGTGGAAAAGATTCATGCGATCATGAGCTTCCTGCCTATAATCTTGAATCAGCTCTTCAAGGTTCTGGTGCAAAATGAAGAGGATGAAATAAGTACAACTGTTACCAGGTACCTTCCCCACGCCTGGGGAGTGAAGGCTGTAAGCTGGGGTCCCATGAAACCTTGACCGCTTGGTTTGAACTGTGATGTTTACATTTCATTTGAACACATCTCAGACTTTAGTATTTCTTGCTCTTGAATCTTTTCCTCCTGATACCCTATCATTATCATTAGTACAGAGGAAATCATAATTTCTCATTCATAACCAGTAGTGTTTTGAATTAAAGATTTAATCATATAATATTCCTGTTGCTCATTTTTTAAAATTAGTTTTAGTGTTCTGAATTTTAAAAAGAATTAAAATGTTTATGGGATTTGCCAGGCCACTGGTGGCTCATGCCTGTAATCTTAACTACTTAGGAGGCTGAGTTCTAAGGACTGAGGTTCAAAGCAGAAAAGCCCATGTGACTCTTATGTTCAATTAACCACCAGAGCACCAGAAGCAAAGCCATGGCTCAAGTGGTAGACCTGCAGCCTTGAGTGAAACAGATAGGGGTCAATGCCCAAGCCTTAAAATCAAGTCTCAGTACTGGCCCAAAAAAATAAAACCAGCATTTACACTATCTTTCTTATTCTCAAGCATATTATTTTTTTTCAGAGTCAGAGATTTTCGATTTTAGTCTAGTAAAGCTCCAAAGATCTGGAAAGTTAAGCTATTTATAATGGTTCCACAGCCAGCCTTTTCTGGACCCAGATTTGAAGTTACCAACTATGCCTTCAACTGATGCTCTTTTCAGCTGAGTAGATTTGTCTATGTTAACAAGATTTTTAAATATGGAAACTAATAGATCTGTTGAAATGCTGGTATATTCCTATGCACTCAAGTTAAGCAGTAGTTACTAACATGAAATAATCAACATGTACTGTCCTTGCCACCTGAAATCTTAATTCAACTAAGGGAAAATAAAACAAAGCCAAAAATGAACAGCTAGATGGTAACCTAATCCTTTTTCCCCAAAGTCTGTATTACACCTGTAGTTTTGAAGGCAGTCCCTTTTCAAATAGAATATGATGACTTGTCAGAGATTAAAAGTCTCCTCTTTCAATTTCATACTTAAAAATGGTTTCTAATCCAAGAAGACAGTTTCAGCAAATGTGCTTGCCACAAATGGCACACAGAATTTGGGCAACAAAAATTTCCCATATGTTGTTACAGCCCTGAGATACTATCTCTACCTAATTGTTTGGACACTGCAGGGTTGAAATCATCTCACTGAGGATATTAAATGTCCAGTATTAAGGAATAAGAAAGGCAGGAAGAGAGTAGGACATGGGTTTACTCATGAATTCTTAAATATGCATTTGCCTAGTGCTCTAATGACAAAGTGGTACACCGAGGAAGGCTACTGAACAGCTTTGCTCTTCCAGGGTTCTCACCGATATTGTAGCCAAGTGCCATGAGGAGCAGCTTGACCATTCAGTCCAGTCGTACATTAAGGTAGGAAATTGCCGCACAGGCACCGACCATCTCCCCCTGCTGTGTGGCTTGCCTCATTTCTTGTCCGCAAGAAGGGGAAAGTTCTTGCCCCTGAGCATGGTGTCCACCATGACACCCTTAAGAATTCCATTTTTCTGCCCCAATGGACTAGATGTATAAATGTATAAATGTCTGAAAAGTGTGTATGTGTACAATTGAATATGTAGGTAAAGGAGAGAGGATAAAGGAGAAAAATAGAAGTGTTGTTCTTTTGAAGTTGGCAGGACAAGCGCATGAACTTCCTCTGCTCATAGGAGGAAGCCTGTTTTTGGTATGGATGTGTGTACTGCTCTGTCTTTCTTCTGTAATGTTTTCTTAGCTCTTTTTATTGTTTTCTCAGGCGTTATTTCCTTTGCCCAGTTACTGTATATTTGTACCTGCTTCTGGTATGTTAAGTCCTTTATCTTCTGGCATGAACCCCTTGCCCATCCCATTTGTGTGCACTGCTTCTTCAGTGGTTTTGTCAAGTGTTCACCCAGAGACATCTCTGTGCTCATTTCCAGTTGGCCTGTGAATCACTGCCAGTGAACTTGTGATGATGTTTGCACCCTCAGAGCTCCAACTTAAATGTCCTTTCCTTGAATAAAAAAGAGAGAACCCACCCAGAGGCACAAATACAAGGATCTTAACTTACTTTGTAATATGTAGAAGACCTACTATGCATCTATTAAATCTTTCTTGAAGCATTGTTACTTTTAAGTTAAGAGAATATATACACTCTTATATATGGGCAAACATGCTCAGACCCTCTAAATGTTTAGAAATATAACTAGACCAGGATTTGAGCCTATTGTGCTAGAAATAATGTTTTATAATAGTATAATAGCAGTGTTTATTATTATAGTGTTCCTGTGAAAGGACATAACTGTAAATCACATTGTGGAATAAACCTTTAAGATATACTATATATAAGGCATTTTTTGAAATTACAGATATTTTATATATATACATATATATATACATATATATATATATAGCAAGAAATGTTTGACAGCTTCACAAAATACAAAAGCATGAACTGTGCTCTTCCTTAAAGTAACCTGTGTCAAAGTATAACGTCATCTGCGAAGATCGACATTTAAGTTGGGTAAAGTCATTTATATCTACAAACCTCTTCGCTCTCTGTTTAAGAGAGGGCTTGAGCTTATTTTTTAATAAGGTATTAATGAGTTTATATGGAGAACTCTTTTCCTCTCCATATTACCCCCAATTTTCCATTACAACTTCCAAAGGTGCTGAGAAGAAAGAATAATTATTTGACCCCATCATATATACATGAGCAAGATCATGTTCACCCACATGCTTTTTTCTAGGTTTTGACTGAATCAATGAAAGTCACACCACAAACCTAGTGATCTCCAAGGCAACTTCCTTATGAGTACCTCCATTTTCCAGCTCTGATGCTTTTGGAGAGATGCATCAAAGATATAACTTGTGGTGATCTTAATTTTCAATCAGAACACACAAAATATCCTGAAAGACCATTTCACCCTGAGCACAGGAAATGGACTGCTTATTTACTTTGGTTTGAAGTGATTTACATCTAGAAATCAGTCTGTGTGGAATTTCAGAGTGATGACAACAATTCTTAAAAAAATTAGAATCTATTTTCAAATATCTAAAGCACATGCTTCTCATAAATCCAATCATATTGCATTTTCCTCTGGAGAGAAGTCACTAAATAGCAAGCAAGAAACTACGATTTTGAGTATTAAGCCTCCCAAAGACTGTTTTCTCCCTGTGACAGAAGATGAGCTGGAATAAATGACCATTCAGCAGGGTTCTGTTTGGGGACTTCTATCACACTACAGAGTTGACTGCCTCTTTGTATTTTTCATAAGCGGGAAAATTATTTTTTAACCTGCAGTAGAGGTTAAACTCAAGACCCCATAGACAGGGAAAATGGGTGAGCTGTCTCCATGACATCCTTGGATATTTTTGAAAAATACCATATTCAGTATAACTTTACTTATTTAGAAGTAATGAAAACACCATTTCAAGTTCAGTGGTGCTTATTGCTGCGAATTCACTCCATCCCACAATATCCAAACTGCACACAAACACCACGGTCTTCTCCGAAGATGTGTGTCTAAAGTCAATGTAGTTAAATGTCATGGTTTACAGTGATTTGTAGCACTGACAGAGCCTAATGAGGAGAATATTAATAACATGAATATATCAGTGCTAGATATTTATTTACTGAGACCCTTCAGCCTAGAAAACTTTATGGGATTGCATAGTTGATGATGACATTACACTCACGTGAGATGTATCTGTAAGGGAAAATGTTGTATTGCTCTTGCTAATAACTAGCTTGAGGCATCCACTACCTTTGTCTTTAACCTTTGAAATGAGCTTGCAAAACTCAGGCCCTGCCATGGTGCTAATGTGCTACATAGGTCAAAGAGATGTTTCTAGATTCAGAAGTGAATATGCCAATCTCTTGCTTCCCTTTCTTTTCAATTGTGAACAGCTATGAAGAAATACTGTTCCTTGAGGCACACCCAACTCATAACTAAAGTACTATCACTGGGTCATAAGCATGTTATATTTGAAATATGGGTATTGCATAACATTAACACAGATGTTCTTAAAATCTATGGAAAGCATTGAAAATTAGCCACAGACAAGTCTCCTGTGAATAAAAATAAAATAAGCAGCATTTGCTATCTTACTTTGGCCAATATTTATGAACCTCCTGATAATTGCTGCTAAGCATGGGGTGGTAGACCCTGGCCTCGTGGGGAGCTCACCTACTGGCCTCTCTGGAAGGCACCCACTTCCCCACTTGGCTATTTGAGTGGGTGCTCTACCCTTTCAGGATGAAGAATTTCTACCATGCCACCTGTTACCTGTGGAAGGAAGAAGGGGAATGTGCCCTAAGTAGGTGGGTCAAAGCCCTACATGTTCCTTGAACCTGCTAAATAGCCCTCTGACTCTTTCTCTTGATGTCTACAAAGAGATTCAAAGAGAGCTTAGGTGAGCAAGGTTCTACTTGAGCAGAGACCTACGTAAAAACAGGTGTGTATTGCTGTCATTGGGCCTCCATTAATGTCATGACAAAAATCTAGCATGAGCAGATAATTTTCAGAAAAGAGTCATCTCCTGTAGCATCATTTTTTGATGCTTTTCCCTAAAACAAAATCATTAACTTTGATCACGTTTTTGTATTTTCTTCAGTTTGTGTTCAAGACAAGGACCTACCAGGAAAGAACGGTACATGAAGGACTGGCTAAAAATGTGACTGGCCTGTTGAAGTCAAATGACTCAACCACAGTGAAGCATGTCCTGAAGGTAAATAATGTCAAGACACTTGATTACTGATTGGTAGTAGAGAGGGATTGCGCCCTCTCCTCAAAGAAAGTGGGACTCATTGATTTTTTTCACAGGTCATTTCTCTTCTCGTTTCTAACATAAGCTTCATATTGAAATTGCAGTATATAAAACACTAAGCAATAAAATATGAAAAAAAAGTAAATTAGATTTGGGTTAAGTGCTTTGACCTGAATCCGAAGTCTACAGATAGAATGAAAGACTACTAAGTAATCTAAAACATCTTAAAAGACAAACTATACAAATGAGCTATACAAAGAATACAAATGAAGCCAAGGGGGTGGGGTTTAGACACTAGAAAAGGAAAAATGCCAAGGAAAAGACTAAGGATGTTATATCCATGAGTATGATAACAAAAAGGAAATGGAACAGATCAGTCTTTTATCTCAAAAACCGATGGTGAAAACATAGACAATAACTCTTGTGGAGCCCTGAATTTACAGGCAAGCTAAATTTAATTATTTATCATGACAGGCAAGCTAAATTTAATTATTTATCATGATTTGACAGATGAATGATTCATTAGTAGCTGGAAAGAAAGCTGGAAATCAATAAGAATCAACTTGAGTTCACTAAACTCTAATTATCCTAAGCCAAGTAATTTATTTGTTTACATTAGCCTTATCAGTATATTCAACAAATTCAATCCAGGAACCTCCTGAAAAGCAAAAATACCCCAAAGGCATTTGAGAGATAGCAGGGAACAAAATTAAGATTCCTACCCTTGGGAAATCTCTATTCTTCTGGGGGAGAAAAGCTACAGAGTACAGATATAATTTGAAAACATAGCATATCACAAGCTAGAAGGTAAGAAGAAGGAAAATTAGAGAAGAAAATAGGGGAAGTGGGCAGGCTGGGGCAAATGGAGATCTCCTAGAGACGCAGTACTTGAGCAGAACATGTGAAGGAAGTGAGGGACCTAGCTGTGGACATTTTAGAGTAGAGCATTGGAGACAGAGACCTCTGTTAAGTTGTAAGGCAGCTGTGCATCTCTGGTAGACCACTATATCCAGAAGGAAATGATCAAAGAAGGGAGGGTAAGGTGACTTTAGAGAAGCTATGGACAACTGGCTTGTTTTTGAGCCATTGTGAGAGTGGTAACAGTCTGCTAAACTCTGAGACAAATATGAGGGCATTAGGCATGATGATTGAAATACCCTTTCACAGGGGGGGAGGGGGGAGAAGGGGTGGAGGGGGGGAAGGATTGGCGGGGGGAGGCTGGGAAGGGATGTGAAGGGTAAACAAAGGAGGAGGCTGCAATGCTTGATAAGAAATGTACTCATTATCTTCCTCATGTAATTGTAACCCCTCTGTACAGTATGTTCACAAAAATTAAAAATAAAAAAATACCCTTTCAGAGAAGGTAGGAAATGGGGTTGTTATAACAGGCTTTAGATTCATTAAATATTCCTAACAACATGGATTACACTTCCAGTATCATATAGCCATTTCCATTTCTTTTTGCTAAGAAATGAGGCCTTTATTAAGGTATAACTGCCATGTAGGACATCAGCTCCTTCCTCCTCCTCTCATTCTTCCTCTGGAATCAGGGCTGTGTTCCCCAAAGTTCATCACAGCATGGTATCAGCCTAAAACTGGAGATACTTCAAGTATCCATTGACAGTTGAAAACAAAATAAGTAAATAGTGATTGTGTATGTAGTGTGGCAACAATTAATGAGCCACTATTACAAGCCCCTCCAGCAATGGACCTCAGAACAGAATTGGTTGAATGAAAAGGGCAATCTCAGGAAAGGATCTACAACATAGTGCCATTCTTGTGGTAGTCAAAAGTCAAAACCCCTTCAATATGTAAGTAATGGTAGCACAATTATTGAGGGAGTAGAAAGGAAATATGATGGGTTAGCTTTGTTTTTAAATTGCACCAATGCCACATAACTTTAGCTATGGGATACATAGCTTGAGAAGGAGGGCCTTATCTAAAACATGCTTTGTTCTACTGAAGCTGCACCTGAGTCCAGAATATAAGAATAGCTAAGAGAATATGCCTGCTGGGACCCCAGCTCCCTTCTATATAAGCCTTCTAGGCCTGAACAGATGCCTCAAGAGTCCTAGGGCTGATCCAGGGTTTGCTTAGACCTCTTTTCCAAATTTCTCCTACATCGGATTGATCTGCAGGTCCTAGCATAGCCCTAGACCCCAGGAAAGAGGTATGTGTGGCAGGAGGAGAGAAAGTTTGTGAATAGGTTGGTGATAGGTAGGCTGGACAGTCACCCATGGGCACCTGCCTCTCAAGTTGTAGAAGCCAGGGAACAGCTAGAGCCCCATTCTGTCCACGTTTCTCCACATTCTGAGGCAGTAGTCCCCAGTTCTTTGAACTTAAATCACTATTTGTAACACTGTCAGCTTGACATTCAACTTGTAGATATTTAAATATCTTTGTTTTTACTCTCTTAGGTATAGGCCTGAAAATGTTAGAGATGCTAAGAAGGGTTTGTTAGCTTGGTTAAGGAAGTAAAACAAACAGACTGTTTTGTTGAGCAGTCATATTGAGTAAATTGCTAACTTGTTTAACCTGAGCTATTTGGGTGACATTTGAGAAGCTGCAATATATGTCATATAATTTTACCATTATGACTTTGATAAAGATCATCCAAACAGAATGGAGACTATACTATTGATCTGCTTCATTTAGTTCCAAAGAACTCACTTTAAGATACAAACATTGTAATATACTATATACTGTGAAGAACGATTACCATTTTAGCATAGGAGAACAAATTCCTAATGGTCTTTGTTTCGTTGTAACAGCATTCCTGGTTCTTCTTTGCAATTATCCTAAAATCAATGGCGCAGCACTTAATTGATACAAACAAAATTCAGGTAAGATTACAGGTAATACAGTAATGTCATACTATCTAGCAATTACACTGATGAGTATTGCTTGTTATTTCTATTTTTACTGGCTTTATAAGCATGAACAGTTTATGGTAATTGCTTTTTAAGCAGAAGAGATGACTGTGTGTGTCAGTAAAAGTCTTACTTGAGCAGGTGCCAGGACAGAGATAGAAATACAATAGATTTTGGAGGGAGAAATAAAGAATAAACTGAATAGGGAAAAATAACAGGAATGTCTGCTACTTGTGAAAGAAAAGGAGAGGAATGAGGCATGTCCTGAAGGAGCCTGTGAGTGAGGGAGTTTTCAAGGAGCTGATGAACAGTCTGAGAGCAAAGGATGCTCGCAGGAGGAGACTTGGACGGAGTACATAGACTTGCTGTAGGCTCTCAGCCAGCTCAGACACTGAATGGGAGTTGCCTGGGGAGCAAATACAGGATCTAAGGAGAAAGACTTGAACGGATACAAGATAAGGTAGTTCTTTCCATTCCTCCCAAGAGATTCTGCCTTGAAAGATGATCTGAGAGCTACGCACAACTAACAACTACGGCTTCCAGGCACAGTGCACGTGTTTGCACATCTGTGCTTCTGCAGACAATATGGGCTCCTCTGCCTGACAGGAAACTCGGAAAAGGGAGACTAATGAGATCAACCACAGCTCCATTCTAGGCCCCCTTGGCCTCACTCAAAGCTGTGAAAGTTTGGATGGCTCCTCTGACCTGTCAGTCTCAGCCTTAAAAAGTCAACAGTCTATTGCAGCTGAGATGGTTGCATGTGGTCCCTTACTATTAGAGTTGAAGGAGACAGGCCAAGGGACACCGGAGTGCATTGCTCAAGTTCATGCATGCTCCTCTCAGCTCCCAGGTGGATAAAGCCAAGGGGGAGAGCTCTGAAGCCACACCTCCCCTGTGGGGGGAGAAGCGGGGGGGGGGGGCAAGGTCAGAACAGCACTGGGTAGAGTGCAGAGGTGAAGGATTTATGATTCTGTCCTGATTTACAAGCTTGCTGGAGCACAGATCAGAACTCTGAACTGGCCTCCGCAGTACAAAACTGCACAAAATGAGCACTGCTATTCCAAATGTAATTTTGCCGGTGTAAAGCCCATGCATATGTATGTGTGTGGGGCTGGAGGGGGGAGGTTAGTTAGGTTAGATTGATTGACTGTAAATTTATTTGATCTAAAAAAGAACTATTCAATATATGCAAGAGTTACCATGAGATTAAACATATCCTAGTAGGCTGGCTCTGAAACAAAAGGCCATTCCAAACTAGTTGTAGTGTGTTCCATTATTAAATCTCCATATTATACAACTCCAGTCACCTTAACCCTTGTAATATTATTCTTGCAGCACAAAAGGCTGGTTGTATATAACTGAGAAATGTGCTTTAGTCAGACTCTAATTTTTACATTGCAACCTATATGGAACTACCTGGGTCTAGAAGTCTAGTTTTTTGTATGTGCCAATCCTAGAGCTTGAACTCAGGGCCTGGTACTGTGTCACTGTGCTCAAGGTTAGTATTCTACCACTTGAGCCACAATTCTACTTCTGGCTTTTAGGTGGTTAATTGGACATAAGAATTTCTTGGACTTTCCTGCCCAGGTCTGCTATCCTCCTGACTAACGAGGGTTACAGGTATAAGCCATTGCCTCCTGGATTTCAAGCATGAATCAGTTCTGTTTGTTTTGTATAAAACTGCTTGTTTAAATTCAAGAGGAAAGAACTTAATCATTCCAACTGCCTCCTTAAATGCAAAAGTCCTAACAGGGTTAATATAGTTTTGTTAAATATAAGTTGTATAATCATTACAAACTTTTCAGCCTGTGAGTTCACAGACTCACCTGTACCTCTTACAGGATCTAAGACCACAGAGTTAAGACTGGGTGGAATTCAGTACTTACTAATAAACATTTCAAACCTCTGTTCTCACTCAGTTGTTTACTCACTAATTTCTTTTGGTTATTTATTAAGAGGTCTAGTTTTAATTTTACAATTATTTTTAAATTCAATTAAATGGAATTATATTTCCAAAACATTTTAGACTAATTGTCTTTAATGTTCTTGATTGGGGTTTTTTTTTTGATTATGTGATACTGAGGTTTGAACTCAGGATCTCACACTTTTTAGGCTAGCTTTTTACCACTTGACTATTGAGAAAATACTCCTGTATACTTGTTGGCATAAATGTTCTGTACTTGTTGGAAAAATTAGTGTTTTTCTTGGCATTCGTTTATGCAGTTTTCTGCTAACAGTGCATAAATTATGTCTCACATGGAGGCATTATTTTTGGCTGGTGGTTTTGAGATAGAACTTCTCAACCCAGGCTAGATCTGAACTACATCCCTTCTGCTCTCAGCCTCTGAGTAGCTAGCATTACACTATCACTCAAGCTCATTAAATTGTAATAATACTTATTTTCTGGAAGGCAAGAGAAGAGAATTAAAAAGTGGAAGGTCATAAAAAGATTTGTTCACATTTTATTTCATACGTTGCTATATTGTTTAAATACTTTGCAATATAAGTAAGTTTCATAAAAATATATTGGCCAAACCACAAAGGAATAGTAAGTGGTAGGAACTATGCCTAAGAAATTTAGCCAGCTCCCATTTTATTACAGCTTTCAGAAAGAGCTCTTTTTATTTGGTGATCTATAAAATAAAGTAAGTCTTTCAGTCCTTTTCATTCTGGCTTAGGAGTTCACATGCCACATTATAAGTAATCCATTCTTTCCCCAGCTTTCCCGGGCTCAAAGATTTCCTGAATCTTACCAAAATGAACTAGACAATCTTGTAATGGTTGTCTGCGACCATGTGACTTGGAAATGCAGAGATACGCTTGAAGAAACTAAGAGAGCAAATCAAAGCGTTGCTCGATTTCTTAAGGTACGATTCCATGAGTTCACAATTCTACCCAGCCCTCACTATGGTGGCTACAAGACAATCTAAATTCTAGTTAACTGACATCTCTTTAGGTGATGCAGAGTCTAAACTAGCACAGTAAAGTAAGTATTTCCATTTTCACCTCTCTCTTGATTGAAATACTTCAGAGTATTTTTTCCTACTTAGTATCTCATTGAAGAAGCAAGGTTAGATAAAAGTATCCACCTGAGTGTTGTCAAATAACAATACTTCTAACATTTTTAGGAGAAAAATAAAATGACTAAAGGAGAAGCTACACTGCAGTAATGTTATTCTCTTGGGCATTTTAGTCTTTGAAGTGACATTTAGAATCCGTCATTGCTTTAAAAATAACACCAAAATGGCTACTTTGGGGAAAACGATCAGACATTTTGCTATGTTGCGTCCAAGCTTTCTTTCCCATGATGCTAAGATAGAGCATTGACCCCATGAAAATGAAACTATCAATTTAGATGTTAAGCAACCACTTTCTGAACAAGATATACATGGAAATTAAAGGTATTTCTTTAGGGTATAGGCGTTTATATTGAATTGAGATAGAAACATAAAAAAGTAAACAAAAACCCTAGCAGGCATTAGAATTATGGCATATCATTTAACAGAAAATGCTCTTAGCAAAACATGTGTTCTTCCCGTCCTTTTTAAATCCAATGTGGACAACTATAACCTTGATGCTCACTTTACCTGTTTCTTTACCAATGAAACAAGCACACACTGAATGGGTGTGAGAATTTATAAATAAAAATCAATCATGTAAAGAGTATACTCAAGCCGATAAGTAGATGGAAAATTAGCCTAAGTTGTCTTTGGGGATTTTTAAAATACAGACTAATTCTTTTACTAATTCTTCATTTTTATTTTTTGGTGCCACTATATGCTTAACAGAATAGAAAAGTCAGAAAAAAAATCTTATATACAGTCCAGTTTATAAGGAAAATGTATTATAAAGCATCTGGAATATTCTTCCCTAAACTGATAAAAAGAAACTGAATAAAATAATCTCTAAAAAGGAGAAAATACTCCTTTCCACTTTGTGTGTGTATGTATGTGTATGTGCACACACATGCGTGCGACTATGTTCTGGTATTAGGGCTTGAACTCAGAGCCTGGGTACTGTCTCAGCTTTTGTGCTCAAGGCTGGCACCCTACCACTTGAGCCACCTCTTCACATCTGGCTTTCTGCTGGTTAATTGAAGTCATAGAAAATTCTTCCCTGCTGGCTTCAAATTGCAATCTTCAGATCTCGGTCTTCTGAGAAGCTAGAATTATAGGTGTGAGCCACCAGGGCCCAGCTCTTCTTGGTTTAAGTGCTCTATATTTATTGGGGGAAAATGGAATGCTTTTCTTGGAGCTCATTTATGCAGAGGTTGCTCCTGGAAGCGCATAAATTAATGTTTCCCTTGTATGTGTGTGTGTGGGGGGGGGGAATTAAAAGCATCCAAATTGGAAGAGGAATACTAGCGTTTTATGGAATCTAACTCAAAAGCACAGAATGTCAATGAATATGCATAGTCCATAATATGTACAATACATGGACTTTGAATCAAAATTAATACACATATGAGAAATTTCTGAATAAAAGCTTAGTTCAATATATTCTTTATCACAAGAGTCCCTTGGTAGTTTGTAGTTTTAATGGCATTTATTTACACAGAATAGTTTAAAACCTTTTCTGTAAAGTTTACTAGATGACACATTTAAAGGAGGAAAGTGCAAAGGGTAGATTCAGAAAATGACTTGACAATATGAAATTATGTCATTATTTGCTACAATTCCAAAGAACATGCAACTCTGAGCTTTCAACTTAATACAGCCTACACTCTGTGTTGACATTATAAATCTCTGACATCCCAGCAATCTGATAATAGTTACTTGCTCAAGTGAGTTTCAAATGACTTTTACCTCTTTGGGGTTTGTTGAATTTGTTGTTAGAGTAGTCAAATATGTGGCTTCATCATCATTATAATTTAGCAATCAAAATTTTGTTGTAATGTCATAGTTATGCCAAGATTGTTTGTCAAGCATATAGAAAACAGAGTCTATAGAATATAGAATAGGTGGGCACAAATACCCTGGATAAAAAGGTATCCTGTCTTCTGGGACATCATCAGAAAGTATTGTTTTCATAGAAATTATGTCATCATCTTTGTACTTTATTGTTTTTACTGTTTGCTCCTCGAAGTGCATTGGATTTGAATGGCTCTGTGCCAACCTCATGGCTGTTTTTACTTTTCCTTATTGTTACTAGACTGAGTCATGATGCTTACTTGAGCACACTCATTTAGTGTCTTCTTCAAAGCACAATATCAAGGTGTGAGCAAAGGCTGATTCATTCTGATTTTTATTTTCCTGCTTAAATGGCCATAACTTGGGCCTACTCACCTAAATAGCCCTTGCTTTTATTTCAACTTTGTCTTGAATACCATTTGGAAGCCATCTATTGTAAAAGATAGACTTGGTCATGTCACCAAACTCATTTAAAGAAATGTCAGTGATAGTTCTCTCTAAACAGCCTAAGGAGGATGAAGAAAAAAAAAGTGAGTCACTACAAGGAGAAAGTTATCCTGTCTCCCCTGCTTTGAAAATAGTCTATGTATTGAGAATAAATGAAAGTTCTCCCGAGATGTCACTGAAATAGTTACTGCTAGTGGTCATAAGCTGACACTTAACATGAGATCAGAGGAAGGCTTCCCATGACAACAAAGGAAGTGGTGTGCATATCTGTAAACTCTTCAGGCAAACAACAAGGATGTTCACAGAGCTTCTTTTTATAATTCAGAGGCCCATAATTCATCTGAGAACCAATGATAGGGTAGAGCTTTCCTGGCTCTCACATTTGGTGAAATAAAACTTAGTTCATTCCCAGACTAATTTTTTATTGTCTGTTAAAATATTTGACTTTTCAGGCTGGGAATGTACTTAGTGGTAGAGTGCTTGCCTAGCATGCGTGAAGCCCTGAGTTCGAGTCCTCAGTACCACATACACAGAAAAAGCCAGAAGTGGCACTGTGGCTTAAGTGATAGAGTGCTAGCTTTGAGCAAAAGAAGCTCAGGGACAGTGCCCAGACCCCAAGTTCAAGCCCCAGGACTGGCAAAATCAAAAAATTGACTTTTAGTTTATCAGTCCAATTGAGAAAATTTTGATAAGCTCTTACATACCATCTAAAGCAGGAATCCACAAACTTTTTCTCTAAAGAGCCAAAAAACTAAATGTTTTCAGCCTAATCCACAGAATTCAACTCTGCTCTTATAGCCCAGAAATAGCCACAGACATTCCACCAATGATATGTGGAAATGACTGAGTGTGGCCAGTACCAATAAAATACTATGTTCAAAAAACAAGTGGTGAGCCAGATTTCCTCCCCTGGGCCATAGCATGCCAAAGTCTGCTATATTTTTCTATTGATCTAAAGGTTAATGTAGACTATCCTAAAAATAAAAGTTAAAAGCCCCTGCAGGCCTAGCAATAGACAGAAGAGCCGCTGTCAAGAAGATGCCAGAACAGAGCAGACACTGGGACTCAGCGCCAGAGACAGACACTTGATGAAGCAGGAAGAAGGGAGAAGGCTGATTTCCTACCACCTAACAATGAACCCCTTTCCCCCTACCATCCCTGCCCTCCCATCTCCACACCTACATCCCCCCCACCCCACCACCCCACCCCTGCCGAAGTTGTAAAGTTCATTTTTCGACATAGCATCTTGTACATCTCATGTTGCAATGGGTCCACCTATATCCCTATTTAAACAATTTGTTTTTTCCCTTCTCCCCTCCCCCCGAATTATACCAACAAATACAGTGAAAACAGGAGTTATACTGTGGGGGAGGAACATACAAAGCAACAAAAAAAATTACCTTATAAATACATTAAAAGCAATAGCAAGAAAGAAAAAAACCATGCGTGTCCTTATCTTGGGGTTCATTTCGCCTAACATCATCTTATCTGACCTTTTCTGCTTGACTCATACATATACTAGATATTGCAAATAAGGGAAACCATGGGACCTATGTTTCTTTGGGCCTGGCTTACTTCACTTAATACATTTTTTTTCCAAGCCTTTCCATTTCCTAACAAATGGAGCAATGTCATTCTTTCTGATGGAGGCATAGAATTCCAATATATATATATATATATATATATATATATATATATATATATATATATATATATATATATATATATATACCACATTTTCTTGATCCATTCATCTACTGAGGGGCAAGGTCTTTTTCTGAGCAGGAACTTATGCTGCAGTTTCTCCTCTTGCTATTCTATTGGTAAATGTCCTAAAGAGGAACTGTTTGCTTTTTACTGAAACACAGAGTTATTGAAGGAGCCAAAATTAATATTTAAAATGAAAATATAAATGAGTCAATATACTGACTCAGCAAAGAGTAGGTGCATCAAGAAACTCTGAAGAAAACTTGAGAAGCAAAATATATAGAGCTCCTCACAAATGGAAGAAGCTAGTTAGAGATAGTTAGAGAATTAGAGCGAAGCACTCTTGCTCATACATAAGAATACTTTCCTGAGAGCTGTACTTATTTTCAGTACTGTGTTTGAACTGTGGGCCTCATATTTGCAAGGCAGGTGATCTACCACCACTGACCCACGCCCCTTTCCCATAATGGGAAACTTTATACTTGTTATTCTACCTATAGCAAGAATTTATATCCAGATCTTTCTGGGAACAGAAACTGAGCATAAGCCAAATGCCAATAATTGACACCTCCTAGATACACTGGAGGCTGAGATCATGGTTCAAAGCTATCCTTGGCAGTAAGTTCATAAGATTCTTATTTCCAATTAATATGCAAAAAATCCAGAAGTGGAGTTGTGGCTCAAATTGTAAAGTACTATCCGGGAGCAATAAAGATCAGGGACATTGCCTAGGCCCTGAGTTCAAGCCCCAGGACCAGCACACAATAAACAGACAAACAAAGAGATTCATGAGTAAAATTGATGAGAAAACCAAGAAATACAAAACATTGCAAGGGACCATTTGGGAATATTTGGACAAGAAACACTGTATATGGTAAACTTTAGCAGCTGCAAAATTTGTCCAGATAGTATGTGTAGGCAGGTGGACTAAAACACATACCAAGAGACAGATTCCATATGGCATTCTATTATAGTATCTCCACATGATAATCTTTGGGCACTGTATTTTGGCTACTAGTAACATAGCCATTCGTATTTTGGAAAGAGGACAACTGTTCCTCCAAATCTACCTACTGTCTCAAACTCTTCTTTCCAAAGAGAACTTGAAAACAGAGTAAGAGAGACAGTGGGAAACCCAGTAAGAGAAATCTCAACCTGTCCTCCCTTCATTCTTCTAATTTAAGCTTCTTTGACTAAAATAAGAAAACAGCTATTAAGTTGATAGAGATCAGTGAGATTAAAGTTTCCTAACCCATCTCTACAACCTCCTATTCTTATTTAATATAGTACCACAAATGATCTCTATCCAGCCACCAAGTATGGAATCAAATTACAAACAATAATAATTCTTTAGGAAATGGGAAGACTTGGAAAAAATTATATTAAGTGAAGTAAGCCAGGCCCAAATAAACATAGGTCCCATGGTTTCCCTTATTTGCAATAACTAGTATATGTCTAGGACAAGCAGGAAATGTCATATGACCATATAAGATGATGCTAAGTGAAATGAACCCCAAGATAGGGACACAAGTGGTTTTATCTTTGTTGCTGTTGTTTTTAATGTATTTGTAATGTACTATGTGATTTTTTTTGTTTCTTTTATATGTTCTTCCCCCATGGTATAACCCCTGTTTTCACTATATTTGATTCTGGTGCCCTGCATCTTGTTTATACATTTTTCTAATTTGGGAAGGGGAAGGGAAATAACAAAATGCTGAAATAAAGATACAGGTTGACCCATTGTAACAATGAGATGTACAAGATACTATGTTGAAAATGAACTTTACAACTTTGGTGGAGGGGGGTGGGAGTTGGGGAGGTAGGGAGGGAAAGGATAGTAGGGGAAAAACAAAGGAGGGGGTAACAATGATCGATAGGAAATGTACTCATTACCTTACTCATATAACTGTAACCCCTATGTACAGTATCTTTACAATAAAAAATATAGTTAATAAATAAAAAAATTAACAAAATCTTAGCCAAGTGGTTAAAAGGCAGACCATGAAAAAATCAAAACTTTCTATATGAAAAAAGAAAAAAGCTATCCTATTTTATTAAATACCAAAAGATATTTTATACAATTGATAAACCTAGGTTTGTAACTCTTCGATGTATATACAAAGTGAAGATTGTAATTCCTTGTTCTTTGTAGATCAGGACTTAAACATATGTTAGAGAAAATACTTAGGCAACACCTTTAGTCAAATATTACTTCGTATCTGCGTATGTGATCACTTTTTCTAAAATCTCTAATGATCCCTCAAGTGAAAATGTTTGACTTTAGAATTTTATTCTTGGTAGCGCTGCTTCACATTTATGGACCGAGGGTTTGTGTTCAGGATGGTCAACAATTACGTCAGCATGTTCTCCTCTGGTGAGCTCAAGGTAAGAACCTAGGCTGGAGAGTGTGTTTGAAAAGCACCGGTATCATCAATAAGTAAACTGGTCTCCAAGTATAAAACACTGACCAAAGACATTACTTCTTTCCTGTATCAGAAAATAATGCCTACACTCAGAAGACATAGCCACAGCCTTTCAAATGCTGTTTACTAAGCTTGTCTCCCAAGTACTTCCTTAATGGAGGATAAAGAAGAGCCAAGTGCATACATTTCACCTCTAGCTCCTGTGGTGAAAGGGCACTCTTTCATGTGCGGTTCCTGCAGATCCTACAGTCTTGGAGGCCCAGGGCTGATATGGTTTCTGTACCTGGAATCTGCTTCCCTGAAAACCATTAAGTCCTGGACAAAATGGATGGCCCATTTGGGTTGATTATCCTACCCTCTCTGGGTTATAGAGAAGGAACTTTAGAATTCTCCAAGTGTGGTTCCAAGACCACTGAGGCAGCGTGAGACGTGCTCATACACACATTTGAAGGAAATTTTCAGTTGATCTTCATGAAGTCTTACATTTGAGAACCATGGAGCCACAGCATAGCACAATTGGAGAAAGTAAGATCAGAAGTGAGCCGGATCAGCAAAGTTCCATGAAGGTTTCTTGGGTTGCGAGCAACAGAAATTGAGTCTAATTGGACCAAAAGTGAATTTATTGGAAGGGTTCTAGGAGCGAATTACAATGACAGAGCATCTAGAAAAGCGGGCTTTGAGAGGAACAAGGGACCAAGCCTTTGAGAGCAGAGGCACAGTCATAAATGGTGGGTCGTTTGGCCAGCTTCCTGCTACGACTGCTAGTTAATCAACTGGAGCCATTTGCCTTTTTCACCATTCTGCTTCAGATTCACATTGCATAGTGGCAGTATGTGATCTGCCTGTCTGTATCTCACACCTGCTTCTTAAAGAAGGGAGGCAGAGCTCCCGAATTCATAGTTGTTCATTAACCTTTCCTCATTGGAAAGAAGTGAATTCCCCAGGGGAAATTATTGCACTATGGGGAAAGAAGAACAGATATTTTAAAAGGCCAAAAGTAAAAACAAATGACATTTTTAAGTCTTTTTTGTCATTCTTAGGGACCTATGCATTAAGTAATATGTACTTTTGACCACTAGAGTTACATGATTACATGCCATTTGGCTTTGAAAGTCCAATTCTCTCTCTGAGTATTCCTAGAAAGAATATATTTATATGTGCTCCTATGATACACGAAACTTACAAAATGCCATTTCAATATTGCAGTAGATTGAAGTTCTCTATCTTTCTAAAGATCAAATTAAATGTTCTCCATGAATAATACTTAACATACACAATTCACTTACACACCTGCTCACTTGGATGTACAATAGGTTAGGTCATACACTGCCTTTGTTTGAAATGGCAGTATTTTACAAGCATCCAAGTGAACACATGAGTTTTGTGAGCTGATATTAGTAAAGATAGTAATGGAAATCTAATTTAGTTGTAAAGAATGAGGTCAGAGTAGACGTGAGAACCAAACCAGAGCAGAAATGAAGGTGTTGCTTGTTCCTGGGAACACACACAGCTCACACACATGTGTTAAGGCCACCTCAGACCAGATCAGACTCCATTTTTCACTGTCCAATGCCAAACATTATTGAAACAACAGAGAGTCTTACATGAGTCGGGACAAGAGGAGAATTCAAGCGGCAAGTCAGGTTTCATGCCATTTTACATCCGCTACATCGCTCTTACACTGAACTCCACACATGCACTGCTCATTGTAGCTTTCTGCCTGTTTGATTCAAGTGTCGTTATTGAGAAAGTTCTGTACCTGTCATTCAGAAGGACTTTTCTCACCCCTGATGAATGACCAATCCCTGAAGACACAGAGTCTGACTGCAATACCCCCTTAGAGAGGGCAGATGACTTTAGACGGAACAATTACTTGGTGGTCACACAAAATTAACTACCCTTCTTGAGAGCTCACATTCAAGTGCAGATTTTTCTGTTTGTATTTGATCCACTTCCTTGGTGTATAAGAAATAGTCACTCAGTTTGACTCTCTTTCAGACTTTATGCCAGTATAAGTTTGATTTTCTTCAAGAAGTGTGCCAGCATGAGCACTTTATTCCTCTGTGTCTTCCCATAAGATCTGCATACATTCCAGGTAATGTTCCCTCAGTTCCTCTAAATCCAGCACTTTGCGGTTACTGCTTTGCTTTATCCTCAACCTTAGTTTTATCCAAAGAGCTGAGTGATCTGGTTACAATGCAAAAAAAAAAAAAATGTTGGCAAATAGTTGACAAGAAACAACTCTTTTCTTCTCAATTATTGTATCTTCTTCCCTTGCCATCGAAGAAGAGTCAACAGAATTACAAACCTGAGGACTGTAAATCAGACTTTGAACTTGTCTTTCACCTAACTAGGTCTAAAACATAGCTCTCTATTGAAAATTATGGAAAGAAAAAAAAACAATACTTTGTGCATAGAATGTCATTTGAATGTCACTGTATGTAGTTATGTTAAGATAAAATTTTACAGAGAAAATTAGTGTATTGGAAAGAAGGGAAATGCAGCATTATAAAGACAGTGCTAGGCCAGAGAAAGGAAGAGATTGGGTGCACAGTGAAGAATAGTTTGGATTTTGCTTACATAAAGAGTCTATAGGAATATTCTAATTTTCCCAATTGAAAACATTTTTGCATGTGCATAGTATGTATGCTATATTTTTGTGATATGTGTACTTCGTAGTTTGTGGTATGTGGTGTGTGTGTGTGGTGTTGTGTGTGATGTGTTTGGTGTATATTTTGTGTGTGATGTATGTGAGGTATGTGTAGTGTGTGTTGTTATGTGCTGTGTATAGTGTGTATATAATGTATGGTATGTGTGTATAGTGTATGGTGAGTGTATAATGTGTGTTTGTGGTGTGGTGTGTGTATGTGTGTATAAAATCATGGTAGAAAATGAGTACATTCATTTAAATACCAGATTAACCAAACATGAAGACACAAGAGAATCTTCTGATTGAAGAACTTGAAATGCTTTGCTTCTCAGCAGCAAGTAATCTATTCCCAAGCTGCAATACTGATATTCACCAAGCAGAGCCCAAGATGATAGTGTACTTAAACCTAATATAGCTTTACTGATATTATAGAAGGAAAATTACATTATCAAGCCCATAAATGTTTTGGCACATAAACTGTAATTATAATCGATATACATTAGCCCGTTCTTTTTCTAATAATACGAAGCACACTGAACAGAAGAAAGGGTCAAAATAATAGCATTTTTCATTTCTTGGTATCATTTTCACTTATGTTCCCCTCATACTGGGGTTTGAACTCAGGACTTCATGCTTACTATGCAAGTGTTCCACCACTTGATCCAATTCCCCCAGCTCTTTTTGCTTTCATTATAAGGACTCATTTTGTCCCAGGACTATCTAGGACCATGTTCCTCCTACCTATTCCTTTTTCTTAAGTAGAATGAGAAGCATGTTTCCAGTAACTTTTGGTCTCTTCTGGCCATGACAATGATCCTCCAAATCTCTATATCTGAGTAGCTTGGATTACAGGTGTGCATTATTGTACCCAAATTAGATGCTTAATTTTTTTGAGCTGGGGTATAACCGTGGTAGAACACTTGCTTAGCATGATGAGGCTCTGGGTTCCAGCTACAACACTGCAGATTTTTGTGTTTTTATTTTTATACATTAGTGTCAAATTATTACTGGTTACCTAACCTGGCTAAGATGTACACAGACATTTTGGAGGAGCAAACTCCTTTTTAAGCCTGATACTGTAAACAGTGAGCGTATACACAAATTATTGATGAGAAAATAGGCATTCAAATAGACTAGCAATTCAAATAACTCTATTCATAGCATGAAATTAGCAACTAACATGTTCTTCTTGAAAAAGCTGTACTGAAAAGACTCACTTGTAATTTTTTAATGCATTAAATTTTTCAGGATATATTATACATAGCTGGTATATAGATATACACCCATGCACATATGTATCTGACTGTGTACATATATGAACTTTTTGTTTATTTGTATTAATTCTAGATCCTGTGACACCTTCAGAATCAATTCAGGAGTTACATGCCTCAGGTAATTATCTTATCTCAAAAGCATCAATAGAGCTGGCTCAGTGGGCAAAGCACCTGTCTAGTAAGCAGGAGAGCCAGGATTCAAATCCTATTGCCACCAAAAAAAAATGCACCAATAATCACATCTTATATCAATTAGTATGAATACTATAGATTTCAGGCTTCAAGTAGTAATAAAAGCTTTTTAATGCTGTGTAAGTAAGGCTATTCAAAAAATTGTCTTTTGGGGCTGTGAAGGTGGCTCAGCGATAGAGCACTCGCTTTGCATGCATGAGGCCCTGGGTTCGATTCCTCAACACCACAGAAGCAGAAAAGGCCAGAAATGGTACTTTGGCTCAAGTGGTAGAACGCTAGCCTTGAGCTGAAGAGCTGAGGAACAGTGTTCCGGCCCCACGACTGACAAAAAAAGTTATCTTTTCCTTTGTTATGGATAATTTGACCATATTCTAACTTTAATTCTTTTATACTTTATACTCCAGAGGGCAAATTATTTTTCAGTTTCCCAGTCCATCTGAAATTTCTTAGTGTTTATTATTAATAATATATATAGTTACATTGAACAAGCAGGTGCATGTTGTGTGCATTGTATATTATATGTTATATGAAGCTTTATATGGTATTTTACACTACATTATTACTAACTATGGTTACTGTGTGATATATCAATCTCCATAATTTATCACCCTTATTACTGAAACTTGCACCCTTCACCAAAATCCCATTGGTCATATACATACCACACACACAATAAAGGGCAGCTACTTTTCTATACTCTGCTTGTACGAGCTCAGCCTTTGCCAATTCCACTCATACATGAGAGACAGCATGCATAGTATTTTCTTAATCTTCACTTAGCATGTTCTCTGGTTTTATTCATGTTCTTGAGAATGGTGGCTTTGCCCTTTTTCTAAAGAGTGAACAATACTACCATGTATGTTTTCTCATTCACTCACCTGTGGATAGGTGTTTAGGTTATTTTTATCACCTATCTACTGTAACTAAATCTCCAAACATTGAAACACAGATGTTTGTACCTTGCCTTCACTGTCTCACCTGCTCCCTTATATATCTGTACTTACAAACTCTTAGCTTCCTTAAAAGCTCCACCCACTATTTCCCTCCTGTAATATTCACTGCTTCTTATCAAGGATATGCAGTGGGTTTTTTTTCCCACCGCATGTAATGCTGTAAACATGGTCTTTTTAGGGAGCATAGCCATTGATAAAATATACTAGCTTGTATTCATATTTCTGTTTCCAGACTCAAAATATTCTCCTGTATTGTCAAACACAACCAAAGGGGACAAGTGGTCTCTTTTCTGTACCAAGGCTGCATTTTTGAATCACTCTTTCTGGTGGGTAGGGTTGATAGGAGTTGTCTGATTTTTTTCTGTTGCAATTCTAAAGTGATTGCTTCATTTGCGGAAACCTAATTCCTTTCCTTACAAAGACATGCCCGAATATTCAGTCACCAATGAATTTTGCCGCAAACACTTCTTAATTGGAATTCTGCTTCGAGAAGTTGGCTTTGCCCTGCAGGAAGACCAAGACGTCAGGCACTTAGCTTTAGCTGTCCTCAAAAATCTGATGGCTAAGCATTCATTTGATGATCGATACAGAGAACCAGTAAGTGATTTTCATTTCTGCCTACCCTAAGCACTGTTCAGTGGCTCACTGCAGTCAGTGCAAATAAACCCGATAAGCTTATGGATTTTCACGTGAATCATTTCTTTTGGCTACCTTGTTCATGTAGAGAAAACAAGCCCAGATTGCAAGTCTGTACATGCCTCTGTACGGCATGCTTCTGGACAACATGCCCAGGATTTACCTAAAGGACCTGTATCCTTTTACAATCAACACGTCCAATCAGGTATGTTGGCATCACTAAAATCTCTGTATTTAATAAAGAATTTATCTCTTCTCTTTATGTGTATGCCCTGGCTAACTATATCTTCCCATCTGTGAGCAAGCTAGGAAGAAAAACATCACTTGATATGAGGTATAACAGCAACAACCACTCCAGACTTGCCCCTGGTCCTACTTTTCAGCCTTGCATTTCTGTTTGCCTCGTTCTCACCTTCCCCTTCCAATTCTTTACAGCTGCATATAGGCATCTCAGCCTTTGGCTCAGGGTACATTTTCTCCCTGCTGTCCTTAATACCTTAAGGATTCTGTGTAGCCAAGTGCCTTACTTCTAGACACAGACCCAAAGTGGCCTATTATTCATTACCCTCCTCTTTTGAGCCATTGCAGTAATTCCATAGCAGCCTTCCAGAGAGCCATTAACCCATGTGACAGCTAGATGGTGAACGTACTTCTCAATCTGGGGATAGTATAAATAGAACCACTGGAAATCTAGGGCCACACGATTTGGAATTTTTCTCTTTTTTTTAGTAGGAAACCTTGTTTAGCTTGCAGTAATCTAAACAATCAATAAATTATCCAATTCCTCCAGCCTCTATTTATTTATAAAATGGGATTTTAAAATGCCAACATTACAAAGTCTATGTGAGGATAAAGTTGCACAACAGAAATAATTACCATAGAGCCTACCATGTAATAAGTAATTAAAATGGTATGCATAAGGTAGTCCAGATAATGTATAGAAAATAATCCCTAACTCAGTCAGTATTTATTCCAGCCATTTAGTCTATATCTAAAAGATTGCTTCTACTATATTGATTAAAAAAATGCATAAGAAAATTGTTGCAACTAAGTATCATTTTGAGTATATTCATTTTCACTGCCTTCTTTGGCAGAAAACCTTAGCTAGAAAATAAAAGATTTAACTTAAAATATGATCAGATTGAATGTGTAATAAGAAGGCCCAGGTGAGCATACAAGGCTGAAATATCCTGACCCCCGTTCATCTCTTCTATACCTGAATACAGGGCTCTAGAGATGACCTAAGTACCAATGGAGGCTTTCAAACCCAGACATCTATGAAGCATGCAACATCTGTGGATACATCATTTTCTAAAGATGTCTTAAATTCCATAGCAGGTACCCAAGAAGTCTGAGAACACTTGTCTTTCACAATCATCCATGTTCATGTTGAATGTGAATGTACTTTACACACAAGCCATACATAACTCAAGTGCATAATACATCTGCCAAAGAATACTATGGTTAAACAACTGGCATCTATTTTATATATGTATGTATGTATGTATATATATATATATATATATGTGTGTGTGTGTATATATATATACATATATATATATATATATATATATATATCTTTGAATGCCATCCAGTGACTTCGTCTAGTAAGTGTTCGTTTCTACTTGGCTTAAGCCAAATGTTCTGCTCAGATGTTATCAAATTACTTCATCCTGCAAACAGTCTTTTAACTTAGCATTGCATTCAGCCTTTTAAAATATAATAGCTCAACAGCTTCGAAGATGATTTTTAAGAACTGTGTAGAAAGTGTCATTTTAGTTTCTCAAGAACTGTCAAAAAATTGAACACTCCTTCCTCAGAATTATCTTTATAAGCTTTTATTAAAGCATTTTAAAAAATCAAGAACTCTCTTTGTATTTACAAAAGCTTTTGACATATCAAAGCAATGAGCTTTATTTATTACCACTTATAAAGGTTTTTAATTTTTCTCCATTCTTAGTGAGCTCTATAATACTTTATCTTTTTGTTTTGGTTATTGTTGTTTTGTAATGTGGTTTAAATTCAAGGCTTCTGCTCTCGTTTGGCATTTTTGCTCAAGCCTGGAACACTAGTCCTTAAGTCACAGCTCTACTTCTAGCTTTTTGCTGATTAATTGAGATAAAACTCTCATGGGCTTTTCTATCTGGTCTGGCTTCACACCATGATCCTCAGATCTCAGCCTCCTGAGTAGCTAGGATTACAGGCGTGAGCCACTGAGTCCTGGCTAAAATGTCCCATAGCTTTGCTGCCAATCCCAGACAAGGTTTCATAACACAGTGCCCACATCAACACTCATACTTCTTTTTGGTTCACCATAGTAGCTTGTTTGGTTTTGGTACCCATCCATCTCATTGCCATTCGTGTGCTGTGGCTTGTGTTTGCAGCATTTTCATCCATAGCTATTTCTACAGTAAACCACGCTGATTCCAGAGCATCGTTAGCAAGTCTTGACTCCAACCCAAGCACCAATGAGAAGAGCAGTGACAAGACGGATAACTGTGAGAAGGTACCGCTTCCCTTCCCAGCCTACTCATCTTCAGACAAACCAGCCAGACATCCTCCAGCCTCACTGGGTCTTCATGGGCTTTCTATTTCTCAGATCCCCAGGCCTTTGTCTCTGATTGGGTCAACACTTCGATTTGACAAGTTAGATCAAGCAGAAACCAGGAGTCTTCTTATGTGTTTTCTCCACATTATGAAAACGATTTCAGATGGTAATGAGAACTGGCTCAAGTTCAATTTACAATGAGGGAAAGAAAATTCTGCATTTCCAAGGTCCTCATGGAATATGTCATTTCCTTCTAGAGACGCTGATCGCGTACTGGCAGAGAGCACCCAGCCCAGAGGTGTCAGACTTCTTCAGCATCCTAGAGTAAGTTTGACAGCACTTCCCTGAGTCTTTCCAATAGTTCTTTGTCCATCATTGGCTCAAGAATTACTATGGCAGTGGATACTGGTGGTTCACACCTGTAATACCAGCTATTCAGAAGTCTGAGATCTAAGGATTGAGGTTTGAAGCTACCCTGGGTAGAAAAGTCCAATTAACCCCCCAAAAGCTGAAAGTAGAACCATGGCTCAAGCTATGGTTTTCGCTCAGCCTTGAGTGAAAAAGCCAACTGAAATTGAGAAACCCTGACTTCCAACTTCAGTACCAGCACACACAAAAAAGGAGAATCTCTATGGCAAATTATCAATCAGTAATGATTCACAGGATGTGTAAAGAGATTTTTAATACTCTTTTCAATGT
Source organism: Dipodomys spectabilis (assembly GCF_019054845.1). Taxonomy (NCBI): domain Eukaryota; kingdom Metazoa; phylum Chordata; class Mammalia; order Rodentia; family Heteromyidae; genus Dipodomys; species Dipodomys spectabilis. The sequence goes on from NW_024870728.1 coordinate 7,000,966, forward strand.
AATTAGATAAAGTTATGTGTTTTTAAAAAGAAAAATGTGAATAATTAGCATGTAACCTTTTCTTTCCTTTCTAGTGTTTGTCTTCAAAATTTCAGATACCTAGGAAAACGCAATATAATAAGGTATTATTTTATATTCTAAACAGTTGGTATGGTCTTTTTAAAAGCACTATGAAAGGTGGGCACTGGCGGCTTATGCTTGTAATCTTAGCTACTCGAGAAATTGTGGTCTGAAGTATTGAGATTCAAAACCAACTAAGGCAGAAAGTCAGAGAGTTTCCATATCCAATTTGCCAGCAAATGACCATACTGGAAGCGAGGTTCAAGTAGTAGAAACCAACCAAGCAAGTCCAAGGCACTGAGTTTAAAGAACTGACATACACTAATGGGTCAGGTTACACTTAGAAGTATCTACTAGGAATAACAGTATAAAATGAGGACTGTTAGGTTATTATCTACATTAGACATAAAGGCAGAAGTTTGAAGATTGCCCAGTATTCACAGAATATTGATGTTCAATAGAATATTGAATGTTCATAGAATAAAAGCACCAAAACACTTTTTAAAGAAGGAATCGCATTTCATGTGTTGTCTGAACCATGACATGCAATTACTTATAGATCTGGAACGTGGAAAATGCCTACTTAAGAAAATACTTCCTATAAAAATGAAAATAAGAGTTAATCTGGCATAATTTATTCTGTCACTATTTTCCCACAAAGACAAGAAAGTCCTCAGCACCCCATTCTTTTATTTCCAGAAGAAATTGAAATTTGACTTTTTACTAAGTCACCGCTTATAAAATATTTCATTCTTGAGGAATTCCTTTGCCAGTTGACAATGTATGTGGCTTTAGCTATAAATTGTACATTCGAGTTGTGACTAAAGCTTCAGCTTTCCTTACAGGAAAATAGCTGCTGCATTTAAATTTGTGCAGTCAACCCAGAGCAATGGAACCCTGAAAGGATCCAACCCTTCCTGCCAGACATCGGGACTGTTGTCACAATGGTAAGGGAATGCTTGCTCGGTATTAAATGTGTGCATGCATGCGTGTGTGTGTACATGTGTGTTTGTGTGTTCAGGTATATGTGAGATGTGAAGAGTGGATATACAGATCATTCTCCTCTCCTCCTCCTCCTCCTCCTCCTCCTCCTCCTCCTCCTCCTCCTCCTCCTCCTCCTCCTCCTCCTCCTCTTTCAACTTTTCCCTGCCTTCCTCCCTCTGTCTCCCTATTTCTCTTTCCTCTCTTTCTCCTTTTCTTCCCCTTCTCTCTGTCTTCCTCCTTTCCTTTTTCTCTCTCTCTTTCACATACACACATTTCAGAACAACTGAAATTGCAAGTCACTTCTGAAGAAGCCTAAAACTTACAATACTTCACTAGCTCCCCCACTAGCTTATAAAACCAAAAATCCAGGGATTGTGTCTCAATCCTGTGCATGTGGAGCTCAGGGCCTTGCATAGAAGAAGCAGTAATAAGTATTTAGATTTGACTGAAGCTGAAAGGTACACACATAAATGCTTCTTCTAACACGAATCTCCTAGCAACGAACCAAAATTTGAGTTCATGTCTCTATATTCTTCTCAGTAATTATAATATTTTAGGAATAATCTTTTTTTTTTTTTAGTCCAGTCGTGGGGCCTGAACTCTGGGCCTGGGCACTGTCCCTCAACTCTTCAGCTCAAGGCTAGCGCTCTACCACTTGAGCCACAGCGCTACTCCCGGCTTTTTTCTTTTTGCTTATGTGGTGCTGAGGAATCGAACCCAGGGCCTCATGCATGCAAGGCAAGCACTCTACCACTGAGCCACCTTCCCAGCCCCAATATTTTAGGAATAATCTTAAAGCTAAACTTGTTTCCTCAAGGGTCAAAAGTAATGAGGAAACTCTCTGTAGAATTCCCAGTCATGAGGCCTGTGGCCATCCTTGACTAGCCTGCCGACTGGGAAACGTTTGTCCTGGAATTCTACCTCAGAGCTCCCCTGGGACTAATAAATAAGAATTGTTTGCTCAAATTTTCCCCAGTTTGATTTATTCTTCCCAGAGCCAGTATAATAGTATACAATATGAATAGTTTAGAACGTTCAAGAAAGAAATGTGTGCATGGCATAGTCAATAAATCATAGAATACATGTTACCTCCATCCCTGAGGAACCTTTTGACGTTGACCTCTGGTGAGGAAGTAATTTTTTTAATGGGATGGGTATGTTTTCCAAATAGCAATAGGAGGAAGGACAGTGAAAAAATGCTTTTCATGTATAAGAATAATAGCTACCCTCCTATAGTCACTGCAGCCTGTGGATGTTTTGCCGACTCCATTTCAGATTCCTCTAAAATGGGTGGAAGTGTCTTGCTCCTGCTCACCCCATTTCCTGGAAATCAGGGTTTTTTTCTTCATGAGTTCCAGGATGATAAAAATCCAAAACCCTAGAGGAGTAAGGAAAAGTCCCAAAAGTCAATCCCTAATGCCAGAAGCTGTATTGCTTGTGGTTTAAGGAACAGTGCAAACTTGCTGGGCTACTGAAAGCCAAAGTCAGATCTCCTAGGCTGCTCCAGACACTTTGATGTAGCCAGAACAAAAGAGCCTCAGGTAATGTGACAGAGAAAGCTGGAGCTTTTCAGATGTGCTTCTTAAGAGCATCGCCATCAGCTGCTTTCTTCATAGAAGTGTGTTTATGAATGATTTATATGTCAGCAAATGCCCTCAAAATCACCAATCTGTACCTTGATGGAACAGTAAACAAGAATTTCTTACTCCATAAGGACATTGGCTGATTTTCCATCATGAGGCATTGAAGGAAGGCATTGTGGGCCATTATCAGTATCCTTGGAGAAAATCAATTAGGGGGACAGAGGACACCCCAATACCTTATCTTTGTCACAATGATCATACATCTGTTCCCTTGGATTTGGCCAAGCTGATGATAACCACATTCAGTGTCCAAGACAAAGAGAGAGAGGTGCAAGGTTGTTTTAAGCCAGATTTTACATTTCACCTCTTTAAAAAACAAAATTGACATGTCCCCCAGTTGCCTTCCTGATAGGCCAATAGCTAACTCAACATAGGTCAGAGCTACATAGTATTATAATTTAAACATCTACCAGCTCTATAACTAATTCAACACCAATGAAATACTGTGATTCATTAAGTAATAATGAATTGTGAACAGATTTAATTTGAATGACTGCTATTCTATTACCCTTCTGATTGTTACTACACTAGTGCTAGTGCTAAGTAAATATGTCCAAGTGTTTGAAAGTATCTTTCATTCTATTACCTATAATTAATGCTTTTAAAGAGTCTGTGCAATTTTTTATATTTGATTTAGCTTAGAATATTTAGTCAAAGTTTCTTCAAATAACATGAACCTTTATTCTTTCTTAATTTCCAGGATGCATACCACATCCGGTCATGAAGGGCATAAACAGCACAGATCACAAACTTTACCTATAATTCGAGGCAAAAATGCTCTTTCCAACCCCAAACTTTTGCAGATGTTAGACAATACCATGACCAGTAAGTAAACCAGAAATAATAAGAACATGATGGTTACTCATCGTTTTCTGAGTATGAGCAGGACATAAAATGCATTACAATGTTTCAGAAATAGAAAGAACATTGGGCCAGGAAAAGCATTGTTCTCAAGTTTGTTGCCACCCTGGAAATGTTTCTTGAGAGTAAACGATCTCCAGGGGACAGCTGGGAGAAATGCAGAGCCCTTGTGAGGAAGGAAAGAGGAAAGGAAAACCTCTCCCGCAATGGACTCAGTAGCTTCTCTGGAAACAAGTGTTGTGTGAGTGGGTGCAGGCCTGACTCAACCAAGGTACTACCATTCATTCTGCGAGAAAGGAACATTTTCCATGTCCCAGAATCAGAAAGCTTGGCATTGAATCCAGATGCTCATGTGCTAGAAGAAACAGAACCTGGCATTGCATAGCTTGCCAATGTAGCAATCATGGGTATGTGGCCCTCAGTGGCTTGTTAGATGCTATCTGCTCTAACCTATAAACACATGGTGTGCCTTCTTAAGGGAGAGTTTGTGTAGACTGTCCACTGAAACTGTGTATTTTACCTGTAAACCCAGAAGCATAAGCCTTTGATATCCCTGTGGATAGTTGCATTAATAGAAAAAGAACTAAGAAATAATGGTAACACTGCAACTGACATATGCAAAGCAACCACCTGCTAAAGACTTTGCTATTTTTTCATTCTGCCAACAAGGAAATTAAATGAACAAAAGCACTTTGGTTTAATCAATGATTGATCAAAGTATCAGTACACATAGAATGTATTATAGTAGAATAAAATCCTTTGTAAGTTACCAGGAAATTACTTGGCATTTGTTCATTGTTTTATGATTCATTTTCCAGGCAACTCCAATGAAATCGACATTGTGCACCACGTGGACACCGAGGCCAATATTGCCACCGAGGTTTGCCTTACAATCCTAGACCTGCTCGCCCTCTTCACCCAGGTCCACCAGGTGAGTAGGAGCTGAACCATTCCTGTGAACTGCAGCATCAGAAGTAGAAACTGTGGTGTGATTGCAAAGCATTGGTTTCAGAGGATTTATGAAATCAAGCAACCTGAAGTAAATTAACTTTCACATCTGTGGGAAACATTTTAGAGATGAGATTCAGGTTTCATCACAAGTCAATCAGTGCTTCTTTACCTATGTGCTTTCTGAAATCAAAGACTATTCTTGCTGTGTGCTGGTAGCTCACACTTGTAATCCGGGCTCCTCAAGAGGCTGAGATCTGAGGATCACTGTTCAAAACCAGCCAGGGCAGACAACTTTGAGATACTCATCTTCAGTTAACCATCCAAAATCCAGTGGTGGTAGAGGGTTTTGAATGAAGAAACCAAGTCAGAGTAGGAAACAGACTTCAAACACACACGCAGGTGCAGGCGCTCATGCACGCACGCACGCATGCACACACACACACACACACACACACACACACACACAAACTTACACACAGTCCTAATTTCTCTTACTTTATTTTCAGGTATGCTGGACTGAATAAGAACATGACTCTATTTTCCAGTAGAAAATGGGAAGACACATGAGACTATATGTTAAATTTACTAATAGATTGTTAAAAAAATCAAATTCACTGCCAGACTCCAGTGGCTTATTCCTGTAATCCTAGCTACTCAGGAGACTGAGATCTGAGGATCACCATTCAAAGCCAGCCCAGTCAGGAAAGTCCATGAGACTCTTATCTCCACTAACTCCCCAAAAGACCAGAAGTGGAGCTGTGGCTCAAATGATAAAGCGCAACCTTGTGCAAAAGCTCAGGGACACCACCCAGGCCTTGAGTTCACGCTCCAGAACTGACACAAAGAAAAATCAAATTTACTAACTTTGAACACTTTTGTCTGCTTATTCGTATGTATATACCTTTGATGGAGTGAGTTCATGTAATAAAATACAAATCATATACTTTGAAAATGAACAATGTATTATCTACTTCAGTAATGCTATCAAAAGCATCTGTAGCACAACCAAACAAACCTACAATAAGGAATGAGCCAGGAGAGTTGACTCATGGTGCTGAGAGCCCTTGCTTTCTAGAAAGCTGTAGAAAGGGCACAGCTATATTTTAGTTTTTATGCTCACTGGATATGTGGCTCCAATGTGACCCAGTACCTACCAACCCCACTTATCGGTGACTCCATCTTCCAGTTCTCTCCTAAGCTCACTCCACTTACCCTCTACCAGCTGCTCTTCTCTCTCGACCTTGAACTCAAGTTTCTTTCCAACCTGAGGATGATGTAATATCTGCCCTCGATCTTCAGATGGCTCCTGGATCTCTCTAAGGCCAATTCCTTCTATATAAGTGGAGTCATTCAGTACAACCCATTTTGTGTTGGGTTTCAGTCCATCTGACCACTTTATCAAAGCAGTCCACGCCCATACCAATTTCTTCCCAGTGCAGCATCTTGCTCTATTATGTGATTTTCTTTGCTCAGTCAGCCCTATGTAAGTTTCACTGGGAATGTGGACCTTCTTTTGTTACAGCATTTTTTCCAGCGCCCTTGATTGTACCATATTATAGGTTTCCAATAAATATTTCTGAGGGAATGTTGTCTTTCACTTGTTCTAAATAACACGAAAATGCTGATTTCCAGAGACAGCTCCAGCAATCAGAATGTCAAAATTCACTTGTGAAAAGGGTCTTCGACACCTACATGCTCTTTTTCCAAGTCAACCAGTCGGCCGCAGCACTGAAGCACGTGTTTGCCTCTTTGAGACTGTTTGTATGCAAGGTGAGACCCCCCCCTCTGCCCCTGTGAAAATGCAGTTAAAAATGCTAGTCAAGGTTCAGCAGGTTGCATCTCCTCAAGTGGGCAAGAGTACAGGTTTGTTTTGGGGGTTTTTTTTTGTTTGTTTTTCCTTTTTCGTTTTACTACATGGTTCCTGATCTCAACATGAGTTGACTTTCTGACTCTATGGATAATAAAAGGAAATAAAATTAGAATCTGATCATTAATTCTTTGGATTCTCAGTTTTTTTTAATTTATTGTAAAGGTGATGAACAGAGGGTTTACAGTTACATTAGTAAGGCAAGCAGTGTTAGTAAGCAGTGTTACCCCCTCCCTCATTTTCTCCCACTTACCACTCCCTTCTCTCCTTCCCCCCCAAGTTGTAAAGTTCATTTCCAACATAGTGTCTAGTGAGTATTGTTGCATTAGTTCATCCTTTGCCCTGCTGTTTCTGTGATTAATTTTCCCTTCCATGGATCAGATGAGCTTATATACAAGACCAAGGGTATAGAAAACTAAAACAGAAAGAAAAATAGAAATAACTACACACGGAACATAATTAAAACCTCTTGTTTCCAATTCTTGGAGTTCATGTTGATATGCTTCATTATATGGTCCTATCAACTTGGCGATTGGGCTATTTTAATACCCTGCTAAGAATATCATAGACATATTCAAGTTATGAGGACTACCATGAAACTTAAATTTCTTTGGGCTTGCTTCACTTAATATAATTTTTCCAGGTCTTTCCATTTCCTTACAAATGGGACAATGTCATTCTTTCTGATGGAAGCCTTGAACTCCATTGTGTATATACACCACATCTTCTTGACCCGTTCATCTACTGAGGGGCATCTGGGTTGGTTCCATATCTTAGCTGTGAACATGCTGCAGTGAACATGGTTGAGCGGGTAGCTTTAGTATGGCCTTGTTTGTGGCCATTTGGGTAAATGGCCAGGAGTGGAATTGCTGGGTCATAGGGGAGCTCTATGTTTAGTCTTCTGGGGAACCTCCACACTGCTTTCCAGAGTGGTTGAATGAGTTTACACTCCCACCAACAGTGGGAGCATTCCCTTTTGGCCACATCCCTGCCAGCATCTGTTATTAGATTTATTGATAATGGCCATTCTAAAACTTAGGTAATATTTGTACCTTCAAATCTACCTACATTAAGTGTAAGGTTCTACATCAGAGTAGTCATATCCACCACCTCTGAACACAAACTGTGAATAACACCTGGACTTGAACAATGTCAGGTGAATAGAGGACATTGAGAGGCCCTCATTCAGATATTTTTGTATTGCCATCAGTTATGGATGAAAGGAATAGTTACAGGGGAGAGAATTATTTCTAGGAAGGAAAAAGAATACTAAACCTAGATTTTAACATCATCAGCCCTCACAAATGGAGAAAGAGTAATTTTTGGAATATGCTAAACAGAGCAAAATGAGGGAACATTCACTCTACCTATTCCTACATTTCTCCAGTTTCCTTCAGCCTTCTTCCAAGGCCCTGCCGACCTCTGTGGATCTTTCTGCTATGAAGTCCTCAAATGCTGTAACCACAGGTCACGCTCAACTCAGACTGAAGCTTCAGCCCTTTTATACTTCTTCATGAGGAAGAATTTTGAATTTAACAAACAGAAGTCAATTGTCAGGTCCCATTTACAAGTAAGTGCTACCAATGGTTATTAATGCTATTGTTGAAACTGCTGATTGGTTTGAGCAGCAATTAAAGCCTCAGGTCCTCCAGTTAACCAACTCCTCTACCAGACTCCTCCTGAAGAGTGCCCATTACACTCATTGCCTACTTATAGGAGCGTACTGCTGAACACAGGTCAGTAGGGCCCCTCATATCTCCACTTGTAATTTTTTTCCTTCTTCCAGAAATAAAATCTCACAGAACAGACGTTTAGTCCAAACATGACTAACCCTAGGAGTCCAGGTCCCGCCACATTCCAAAAGCACACATTGCTTTCTCCAAGCTGGCCAGATTCTTACATCCTTCCTTAGGTTTTTACAGTTAAGTTATGCCCTGGACGCCCTTGTTGAGACCTAATAGGTAAAGATGTTATGCGTTGGCTCTTCAGGGAGAAATTAATGACACATGAATGCAACCGAGTGAATTTCTTTGGAAATACGATTTTCCTTGTTACTTGAGGAGGTTCATTTCTGCTTTTCTCTTCCAGCTCATCAAAGCAGTAAGCCAGTTAATAGCTGATGCTGGGATTGGAGGTTCCCGGTTTCAACATTCCCTTGCAATCACCAATAACTTTGCCAATGGAGACAAGCAGATGAAAGTAAGAAAGGCTTTGTGTTCATTTTCTAAAGAATCAGGAATAAACCAAAGTGGATTCTTCCTCTGAGATGTCAAAAATCATGAGAAGTACAGAAATTTTACACTTACCTTCTTGAGACTTGGAACACTCAGATTTAATTTGCTTATTGAAATTCATAATCCGTACATTGTCGCTTTAACCAGATGATTTTTCCAAGTAAAATTTCCCAAGACATGTGGTTGAGTAATATATAACCAGATTTACCAGAAATATCCAGAAATATATTGACTTGCTCATCACCCTTCTCATAAGCAAGTCTTTTCTTTCTTTTAGCAATCTTTGAAGACATCCCCCATTAGGGATTATACTTGCCAGTCTTGAGCAGACCTTCAATCATCACCAAGATTAAAACAATGCTTTCAGATCCCCTCCTGTGGTATCTCTATTTTGACTCACTATTTCTCAGATCAGCTTTTCCTTTACTTCATTTACAGATTGGCTTTTCACTGTGAGGAATTATGAAGATGCTGATAGTATCTAAAGAGTTGACAAAAACACCCCATTAAATAATATCTATGAGAGTCTCAGAACTCAGTTTCTTTGCTCCACCTACATAGCATAGGCCCATCCCAAGCCAATCCCTATGGTCCAGAAATAAATAGATATAATTGGCTAAATGAGCGCTAAATGCTAGCCAAGATTCCAAGGAATGAAGACAGTCCTTCTCAAACCTAAAGAGTCAAGGTCAAGGAGGAAAGGAGATCAAGGTCAGTGAGGATGCTTTTACTAGACAAAGTAAGCTCGATGACAGTACAATAGAATCTGCTGTAATTCTTATCACCAGATGTGTTTACATAATCATAATATATAGAGTGCACACATCTGTGAATAATACGTAAGACAGTAAACTGATACCAAGCCATAACTCACAACATTACCTAAAGTGACCAAACGAAGTGCAAATCGATAATGACCCAAGTTGTCTCTTTCCCAAAGAACAGTAATTTCCCAGCAGAGGTGAAGGACCTAACTAAACGCATAAGGACTGTTTTGATGGCCACGGCTCAGATGAAAGAGCACGAGAAGGATCCCGAGATGCTTGTAGACCTCCAGTACAGCCTGGCAAACTCTTACGCAAGCACCCCTGAACTGCGGAGGACCTGGCTGGAAAGCATGGCCAAGATTCATGCAAGAAATGGAGACCTATCTGAGGTGAATGATTAGATTTTCACTTAGAATATGAATTATTTTCTAATATACAGGTGACCCTATGTATTATGTCCTATAAGTTTGCCTAGCCTGGATGTCTGACTCAAATTAGATGAGATAAAATAGGTAGCAGTCTTGGTACAGGCAAGAGGACTTGTTTCAATGCAGCTCAGAGCTGAATGCTAGAAATAGGAAGCTAGCCCAGCACTGGTGGTGCATGCCTGTAATCCTGGCTCCTCAGGAAGCTGAGAGTTGAGGAGCATGGTTAGAAGCCATCCCAGACAGGAAAGACCATGAGACTGATAACTCCAACTAACTACCAAAAAGCTAGAAGTGGAGCTGTGGCTCAAGAGGAAGCGTGACAAAGCTAAACAACGCACCCAGGCCATGCGTTTAAGCCTCAGAACCACAACACCACCTCCCAAATAAAAGAAGCAAGAAGGTAAAGCAGACAGTGGCATGGGTTGTATTAAGTAATGATTCTTGCTTTCAAATTTCTTCCCTGTAATGGTGGAGTGAGGAAGTTTTCTATATGGTGAATACTGCAAGCCTTAATTGGCCATGGAGAAATTAGCATACTTCATTGCCATGTGAGAAAAGTCTACTGGGTAAAGACTGAAAATCGGTACCTAAGTTTTAACACTGGGTAGATTTATAGGCATCAGTTCATAGCACCCGTGGGCTGCTGGGTTCCAAATGGAGAGATTCTTCCTGTTGCTCTTCCTGGAACTCAATCCCCTTCCAGGAGAAGATTGATTGCTCTAGGAGAGTCTTAAAACTTGAAGCTCTTATGATACTCGGGGATTTGAAACAAAAGCCAGAAGTTTGGCTTGGTAAGCAATTGGGAGAGGACGAGAATGAGGAATTGCAAGTCCTTTATTTGAAAAGGGAAAAGATCCCTCCACAAACCTCAAAGGGAAGTATCTAAAGTTACTTGAAACAGTCAACAAGTCATGTTTTAAAGTGTTCTACAAAGTTCAAGGGTTTGGAGTAGATATTAGGGAAAAATAACCTATCACTTATGGAACCTGGTTTAGGAAAACAACATCTATTACACCAGTTCACACAACAAATGCTGACTTGTGAGGAGACCACTTTACTTTTGTAGTGTCTCTAAGTAGTTGTACAAAGGGGTTTCAGGTCAACTTTTCAGTTTATGATTACAGTGCATCTTTGTTAATGTCACCCTTCCATCATCCTCCCCCTCCACCCCATCTTTCTTACCCGCCCATTCCCTCAGTTTTCATAGTTCCATTTTCACCCATGCACATTGAATATTCTGACAGTGCTCAGCCCTTCCTCTTAACCCCACCCTTACCTGACAGCTCAAGTTCCAGTTTCCTGGTATTCATTTTGTTAGACTGTAAGTTTGTTGTTCAAGGGAGTTACACCATTGGCATTCTGCCCTGCACATACCATACTTGAGTTAATGCATTTGTGCACATACATGAGCCTATGTATACACATATGTATATTTCACAAATGTATTTATAAATTAGGTGTAATGTCCATGAAAACTTTCAAAGCAACCATTTTAAAAAACAAAGGAAATGCAGAAAGTTACCACCATTGGAAATAGACTTTTCTTGTCCATTTTTTTCTGACCTAAGAAGAAAAGAGATTATATTTTTTTTTAAATAGTCTAGGCTTATGTCCTAAGGAAGGAAGGTGGGAAAATTCTTCAGTCCAGCTCAATCACCTGAGCATATATTAAGGAAAACCAACAAAAATCTCAGGTACACATTCTGTTCGTGATGGTGGATTTTTTAAAAAATACAAGTACTTTATATTTTGCATTCTGTCATTACGATGGATTCTTCTAAATAGCATATTCTTACCTGAAATATTGATTCCTCTTGGAAGATCAATCCTAATTAGATAGAGTTTGGTCTATCTTCAGTCTTTGTTTTCTGCCTCATTACAGGCTGCTATGTGCTACATCCATATAGCCGCCCTCATTGCCGAGTACCTGAAAAGGAAAGGTAAGTGGAAAGTGGAGCATGGCCTGGGGTAGTGTGGAACGGAGCCCAGAAATCACCCTGTGGAAACCTAATTTATGATTAATTCATTAATTTTTCATCTTATTAATCTCAGTTACTTTTATGGAGTAACATTCACTTGCACAGGTATTTCTCATTATGCTATGCAATTTTTTATTGTAACTGGGCAAAATACCCTATAATCTCAGCTACTCAGGAGGTAGAGATCGGAGGATTTGAATTCGAAACCAGATTAGGCAAAAAAAAAAAAGTATCTGAGACCTCCTATCTCAGCTAATTAAAAATAAATAAAGCTGGGCATAGCAGCAAGCTATGTCATCTCACTAAACAGGAAGCATGCATTGGAGGATTGTTGTCCAAGCCAGTCCCGTCATTAATGTTGAGACCCTAAAAAACCAACAGAAGCAAAAAGGGTCAGAGGCCTGGTTCAAGCAGTTGAGCACCCATCTACCAAGAACAAGGTCCTGAACTTAAACACCAATACCACCAAAGAATATCTTAATTATCATGTCATATTTACTTTTTGTGCAGCAAGGGTAAATGGAGGTTCTGCTTCTTAGTTTCAAATGAGAATACCTCATTGATTAATAATTTGTACTCTCATAAGCTTTCATTAACAAAAACATGTCCTAACCTCATCTTGCACTACCATAGGTTACTGGAAAATGGAAAAGATTTGCACGTCATCCCTGGTCCCGGAGGATGCCCATCCCTGTGATAGCCACCCATTACTAACAACCCCAGGTGGAGGAAGTGAGTGATCCAGCTGTGCTACTTCACCTCTAACACATAGGAGTCAGGCTACTGCTTACACAATGCCCCGATGAAACCTTGTATATTCTTAGAAGTCAAACTACCTCATATCTACAAAATTCCCTCTGCAAAATAAAGTCATAAGAAACTTTCATCCAATACATATAACCTTTGGAGAATGAGAATTTCTTATCAAACAGAACTGCATATTATCTAATATTCAAGATAATGAGCTACGGCCATTATTTGGCTATCCGTCTGTGTGTGAGTCTACCATTGGAATATTGGTCTAAAATTGCAAAAGGAAGCCAGGTATCAGAGGCTTACCTGTTATCCTAGCTACTCAACTCAGAAAGCTAAGATCTGAGGATTGCATAACAAAGCCAGTCTGGGTAGCAAAGTCAATGAGACTCTTACCTCCATTTAACTACCTAAACACTGGAAGTAGAATTGTGGCTCAAGTGATAGAGCACTAGCCCTGTGCAAAAAAGCTCTGGAACAGAACCCAGGCTCTGAGTTTAAGTCCCAAGATGGGCACAAAAACACAAAAATAAAAGTTACAAAGGGAGTCTTTTAATTTGTAAGTACAATAAAACTATTCAAAATAAGAGATGTGCAAAGGGAATCAGAGATTCCAGAGATCGTGGTTGACTCATGCTGGAGCCAATATTCAGGTTTGTCACTGCAACCTGTGACCCTAATTATTCGTCCCTCACCATTCATACCTGACTCCTCCCCTCTGGGAATATTGCCTATTTTTGAATAGTTACAATTGATCAATCCATCGATAGATAGATAGATAGATATTCATTTGAAGAATCGGGTCTTCAATTTTGATAGTCACAAGACTAAGACTATTTGAGAAGGTTTCTAGATAAGGAGGAAGATGAAAAGCAGCAAGTCCTGGGCATTGCCTTTACAACACACTGACTACACCAGATGTTTGCTCAAATATTAATGTTCTAAATCCTTTCAACATCATTTGAGATACACATTCATGTCTCTAGTTTAACAATTATGGCAACAGGCTGAAAGAGATTACTCAAACCAGAGTTGATACAGTGTCAACCCACCAATCCTATGATCTACCTATATAATATCATACTAGATTCTTCATAGAAAATATACTACCTCCAAATGATTCAAAAATTATACATAAGGTAGGATTTATGGCTGGAAGAGAAAATTACCAATATGCATACTCTAACCACTTTGTCACATGTGTGAGTATTATAATTTATCACTTATAACATCATGAAGAGGTTTGTTCTAGTCCAGACAAGATTTGGCTTGAATAACATTTGATTTTCCTTGATCTGTGCAAGGTATGTTCTCTATGGGATGGCCAGCTTTTGTGAGCATCACACCAAATATTAAAGAAGAAGGAGCAATGAAAGAGGATTCAGGAATGCAAGATACACCATACAATGAGGTAAGACTAGCTGCTCTAGTGTTATATAATTAAGTTTAAAAAAGATACAATGTATTTTGATATTGTATTTGTTCAGAAGTTAGATACAGTTGCTCTATCTTATGACTTCATTAAAATGAAATTAAGGCAAAAGCAAAGCCAAGATTAATAGACACCAGATTCCTTTAGAAAATGATAAAATTCTAAGCTAATTTTTATTTACTCCATTAAGATTAACCCACAAATTTATGTTCTGGATCCTTTTTACTTGTATAATATTAAGACAAAAATGTATATTTTGGGGGGTCCAGTCGTGGGGCCTGAACTCTGGGCCTGGGCGCTGTCCCTCAGCTCTTCAGCTCAAGGCTAGTGCTCTACCACTTGAGCCACAGCACCACTTCTGGCTTTTTTCTTTTTGCTTATATGGTGCTGAAGAATCGAACCCAGGGCCTCAGGCATGCAAGGCAAGCACTCTACCACTGAGCTACCTTCCCAGCCCAAGACAAAAATATTTTATAAAATTTTTTATTCCTTGATAGAAGGAGTCACGTCTGGCTAGTTATGATAGATGCTCTAAAATGGTAAACCAAGAACTCTTTTGCAGTTGCAAATTATTTTATGCAAGTGTTTAGAAGTGGCGTAAGTGGGGCATCTTTTTGCACTGAATCTTAATATTTAGTAGGGCTTGAAGGTGTAAAATGAGTAAAGAAGGTTCTTACAGTAATAGTAATAACACAGGGGAAAACACGGCAAACAGTAAGTGTTCTAAGAATGGAGTGAACAGTCAGGTGTAGCCAGAGCGTGAAGTTTTGAGTTAGAGGTGTGGCTCAGTTGGGAGAGCTCTAGCCAATGAGCAGAAGCTATAGGTACCAAGTTGAAGCCCCAGTCTGACCTAACAAAAAACAACAGAGTACAAAGTCAGTGGCATATACTAATAAGGAGGTTGGGTGCTTGAGTGTGGAGACTCTGAATGCTAAGCTAGACAGAGACAGGACAGCATGCACAGACTAGACTTCCCACAAAGACTGGTGTAGGCAGAGATCACAGTCAGACTGACATTCTAAAAGGAGAGAGAACAGCAACTGGAAAGAGAACACAGACTCTAGGAAACTATGCATGTGGACCTGAGAAGAAAGTAACAGGTGACAAGAACGGAAAGAACTAGAAAGATCAGAATGCGTTTCATAGATTTAAATGAGTATGTCTACCTCCAGGCACCAATAGCTCACGCCTGTCATCCTAACTACTCAGGAGACTGAGAACAGAGGATAGCATTTCAAAGCCAGCCTAGGCAAGCAAGGCCATGAGACTCTTAATTAACTGCCAAAAAGCCAGAAGTGGAGCTGTGGCTCAAGTGGTAGAGTGCTAGCCTTGAGTAAAAAAGTTAAAAGGACAAAATCCAGGCCCTGAGTTTGAGCCCTAGTACTAGCACACACAAAAATAACATAAAGTAAAAAAACACATCTAAAACACTAATCAGGTAATGATGATGGGGGAGAGGGAGGACTCCAAAATGAGGCTGTGATCTCTTGCTGAGTTATACATTTCAGTCACAGAGAGGGAATTCGGGAATCTCCTCCAGAAAGCCTTTGCCCCTGGGCTAGTTTAGAAATCCAGTCTGAGGAATGAGCTGCAGCCTGCATCCCGCATGGTCTCACATTGCCTGCTGGGTTTCAGAGCATTCTGGTGGAGCAGCTGTACATGTGTGTGGAGTTTCTCTGGAAGTCCGAGCGGTACGAACTCATCGCTGACGTCAACAAACCCATCATTGCCGTCTTCGAGAAGCAACGGGACTTCAAGGTATGCAGTCACTACCAAGAGAAGCTGCTGGAAATATCCTCCTTTACGTTGGCCAACTACTTCAGAGTTTTCAAACCTAGACACTCCCTGGGTGTCCACATCTTTGTCCTGAGCACCTTTGGTTTATGGTTGCAGAAACTGTCGGATCTGTACTATGACATCCACCGGTCCTATCTAAAAGTGGCAGAGGTGGTGAACTCAGAGAAGAGGTTGTTCGGTCGCTACTATCGTGTGGCATTTTATGGGCAGGTGAGTTCACAAGAAGTAAGGTGGCCTGTACACTCTGTTGAGTGGTTGTTGGCTTTCATTCTTCAGAAGGCATCCAATGGCATACGCCAAGGGATGAAGGGTGGTGAGTAGCTGAACATGCTTGAGTGTTTCTCTGGACGCCAGCATCTTTATGCTTGCTCATTGGAAGGCACTAAGTCAAGAAATAATAAATGTGCAGCTCAGTGCCAGTGGCTCACTCACACCTGTAATCTTAGCCACTAAGGGAGACTGAGAGCTGAAGATCCTCATTCAAAGCCAGGCTGGGTAGAAAAGGCTATGAGACTCTTATCTCCAATTAGCCACCAAAAAAAAGGCAGAAGTACAGGTATGGCTCAAGTGGTAGAGCAAAACCTTTGAGAGCAAAAGCACAAAGCTCTGAGTTCAAGCCCCACTACTAGGAAGGAAGGAAGGAAAGAAGGAAGGGAGAAGGGAGGGAGGGAACGAAAGAGGGAAGGAAGAAGAAAGAAATCCAT
This sequence comes from Dipodomys spectabilis, assembly GCF_019054845.1. Classification (NCBI taxonomy): domain Eukaryota; kingdom Metazoa; phylum Chordata; class Mammalia; order Rodentia; family Heteromyidae; genus Dipodomys; species Dipodomys spectabilis. The sequence continues at coordinate 7,017,426 of NW_024870728.1, forward strand.
AAGACTCAATATAAGCTGAGCCACAATTAGTTCTAACTTCTTGGAAGTATGGATACTTATTTTTTCAGTATTCCTGCTAGTTCACCATTTTAAACCTACAAATTTGCAAACATGCCATTACTTTTTTTTCCTACTTTCTATGCAGAACATGATGTGACTCTTCTGTTTCCTGTATTTCAAGTCAATGTAATTTTTAAATTATCTTGCTCAATTTACTGCATAAGCGGGAAACAAGAATGAAAATCTGAGCTAGCCATGGAAAGCGGCTTGCTGTGTATTAAATAGGACTATCTCCTCATAGTAGAGCTTGACTTGGGGTAGGCATGGGAACTCCCTTGCTGGTTTGCAGCAAGGCTGTGGCATGCCTGGATTTCAGGAGAAAGATATCAGGCTGTTGCTCCTGTGGATAAACATGGCAGTCTTTTCACACTTGAAATGATTCTCAGACCTCTCACTTTACTTTTCTCCCTCATGTGAAGTGCTAGCACCAGAGTCTGATGTCAGAATCGTAAGGCTCCAGCAGGAGTCAAATTCAGCATTATCAATCTAGACCACTGCCCTCTGAACCCTTCTTTAAAAATATCTATTCCTCTGGTCATTAAATGCAGCCTTAAGATGAACTTTTCAATATGGCAGCCACCTACCATAGGCAACTTAATCCCACCTGGATTTTCCCCACTTCACAGCAGCCCCCGAGTGAAGGAGAGAGAAAGATAATGGTGTGAGAACACAGTGCATAGGGAAAAACCCAATTATGATATTTGGTAGGGGGGGGAGGGTATATGGGGAAGCATCAGAACTATCTGTAGTGGGAGTGTCCTCTGGGGGAAGGAAATTTGTGAGGAAGCCTTCCGGAAAGGAGAGGAAATAGTCACTGGGAAGACATGAGGAAAATCCACCATTTGTGACCTTGGCTAATCATTAGCAAGCCAGATAAAAAGAAAGCAGAAAATGTCATCTGAAGGAGATGTGGGAGTTGGACTATTAAAGGGAAAAACAAGGCTGTCAGGGAGCGTGAGTTTGGTGAGGAAGGGTGTGCCTACAACTCTTCAGCGATCTTAACAGATGATGAACTCTCACCACTCACACATGTTGATCATGAGAACCAGAGGGCCCCTGTTGGTTTCTCCAACCGGTATTTAAGCTGTTGCACAGGGAGAAACAACTCTCATTGCTTTCCAACTTGGTTTTAACGCAGATGTTTACTCTTTCCTTTTGGTCTTGATTGTTCCAGGCTGTGGTAAGTGTACTCTCTCCTCTCTCCCTTTGCATGCTCTAATAATCCTCACACCTCCCTCCACGTGGTTTGATTGAAACTTAACAGTTTTTTGTGTGAAAATCTTTCCATTTGTTTTACAAGGTGTGATAATCCCGCTTCCATTCCTTTTGGAGTCACCCTGCCATTTCTTGAACTAAACTATGTTTATTCCAGTGATCTGAATTACAAAAATGTATCTTCTTTCATATGTTTTGCTTCTCCACAAAGGTAGAAGATGTATTCTGAAAGCCTTACACACACACACACACACACACACACACACACACACACACACACACACGCACACACACGCACACACATACACGCAACAATATTGCCAATCCTATCCTTTTAATAGGTGTAGAGCAGATGTGATTTTGAAGATCGCTTGTCTATTTCAGGCCACCATGACTTGTAGCATATTAGGAAGAAGCCAGGAGTCAGAATTTCAGACACTGGGGTGATGGGTTCCTCTCAGAATCCAGCAAACGCTTTGCCCCTTTCCAAGGAGTGTCTTGGAGAAATGGGGTTCTCTGTGGTGGTGGCCTCTGAGCATTCTCAGTGATAATGATACCAGTTCCTGAGACAAAACATGAACAAGAATAAATCTTTACCCCCTAGGTAACAGTTCCAGAGATTCAGCAAATAGCAAGGTAGGAAATTTAGAAAATAAGCCACAGTAAAAATGACCACTCAGACAGAGAAGAAATTTTTGAACCACATAAAATTTCCTATCTTGAGTCATTTTTGCCTAGAAAATGACAACTTCTTATGATTTTGCATAATTACGGCCCGTGAGCTTCTTTCACTATGCACATTTTATCCCCGTCAGCTCTCGTTGTCTGATGAGTGCATACTTTTTTGTAATTCTTTCAATTCCTTCCTACCTCTGTCCTACATGAATATTTTATTTATAAATGTGGGTTCACAAAACCTTAACTCACATACTAAAAGAATACTTGAGCAAATCCTATACTAAACAGACTGATGGGAATGACCAGAGAGAGATCTTTCCTGTGACCTAACTCCGTTCTTTTTTCAGATTGCCTAGTAAAGCATTCTGAGAGCAAACCTGACATTTTTTTTCTTTTTTAATGTGGTAGGACTCTCAGTTGTCTTTGATTAAAAAATTAATCTGATCAGTTTGTTGTAATAGTAATACTGTCTCCAAGGAGCCAGATACTAGAAAACAAGTTGAGAACTTTTCTTCTACATCAGTGAATTTTTAAAAATGCAAATCTTACCCAGAAAATCCTACACATGGCCTATGGAAATTTCATGTATACCCTGGGTAAGGTACCCTCCCTCAAGTTTCCTGAAGAATTTGTTTCCAGAGTAATTAAACAACAATGCTGATGAGCTATGTAGCAATGAAATCTTGAGCCTTGGTGGTTTGCATGAAAGTAAGCAGGCAAGAGTCCAATGCCTAACTTCAAACATCAAATGGCCCTAGAATGCATTAGCTTTTGAAAGGTCTGGGGAACTCCAGTCTATGCAGCAGAGGATAGAGACTCCATGACTGTCAATCATATCTGCTTGAGTGTAGACACAGAAGCTGATCGAAAAGAACTTCAAAGGAGGAGGGAAGGCGCATTGTAGTTTAAACAACTGTGATCTCTACTTTCGCCTGTGATGTATAGCCTCGCAGTTCCTCACCAATATGACCTTGCAGATCTTGACCATAAATTGGGCCTATGATGACATTTTTCTGACCTATCCTCTATGCATGGAAATGCATTATTGAAATGCCTTCTTTTGTGTGTGAGGATCCATGGGATATATTAGCACATGTGCTTATGTTTGTCATTGCAAGATTCTGAGTGGCTAGGAGAACATCTGAGGAGTCAGTGATTTCAATGATCAGTTTGTTGTACATTTTTATCCTAATTTATTGACTTGAGGTCTTATACTCTATGCATGTTGATTACACTGATTCAAAGTCCTGTTGAATTGGAGTTTTCTGTTTCCTAACCATGACATATTCAGGCATTTGTCAGATTGCAAAGTGGATTGGACATTCAATAAATCAATAAATCAAACTCGCCCTAGAAATGCAAAGGCTCTATTAACTATTGCCTTGAACTTCTATCAGTTCTCAACCCTAGAGCTTCAGCAAAGAGAAAACTGCCTCCCCTTCCAATCCCGTGTCCCATTTATAAACCACTTCCTCTGGATACAGTTAGAACATTAGCCATCCTTCAGAGAGTGCCTTTTAGCTCAGTGGTTTCTCCTTGACGTGTTTCTTGGGTGCAAGGTAAGCATACCTTTCCACAGCTGCCATTGGGGTCCAGAGGACATTACATCAACCCTGGCAGACAGTGGGTTAAATTCTGTATTCTGCCTTCCTCTGTCCTTCATACTCATCCTAAAAAAAAAAAAAGACTCAATAGGTTTCATTTCCACAATCATAAAAATGCAAGTTCTAATCACTGCTTCTTACCAAAATGCTGACATGACTGCCAGTAGACTTTTTTTAAAAAAAGGAAAACCTCAGTTCTGATGCATGAAAAAACAAAAGGTATGTATCTCTGAGCACTTGAAACTGCATTAAGAGCCAGACAACTGTGGTTTACACCTGTTCGCCTAGTTACTCAGGAGGCTGAGATCTGAGGATTGCGGTTCAAAGCTAGTCTGGGAAGGAAAGTCCATGAGACTTTTATCTCAAATTAAACCACCAAAAAGTAGAGCTATGGCTCACGTGGTAGACCACCAACTTTGAGCAAAAAAGGCTGAGGGCGAGCGGCAGGCCCTGAGTTCAAGCCTCAATATTGGCAGAAGAAAAAATAAAACCTAGCTGCATTAAGCTGTTTACCTGCATATGACTCAGAACGCACATTGCTATACATAGGGATATTTTCTTCGTTGTGACTAGCATCATCATAGCTAAGACTGGCCAAACCCCCTTGTGCTATACCAGACACCGTCCCCAGGGCTCCCACAGGTGGCTGGCTCTGTATCTTTTCCACACTTTAGACCCACGAGTAGTTATAAAAGGAGGCCAGGGTCATAACCGAGTCCACATAGGATGTGATGATACCCGTCCAACCCTGCTTCCTCCTTCTGCTCACTTTCGGCTAACTCTGAATTTGGAAATTAGTCTCGTGTATCTTCATATTCCTTTTCATGCCACGGTGGAAAAATAAATCTTTTTCCGAAAGTCCGAGGCCTATTTTTTCCCTCTCTGAAACTGAAGTTGAAAATGTTGCTTTAGCAGGGGTCTGCTGGGGATTCTGTGTGATGGCTTTAGAAGTCAGAGCTCTCTGATGTGTCAATCTATCCGTTTTAGCCACTCACTTCTGACACTGAAACAGACAAAACTCCATCAAGACAGCAGCATGAACACGTAGCAGGCAGGACATCATGTGGGAAAGGGGTCAGACCTGCCCCACTGAAGTCCAAGGGAACATTCGGCTCAGAGCTGCTTTCAATCTTTTACCATCAGATGCCACCTTCTAGCAGTTCAAGATCTGTTAGTTTACATCTTGAACGTTGCGCCAAGAAATTATCCCCAAACAGAACTCTAACCAGGCTCCAGGGGCTCACACCTATAATCTTAGCTATTTAGGAGGTTGAGGTCTCTGGGAATCACTGGTAGAAGCCAGCCAGGGAGAACAAATCTGAGACACTCCTACATCCAGTTAACCAGCAAAAAACAAAAACAATAGAAGGTGGCGCTGTGGCTCAAGTGGTAGAGCATTTGCCTTGAGCTGAAGAGCTGTGGGACAGTGCGCAAGCTCAGAGTTCAAGCCCCACGACCGACAAAAAAAAAACAGAAACATCTAGAATTGGAAGTCTGACTCAAATGGTAGAGAGCTCCCCAGCCATGAACAAATAAAGCTAAGCGAGAGTACAAGACTTCAGTTCAACCCCCAGTAGAGGCACAAAATGAGCACAAAAACAAAAACCACATAACAAATCCCTCTTTACTAAAAAGCAATGAGATCCTTTCCAGTTATATCTAGAGCAACCCTACTTTTTTTGATACATATGTCCTCTGAAAACAGTTTTGTTCATATACTCACTTCTTCAGCAAGTAAGTGACCTCCTCCTACAGACCAGATGGCATCCAAGCCAGACACTGACCATGCGCTGTCGCGCTAGATACGTTTTCTGAGAGCCCAAAGTCAATTAGGAAGATGGACAATGGGGCACATGATTCCTGGCTTGACAGGAATAGTTCTGGGATCTGTCTGGGTGCTGGTGGCTCATGTAATCCTAGCTACTTTGGAAGGAGAGATCAAAGACTTGCCAGCCCAGGCATAAAAGTCTAAAAGTCCATGAGACTCAACCAATAGCTGCGCAATGGGGTGCATCCTTGTTATTCAGGCTACAGAGGAAGCTCAGTGGCTGGAGACAATGGTGCACACCTGTCATCCTCAGTGATACAAGGAAGCATAAATAGGAGGATTGCAGTCCAGGCTAGCATGAGCATAAAATCCAGGCCCTACCTCAAATATAATCAACATGAAAGGGCTCATGGTAAGGCTCAAGTGGTAAGAGTGCTTGCCTGGTAAATGCAAGGCCCTGAGGTCAGTCCCCAATACACCACAACAAAACAAAGGATCAGGTGTTGTAATGCACCTTGTGCTTGGGCTTTTGTGAGATACAATCATCTTATGATACACAGCATCCTATAAACAGTGATGACATTGAATTGTGTGCATGTGTTTGCAATGACACTGCAGCAAACAGATGCCAGTTTAATCGCTGTAGTTAAATTGCTTCACATTCACTATGAAGAAAAAAAAATCATACAGCATTAGGACAGTGTGTCCATGATGTTTTTATAAGAAATATTTCTAGCCAAAAATGGTCATTTTTTAAATATAAAGTTTCTTTTTTGACCTCTGGTGCCTTCACCCAACCTTTGCAGGTAAACTGCAGTCAGAAGAAACCAGATAATGTAGGTTTATCCGTTCTCAAGTTCATTAGCATTCTGAGACCATATGTACTCCACAGGAAAAACACTCTGTCTCTTCAAAGAGAATGTATTATAAAGACCTTCTCAGTTATATTCAGATAATGGAATCTTCCCTTTTCCTGGCTTCAAATCAGACAGATTCATGGAAGCTAAATCCTTGCCCTCCCGGAATGAGAATGATTGCATAGTTGCTATTTTCAATCCTGTAAATTCTAGATTTCCTAGAGGGTGAAAGATATATTATCAAAGCACATTGGGTAATTAAGTTACATATAACTAAATTGTACCAGGTCCCTGAAGTCACTGCTATTAATGTAAAGTTATATTTTAATTGCAGTAATTGTGAATACAGCCAGTATAACTTCTCTCATGACAACATGAAGTGTCATGAGTTTTTATCCAAAATGGTGTAAGATGAATACAAACCCATTTTGATAACTTTACATGCCACATACTGTTAAACTGTGATAGCTTCAAAGATTTGTAAAATACCATATTTTAAATGCTATTTAACACTCTGAATAAGGCAAAAAAAAATTCTAGATTGTGTAATCTACTCAATGCTGCCACCAGAGGGCACTCTTCTCCCAAAATCTTTGTAAGAAGATAATGTCATTGATTTCTACTCAGAAAAAAATACGAGTAGGACAATTCATGAGGTTCTTTGACCAGGTTTAGGGAAGTTTACATCAATGTATGTTTATAACATTATAGTTTGTTTTCTTCCTCTGATTCTTTTCTGCCTTGGAATTTTACAGTATGCCAATCAATGATTTGGCTGGCAACCAACAACTGGATATATCTTTTGAGGAAATGACTTTTGGTGTGGCTTCTAGTTTGTAATCAGAGTTCTTAAATAAAATCAGTAGTCCATTGTGTATCTTCCACAGGGTTTTTTTGAAGAAGAAGAAGGTAAAGAGTACATCTATAAAGAGCCCAAGCTAACGGGGCTCTCGGAGATTTCCCAAAGGTTACTCAAGCTCTATGCAGATAAATTCGGGGCAGACAATGTGAAGATAATCCAGGATTCCAACAAGGTAAGGGAAACTCAATATTTGTGGAGGTACTATTGTGTGACTTAGTACTTTTGTTTGTTGTCTTGTTACTATGCTCATAATTTTAAATATTTTGCCTGATGGTGTAGTTATCTACTAAAAGTATATTGAGTGTTTTGCTTGTTAGTTGGCTGATTTCTTTTTCTTTTCTTTTTTTTTTTTTGTGGTGGCAGGGGGTCTTGGTCTTGGGGCTTGAACTCTGGGCCTGGGCACTGTCCCTCAGCTCTTCAGCTTAAGGCTAGCGCTCTACCACTTGAGCCATAGCACCACTTTTCTGGAAGTTTTCTAGTGATTTATTGGAGATAAGAGTCTCACGGACTTTCCTGCCCAGGCTGGCTTTGAACTGCAACCCTCAGATCTCAGTCTCCTGAGTAGCTAGAATTACAGGTGTGAGCCACTGGTGCCTGGTTAAATTCTTCTAATCCTCATTCCCCAACCCCAATACTCAACCAGTGTAATGGACACCTCTCTGTTATGCTAAACTTTTTTGCTCAAGGATAGTGCTTTACCGTTTTGAGCGACAGCACCATTTCAGGTTTTCTGGGTTTATTGGAGATAAGAGTCTCATGGACTTTCCTGCCCAGGCTGGCTTTAAACCATGATCCTCATATCTCAGCCTCCTGAATAGCCAGGATTACTAGAGAGAGACACCAACTCCCTGCTTCTTTTTCAGAATAACTGAGAAGTCCTCTTAGAAACAGTTTACCAAATCCTCTACTTCTTCCATAGATAATTTACATTTGAACAGCAATTAAAATGTTAATGTAATTGGTCCCAAAGGTAGAAAAAATAGCAAGCTGAAAGTACTTATTTAATCAAGGAGTTGTAGGTGGAGCTGTGGCTCAAATGGAGAGTTCTAGCCTTCAGCAATAAAAGCTAAGGGACAGTGCCCAAGCCCCGGGTTCAAGCACCAACACAAATAAAAAAAAGTTTATCTCTGGACCACAAAGATTTTTTTTTACCAGTCCTGGGGCTTAAACTCAGGGCCTGGGCACTGTCCCTGATTTTCTTTTGCTCAAGGCTAACCCTCTAACACTTGAGCCACAGCATCAATTCTGGCTTTTTCTATTTATGTGGTACTGAGACATCGAACCCAGGGCTTTATGCATGCCAGGCAAGCGCTCTACCACTAAGCCACATTCCCAGCCCTCATACACCAACTTCGAGAGCTATTTCTATGATAGACTAAACGATTCTTGTCATTACCTTGTATTAACTTGTTAAAACCCAACTTCTCACTGGCTCCACAAAGGAAATGGTTACACCTCATGACATTACTTTGAAATTTCTCATACGTTCTCCTTCACTTAATCAGCCTTTTGTGAGCACCACTGCCTGCCAAACCCAAAAATAAGGATCAGTAGCACCGATTCTATTCTTCCCAGACCTTCTGGTCACATGGGACTAATAAGAGACGCCCATGTGTGATTGGTCCATTCAGCAGAACGCAATGGTCTGCCATTGCTGAGTGGCCCAGGAATTACCAGAACACGTGACTCCCAACACAAACGCATTTGGGGTCTGTAATGCTCCCAGAGCAGGTGGCTTTTGAGCTGGGATTGTAGGGTGAGGGGATGTTCTGTAATGCCCAGAAGAAGGCAAGGGGCAATGGTATGCACAGAATGGCAAGATAGATTCTGCCATTGAAAGATCCCATCTTTGAAAATGGATTCTGTCTTTGAAAGACAGGTTTGAACATAGGTCCCATGGTTTCCCTTATTTGCAATAACTAGTATGTCTGAGACAAGCAGAAAAGGTCAGATAAGTCAGTGTTCGGTGAAATGAACCCCGAGATAAGTATTCAAATGTTTTTCCTTTCATGCGATTGTTTCTAACACATTTATAAGATGATTTCTTTGTTGCTTTGTATGTCCTCCCCCACAGTATAACCCCTGCTTTCACTGTATTTGATGTTGGTATAATTTGTGGAGGGGAAGGGAAAAAACAAATCATTTGAATACGGATACAGGTGGACCCATTGCAACAATGAGCTGTACAAATTGTTATGTCAAAAAACGAACTTTACAACTTTGGCGAGGGGGGTCAGGGGGTATGGGAAGGGGGGGTGGGGAGGGAGATGGGAAGGGGAAACAAAGGAGGAGGCAACAATGCTTGATAAATAATGTACTCATTATCTTGCCCATGTAACTCCTCTGTACGGTATTTTCACAATTAAAAAAAGAAAGAAAGGTTTGATGGGGAGAAGAAAGAAAAACAAAAAACTGTGGTGCTGAAAAAGCTGGTATCTGGTGACATATTTTTGCCCCTCTTCTTTTACAAAACTGGTATTTGAAGGAGTCTGAGCAAAAGATGGAAGATGACTGGGTCTGTGCCGACACTGTGTAAATCTGATCCTCATTGTCCTCTATCTGAAGAGTTCAGTCTCATTCTCTGCACAGGCAGACATGTTCCTTAAGAGGAGGAAAAGGCCATGTCTCACAGCAGAATAATGTGGATTTATATTCTTCCACCATTTACCACCACTTACCAGCTGGTGGCCTTGGAAAAATTAGGCCACTCTGAACCCTACTCTTAAAGTGAATGGGGCTCCTCAAATCTCTAGAAGTGAATAGACGGTGATTGGGCAGAAAGAAACTTGGAGAGAAAAGAAAAAAAACAACTATCAGTCTAGTAGGTAACTACACAATCAGGCAAAATATTTAAATAATAAGCACAGTAGCAAGGTGTTGTTAGGTGTCCAGCCTCATCACCAATGCAGTGATTGGCCGTGGTGGCTTAAGTCTATAATCCTGGCTAATTAGGAAGTAGAAATCAGAGGATCATTGTTAGGGTCTAGCCTGAGCATAAAAGTTCACAGAACTCCATCTCAACCAGTGGTTGGGCATGGTGTCGCATGTGTATTGTCCCAGTTAGAGGGAAGTACAATGTCCCAGGACACTGGTTTGTTCCTGTCATCTCTAGAGACATGGGGGAGAGCAAGAAAGAGGATCACAGCCTAGGTCAGCTCAAGCCTAAAGTGGGACCCTATCTTGAACGTGAATGATGCTATGTAAAGAGGGTTGGAAATGTGGCTCACATGGTCCTAGATCCCAAATACAATCCCCAGTAGTGCTCACTGGGATGAGATGATTTGTGGCTGATAGAAGAAATTTGGATTTGGAAAACACAAATCTTGGCCATTATGAAACAGACTAACTCAGCTGATCGGGCAAATAAACAGGTAAATTCCTTCCCATTACAAACCCAAAGCCAAGAGCACCAGTCAGAGTTCATGGCCACACGCCAGGGGGATAGGTAGAAACTGGTTTCTAGTTTCCACACAGAGGCCAATGCTGGATCATCTTTACAGGAGCACAGTAAATGGAAGATGAAATCATCTGCCCCAGCCAGGCACTTAAACATTGCAAAGAACTTCAGTGCGTTGCAGCCCAGCGGCTGGGTTGCTTGGCCGCTGTCAGTCAGGTTTTCCATCGCTGCTCCCCGTTCCCACAGGAGCCGTCACCTGCTTTCCAGCCAGGGAAACCAGAGCTCCCCGCCTGCCCTTCCAACTCGCTGTGGCTCACTACTATCTGCACCCCATGTGTGTTCACACAGGTAAACCCCAAGGAGTTAGACCCCAAGTACGCCTACATCCAGGTCACCTACGTCACGCCATTCTTCGAAGAGAAGGAGATCGAGGACCGCAGGACAGATTTTGAAATGCACCACAACATCAACCGCTTTGTGTTCGAGACCCCCTTCACGCTGTCCGGCAAGAAGCACGGGGGAGTGGCGGAGCAGTGCAAACGCAGGACCATCCTCACAAGTAGGTGCACGTCCCGGGCAGCCACCCAAAGGTGCCAGTGCCAGGACAGGACTATCGTTAGAAGTTCAGAGTCGTTTCAGGCCTGGAGAGAAGTGCTCAATATGTTGATTTAGATGTGTGTGTGTGTGTCTCTGTGTGTGTGCGTGTGCACGCACATGCGTGCACTGTTACTAGGACTTGAACTCAGGATCTGGATGTAGTCACTGAGCTTCTTTGCTCAAGGCTAGTGCTCTACCACTGGAGCCACAGCCCACACCTACACTTTGGGCTTTTTGCTGGTTAATTGGAGAGTGGAGTCTCACAGACTTTCTGGTCCCAGCTGGCTTCAAGCCACAGTCCTCCAATCTCAGCCTCCTGAGTAGGTAGGATTACAGGTGTGAGCCACCAGCACCAAGCTTAAGAGTCCCTTGAGAAGGAAGCTGGAGGCGAGGTTGTCAATGGAGTTATGTCACAGCCCTTCGCCTGCCCTTTAGACTGGATATTCACCAGAGTCATGATGTCAGTGTCTGGGGAAAAGCACAGAAATGGAACCTTTCCCTGTGCCCGTGGAGACTGTCCTGAACTACATCACGGTGGACAGCTATCTGCATGTGCTTTGGGGCAAGATGTTACCCACTGAAATGTACGTGCTTCATCTCTAAAATCAATGCAGACAGCAGCATGCCGGTCACACCCAGTACGGCTGAGATCTACTCTATGACATTGTCAACTTGTCATTCAACAGACCATCCATGAGTGTCTAGGGGGTGTAGTGTCCAGGTCCTGGCAATTCCCTCAAACTTAAAAATAAATTAATCACAACATGATTCTCAGGCAGCTCATATCTGCCGTCCAGGCGACTCAGGAGGCTGACATCTGACCATCGCAGAAGCCAGTCTGTGCAGACAAGTTCATGAGATGCTTGCCTCCAGTTAACCAGCAAAAGGCCAAAATTGCAGTGTGGTGTAAGTGATAGAGCACCAGCCCTGGTGGTGCTAAATGAGAACATAAAGTTCTGAGTTCAAGCCTCAGTACGGGCATATGCATAAACAACAACAAAAAAGAAAATTAAAAAGGTTTGGGTCCTCAAGATATTCAGTCTGGCTGGAGAAAAGAGGAGTGAGGCAAGAGTGCCTGACCGGCACAGCGTAACAGAGGAAGCAGGGGCACGCCAGGGGGTCACAGGCTGTGTGGAGACGATGAGGGCATTAAGGAAGGAGAGACAGAGAGTGCCTCCCAATGCCCTGTCCTCCATCCTTCAGACACCCACCGACTCCTCACTCATTAGAGGTCACCTTAAGGAAATGGATCCAGGCCTGGGAAGATGGCTCAGTGGTAGAGCGCTTGCCTTGCATGCCTGAGGCCCTGGGTTCGATTCCTCAGCACCACATAAGCAAAAAGAAAGAAGCCGGAAGTGGCACTGTGGCTCAAGTGGTAAAGCGCTAGCCTTGAGCTGAAGAGCTGAGGGACAGCGCCCAGGCCCAGAGTTCAGGCCCCATGACCAGACCCAAAAAAAAAAGAGGAAATGGATCCAGAGATTATGTGATTTAAAAATGGGAAAAAAAAAAAAAAAGAATCAGGTCTTGGTGGTTCGAGCCTATAATCTTAGCTTCTAAGGCAGCGGAGATCTGATGATCACAGTTCAAAGCCAGCTGAGGCAGGAAAGTTCATGATACGCTTAGCTCCAATTAGGTAGCAGAAAAGCTGGAAATGGAGCTGTGTGAGTGCAAGCCCCAGCATTGGCCAAAAAAATCAAGGGACTGGGGGCATGGATAAAGTGATAGAGTGCCTGTTTAGCAGCCATCAGGCCCTGAGTTCAGCCTCTCCCGACCCCCCAAAAAAACAAGTGACCCTATACTACTCAGTGTATTCTTTCTGCAATGTTTCTTGTGGGCTAGTGGAGAATTTGAGTTCCAAATTGCAATGAAATCTGTCCTCTTTAAACTTTCCACTGTATAGTTACTCTTGATATCCTGATCTCAAATAGGAGAGTACCAAAAACAAGGTGAGATTCCCAAGGCCCGGAGTTGCAGCTCAACTCCTGGCAACCATTAACAAGAGCCTTCATCTGGCCCTGTGGGAAAGCTCGTGTTAGGTAGGGAAGGGAAGGAGAGAAGCCAGGTGAGCGTAGCTGGGGCCAAAGCTAGGAAATAGGAGAGCAGACGGCCCCTGGGGGAAAAGAAACTCAGACTCCTCACGAAAAACACACAGATGGCAGTGTGCGCCATGAAAGAAGACAACGCCCCCTAGAGAGTTCCAGGGTGCGCCTGGGCTCCTGGCTAACCCTTCAAACCCCTTCTGTGGCTCCTGTGCAGCAAGCCATCTGTTCCCCTATGTGAAGAAGAGGATCCAGGTCATCAGCCAGTCGAGCACCGAACTGAATCCGATTGAGGTGGCCATTGATGAGATGTCCAGGAAGGTTTCTGAGCTGAACCAGCTCTGCACCATGGACGAGGTGGATATGATCCGACTGCAGCTCAAACTGCAGGGAAGCGTCAGCGTGAAGGTGAGTGGGCACCTCCTAGACAGGACGTTTATCTTCATGAGAGGCATACCGGGCCTGGCCACGGTGGGGCAGTGTCGGCATGCAGGCCAGTGAGTGTCCATCCCCACCGCTGGGCTGCGCACAGCACCCTGGGAATTTTTGACTTCCAGACATTTGTGCTATTGATGAGCCCATCTCAAAGCGTTATCCGAGTCTTTAAAAATCCTGTGCAGTTGAAATGCACACGGGTTAGTGCCAGGCACCTACAGAAATACCTCATTTAGCTACAAGAGAATTTCCTCTCCTCTCCACCTCTTCCTTCCATTCTATCTTCTCCGGATAAACAATGTCCTGTATCTGCCTCCCACTGAACTGACTGGACCAGTGAATAACCATGGTATTTCCATTCCGGTCCGTCATGAGGAGCCTTATAAACATCATTCTAAAGCAAATCTAAAAGAAGGCTTACTAGTTCATAAAATGTGCATCCGTGTTTCTCGGGGCTGTGAGAGGCAGCAGGTGTAGGAGAGATCAATCAGAAGAGAATCAACTCAATAAACTGTTTGCAAAAGTGGGAGGAGCCTTGAAGAAAACCAGCCAGGCAGGTGCAGGGGCCCCACTCAGGGGGAATGGCCAGCCCAGATCTGAACACACCAGCACCAGAGGGTCTGTGGGATCCGAGAGGGTAGCCAGGGTCCCGGTGAGCATGAGCAGGCGAGGCCCCTGATAAGGAGGAAGCTTCACTTCATGCCCCCACTAGGGACTGTAGGGGTGCTGACTTGGCACTGGCCTTGGCACTTGGCACCCAGTTTGGCCTGGCCCAAGGAGAAGACAGAGAAGCACAAAACTGAATCAGTGATCAAGATAGCATTTTATCTAATTGCATTATTATTTTTTTTGCCAGTCCTGGGGCTTGAACTCAGGGCCCAGATACTGTTCCTGAGCTTCTTTTTGCTCAAGGCTAATGCTCTACTACTTGAGCCACAGCACCACTTCCGGCTTTTTCTGATTATGTGGTGCTGAGGAATCGAACCCAGGGCTTTGTGCATGCTAGGCAAGCACTCTACCACTAAGCCACATTCACAGCCCTGCAGTATTTTAAAATGTCAGAATTGATGCCCGGCCCAAGCGAGGTGGCTCTCACCTGTCATCCTAGCTGTGTAAGAGACTGAGATGTGAAGATTGAGGTTCAAAGCTAGCCCAGGCAGAACAATCCATGAGACTCTTATCTCCAGGTAACTACCAAAAAGACAGAAGTAGAGGTATGGCCCAAGTTGGCAGAGAGCTAGCCAGGAGCCATAGCACCCAGTCCCCGAGATCAAGCCCCAATACTGGCAAAAATTAAAAAAGAAAAACAAACCAACGCCCCAAATCCATAATGCACAAAGTATTGCATGTTTTAAACAAAGACAGGTCAGTGACTGCGCCCTGCAAACTGCAACAGAGCCTGAGACAGAAGGAAAACTCAGCGAGCCCAGCTCAGAACTGAGAAGTCTTCATTCTTCTGGTCTCTGCTCCACCACTGGCTACTTCAAAATAAAAGTCCACCAGACAAGGGAAGCCTTGCTCTTCTCCACACAAGTCAGCTTCCCTAGCACATGGCTGAGTAGAGGATGGAGCTGGAAAAAGAAAAGAAAACACCCTGCAGCCATGACTACATCTTCCCCACCGGTGGGCCCAAGGCCCCGGAGTCTACTCAGACACAATATTACCTCCCGTCTTTTACCCTTTTCCTTCCCAGCCCCCACAGCCACTGGTGTGAGCTTGCTCCTGCACATAAGTGGGAACAGAACCTGGTATTGTGGAGGTGGGAATGTAGCTCAGTGGTACTGCACTTAGCTACCACACTTGAGGTCCTGGGTTCGACTCCCAGCACTGAAGAAAACCGCGTTCCTTTGGCAAATCTGAGAGATGCCTCATTGAGCCAAAATCGAGGCTAGGCTGTCAAGTGGCACACAGTGGCCTGGATTCCCCGGCTCGGGCCCCTCAACCCTGTAGAATGACTTTCCAAAATAGTTATGTGTTTAATGTTACTGGAAAAGAAAGCCGACTAGTACAGTAAGCATCTGATTAAAACCCAGTGAGTGTACTTAAGCTGAGCATTGAGGTTCGAAGCTAGCCCAGGCAGAAAAATCCATGAGACTCTTACTTTGCAAAGCTACCAAGTAAAGAGGAGCAGTAGTGCGCAGGCATGACCACATGGGAAAGATCTAGAAAGAGAGAGGTGACAGGGAAGTCCAGAGCTCTGTCACTCCTGTTAGTGCCTTGGTGACTAGCCAGAGCAACCCAGACACAACGCACACAGGTCATGCATCACACGTGGCGAGAGCATCCGTTTGACATGAAAGCAGCCTCAGCCATTCTCTTCTCCTCACTAGGTCAATGCTGGGCCAATGGCCTACGCACGCGCTTTCCTTGAAGAAACAAATGCCAAGAAATACCCTGACAACCAAGTCAAGCTCTTGAAGGAGATCTTCAGGTAAGATTCTCTTGGTTTGTTAGAATGCTTTCCTCAGTCTCCTTCACACAGAGCAGCAAGAATTACCCAGGAAGCCTTGCGACTGACCCTCTTCAAGGTGGCGGGAGTCTGCCCACAGCCCACCTTGGACCTCACAGTGACTGAACACAACGCCTCTGCCCGAGATCAGTTTTAAATCTGTTTCCTACTGTTGCTAAAGGCAATTTGCAGATGCCTGTGGGCAGGCTCTGGACGTGAATGAGCGCCTTATCAAGGAGGACCAGCTGGAGTACCAGGAAGAATTGCGCTCTCATTACAAGGACATGCTCAGTGAGCTGTCTGCCGTCATGAATGAGCAGGTGAGCCTCCCTGACCGTGCGTGCCCCATCAGGAGCTAGATAGCACCCAGTGCTGGAAGGCTGAGGGAGTCTCTGCTTGCTGCAGAGATCACTGTCCTTTCATCCTCCACCTAGGCATCCTTGGCTCAGAGTGGAGATCAGAGTAGAGAAACATCTACAGAAGAGAATCCCGATGCTCTCTGTAGTTTTAGAGCTGCCGCTGCAGAACTTGAAGTAGTTCAGGAGCGCCTCAGAACACCCCTGCACAACTCCACGGGATGGGATAGGTGTTCCACCTCTCTGCCACTAAGGGTCTCCGCACGATGCTCAAAAAGAGCCTCAGATGTAGTCCTTGCAAGATTTTTGCCTAGCATGCATGGGTTTAAAACACAATCCCTAGCCCACATGCAAGGTACTACCCATGATCTTGGGCCTGAATCCACCATGTTCTATACGGTTTGCACAAAGCACGGCCATTCACACTCTTGGGAGAATAGGGAGAGGGGGAGGGGAGGTTGCTAAAAATCACATCAGTGAAAGCCAAGTCATACTTCCTTAACCAAAAATCCAATGCACTCACACTCTACCTGGACCTTCCACCAGCCAGGGTCCCTTCCAGGAGTTAGATGTATCCTTTACAGAATTGTTGAGGGGCAGAACCTGAACTATTCTAGTAGTATTTCTACATACCACTCACTCATGCAAGGGCATCCGCCTTTCCTTTCCTTCAGTGGTCTAACATAGATAACAGTACTCACAGAACATGACAAGTATTGAACCTGTTGCTCTAATTGCATGCCCCACAGGTTTTGCTTTCCTTCTTCTTTTCCTTCTTCTTCCCTATTCTTTAACTCTCGATAGTAGCTAGAGAAAGAAATAGTTAGAGAGGATGAAATCCTACCAAAAAGCATTTCTCATAGAGGTAGTGATGGTTAGGGATCATTGAGGCATAATGGGAAATAAAACACTCTGGAAATGCCGGGAGGTAAGGATGAAATCATGAATCACAAGGGGAACAATGGCTGGAAGAGCGGGGAGTGAACCATGGTGAAGGTGTGCTTGTTTCCAGCTGTGATGGTTTCTACCCTTGAACCTTCTGGCACACATGCTTTTCTCTTTTTTTTTCCTGGCAGCTCTGTCGAGGTCCGTGTTTATACAGCTTCTGTTCCTCTGTGTCTAGCATGTCCCTCAGTACTGTGAGCAAGAGTGGTATGTTTTCCTCTTCTTACATCTACTCTGTCCTCCGTGGCCTTCTGTCCGCCCCCTTCTCCCCAGCTCTTTATTCCCCCCATCACCTTTATAGTAAGCTGCTGCTGCTCTGTTAGCTTGGATTCAATTATGAAACAACTTTATTTCCACTTTAAGATAGGCAATGGAAAAAGAAAAGCCGAATGATGAAAGCTAAAATTAACAGCACAGTTTTAAAAGAAAATTCATATTCCATCAGCTTCTAAAATGTTTTGGAACTCAATTTCTTTCTAAAGCAAAGTGCTAAATCATTTATGCTATACTCTAAAGTCCTAAAACAACAATAGAAATATGAAGGCACAAAGAGGAGAGAAAAATAACTCTTCCAGAAAACTTCTTCTAAAAGAAGTCAAAAGTAGCTCTCTGTTTCCTGGAAACTGACCCAAAAAGAAGAACTGGTGCATTGTGTAGGCTTATTATCCAGTAAAATAAATAGATCTGGCCAGGGGCTGATGGCTCACATCTGTAATCCTAGCTACTCAGGAGGCTAATATCTGAGGATCATGGTTTGAGGCCAGCCCAAGCAATGCCTTTCCCTTCCTAAATATTAACATATAGACTCAGGACGCAGCTACATATAGAAAATAAATGGAGTAAGAACTTCGCCAGTGAACTTCACAAAGCAGAAACCATTTAAATTGATAGACAGAAAAGTAGAAAACTAAAAATAGAAACATAGACATCATTATTCAATTCACTCCAAGAGTTTCCAGAAAAGTCTTAGCTAGAAGTGTCTACAGCCACCTTTTGTAGAAAAATTCTTCAGAAAGAAGGATGAGAATGGGCTGGGAGAAAATAAACACTAGAAAGTGAAGGTATGGACACCAAGTCATTTGGACTGGCAAAAGACAATAGAGACAACCATAATTGCTCAACAGACAACGCTTCCTTTGGCTAAGGCCAAAATAATGCACGCAAGTATGCAGGAAAACATAAACACAGGAGCTCACTTGGACTGTGTCAGCAGTCAGTGCGCTGATTGGAAGCCTCAGGAAATTAGCTGTGGCACTGAGATCTAATTTAAAATCTAAAGAAAGGACCAGAATCGTTCCCATAGGGTGCCAAGAATGTGAGGTATATGATCGTCAGCCTTGGATGTTTCTGAGAATATTATCATCAGGCAAATGTTTGTAAAGAGCCTGTGGCATTGATCATAAAATGTATCTCTAGCCTCTGGTGTTCATGCTGAGTACTGTGTCTCAGGAAGCTAATGGCTGTGTCTCAGCATTGTAATATGAGAAGGCGTGGGGGAATCTTCATACCCACAACCTTAATTAGTCACTAAGTATCTCTGCTGTTGCTCCCGTGTTCAGATATCATTATCTTAATAGATCTTAAGAGAAAGTATCATTTTGACATTATTTGACATAAATACTTTTCTGCAGTTAAATCAGGTCAAGATTAGGTTTTTTTCTGTATATTTCCATTAATGCAAACATGAAAATGAGGTTTCCAGTTTCCTCTTTCCTTTTCAATAGATTCTGACAGTAAATGAATGGACATAAATTTGTAGAATGACTCTTAGAATTACCTAAACACAGTTATAAGTAGCGCTGAAACTTTTATAAATGTCTATCTGATCGTCAAAGAGAAAACGAAGCTAATCTAACGATTGCCGTAATAACTAGCACCTGGCTTGGGGAAGATTTTCAGATCTACTTTGACAAACGTGTTTTAAATTTGACAGACACCCCTGGGGATGAAAAAAAAAAACTACTCTTCCAGCTGGGAGCCCATGGCTCATGCCTGTAATCCTGGCTACTCAGGAGACTGAGCCTAAGGATTGCAGTTCAAAGCCAGCCCGGGCAGAAAAGTCTGTGAGACTCTCATCTCCACTTAACCAGAAAAACTCCAAAAGTAGAGATACAGCCTTGAGCGAAAAAGCCTCGCTTGAGCATAAGACATTGAGTTTGAGCCTCAGTAGTGGCGTGCACGCACGTGCGTGAACACACACACACACACACACACAATTACTGTTCTGGGTTTTAATAGCTCTCTGGTCTCTCACTAACCTCTTTGTCCTAATGTGATTTGTGTTGTCTTAAGATTACGGGCAGGGACGACCTAGCAAAGCGCGGAGTGGAGCACCCCAGCACTCGTATAATTAGCAAGGCCACGCCAGCCACACCCACCATCTCCCACTCCGCCAGTGCCGAAGTGTGAGCTTAGCTCAGCAGAACGAGACGCAGCTCTCCAGGAATTCTCTCCACTGGCCACTCATCTCGGGGACAACAGAGAGACATTTAATTTATTTGAAGGTTTTTGTGTGTGTGCGTGTTTTTTCTGGCGTTAACATTTTTGTTTACCTCGCTAGCTTGAGAATTTTGCAAGCCTATGAATTTGCACATTTTCCCTATGACTTCGGTTTGGTTTTGTTTTCTTGGAGCAGTGTTGATCAAGTCAAGCTGAATATTTGCCATGAAATGCCACTGAATGTTCAGCTCAAGAGCAAACCCCACGTTTTTTGCTGTCGGATATAATGAGTTCAAGACCCAGTCCCCGTCCACATATTTTAAAGGTCAAAGTGAATGTTTTTGTAACATTTAAGGATATTTCAGATGTAAATAGCAGATTGTACAATATATGGTTTTTACCAAATTTAAAAGAATGTTTTTAGTTCTTTCAACAGTACTAAAATTATATGAATAACATTTCAGATACCGTTATATTAAAATATTTGTGTATGTGTAAAAAAAAGTGTTCATATATACTAATCTTCAAAGTTTGTGAAGTTCCTTTATTTGTAATATATGTGCTTTTAAATGCAATGGGATGTGAAATTATAGAGGTATTTTGTTGTTGTTAATAGAAATAAAAAATATGGTTACTTTGCATTTGGTTTCTTCCTGTTTATTTTATTTATGGCTTTAGAAATAGCCCAGGCTAGTCTTGAATTCATGATCCTCCTCCCCCTCACCCTGTATTCCCCCTACACACACACACACAAGTGCTAGAATTACAGGCATTTGCTACCATGCCCAGCTTGATTTTCTCTTGAAGAGTGGGTGGGTTAATAGTACAGTGGCTGGTTAAAGGGCTATTGAAGGCATTGCCATACTCACCATTCAAGAAACCTTACAAGACGCCAGAGAAGAACCTCAACCTCCCAAAGATGAATTTAACCCAAAGCTAGGATAGTATTAGAATGACTTGTAGGATAGTATTAGAATGACTTGGGGAAAACACGTTGAACAAGGATCATAAGGATTGCGATGGTTACTAGGACTGCTGACAAATCTTCCATTTTCCTCGCTCTATAAACTCCTGCTAGGATTGCCCTTTTCTGCCTCTTTGAAGTTAGCACGAACATGTGACCCAGCATGCCCACTGAATTATGAAGTAGAAGCCAGTGGCCATGACACTTTCAGGTTAAAGCTGTAAAAGCAGCTCAGAGATTCTGCACCATCTTCCTTCCAAAGCACAGGAGATGGAGCCTAATTGAACCTCAGTCTACCAGCGACTACCATACGTGACCCGAACTTACCCAGCTTCCTGGTAATCTTGCAGATCATAGATTCTCAGTGACAAATTCCATTCTGTGGTGTTGTAGTCCCAAGACTCACAACTGCTGGCCACTGCAGCATCATTTGCTTAAAATGAAACCCAGCTTTGTACGTGTGCTTTCTGGCTGGCCACAGTGCATACCACACCCTAACCAACTTCTACCTGCTAGGCTTCTCCCTAAAATCAGCCCATCCTGGAGCCCATAGGCTTAGGTGAACCTGAAGTTAGACAAACCTTTCATGTCTGTCTAATGGTGGATAGCAGGTCAGCTGAAGAATCAGCAGGGAACGCATGCCTCAATGCATATTTTTCCATCCAAATCAAAAATCTTGGGAATAGAGTCTATCTAGTGTGCAGGCTTTCCTGATTCTTAGACCCACTGAGGCAGGAGATGCCATTGGGCTAATTAATTACACTGCACAACGGTATAATCAGGTCACTACCTGATTTTGAATTACCACGACATTATATTGTATGCTCTTTTTCATCCATGTAAAGCTGAAAAAGGGTAATGAGATTTAATATGAAGATTTATATTAAAATTTTTTCCTTGAAATAATATCCCTTAAATAAGCTCAGTTTAAAAAAATAGTACTTAATCTCTCAGAAAGATGGGAAATAAGCCCTAGAGAGCCAGCCAGTACTTAATCTCCCAGAAAGATGGGAAATAAGCCCTAGAGAGCCAACATAGCAATAGTAGTTGTAGGATGTGTGACATCAGCATGGGATATGAACATGTGATGTCAGTGCGTGATGTCATCAGCCCTGGTTCTGTCGCCTCATTGAGTAATGACTCTACTCCACAGCTACCACTTTCCATTCTTGTTTCAAAGTGGACAGACTGTAAAGAAATAAACACGTTTCTTCTGTTGTGTTACCAACCAGCTCCTATCTGAATGTCCATGGTCGGAAGCTCTCTGGGCACCTCCCTACTTCCCTCATTTGGAAGCCGGTAAGAATGGGATCCCACTGGGATGCTATTGGCTTCAGAGCCCTGCATGTTGCTGCAGGAAGATTTTACCCTGTCTGTGTGTTGATGGGTCACTGCCTCGTGATGGTAGCCAACGTGCAGACACCCTCCCCAACTGGTAAATATGTGTGTCAGAAAATGAAAATTACTCAATTGCAAATGTGACCAAATGACCTTTACTCAAATAATCTTTCAGGGTGACAAGTGGTCCCTACACTGCTTACATTGCACAGTGAAAATGTATATATGAGGTGGGATGTGTCATACGCTATGCAGCTAGCATCCGTGAAAGTTTGGGAAATATTGAGCAGAGGCATCATTGGCACGCAATTCCATCAGGAAGCTTGTTTCCTTCCTCATTAGCCTGGATGCTTGCCTCTGTGTACCCTGCACTGGAGAGGTGCCAAGCTCAGAGAGACAAATATTACAATTTTTACTCATGTGCAGAATCAAGACTTTAATAATAATAATAATGTCATGATGTAGAAGGGGTTGTTTGGAGGGAAACTAGTGTGATAATGAAAGAAAAGAGGAAGTGCTGATGGGGGTAAAATGTATGTATGTATAAAAATGACATAATGAAAACCATCAAAACTTAAAAAAGGAAAGAGGGAGGAAGACAGAGAGAGCAGTTAAGACTGAATTTGATCAAAGTCTGTGCATGTATGGACGTATCACAGTAAAGTCTTATGTACAATTGATTTATGCTACTATTTTTAAATTAAAAACCCCCTCTTACTTTCTCTTATGAAAGAAAAGTCCCTTTTCCGGTCTTCCAATCACATAAGCCTAATTTATACACATCAGGACCCAGCTTGATTCATGTGTAAGGGGTCCTGGGATGATGCAGCAGTGTAGCCTTAGAACCCCGGCTCACTCTCTTAGGCTGCAGAACTCCTGGGGGAAGATGGCTCTTGGCTGGGATCCCACTCCCTGGGTTTCATCACCAGACCGGAAGAAGCTCATTCCATGATGGTTTGAGAGGAAGAAGCAATCCCAGCTCTACATAGCTCTTAACTGAATCCCTCTTGCCCAAGGCAAGAATTCAAATTACATTAAATTAACTAAATAGTTGTTGGAATTCAAGAGGGAACTGTGTGGGTTTTTTTTTTTTTTAGGGCAGTATACTTATGTGTCCTGTTAATCATGAACTGATAGGATCTAATCAGAAATCCTAGAAACTCGCTGTCTTCCTGTGCCATTCAACAAGTGCCAGCCTCACCTCAGAGAACAGATTCTGGCCCACTGAGAGCTCTGCATGTGATTAATCCGATAAAAGTAGTTAGGATCCTGATGTGGTTTTGGGGGGTGGGGGGCGGGGGGGGGGTGTTGTTTTGTTTTGTTGGTCGGTCATGGGGCTTGAACTCTGGGCCTGGGCACTTTCCCTCAACTCTTCAGCTCAAAGCAAGCACTCTACCACTTGAATCACAGCACCACTTCCAGTTTTCTGGTGGTTTATCAGAGTTAAGAGTCTCACGGACTTTCCTGTCTGGGCTGGCTTTGAACCATGATCCTCAGATCTCAGCCTCTTGAGTAGCTAGGATTACAGGCGTGAACCACTGGTGCACAGCAATGTTTTTTGGATGAGTGAAGGAGAGTGTAAGGCATGTCAAAGCTGACCTGTGAGAGCTGCTCAGTCCTCTACACCTCCATCCGATGGAGGACTAAGCCAAAACTGGATGGTCAATGGTCTACTGGACAAACATGGTCCACTCCTGGCCAGGAAGCAGTTCATTTGCCTATGGTAGAGCATGAGAAGATAGAGCTGGTTCTCCTGTGAGCACACAGCTGATCTACTACAACTGGAGGGCACGGAAGCACATTTGAGTTCTGAGCATTGGGGATTAAACTATGAAGGTGTCTGCAAAGAACTCCGCGTGAATTCTTTGAAGACTTTTGCCTTCCCCCTGACCCTTGGAGAGGTATGTATGAATCAACAGGTGAGGGGAATAATAATTTGGTGGAAATTATAAGCCACCTTGAGTGCTCAGGCTTGATCTAACAGTAATATGGATCAGAAAGGTCGAAACATTCCTATATCAAATTCACGATCTCATACAAAGAAAGAATAGTTTTAGGGTCAGAATAATTGGGCAGCATTTATTGTTGAAAATATTTTAAATAAAACTGGTGTAGAGAATTTGGGATCCACTTGTAATTTTTTTGCATCATTGGCTATTAAGGATATACCTATAGCATTGTTCTTTCTTGGATCTATTCCTTATGTATGAAGGATGTTTATTACTGAAGCTGGTAACTTTTCTTAAATCTCCGCAAAAGAAGAACAAACAGTACCAACTCTACAGTGGGTGAGATTGTTGTTTGGTTTTGATTGTTACAAAGAAAGTGTTGGCAATATGTTTTGCAGACTGGCCAATCGATAGAGAAGGCTTATTTCAAATACTTGCACAGAGCTTCATGAGTTCTTTTCCATTTCTAAGTGGCCAAGCATAATGTCCCACACATGGAATCCTAGCTATTGAGAAGGCAGAAATGTGGAGGATAACAGTTTCAGGAAAGACAGGGCAAAAAGTTTGTGAGACCCCCATTGTAAAAAAAAAAGTGTTACTCTGTGCCTGGCATCCCAACTATGCCAAGAAACATAAATAGGAGGATTGAAGTATATGCCAACCCTGGGAAAATTAATAGCCTATCTCAAAAATAACCAAAGGTCTGGAGGTAAAAATGGTAAAATGCCTGCATTACAAATGCCAGGATCTGAATTCTTACTGAGAGAGAAAGAGAGAGAGAGAGAGAATGAGGGAATTGTAGTTGTGAATTTCCCCTGTAGATGAGCAATTATTTAAAGAAATAAGGATTAATAGGAAAGTTTTAGAAATAAATGTAAATCATAAGAATAGAAGAATCTTTACTTTTTGAAGTCAGAACTAAAACTGGAAACTCCACCTAAAGGAATCTAGATGATGATTCTCTGGAAACATTTCCAAGTAGTACCCGGGGCTTTTGATATATTCACTGGGGAAAAAGAAAACACCATCCACGTAGGCTCATCACACATTGCATAGAGGTGTCAGTTTTACAGCCTCCCTCCTTCTGAACAGTTGAGCAAAAAAAAAAAAAAAACCATCAATTCCCTTAGGTTTATCAGATTCCCTATTCCATTTGGGAAATGCATAGCCCCTTGCAAAAACTGGAAAATTTGTAAAAAATGAATAAAATGTTTCCACTAGGACTTTAAGCTTAGGAGTTGTGGATGACGCTGTGAAACCATCATTATCTGTCCTTTGAAGGACTGGGATTCAGCTATCATGGCTTTATTAAGACTCAGCAGCTGAGCCTGAACTATAAGAGCTCTGAGAAAACCAGGACTCACCACCTTCTACAAAAGAACTCAGCTGTGCTGAATCTCATCATTGTTTTCCTTCTCTGTCTTATCTCAATCCTGCTTGGAATGAGTCAGAACACAAGCGGGTATGGATAGGTACCACACCCCAGCAATGAAGATTTCCTAACATCATACATTTGGCAGGAATAAAAGGGCACAAAGCACAAATGGATCTAGCCCAGCAAAGTCTCCAGAGACTACGACCAGCCCCTGGGGGCCTGAGGTCTCTCCTCCACGATGACACATCCCTTTGTTTCTGAAAGATGTCATGGCAACATTATCTCACACCTTTGCTGATTGCCTCTGTTTGGCTTAATTCATGTGTATTTTGTTAAAAGTTGGATTTTCAAGTCATGTTGTCAAATTTATAGCAGGATGCCCTAAGTTTGAATCATCAATTTCAACATTGCCTGTAGTTACTATCTGTTTTTCTGCTCTCATCAAGTGAGGCTCTTTTAATCTTTTCCATATAACAGAGAGACATCTTAAGCATATCTTGCATTAGACTACGCAGTTGAAATCAGATTTGAAAGGCTGCCTATTGCTAGGTATGGACAGCAAACACCTTCTCTGAGTCTCACATAGGTAAGATATTGAATAGAACACCACTAATGAAAACAGAAATCCACCTAGGGATGCTGAAAGCAAAGAATCGAATCCAGCAACCTTAGAATGTCATTTGCCTTTCTGTTTGAGGCCTTACACTGTGGTGTAGGGGAAACATTTCAATCCACACTTGATAGATCGCTGAATGAAAGAATTAACAAATGAATCCAAATGGCACCAAGGATAAACTCCTTCAGGCAATCATGCTAACCAATGACTCTGCTTTCCGTACTCTGGTAGAAAGCATGCAATCAGAAGGGCAGTAGATAGGACTGTGAGTTAGGGCTGAAAGAAGCTCCCACCGTACAGGTTCAATCTCTTATACTTTCCTTTCCCCCATTTGAAGATTGTGCTTTGATTTGAGTCCAAATTGGCCTAGGAGGAATGAAAGACACAGGGGTCAGATCTGGAACAGACAAATCCCTGCCAATTTTAGCATATGTAAAAGAGAAACAAATACTGTTTTATGCAACAGATATTCTGAGTAGTTTTTCATGTAGCATATGGAAAGCAACAGCTAAATGATCCATGTAGGATTCCAGGGAGGTTCTTGGGCTTTGATAGCATTAGCTCAGGTCATTGTTTTTCTAGGTAGAGATATGTAGGCCAAATAGAGTAATTCAGGCCTTTCTCATCACAGCTTCTGTAAGACCCTGGGCCTGCGCTTCCCTAGGCATATACCTATGTAGCTTTGAGTTGTGTACGCGTGGGCTACCTTAGGTAACCCTGCATGTAGCTTTGAGATTGGCTGCGCATGTGCACCCTTGGGTGACCATCATTAGACAAAGGAGTCTTTTGTCTAAAGAGAGTATAAACCGGCACCATTGAAGATCAGGGAAAAGCAATGGGGAGATACCACAGATGTACAGTGAGCTACCACTGGAGTACAGAGTGGAATTAGGAGCTACTGCTGGGGAGAGAATGGAGAGATGGACTGATGGACAGACTGAACCCGTGAACAGAACAAAGCTGGCGCCTGCTGTACTGAGTCTGTGAATTGAGGCTGTGATGCTGTTATGCTGTGAGCTGCTGGCATTGTCACACAGAGGTTCAGCTACAGTCAGAGAGCTTTGAATAAATATCACCACTACCTTGGCTGGTAACTTTCTGTGGCCTGCCGGAATCCAAGGAAAACTGGAGAAGAACAGAACCTGGAAACTTTACCTAGGAACCATAGCAGCATTTCTAGGAACCTGTTAGAAATGATCAAGACCCAACCCAATGCTAGTTGCTCACACCTGGAATCCTAGCTACTCTAAAGGCTGAGATCTGAGGATTGCAGTTCCAAGACAGCCTGAGCCGAAAAGTCTGTGAAACTCTTATTTTCAATTAGCCAACCAAAAAGCTGGAAGTGGAGCTGTGACTCAAATGGTAGAGAGCTAGCCTTGAGGGAAAAAAAACGCTCAGGGATAGTGCACAGGTCCTGAGTTCAGGCCCCAGTACAGGTACCAAAAAAAAAAAAAAATTCTAGTTCCACTTTATATCTCTAGAACCATAAGCCTTGAAAGAAGAGATCAAAAATTGTCATCTTAATCTTAAAATCCTTGCAAGTTAATCTGATTCAGTGTAAAGTTTGAAAGCTTTGTATGCCCATCCTCAAACCCATTATCCTGCCTAAACAGCTAGACATGGAGATGTGGAATTGCTCAGAAACCTCAAAAATATCCAAACTAATGGGCAAAACCTGAGGATATCCATCTCTTTTTTCCTTATTTTTAATGTATTATCTTTAAGTAATTGTACAAAGGAGTTGCTGATCATGAGAGCAGTTTATGAGTACAATACATCTTGATCAATGTCCCGCTTCTGATACTCTCCCCAATTCTCCCAACCCCATAATCACAAATTATTTCACCTTACATGTGCAGCTTAAGAACATGTTAGGAAGACAGTAATACCGAAGTATCCATTTCTAACAAGGTCCCATTTCGTGCCAATGCCACTAGACTGAGAAACACCTTTGTTGGCTAGAATGTGTCAGGAATGGTTCCTTTTTGAGAAATCAATACTCGATTAAGAAAAGAACAAGGATGCGAGGCAGGGAACAAATGTTAATCACTGCTGCATTTTTATTTAAACAGAAGAGTTTCACTTGAAGAAAGCAGATCAACACCAGTGTTCTTCAACAATTCTGCCAGGAAAAAGAAATATGGACCAAAAAGTGAAGTCTCATTTGTTGTGTGGTTTGTGAAATTGACTGAGAGAAGAACTGGTTCTTTATGTCTCTTCCACTGTGCTGAAATTCAATACAGATCTGAGGAATTGAATGAAAGACAGCCATTTTACAACACAGAGCCATGTGTCATTTTTCAGATGTGATATGAGTTGTCACACAAATCTTTCTTAGTGCATTTCACCAAAGATAAATACAGTGCTTAAGGAGACAGTGTCTGTGAGTTGAACAATTGAGACATTTTAATCCAAGACAGGTGCCTAGAGTCTTGACTAATCCAAAAATAGAATCATAGACCCTGATTGATGACATTGTTTTTAATCTATTCTTGATAGCTGGAAAGCCGCAAATTTTAGAACATCAAAGATCTTAGAGCACATCTAGTCCAGATATTTCATAGCACCACAATTCACCCCAAAATGTGTCTTAGTTGCCTTACATACCAGTGTTTTCTGTTTTCCTTATAGTTAAGATTATCTTCATATTTTAGCTGGGCGCAGTGGCTCACATCTATAATCCTCACTACTTGGGAGGATAAGAACAGGGGGAATCAGGGTTTGAGGTCAGCCTAGACATAAGAGTTTGAAAGGCCCCTTTCCCAGCCTGGATCTGAATACAGTGGAACACATCTGTCACCCCTAATGAGAAGATGAAATTGAGGGAATCATGGTGCCAGGCCAGCCCATGACAAAGACTCCAACTTCATAGAAGGGACTCTAGATGCAGTGGTGTGTGCCTGTGAGCCCAGGGACCACAGCAAAGTCCAGGATCACAGTTCAGGCATGCACCTGGGTGTGAAGAGAAACCCTATCCTAAAAATAATCAGTGAAACAAAGTAGAGTTGAAGGGATGTCTCAGTGGTAGGGCACTGCCTGTAAAGGATGAGAGAATTAGGTCCTGAGTTCAAACCTCCAGTACTGAATTATATATCTATGCATATAAAATATATCTATGCATTATGTATGCATGATAAATATCACCATATTTCATGGTGATAGTTTTTCAACGATTCCTGAGGAATTTGAAGACCTAGCAGCACAAGTTCTTTCTCAGGCAGGAAGACAGAGGTGAAGGTTGGGTTCCTTTGAGGAAGCAGGTAACTCTTATGACCCAATTTGACAGGGACACTGGCACCTCATTTCTCCTTTCCCATTTCCAGTGTCCACTGTGTCCTATAGACATCAAGAGGGCCCTTAGATCCTCATGTTGACCAAATCCCTCGTTTTATCAGAAAGAATCCTGAGGTGCCCGGTGATGATTCTTTTATCTCAGTTGGGCTGACCAACTGTGCATTGTCAGTCTTCACAGTTTTAAATATAATCTCTCTTACAGACAGTGATCTGTGGATAAGAAAATTGTAAATTTCAGCATTTGAATTCTGCTCGGCCGATATGAAGGTAGGTGGTAACAGCATATGGCTAATTTCATTTCATAAACCTAAAGAAAGAAAATTGTGAGTGATGAGAAATAATAGAACTCAAGTTTAATATAAAATTCATCTTATTTGACTTATGTACTTTAGAGCAGCCAAAGAATTTTCAACTCCTTCAGCTAGGAAGCAATGATTATTTTTCATTAAAAAGATTTCTTACATCTTATTCTCAGTGTGATGAACACTATTACAAGGTAGAAAAGAAAAAATATACTGCAGAGGATGTAGAGAAATTGCAATTGTCATACACTATTACTGGGACTCTAAAATGGTTCATCTACTATATAAAAATAGAAGCTCCTCAAAAAAAAAAAAGAGTAAAAATCAAATTACCCCAGCACCTTGCAATTCTGCTCCCAGGAACATAGGCAAAAGCATTGAGGGCAAGATCCCAGAGACGGGCATGTTCAGGCCCAGGGCAACACTATTCATAATGGTCAACAAACTACATATGGAAACAAACTACATCTCTACTAACAGACTGCCAAAATGGTGTGTATGTCGGTGTGTCTGTGTCTGTGTATGTGTGTGAGTGGATGAATGAAGAATATTACTCAGCCTTAAAAGTAATGAAGGGGATTTTAATACATTACAATCTTGATTACATTATATCGAAATAAGTAATAAAAAGACAAGTACTAATTATTCCATTTCTGTGAAGTATTTAGAATAGTTAAATTTATACAACGAAAGTAAAATGGAGATTTCCAGGGGCTAAGGAAGCAGGACATAAATGGACCATTTTTGTTTAGCAGGAAGAGTTTGCATTTGCAAGATGAGAACATTCTAGAGGTTGAGGTGAATTGCATGACAATGTGAATAAACTGAACTTTACTGGACTATACACGTCTATCTGATTACCAGGGCAAAGTTATATATTGCATAATTCTTACCATAATAAAAAATGGTTTAAGGAAAGGAATTTTTCAGTCAAGTCCACTAGATTTGGGGAGGTCTAGTATAATCATTTCAGAGGTCAGAATTGTGAAATCCAAAGATAAAATAGAAACATATGTGTCTCATCCTTCAGAGGCTGATCAAACGTTCTGGACTCTGTGGGGGAGGAGACCTCTTATCCATATAAGCATAGCTCAGCAAGTGCAAAGACAAAGTCAGACTCTGGAAAGCCCCTCTCAGAATGATGCAGAGCAGAATGCTCTCCAGCTAGAACTGACACATTTTTAGATCTGAATTTTATCTCATTCCTAAAACAGCAACCAATTGTTTTGCATTTAATAATTTCAACATATTCTTTTTTAAAAATGTGTTTATTTCGCATTTATAAGATTATCTCTTTGTAGCTTTGTATGTCCCTCCCCCACAGTATAACCCCTGCTTTCACTATATTTGATGTCAGTATAACTTGTAGAGGAGATGGGGAAAAACAAGTCGTTTAAGGGTACAGGTGGACCTGTTGCAACAATGAGAAGTACAAGTTGTCATGTCAAAAACAAGCTTTACAATGTTGGTGCAGGGGGGGGGGGGGGGGAGGCCGGGAGGATTGGGGGGGGGGAGGAGGCTGGGAAGGGATGTGAAGGGTAAACAAAGGAGGAGGCTGCAATGCTTGATAAGAAATGTACGCATTAACCTGCCCATGTAATTGTAACCCCTCTGTACAGTGTGTTCACAAAAAATAAATTTTTAAAAAATGTGTTTATTTAAAGTGAGATATTTAAATGCTACAATTAAGTATCTGCCGAACGTGGAGAGAAAAGGAAATAATACTCGATGAAACTTCATCCTCATCTTTGAGATTAAAAAGCACATCTAGATTTTTAGGTTTTGGTATCCTTAGAATTGCTTCTGCTCACAAATCCAATGAACAGTGTTCCTGGAATTAACAATTCATGCTGTAATCCTTCTGTCTTCCCAGGACAATGCATCACTGGAGAAAGGCCAGATCAGCCAAAAGTTAGCAATGAATCTGTGATGGGTTTGTCATTTCTGACCTATGTTTGTAACTGTTGGTTGAAGATACCTGTATACCTCTGGGTTAGATACCTCCTCTTTCACCAGCTTTCTACATTATCTTGGTGTCACTGAAGATTGCCAAGTGCTCAGATGCAAGTCAGTACACTGAGTTTGGTTCACTGGAGAAATTTCCCTTGGTGCTTCTCAATCAGGGTCTCATGTGGCCTCTTTTCTCTACAGATACTTTAGAGATAGACCCAAAGAAACATAGGTTGCATGCTTTCCCTCATTTGACATAACTAGTGTGTGCCTATAAATCTACAAGTAAACACAATGGGTGGCAAAAGACAAAAAATATTACACTTGGATATGATAAATGATACAGGTCTCTAGACATTAACACAGTGAGCCCAAAGGAGGATATTCTTAGGAGAGGATCACAAAGGTTCAACAGCTGTGTGCGTATGATCAATACTTATTGAACTCCAAGAAATGAACACAAGTGGTTTTGTTGTTTGGTTTTGTTTTCCCCTTGTTGCTGCTTTTGTTTTCTGTACCTTTTGCCTTGTTTGTAAATTTATCTGTTTGGGCGCAGGCAAAGGGGGAGCACAGAAATGGTGGGACAAAGGGTGAAAAAACGCAGCAGTGATAGTCACCAGATGCTAGGCTGAAGGGGTGAGAGAGGAAACTGGGAGAAAGCAAGGGAAGAGGCGACATTGTTCAAAAAGAAATGCACTGGGGCTGGGAAGGTGGCTCCGTGGTAGAGCGCTTGCCTTGCATGCATGAGGCTCTGGGTTCCATTCCTCAGCACCACATAAAGCAGAAAAAGCTGGAAGTAGTGCTGTGGCTCTACTGGTAGAATGCTAGCCTTGAGCTGAAGAGCTGAGGGACAGTGTCCAGGCCAGAGTTCAGGCCCAACAACTGGCAAAAAAGAAAGAAAGAAAGAAAGAAATGTACTCAATACCTGACTAATGTAAGTGTAACCCCCCTCTGTACAACACCTTTACAATAATAATTTTAAAAAAGGAAAAAAATAGTGTATGTCCAGGTATAGGAAATGGAAATTGGCATCTATCCAGGAAAAAAATTATCCTAGTACTCCAAGCTAGGCCATGCTTGAAATGTAAACTACAGAGTCTTTTAAACATTATGGGAGGGAGCCACAGAGGTTCTCTGACTCCAGGCTTAATTATACCAACAAACATTATCATGAGGTAAACAATCTCATTCTTGCTACAAGTGGCAGAGAGGAGAAATTAAAAGCAATACAATGAGTCTTTGCTTTTAAGATTATTTTTGCACATGCATGCTCATTGCTGCACATGTGCAATGGCCAAGTTATAGAAACAGCCCAGATGCCTGATAGCCGATGAGTGGATCAAAAAAAAAAAAAAATGTGGTACCAATACACAATGGAATTGCTCTCATTCATTAGAAAGAATATCGTGTCCTTTGCAGGTAAATGGATGGACTTAGGATAACTTTATTAAGTGAAGTAAGTCAAGCTCAAAGAGACAAACAACACATTTTCTCTCATATGTGGAAACTCAATCAAAAATACAAATACCCATGCAAATGCATACAGGGCTTTGCATATGCACACAAACTGACTAAAGAAAGCTTTAACTAAGATGAGACCAGAGGTGTAACTTCTCTGAATAAAAAATTAACTTACTGTTTATCAGCCCCAGCAGGAAAGTCTATGAGACTCTTATCTTCAATAAACTACTCAGAAAAAGCTGGAAGTGGTGTTATGGCTTAAGTGGTAGAGCACTAGCCTTGAGCACAAAGAGGCATCCAGTCTCTGAGTTCAAGCCCCAGAACCAGCAAAAAGAAAAAGAGAGAAAGAAAGAAAGAAAATATACAGTGTTATCTTAATCTCTAGGAGAGTCCCTCTTACTCCCTGCCAGAAGATTTACCTCTAATCCCCTTGTGATAAGCCTTGTAGAGCCTCAGTGTCTCTCTATGGACCAAGATGGCCTCAGTTACTGAGGTTATAGAGTGAGAGTACAAGCCCCACTGGTTTCCATTTTTTATCTGCAAATCAATTTTGTCTATTTTAGAACATCGTGTATAGCTATTATATAGAATCATTAGAATAGGATAGGGCTTCTTTCAAACAGTTTTAAATTTTTGACATGCATTCAAGTTTTTTTGTGAATCAATAGTTAATTCCTTTTAAATGCTCAATGACATTCCACTGTGTGACTATATTTTGTTTACCTATTCTTCCGTTGGTAATCACCTGGGCTGTTTTCATTTGGGAGATATTATGATTCAACTTACTGTATACATATACAAATCTTTTAATTTCATTTACAAAAGCACCAAGGAGCAGAATTACTGGGTCAAATGGGAGATTGTGCCATCCATCTTAGCTTTATAAGACAGACTTTTATCCAAACTGATTGTTTCATATTATATTATCACCAACAGCAGAGGAGAATTCTGTTTGTTCCATGGCTTCACCAATATTAGGGGCTGTGGATGTCTCTTTTGGTTTTTTTCTCAACCATATGAACTCCTGGAACCAAACATGAGGGAAAAAAGTCAATTTACAACTTATATCAATACCACATTTATAATAAAGGACAGAGTAAAACTGAAGAATGGGCTATAACAAGTCTTAAAATTTTCGCCATAAAGTTTTCATAGCTGCACATTACATTTATATAGTCCAAAGAGTCTTTGCAAAGGATTGTATACAGAATTACATCTTGTAACAGAGTAGTGGAAGACAGGAGAGAGAGAGAGTCAGCAATTTTTATATTCATTCATGTTGTATAAATCATCCCTACAATTCTAAAATTTCAGCAAATGACAAAAGAGACCATTTATATAATTTTTCATTTTCTTGATCAAAAATAAAGAATGCGCAATGACTATCATTGTGCTCTTTGTAAAAAGTCTTTTATTCATTCATTGTAGGTGAGTGAGGCATTATCTCTAATAATGCTGAGACATTCTCTAAGAAATGGTTCCCTCTGCTTGTTTACTATTGATTTTTTTCTAAGACACCTTTAGCTTTGGCATTTTTTTCTCAGATACAGTGTCTCTGATGTGATAAACACACAGATACTTGCAGGAATCACCCATGGGTGATCACCCCCATCCTAGTGTTTAGAGGGTTCTCAAGTTTTCAAGACAGATGCACTTACTGAAAGTATACCATCTCCTCAGCACCCTGATTCTGCAAAGATGCCATGAGGACCCTGACACGGCTTGTCTTGTTTTCAAATCATTGCCTCATATTAATCCTGTACCACAAAGAACCTTCCAGGGATCTAAGCAGCATGTCTGGACTTCACTAGTCCACTGCACCTCCTGTCAGCTCCCACCCTGGAACAGAGTAGGCCATTGCTTCCCCCCATAGGATTTTCTTTACTTATTTGTAATAAACAAATAAGAGCATTAGTACTAATAAATCTATGTCTGATCTTTCCACTACCACTCAACCCTCCAACAGCTTTATAGAACCTTACCATAGAGCAAGCTCCAAGGCCAGTGGGATGGTTCCCAGGATTCCCCTTGTCTCCCAGTCCACTGTGGGGAAACCATATCGTCCTGCTGCTCCTTCCACACAACGAAGTCACTGCTCAGTCAAGACTTCTACATCTATTCTGCATTTGCCTAGAAAGCTCTTTCCCCAGGCATCTGCCACATTGACCAAGGCATACTGTATTCATAAACTTCTTTATTGAATGGTAACTCCTTTATACAGCTACTTAAAGTAAGAGAGAGGGGGGGACAGAAGAAAGAGTGTGGAGTGAAAAAGGAGGAGAGGGGAAGGAAAAAGTAAGGGAGAGGAAAGGAGGAGAAGGGAGGGGTTACTGACGGCCTTCCTGTGGGGGCGTGACAGGGAGGCAGGAGGCGTGGCTGCTGATGGGTTTGGGGTGATAAAACATCCTAAAGCTCAATCACATGATGGTCGCAACATCTCATGAATGACAAGATCTTGAACAAATCTAAGTCAGGACCAAAAAGGTCATTGACCATTCTTTGTGCAGAACATTACCCTAAATTTCTTAATCCAGTTCATTGTACCAGGGGGCGCCTGGTAAATGGTGTTTCTGAGTAGATCTGTGAGAGTGCATCCAGGGCGATGAGCATTAGAACTGGTGGGCTTGGTAAAGCAGGTGGCTCTCCCCAAAACAGCCAGCATTTTTTTCAATTTATGAGAGCCCAAGCAAAGCCAAGGAGTGAAGGGATTTGCCCCTTTGACTTTGGGCCTTGCCTGTATGAACTGGGATATAGACTGCTTTTGGAATGACATGTACTTCCTCCTTCCCTAGTTCTCAGACCTCCACAATCACCTGCTTTCCTCTGCAGATAGAAGATCAGGGGATTTCTCTACCTCCATAACTGCAGGATATTTCTCATGAGACCACATCAAGTCTCATGCTAAATCTCACTCACTAAGGTATGCATAATCTATTCATTTTCTCCTACTTTATACATATAAGCATACATGTTCATCTTTTGTATGCATAGGTATATATTTATAGGCTTTATTAGTTATATTTCAATAGTGAGCTCTAACAAATACACTTGTAAACATGAAATAGATAACTCTAAGAATAGTTAGAAACGCGAATGATAGGAGGGGAAAGTCAGTAGCTTTTCAAAAATGAAGTATAGCAGAGCTATTCTTGGTGGCTAGAAAATAATACACTTTTGGAAGGTTGAGGTCTGTGATCTATTTACATTTATAATTACAGCTAAATATGTCTCAGCACTCAATTATTCTCTGCATTTATTTTTTTCCTAAAAAAAATAGTAAATAGCCTAAAAAAGAGTCTGGGTTTTGGTAGTACTTCATGATCCGGCATCTTTAAGCCATTGCCTTTTAGAATAAGCATTTTATCTAAGTTATACTTTAATTTTTTAATTTATTTTTGTCGGTTGTGGGGCCTGAACTCTGGTTCTGGGCACTGTCCCTCAGCTCTTCAGCTCAAGGCTAGCACTCTACCACTAGAGCTACAGCACCATTTCTGGCTTTTTTCTGCTTATGTGGTTCCGAGGAATCAAACCCAGGGCCTCATGCATGCAAGGCAAGCATTCTACCACTGAGCCACCTTCCCAGCCCTGAGTTATACTTTTAGAAAACAAAGATAATGCTTTACTGTCAAGAGTTTTTTTCAAATAATGAAGTATCCAAAGCTTAATTCCAAAAAGTAACAGGCTTTATTTTTTATAACAGAATAAGTAATTCTTTAGAGAAAATATCAATAATGGCAACATAAACATAAGAATTTTAATTTTCAAAAGTTATTGATATCTGTTAGTTCTTCTGATGATTTTTTAAACCAATCTCTGATATATTGCCAATGTCTATATACCATAGCAACATACCAAAAAGCAGAGCTGATGACTGGATCTTTAAATAATAACAACATATTTTCCTGCTTTAATCACAGAAGTCTGGAGCCGAGGATGATCTCAACCCTGCTTCAATTGATAAATGGTTTTCTATTTTTTAAAAAATGGCCATTTTCTTAATGCATAAGTATTCCTAAAGACGAAGCATCTGATTTGGCTGTGAAAGTAAAGTCTAAATGTTTGATGGACAACATTTTAGCCTGTCACAAATGCAATCAAAGCCTCACATACTTTGTTAACTTCAGCTTCTATTTCTCTGTGCTTATTAACAAAGTTTCATATCAGCTCACATAATTCAAACTGCAAGAAATTTCAGAAAAAGGTAGAGCAGAAGTTAACCAAAAGCTAATCCTTTTTACTGAGTTGTCATCTCGACACCTCCACTTCAATGTATGGAACAGCTCTGCATCAGATGACTCCACTACACTGAGAAGCCATTGCGGCAAACTGTGAATCAGTTACATCTCAGTCCACCAACATGGCAATAGAATTGAAGAGTGGAAGAGGCATGCTAACTATTTTAGGACCTCCAGCCCAGCTACTTAGCAGGGAACACATACATGCCAAAAACCACAGTGTTTGAATGTTTGACTCTTTGGTGAAGCAATCCTTGAAAAGTCAAGTATTCCCATCATTTGCATGACTGACACAGAAGAACCGGACACAGAACAATTTACAGGAACACTAATGATCCCTTTGAATAACTAAAATGAGCAGGCATTTCTAGTATTTGTTCTACTGGCAGAATATTTGCTATTTATTCTTTAAATGTGCAAATAAAACTGTTACTCATTTCTTCCTTTGACAAACACACAGCAGCAGGTATGGAGAACAAAGAATGTTCTTTATTCTAATACAACAGCAGCGATCAAGTAGCAAAGTTTGTTTTGAGCAGTCCTAGTAGTAACTAATGAAAGAACAAACAACCATAGCTCATTTCTTCTTTTCTTTGGATTAAGAATTCCACACCACTGCAGAAGTTGAATCACAAAGTTCAGTCTGTTAATTCATCTTCAGATAAATCCAAAGGTATCTTGCCACCTAAAATCATAAGAGATGGCTAAATAAATATTTCTTGAAAATAAAATGTTTTCAGTCAGATACTAATGGCTCATATGGCAATCCTAGCGACTCAAGAGGTCTGGAATCTTCCAAATTTAAAGCCAGCCTGGGCATAAGTGTGTGAAACTCTATCTCCAAAAATATCAGAAAAATCAGGGCTGAAGGCATGGTTCAAGTGGGAGAGCAACAGTTGAGCGATTTAGTCAAGAAAGTGCAAGCCCTGGTATCTCCAAAATATACATTATTTTCCAATCACAAGCAATGCAGTCATCCAAGAAGCAGTATCCTTATCATAAGATCAATGCTTTCAGGTCTGTGATTAAAGACATTTTTTACTAAAATACTATCATCAGTAGGAGAAATTCTTTATAGGACATTATGTATTTATGGATTGCAAATTCACCCCACGGGAGCCCGCTTCCTCATATCTATTGCCAGTTCTGTATTACCAGCTCTAATCCATTCTCCACTCTACAACCCAAAGAATCCTCTTTAAAACTTAAGAATTTATAAGCCGAATCCCCTGTATGGTCCACAGGGCTTTCTACACTCAAGCTGAGTTTGCGATGTTTGTTATTGTTGTTGATTTTTCAGAGCGATTGTGTGCTCATCCTTTACTCCATAGAGACGGCCTCTGACCAGCCCAGAGAATGTTCTCCGTAGCAGTTTCTTCCTAATAATCACAATATCAATCACAATCCAGCTTTTCATTGTTGTATGTGTTTATTTGCTTTTTAGTTTTTTTGCCAGTTCTGGGCCTTGAACTTGGAGCCTCAGCGCTGTCCCTGAGCCTCTTTGTTCTCAAGGCTAGCACTCTACCACTTGAGCCACAACAGCACTTCTGGTTTTTTCTGCGTAGTTTATTAGAGAGTAGAGTCTCACAGACTTTCCTACCCAGCTGGCCTCAAACCATGATCCTCAGATCTCAACTTCCTGAGTAGCTAGGATTACAGGTGTGACCCACAGGAGCTTGGTTGTTTGTTTCTTTTTATTCCAGGCATGAAACCTGTCTAGATTGGTGCCTAATGCATATGTATACTGAATATATTAATGAATGAACAAAGGAGTAAATGAATAAGCTGCTATGATCTCTGTAAAGAATCCCACATGCACATTCACCAGCACACACACACACACACACACACACACACACAAACAGGTTGCCAGCACCATGTCCTTCCCAAACTATTGCATCACTGAGCTGAAAACTACTTCAACTACAACTGTTCACTTAAGGCTGAGCTTTGATTGTTCCATCAGTCAGGATTTAACAGCACTGAGAAACAGGGCCAGCGACACCCTCATCCTTGTAAAAGACAATAGTCTGAGCAGAAGCAGAAGATCTGGATTGAGTTCCTGCCTTTGGGCAGCCAAATGGGAAAGATGAGCACAAGGACATAAAAATTTTAAAGAACAGGCATTCAGCCCTAAAGTGGCTTAATTACTCTGTGCACATTCTACGGAATATAGCTTTCATCTTGGCTACCATAATTTGAAGACTTATGATGAGAGACAATCTCCAAGACTCCATATGTAGCCACCATGGATGCCTTCACAAGTCATTTATTTGGCACAGCATCATTGGACATGCTGGAGTATCTGAGATATGGCAGATAACCCTCTAGGTTATGCAGATACAACAAAGACCAAACCTACATTCATGGTGTCTGTGCTCTAGTGGAGGAGGTATACAATGAACGAAGAAACAAATCCCTAACTGCTCAGGAGGCTGAGACCTGAGGATCACAGTTCAAAGCCATCGAGGCAGGAAAGTTCATGAGATTCTTATCTCCCAACAACCAGCAAAAATCAGAAGTGGAGTTTTGTGGTTCAAATGGTAGAGTATCAGCCTTGGGCAAAAAAAAAAAATCTAAAGAACAGTTCCCTACCCCTGAGTTTAAGCCCCAGTAATGGCAAACAAAAAAAGGAAGAAAAGGGAAAAGAAAATTACAGAATGTAAAGGAGAAAAATTAAACAAGAGGAGTAAATAGGATATTTACTATCTGGTACCTTCTATTCAATAGTGAAGTTCTTTCTGAGGCATTGAACAAGGCACTGAATGTGGAGATTCAACCATGTAACCCATGTGCTTGGCTCCCATGCTACAAGGCTGGCTCAGTCATGGATGTGTCTGGGGTCTTTGTATTCGTCTGATTAGTCTGCTATACCAAAATACCAGAGTTGAAGTGGCTTCAACAATAGAAATTTTAATGTGAGATCATGATTAAAGCATTAGAATTTTTAATTTCTGGCGTGA
The DNA here is from genome assembly GCF_019054845.1 of Dipodomys spectabilis. Taxonomy (NCBI): domain Eukaryota; kingdom Metazoa; phylum Chordata; class Mammalia; order Rodentia; family Heteromyidae; genus Dipodomys; species Dipodomys spectabilis. The sequence continues at coordinate 7,057,574 of NW_024870728.1, forward strand.
GCTCTCTTCTTAGCCTGTAGATGGCAGTCTTCTCGATGTGTCTGCCCCAGGTCCTTCCTCTGCATGCATACAAAAAGAGCTCAGGGTCCCTGGTGTCTCTTCTCACAAGGACACCAGTCCTATCAGATCAGTCCTCCGCCATCATAGCCTCCTTCAAACTTAGTGAGAGGTCTCATCTCCAAAGATGAATACAGTGGAGGCTATGCAAATTTCAAGAATATTCCATCCAAAACAGCTCTAAACCAAAGACCTCACACTCAAAGCAGACACCCTGAAAACATTACAGGATGGAATAGGAGAAACGCTAGGTCTCCTTGGCACAGGCCGAAATTTTCTTAATAGAGACCCAGAAACACAACAAATTAAAGAAAGGTTGGACAAATGGGATTGCATGAAGTTTCAGAGCTTCTACATGGCAAAGGACATAGCTAGCAAGATCAATAGGAAGCCCACGGATTGGGAGAAGATCTTCACTAGCCATACAATGGACAAGGGCCTCATATCTAAAATATACCTGGAACTCAAAAAATTAAATCTCCCAACACCAAATCCTCAAAGAAACAACTGCCCAATAAATAAGTGGGCTAAAGACTTAAAGATAAACTTCTCTGAAGAGGAAATAAGAATGGTCAATAAACACATGAAGAAATGCTCAATCTCTCTAGCCATAAAAGAAATGCAAATCAAAACAACATTGGGATACCACCTCACCCCAGTTAGAATGGCTATAATCAAGAACTCTAATAACAACAGGTGCTGGAGGGGATGTGGACAGAAGGGAACCCTACTGCATTGTTGGTGGGAGTATAAACTTGTTCAACCACTTTGGAAAGCAGTATGGGGGTTCCTCAAAAGACTTCACATAGAGCTCCCCTATGACCCAGCAATTCCACTTTTGGGCATTTACCCGAATGATCACAAACAACACCACACTAACGCTACCAGCACAACTATGTTTATTTCAGCCTTATTTACCATAGTTAAGATATGGAACCAACCCAGATGCCCCTCAGTAGATGAATGGATCAAGAAAATGTGGTATATATACACAATGGAATTCTATGCCTCCATCAGAAAGAATGGCATTGCCCCATTTGTTAGGAAATGGAAAGACTTGGAAAAAATTACATTAAGTGAAGTAAGCCAGGCCCAAAGAAGCATAGGTCCCATGGTTTCCCTTATTTGCAATAACTAGTATATGTCTAAGTCAGGCGGAAAAGGTCAGATAAGTTGATGTTAGGGAAATGAACCCTCAGATATGTATTCAAATGTTTTTTCTTTCATGCGATTGTTTCTAACACATTTATAAGATGATTTCTTTGTTGCTTTGTATGTCCCTGCTTTCACTGTATTTGATGTTGGTATAATTTGTGGAGGGGAAGAGAAAAAACAAATGGTTTAAATAGGGATACAGGTGGACCCATTGCAACAATGAGATGTACAAGTCGTTATGTCGAAAACGAACTTTACAACTTTGGTGGGGAGCGGAGGGGGGGGGAGGAGGATTGGGTGGGGGGTAGAGGGAGGATGGGAAGGAATAGGAAGGGGAAACAAAGGAGGAGGCTAAAATGCTTGATAAGAAATGTACTCATTATCTTGCCCATGTAATTGTAACCCCTCTGTACAGTATTTTCACAATAAAAAAATTATATTAAGTGAAGTAAGCCAGGCGCAAAGAAACATAGGTCCCATGGTTTCCCTTATTTGCAATAACTGGTATATGTCTGAGACAAGCAGAAAAGGTCAGATAAGATGATGTTAAGCGAAATAACCCCAAGTTTTTGCTTTCTTGCAATTGTTTCTAAGGTATTTATAAGGTACCACATGATTTTTTTGTTGCTTTGTATGTCCCTCCCCCACGGTATAACCACTGTTTTCACTGTATTTGATGTTGGTATAATATGGGAAGCAGAAGGGAAAAAGCAAATTGTTTAAATAGGGATACAGGTTGACCCATGGCAACAATGAGATGTACAAAATGCTATCTCAAAAACCAACTTTACAATTTAGGCAGGGGAGGGGGCCCAGGGTAGTGTAGTTGTAGAGATGGGAGGGAAGGGATGGTAGGGGAAAACAAAGGAAGAGGCAACAGTGCTTGATAAGAAATGTACTCATTACCTTGCTCGTGTGATTGTAACCCCTCTGTACAGTATTTTCATAATAAAAAACTTATTCAGAAAAAAAGCAGCATCAGTCTTATGGCTGGCAATCCAATCAATAATAATAATATCATTATTAATGATAAAATGTTGGTTTTGATTCAAATATAATTCTCAATATTCCTGTCCTAGGTGCCAACAAGTATGCATAATGGTAGCACTTAAAGGACCTACAGATCATACGTAGGTTTAACATTATTAATTAAAGGAAATATTGAGAAGCAGCAGATTGTAATGAAGGATTACCTCCCGAGATTGAAGTGACTGCCTGCATATATCTAGTACAAGTTAGTGCTTTCTCTCCTAAAGGGCTCACCTGCTGGTCCTATCAAGGCAGAGTTAGGACTTCAATATATGAATGAGGAGATACAGGAGTACATTCCATCCGTGATATTTCTCATGGGAACAAAGAAAGACAACCCGTAAGCCCTCAAAGCTGGAAAGCCAAAGACTCAATGCACCCCTTCTAACATTCTTTTGTTGGACTTGAACTGTATACCATAAGAGGTTGAATTGATTGCTTATGGATTAAAAAATGTGGAGATATCATGAACTCTGGGATCCTGGCTGCTTTAGGGGAAAGTATGAAGAATTCAAAGCACAAGAGCTGCATTCTTTCACAGCAATAAATGGTGGGTGGTTATCTCATTCAGCATCTCCAGTTATTTTACTTGTTGAAGATGTTTGATTTATAAACTTTACAATGCCTATATTTGATGATTGATACTTAATAATAAGTTAGTAACTAGAGTAGAAGCTGGACCTTCAATCTCTTTACTTGTCCATCATATCATTTCAATATTTTTCTGCACATAGGCCAGTTTTAGGAAGCCACTGATAAGAATTCTTATTCTCTAGCTCACTCACCACGGTCTATCAAACAGTGATGCTCTTTCCCATACGTGTCTCCAAAGAAGTCTCTTCAAACACCCAGAGCCAGCCAAGCAAAGATCATCTCACACTTGGCTACACAAGAAGAGGCTAACCTCCTTCATGTGAGTTGACCCAGGGAAATCCTCAACATTTTTCTCATAGATTTATCAGCATTTTGTGGATATAGTACCCATCAAAACTTTTCGCCTCCTTCCTTTCCACATGATTTCTCTGTCCCTTTGTGGCATTCAAATGCCAAAACAACAATAAGACAGCAGATAGTCAAATATGGTCCTGAGTCAGGGCTTGATGCAATACCAGATGCTATTGGTCACTAGGGAAATCACGATGACAACAATAGCTCCATATCAAGTTCAGGGTCAACATAGATTATCAGCAAATGTGGCAAAAGTTGAATTTCTCAATGTCTGTTTAAATAATTTACAACTCCCAGAAATAGGTCCTCTTGAAAAATAAGGCATGAGTTTTCACACACGTGACATTTTCCTATCTTGTCACAGAGGGCAAGACAATCAATCATCTTTCCACAGGAGGAAATGTGGTTGAGTGGTGATGATCCAAACAAAATCCCCGCAGCTATTCTGTCCTTGTTCACCTTCTGTCACTGACTCTCACAGAAGGTTCTGACAGGAGAGGAAGCCCCAAGTCAACCTTATTCCTCATCTTTTACCACAAGGCCTTTTTGTGTCCGTGAAAAGAACAGTTGAATCATCACTTAAATTTGAAAGCAGATGAAAAGAGGGTTGATGTCAGCACTTTGCATGAAGAGCAGACCTCCTAATGTGACTTATTTAAAACTTTGCCCTCAGATCTGGAAAGTGCTGAAGACCTACTCCATTCCCATCGGGCCAACTCATGCTAGAGGCCCAAGGCACCGTATTTCCCAGTCAATACAGACAAAGGGATTAGCCATGAAGATGCCCATTAGATAACTCCATGATCATCAACATCATGGTGAAAATGAAATCAGTTATGCGACTATCAGTTCTAAAACTCATATGAAAAGACCCTATCTCTGACTTTCACTCATATAACACATTTCATGATAGTATGATAGTATGATAACTGTTACAGACTAAAACCACATTAGTAAGGAAACAAAAAATCCCAGCCAGTCCTTGTATCGTCCAAAAAATATATGTATAATAGGATAAGGTTAAAAACATCAACATACATAAAGAATAGAAGCAAACAAATGTGCAGGAAAAATAATCTCTGTGGAAAGTTCTCTCATCATTTTTATCCTACAAAGAAGATTGGCAATGTTTCAATATTAATTAATTGAATTTCCAACCACTGACTGCTGTCAGAGTAGATGTTGTTTATGGTTCCCAGATTTCATTCCCAACAAAGAAACCTCTTTAGGAGACAGGTGATGAAAGCTGGGACAGTTGTACATCTTCCTCATACAAGATTAATGACCACCCTGTATCTTCTTACATCCCCCAAATATCCCTGCCCAACCTTTGCCCAGTCAAACATTCTAAAACCTGCTAAGAGCAAAATGTTTATATGATAGAAACCTCCTGAGAAGACATTATATCTGCTCTTTTCTTTGACCTATCTTGAGAGACATACCCATAATTAATTACTAATGTCATATTTAAATAATATCTCCCACAGTTTATACGGCACCTTGTAATTAATGTCAGCCTTCCTCGGCAGTGTGAAAATTAGCAGGTTTCCAAAGCCCTACCAACTAGGGCATATTTTATATCTCAGACAGGGCATAACTCATTTGTCAGTTTTGATGTCCCAGTGGCAGTTGGCGATGCTGTGATACATTTGATCTGAGAAGGGGAAGAAGAAGAGAAGAGATTGAATGGGTTCATGACAGAAACAAGAAACTGCTCCTCACTGGAAATTTCTAACGTATTCTATTCTCGGAAACAAAGCAGTATTCCAGAGCTGTGGATTGATATGAAATGAAAGATAGAAAGGAAAACATTGTTCTGAAAAACAAAACCCAGGATGAATAAGTCATGGAGATCCTTTATCACCCCTGGACAGGTTAACCCCCTCCAGGTGCTGAAAGATGGCGCAGGGTAGAGTGACCGCCGTTGTTCAAGCGTGGCACACATTGTTCATAAGCAGGATGGATGCGTCCCATTAAATAGACAGTGCTTGTGGCTTGTGAGCAAACATCAGCCTTTGTCTCCCACAGAAGCAGATCAGGGCGGTATGAGAAGAGGCAATGGAAGGGGACCTTGTGAAGATTATCCAGGAGATGCAGGCAGAGATCAACAAACTAGAAAAAGAGAATCAAATCCTCCGAATGGAACTCATGTCAAGTAGTCAGAGAGCATCGGGCGCAGACAGAGAATTGAGAGATGAAAGGAATGAGCCAGTGACTGGACAATCTCCGGCGACCCTGCACGTGGGGCCTGCCCCTGACTCAACCCCAGCCCTGCAGGGACACCAAGGTACTCAAGCTCTGTAGCTCTTGTGTGTCTTCTGGGCCATGCCCATCTTGGTAGATGTCTTCCAAATAGAGGATTTAATATGTCTGTCGTCTGTAACTGCATCATTTGCTGTTATCAAGGATGGAGTTCACACCTAGCTAAATATTTCTTTAGCATTTTCAAGTCACATATTGTAGCAAAGATAAAACAAGTTCAGGATATGCCAGGAAAGATAAGAACAGCGCATTTATGGAAATCACTTGCATTAAGAACAAGGAGTTTTTCTACTTTGACTTCAGCTGTTCAAAAGCTGCATAATAGAATACATATGTGTACCTGTCACCTGGCACACTCACTCACTAAGTGGAAGAGAATTGAAAAATGGGGGAGTGTATGGATCAAAGCCAGATTGCAAATGGTTTGGTGCTCAGCCACCCGACTCCAAACTAGTTATAAAATCTCTTGACTCTCTAGTGTCTCCACCTGAAAGCATTATTGTACCTGTGTCATGTGTTTATGTAGACTACTTGAAATTATATGAATTTAGTACTTAAGATATCATCTGACAGACATCAACAAATGTATGAGATATTGCCACCAAAGATACTGTTTCTTGGTTTTTTACAGAATATGGATTTCATTATGATATTTGTAGGTGTGCACAGTGTATTTCAATCATATTTACAGCTCATCACTCTCAGCTGGTCCCCACCCCTTCCTTCTTCCCACTCCACCCAGTCGTACATCTTAGACATTCATGTCTGTTTGGCTTGTATGTTTTTAGGCTTATAATCCACATATAAAACATGTGGTATTTGTCTTTTTGAGTATGACTGATTTCATTTAACAAGATCTCCAATTTCATTCATTCTTTAAATGACAATCTTCTTCTTCTTTATGTATGCATAATACTCGTGTGTGTGTGTGTGTGTGTGTGTGTGTGTGTGTGGCATTTTTAATCCATTCATCTATTAATGAACACACAGGCTAATTTCATAACCGGGCTATTTTGACTAGTGCCACCATAAACTTGAGTGCTAAGAGTGTTAAGTTATCTCTATTGTATGCTTACTTGTTTTTTTTTTTCAGTATATGTCCAGGAGTAGTACAGCAGGAGCATACATCAGTTCTACTTTTAGTTTTTTTGAGAAAACTCCATACTATCTTCCATGTGTCTGTCCTACATTCTTACCTGCTACCTATAAAGGTTCCTTTCCCCCTCCATCCATGCCAGTATTTGTTGCTTGTTTTGATTATATGCTAAGATGGGATGGAATCTCAATGTATTTTCTTTATTGCTAAGGATGATGAACATTTCTTCATGTATTTACTGGCCATTTTTACTTCTTCTTTTGAGAACTGTCTTATCAATTAATTTGCATGTTTATTGATTATATTATTTTATTTGAGTTTTAATTTTTTGAGAGTGTCATATATGCTGACTGATAATCTCTTAGCTAAATAATTGCCAAAGATATTCTATTTTGCAGGCTGTCTTTTCACTCTGGTAATTGCTTTCTTTACTGTGCAGAATCTCTTTAATTTGATGCAATTAAATGAAGCCCGTTCTTTTTGTAATTGCCTATTTAGAAACTGTTATTTACATCTCAAAGTGTTTTCTCTGTTTTCCTCAAATACTTTCAAAGTTTCATGTCTTAAATTAAGGTCATTGATCCTGTGTGTGTGTGTGTGTGTGCGTGTGTGTGCATGTGTGTACGTGTGTGTGTGCGTGTGTGTGCATGTGCATGTGTTTGTGTGTGCGTGCATGTGCTCGTGCATGCCTGTGTGTATATGGTACTGGGCTTTGAATTCAAGAAGTCATGCTAGAAAGGCTCACTACCACTTGAGCCATAACCTAGATCTTTTTTGTCTTTATAGGTTTTTAGATACGGCCTTACATTTTTGCCTATGGTCAGCTTCAGACTGCAATCCTCTTACCAGTGCGTTTCACATACATAGCTGGAATTACATAAGTGAAGCACAGTGTCAAGCTTATTAGTTGAGACTGGGTTTCACTAACCTTTTGGCCAGGCTAGTCTCAAACCACAGTCTCTTCAACCTTCTCTTCCTGAGTAGCTGGGATTACTGGCATGTACCATTGCACTTTGCTCCATTGATCTATTTTCAATTGTGTTTATATACAGTGAAATATAGAGCCTAATATCAGTCTTCTACCTGTATAGGTCCACTTTTCCCAGTGCCATTTGTTGAAGAGGCTATTTCTTCTCCAGTGTTATTTATGAGCACTTTCATTCAAAATCAGATAGCTGAGGCTGCATACAGGGATTGTTTCTGGGTTTTCTATTTTGGGGGAGGAGTCCGGTTGTGGGGCCTGAATTCTGGGCCTGCGAGCTGTCCCTCAAGCTCTTCAGCTCAAGGCTAGCACTCTACCACTTGAGCCACAGAGCCACTTCCGGCTTTTTTTCTTTTTGCTTATGTTGGTGCTGAGGAATTGAACCCAGGGCCTCAGGCATGCAAGGCAAGCACTCTACCACTGAGCCACCTTCCAGCCCCTGGGTCTTCTATTTTGTTTCATTGTTCTGTGTGTCAGGTTTTGTGTCAGTATGCTGCTGTTTTGGGTATTAGGGCTCTGTAGTATAATTTAAAATAAAGTAATATGGTTTCCAACATTGCCCTTTAATTCATAGTTGCTTTGACTGTCTTTGGTGCTTCCATATGAATTTTAGGACTGATTTTTCTAGTTCTGTGAAGATTGTCATTGGGATATTGGTGCACATGCATTGAATCTGTAGATTTCTTTTAATAGTATAGCCATTTATATATTAAAGATGTTTTTTTCTTCAATGTTTAGTAATTTTCACTGGTTAGGTTTACTCCTAAGCATCTTATTTTGAGGCCATAAATAGTGGGATGGTCCTCCTGATTTCTTTCTCAGCATGCTCACTCCTGTTGTATATTAAACCTACTGGGTTCTACTTAACTGAAAAATCTGTCTTCTCCAAAGTAACTAACATTACAGTCTTAAGCCACTATTCCCAGCCAGATCCTGTGTCTAAGTCATTGTTTAACAACAAAGAAACAAAAAAAAAAAAACCTTTATTCTCTGGGGTGAGTGAACGTTGCATATAATTCAACCTACAATACAGATTATAGATGAAGGTGCAAGGTCAATGTTCGATATATTCTAAAGATGAAATGTCTTATCTTTAAGACTTTTTATGTATGTGTAAGAAAAGGTGAAATGAAAGTTTTTTGGCTGTGAAGATCACATACAAGTTCATTAGGCAAAAGAACAAGGAACATGGTCTGTCTTTAATCACAGTGCTTCTCTACAACAATACATCCGAAGTATCAATTCAAACTCATCATGTTACCTGTCAAAGCTTCAGGCAATGCTGTGGAGAGGTTCCAAAAGCTCGTCAGTGGAACCTGTCATAGCTTCCAGTCGGCCCTCTTATTAATGCCTCCCTAGTAGTGGAATTTATATCACAAAGCTGAGAACACATTCTAATCAGGGTTTTCCCTCTGGAAAAATTATAAAGTACTCACTCTGGTGAAAGCAACAAATATACATTTGTGATATATCTCTACGTCATGTCTTTTCTCTATTATTGACAGTTTGGTTAACCCTAGGTATTATGGGATGCTTACCACTTTGTAACCGCTAGCCACTGTAGTACCCATCTTCACGTCTTCAGTTACAGCCATAAAAAATGTCTCTAGCTAAGTGTGGTGGTACATGCCTGTAATCTCAGTATGTGAGAGGCTGAACCAAGAAGATCATGATTTTGAAGTCAGCTACAGACAGAATAGCTAGACCTTAGTGAAGTAAGCCAGACCCAAAGAAACACAGGATGCATAGTTTCCTTCATTTGTAATAATTAGAATATGCCTACAAATCTACAAGTAAACCCAATGGATAGTAAAAGACAAATAATTATACCTGGACATGATTAACTAAACAGCACTCTAAACATTCACACAGTGAGATCAAAGGAGGATATTTTGAGGAGAGGATCACAATGGTTTAATAGCTATGTGCTGTGCACGTGATCATATAAAATGATGCTTATCAAAATAAAGTCCAAGAAATGGAAGCAAGAGGGATTTTTATTGTACTGTTTCCAGTTCTTTTTCTAACCTTTCTTCTTTGCTTCGTTCTTGGGTTTATTCCTTTTTTTATTTCTGTGCCCTTTGTCTTGTATGTAACTTTGTCTGATTTGGGGAAGGGAAAGGGAAAGGATGAGCCAATTCAGCAGCTAAACCCACTAGACACTGTGCTGGAAATGAGCTATACAACTTGTGGGGAGAGGGAGGGCAAGAGAGGGAAAACTGGGAGAGAATAAGGGAGGGGTGGCACTGTCCAAAAGGAAATGTGCTCATTACCTGACTTATGTAACTGCAACCCCTCTAGACATCACCTTTACAATATTTTTTTTAAAAAAACTTAAAAAGAAACAAAAATAAATGTCTCCAGACATTGGCAGATGCTAGTTGGGGACAACACTCATATCGGTCAGCACTGAAAGTTCCTTCATTGCTCCAATTGTGAACAATATACTTCTTCAAGTCTATCTTCTTTAATTTTATCTTAAATGACAAAGTAAATTGAGTCTTCACCAACCCCTATCCTGTTGTAGAACAAGTACAACACTGCTCAAAGAGCAGAGTGTTACTGCACTAAACTCCCAAGATGAACGTAAGTAAACTTGAAAAAGACAATTGAAAACCTGGGGCAAAATTGTGGGGATGCCTGCTGGTTGCAGCAATAAAATACAAAGAAAAGAAATGTGATTCAAATGTGTGTTTAAAGCCCAATTGTGTTACTATAAATTGCATTGAGTGGTTTCTTATATGTGATATGCTATTGCGAGTGTCAGTGACTTAAGTAGAAACAATACTGGCTTGAGCTTGAACACGGCAGGACTGGAGTGTCTGATACGTAACAGATGTTCAGTACTGAGAAGGCCATGTCAAATTGTGGGCCTTACTATCCTCGTGTGTAAACCAGTGTTTGAGCCAGGCACTGATGGTTCATGTAATCCTAGCTACTCAGGAGTCTGAGATCTGAGAATCATGGTTCCAAGCCAGCCCAGGAAGAAAAGTCCATGAGACTAATTTCTAACTAACCAGCAAAAAGCTAGCAGTGGAGGTATCACTCAAGTGATAGAAGGGAAACCTTGAGTAGCAACACTAAGGGGAGCACCAAGCCTTGAGTTCAATTCTCAGTAACATCAAAAACAAAAATTCGGCTTACTTCACTTAAAATAATTTTTTCCAAGTCTTTCCATTTCCTAACAAATGGGGCAATATCATTCTTTCTGATGGAGGCATAGAATTCCATTGTGTATATAGACCACATTTTCTTGATCCATTCACCTACTGAGGGGCATCTGGGTTGGTTCCATATCTTAGCTATAGTAAATAATGCTGCAATAAACATAGTCGTGCTGGTAGGTTTAGTGTGGTCTTGTTTGTAAACATTTGGGTAAATGCCAAAAGTGGGTAAGCCAGGCCCAAAGAAACATAGGTCCCATGGTTTCTCTTATTTTCAATATCTAGTATATGTCTGAGTCAAGCAGAAAAGGTCAGATAAGGTGATATTAGGGAAATGAACCCTAAGATATGTATTCAAAGTTCTTTTTTCTTTCATGCGATTGTTTCTAACACATTTATAAGATGATTTCTTTGTTGCTTTGTATGGCCCACCCCCACAGTATAACCCCTGCTTTCACTGTATTTGATGTCGGATAGGGATACAGGTGGACCCATTGCAACAATGAGATGTACAAACAATGAGGGGGAGGATGAGAAGATGGGAAGGGGAAACAAAGGAGGAGGCTACAATGCTTGATAGGAAATGTACTCATTATCTTTCCCATGTAATTGTAACCCCTCTGTACAGTATTTTCACAATAAAAAAAATCAGGATATAAAAACACTATCTCAAGGGTTATTGACAAGAGTAAATAAAATTATGGAAGTAAGATTGATTTGCAAATTATTCAGCAGGAAGTTGTCATAATACTGTGTCAGAAAAACATCATTAATTGACTTGAGTTTAATTTGCTAGTTGTTTCAATAATAAAATTTCAGCATCCATAGCAACTCATAGCTGCAATCGAATCGTGGAAATCTACTAGATAGGAATGTTGGAGATCATCCAGCGGCAACTCCCTCATATTACAGATGAGAATATTAAACCCTGAATGATTAAGCAATGTAGCCAATACTTTCTTTGAAACAAGAATAACAACTCTATTCCTTGAGAAAGAATGATGTGGAGCCAGAGTACATGTCTCCCTTTAAGAAAGGAAAACAACTTCAAAGGATCCACAAACAAATCACTTAAAACGAAGTTCCTCCATTTGCTCTGAGGTATGTGGGCAGAATAGAGGAGATAGTTCTGTAGCAAAGGCCTGTTCTCTTGTAGTCATCAGAAGATTGTAAGCTGTGCTCAAATCTCAGCAACATCCCGGTTCAGTCATAAAATATAGATATGTTATAATGAGAATCCAGAATGCCTGTTGGATAAATGCTTGTAGAAACATCTGCGTGTGTGCAAGTGTTTGGTACATATGCAATGCAGTCAGGGTTTTCAGGAATAGTCTTTGCCTTATGCAACCTCACCTTGGGACTATTAGGCAAGAAGTAATTCACTGCAGAGAAAACACAGCTATAACTCCTTACAGGGAACTCCCAGCCTTGCTGGGATCTGATTCAATCTGTTCATCTTCTTTCCTGGCAAAGAAACTGCATTTGGCACTGATCATTGAAATTGTGCTAATGTCCCTGTAATGCTGCCTTGAACAACTCTTTACTTGTGTTGATAAGAAGCTAAAAGATATAGACTCTTTGTAGCCCAGGGAGATGAATTAAGAGCTTATTTGCTAATCAGTCCCCAGTAAAAACAACCTTGATTTTGCCAGCATTAGCATAATTCCCGTGATTTAATATAAACAGATTATTTTCTAACTCTTTTTTTGTCAGTCTTGGAGCTTGAGCTCAAGGCATGGGTACTATCCCTGCACTCTTTCGCTCAAGGCTAGTATTCTATCACAGCTCCACTTCTGGTGGTTAATTGAAGATAGAGTCTCATGGACTTTCTGCCCAGGCTGGCTTTGAACCACAATCCTCAGATCTTAGCTTCCTGAGTATCTAGGTCTCGGGCATGAGCCACCAACACCAAGCCTATAAGTCCTTTTTTAATATCTATTTTTAATTTTTGTTATCTTCAAGTTGTTGTACAAAGGGTTTTCAACTAAGCTTACCAATGAATTGATTTCTTTTTGTGATAAAAGTTAATAAAAAGTAATAGCTTATTAAGTTCAATAAAATATGATTCACATAGATTACCATTTATAGATGTCACAAAGAGTAGAATTGTTTTTAACTTGGGATTTGTGTCTCTTGTCCAGGTCACGTCATGATTGTCCGGCGCTATTTTGTTTCTTCACCAGATCATTCGGTAGCTGCTTGTGATCCCTGGAGAGTTAGGTACAGACCTCCAAATAGTGGAATTCCAGAAGCTCAAGGAACAGTTCAATTCCCAGAATGTTCTTCAATTAATAAAGAAGATGATGAAGGGAAGGCATCAATGGCAGATTCTATTCATGGCAATAGTCCCATCCAAAGAGCTTCTGCTGAGCAGGAGTTTAGTTGCAGGTAAGGTTCACTGGGCCTCCAGTTGGTTCACTGACCCATGCTGAAATGGCCACCATGTCTTTTCTCCTGGACACATAAGGTCTTATCTGGTGGGGGAAAACAAACCAATGGCCACCATTGGGCTAAAATAGTTTCCTTGTCACTTATGGATACAATGGATACATTAGGAGAATCTAAAAAAACAAATCTATTTTTAGACAAATAGGACTTTCTAACAGATGCTTCTAGTAAGCAGAAAATATAGTCTTCATTCCTTTATCAGACAAGAAGCACACTGTGAGCCAGTTAGAATGGCTAGGCAAGTTACTGTGTTCCAAACTCTCATTTAATTTTGTTTTTTTTTAAAGACACACAAGTAACACACTAGTATAATAGTGTGTCTCAGAGAGAAGTCACAGGGAGTATAAAAGCTGAACACAATTCCTCTCAGAGAGAAAAATGCTTCCTGGAAATAGAGATGACTTTATGGGCATTGGGGAAGATTTGTTTGTTTTTTAATTACTCTTTATCATATCCCCAAAGGGTAAGAGACAAAGGGAAACTAGCCTGACTTCAAAAGATGTAAGTTGGTATTTTGAATGTTATGAGGAACCTGAGAATGGATCAGATTTGAGAGAACTTCTGAGGGCTGGACTTGGGGTCTTGAATAGGAAACAGAGCCAGTGTTCCCAACATGGATAGAGTCAAGATCTCTTAGAGCAAGACTCACTCATATCAAGTAAAAGGTAATTGCTCTGAGAGCTGCAGCATGGTGTCTCTCTGTTACACTCCACCTACCCCACCTTCAACCCTCAGTGGGTGTCTGACTCTGGCAGTGTCTACGCACATCTATCTTGTGCTGGTGAAGGAGGGAAGTCAAGGAAAAGGTGCCTGAGTTTCATGACTACCTTATCACAGGGAAGAGAAAGTGGGAAATCAGAGTTGTTGAGAAGACATATGAATCATTTCATGCCACGGGGGCAGGAAATCAAACCAAGGCTTGAAGGAATTTTCAGCAGTATTGGGGAAAGCACACACATCTCACAGGATGTGGGGTGCAAAGGCTGAGGCAGATTTATCTGGATTTCAAAGACAGAATGAAAATGGTGTGCCTTTGGCTTGTAGAAATTTCCATTATAAGGACAGAGAAGAACTGAGTCATAAAGGACAGCTGGATTCAATCAGCAAAGAGAAATAGGAACTTGAAACCACATAGACCAAAAAGGTCACCCAGAACCCACCCTGACTTTGGGAGGACAATAAGTAGAAAAATGGAAATCGAGAAGTGAACAGGGCTCCTCCTAGAAGATCATTCAGGAAATGCTAGGGAGTGTAGGCTTCATACATCAAAGAGCAGAACATTCAAAACTATCAAAAACACTGATGTATTCCTCTACAGAGTCTTGTCAAATTTGATATATACACATATATGTATATATATAATGAAATGTTACTAATAAAGAGAAATAACTCCTATCTCTCTTACTCTGTTCTCCCCAGAGGCAAATGTCATCCTGAGTTTGATTTTGATCTTTTCAATCTATGTTTTTCTACTTTCATTACATGCATTCCTTCAATAAATATATCATGAAAATATACCATGCGTTCAGCAGGACTCTAAGCTCTGCCAACTACAGCAAACAACTAACAAAACTGCAGTGTGGAGTTTATTTCTTTGAACATGATAATCAAACATAGAGTGTGTATTATGTTAGCAATGTTAAGTACTCAAGAGTAAAATAAAGCAATAAAAAGTGCCAGTGGCTCATGCATATAATCCTCGCTACTCTGGAGGCTGAGATCTAAGGATCGCAGTTCAAAGTCAGCCCAGGCAGGAATGTCCAGAAGACTCTTATCTCCAATAAACAACTCAGAATAAAGCTGTAAATGGTGCTGAAGCTCAAGTGGTAGAGCACTAGCCTTGAACCAAAGAAGCTCAGGAATAGCACCCAGGCCCAGAGTTCAAGCCCCAGGACTGGCATAAAAAAAAAGGAAGGAGCTTTAAAGGAAGCGGTATCTGACAACTCCAGATTCACAGTAGTGAACTGAGGTGTGCAATCTATTCTTCTAACACACAAAAAAGATCATATTGGGATCCTTGTGAAAAGACTGTATGAGAATAATACTGGAAACAAGGAGATCAGGTATGAGAAGAAGTAATCTAGGAAAAAGGTGATCATTTCCTAGTGAAGGGTAGTGACAGTGGATATAGTTTCTGGATATATTTTCTAAGTGAAAGATTCACTAACAGAGGAGATGGGGGTATGGGAGCAAGAAGTATTCATCCAACCTTTGAGCCCCAGTGGCCACAAACCTTCAATGAAAGAAAAGAATGGAATGCATAGATGCCATTTACTTTAGATAGGTAGATACATATACAGGCAGGCAGATAGAGGATAGAAGATAGATAGATAGATAGATAGATACATACATACATACATACATACATAAATGGAGATGGAGGGATACGTACATAGATAGATACATACATAGATTCATATATAGATACCCACATGTAGATACACATACATATGCACACATACATGTACAAACACACATAAAATTTGTCAAACTAGCCAATTTTACAAGGCACTAAATGTTTATTGTAAAAAGTAAGTTGTAAGTTACAAACCATAAAGTGTAATATACTATGTAAGAAGTACACAAAAGAAAAAATTCTCCATTATAAAAAATTCTACCTGAATAACTACAACCTATATTTTCATGCATATTTTTTCAGTGTATTTTGGAATTGTACAATTGCATCTATTAAGCTGCTTTTATTTTTGTTCTTAATGAGACTTTCAGCGCTGAGAATTATAACATTATTGCTTTTCCCATTTTAATTTATATTGCTTTCTATGAGCATGAGGGAACCTAGCCAATGTTTATAAAGTAATATTTTTCTAAAGCCAAATGTTTTCTGACTTCCAGGCTGCCAAATAATAAACTATGTCGAACACAATCCATTTCTAATTTAGAAGTCCGTTTCATTTAAAAGATTGAGCCAACTGCAACTCTATTTTGTAAAAAAAAGAAAAGAAAAGAAAAGAAAGTCAGCATTGGCTTCAAATCAACATCTGGATTGGCATAAAACCCACTAGACATGTTGAATTGTTTAATAGGAATTAAGTATATATAATTTTATTATAGCTCTTTGTTATTTCATCTTGTATGTTCCCTGGAACTAACTAATAAAGTAATGTCAATGCCTTTGTCCTCTGATTGGGAAATTTGTTTGCCTCCTAATAACTTTCAAAGAATCATACAAAGATTTACAGAGATCCAAAATTTCAGAGCTAGATTGTGTATCCTATCAAACATCATGCCTAATTTTCTGGTGAGGTTTTCCATTATTATACCATGAAAATATTTTTTTCAGAATGCCAATGTCACTATTTTTAAAAATCAAACCCTTCAAGAAACTGCACATAGAACTTAAATAACTCTTTGATTTTTACATCAAAGTTGTCTTTTTTTTCCCTGAGATTGTATAAACCTTCCCTCGATAGTTTTAATTTTTTGTTTTATCAGTACTATTCATTGGGTTTAGGTAAAAAGCCAATTTCAATATACATTCTTACCTTATTGTTGAACTACTAAACAAAAGATATACTAAAATGAATTAATACGTTTGTGCTGGTACTAGAACTTGAACTCAGGGTCTCACATTCTTGGTTACCTTTCTTGCTCATGGCTGGTATTCTACAATTTGCGCCTACCTCCAGCCTAGCATTTTGCTGGTTAGTTGGAGATAGAATCTTAGAAACTGTTCTTCCCAAGCTAACTCCCAACTGCAATTCTTCAGATTTCAACTCTTGGGTAGCTAAGATTATAGGCATGATCCACCAGCACCCAGCTTATAAAGAACACTTATTATTATAGGCAATATGTGGTGATTGCGAGAAACAGTAAATGTTATCCATTAAAGCTTACTAAAACATCTTATTCCTCTTCTTCTTTTGTTTACTGTAGGGAAAAGGTAAAGACAGTCAGTTTCCTGTTACCCACGGACATGTCTTCCAATTGCAAAAATTCGAGTTCTTTGAAATCCTCACCAAATCAGAGCATGACAAAGCTAAGTATCATTGCAGAAAAGGATGTATGATGTGGGGAAAGGTAAGAAGCAGTAGATTCGAGGTCTAGCTGGGTCTGGAGCCTCCCACTGAGAACTCTGGCAAGGTATATATAGTAAGACACAAAAGACTAAGGGTCTGGTCAATGGACTCATCTGGCCAATCAATGGATTGATGCCTTTGTGTTGTTGAACACTAAGAACTACTGTGAGTGCCACGGCTCCTGCAGCCTGTGCTACACAGGAAGCATCTTCTATGAGCTGTGCAGGGCCTGCTCTGAGCCAGGACATCAGGAAATGACTCGGTTCCACTTTACAGAGAAAGCTATCACAAGTCTACTTCAGACTATGACAATCCTCCTTCTAGCTCATGGTGTGTGAACAATTCACTGATGCCAGCTCCTTTGCTCTCATACCTCAATGCCACAGACACAATGGCTCAAACACAAACGCATAGCACACACTATTGACCCAGAGTCACCATTGAAAAAGAGACTACAACTGATTAGAAGGACAGCAAAAAGAAGCTCATTCAAATCATCACGACTTGGTAATTGGAAATTCTTAAGACATTTCCTATCCTTAAACTTCAACTCAGTGAAATAATTCCCCTTCCTATTAACAGAAATTGTATGTATAGTACCACTACCTTTTTGTGTGCTTGCTTAGGGGAAATAGGGAAGAACGAAGTAATAACATATCCAAAGAAACTAGGAAAATTGAGGGGAGGGCTTGGGCTTGGAAGGATGGGAAAGAATAATGAAAAGGGTGATGTTGATCAAGTTGCATTTTACTCATAAACTGATCTGTGGAATGGTAACCCATTGGTAAAACTACTTAAAGATAATAAAAACGTAATTGCAAAAAGTCCTTCCAGTGTTAAAATGCAGATGCCTGGGCCACATTTCAGTTCGTTGGAGAAAGAGTCTTCGAATCTGATGGACAGAAGGTAGGGAGAAGATCAGGAATCCACATTCGAAACAAGCTTTTCAAGGCAATTTTTGCTATGCAGATATACTTTTTATTCACTGCTATAAATTCTAAAATATGCAAAGCAAGCCTGCCCTAACCTGGCACCAAGTTGAAATAGAAGGAAAGCAAGGAAAGAGGAGGAATGGACCTCACTTTTCCTAAAAGGGGCTATTAATCATCACAGACAGGATCTGAGGAAGAAGACAAATGGAGCAACCAATCCTCTGAGTAGCAAGTCATATATCAGGCTCAAATTATTCCTTTATTAATGACTTCATTTAAGATTAACAGTATTGTTAGCATCATAACAGATCTACAGGTTAAAATCTGAGGGAAGACATAAAGGGGATACCAAAACACATACTGTACAAATAGGCACACACACTGAGTAGATTACTCAGTGAACCTGTGAGATTTTAGTTTATGCACACTTTGTTCTCTGCATAGTTATAAATGTTGAGTTCTAAGCTGGACATGATGGCAAACACCTGTAATTCCAATACTTGAGAGACTGAGGCAGAAGAATCAGAAGTTGAGATCAGCCCAAGCTATATAGTGACACTTTATCTCAAACAAAAACAGTATGATGAATGAGAGTTTCATTTTAACATTAATTTTTAAAAGAAACATTGCCCACACAGCATATTTTTTAAACAGCAACACATGACAACTATCCAAGTTATAATGTCATAACTAACAAAGTTATGACAAATTATCCCCAATGTCAAACTCAATGACTAGTATATGATTGATATTTCATTTAGGTTCAATGATCCAGACTGAACTGAGCAGTTACTGGAGTCAAACAATGAGTCCTGTAAATAATAATAATAATAATAATAATAATAATAATATTAATAGCCCCATCAAATTTTAAACTTGGAAATGCAACTATTCAGGAATGTGATTAAAGAAACGAAGTTCCACCTCTGTTCTTTGACTTGCTAGTTTGGGATACTAAGCCCTCTGGGCAAATCTTGATGCATGATGAATCACAAAGAACATGAAATGCATGCTCTGGCCAACTAATTACATTACACTCATATTCTACTATGCCCCATCCGCCATTGTTCTGTATGTAAATCAGGGACTCAAATACCTACCAGGAACCTGTAAGTAAGAACAGTGAAGAAGGGCTGCAAAACACACTTGTGTTCATCCCATGACAAGGGAACTGCAGTTACCTTCATGATGGGAAAGGAGATATGGTGTGTCCACTGGCCTAATTCTCAAGAAATACTAAAATCCGGAACTATAGCAAGACTCTCATGGTCCACAATTGCATTTTTATGGTACTGTAAAAGACAAGCACAGTCCCCCATACAGTGCCAGATCTCCATCTCTAGCTAGAATGCAGATCTGTACCACAAAAGTGGATCTGCAAAGCTACATTCGAGATAGTTCAGAGAGGGGAAAGAAGTTTAGGAAAAAAGTATAGTAAAGTAGTAGAGAAAGTGGTCTACTTAATATTTAAAAAAAGGACTGAAACTCTGTGATCTCAGAACCCAAACCAAGATCAAGACATTTTGTATGGAACTAAACAATGCAATAAAGCATAGCAGATTTTGTTGAGAACATTTGCTGTTATATGATGGGTGCTGGTGGCTCATGTTTATAATGCTAGCTACTGGAGAGACTGGGTTCTGAGGTTCTTTTGCTCAAGGCTAATACTCTACCACTTGAGCCACAGCTCCACTTCCAGTTTCCTAGTGGTTAATTGGAGGTAAGAGTTATATGGACTTTCCTGCCTGAGCTGGCTCTAAACTGTAGTCCTCAGAGCTCAACTCAGGATTGTTAGGATTGTAGGTCTGAGCCACCAGTGCCTAGCTTAATTTTTTAACTCTAACATAGGAAAACTCTTATTCATCCAAACTGTGTTGGAAAGGCATGTAGTTGGGGAATACTCATTTACACCCATGAATGAATGAAACAGGCCTTTTCACCTCTTGTACCGTCTTCTGTGGTTTCTACCCTTATTAAGGTCACAAGACAATGAAAGTGCTTTATGACTTGCAAGACTCTGCTCATAATTTGATCTCTAAAAGGTGGGAAAAGAAAGAGCTTATTGCTCCTCTGTACATCATCTTCATAATAGCAATAAAAAAATTCAAAAGAAAAAAACAAGTAAAAGGCCTTTGACTCTCAGGAATATCTTTTAATAAATACTTTCCTACTAAACCAATAATGAAAAAGAATGAGCTTATTTGAATATATCTAGCAAACTGGCATATTAAATCTATCTTGAAACATCATTCGCCCGACTCAGAGAAAGATTAGTTTGTCTTTGTGCAGGTTTTCCTAAATATAATTCTCTCTGAAAGTCACATTTGAAGTCATAGAACAGCTCTTCAGTTTTCCTTTTATTTTTACCAAGACTTTCTTTTGGGGTTGCTTCTAAAATATTTAAGATGTGTAAACCTTAGGATCAATTAACACTGGTTAAGAAAGCATTTTCATCATCTAAATGATTTGTTTTATGAAAACTACACACACACACACACACACACACACACACACACACACACACACACACACACACATTCATCTTCATTTAAGAAATACAACAATCTTCTACTTCAAGGTCAACAATGGCCAGACTTGGTTTTACTCATTCATAAAATTATTCCAAATCCTAAACATAAATAACACTCAGACTTACACTTTTCCTTTCCTCTCTTCCCTCTTGGCCTTGGAAAGCTTATTTGTATAAGAGAAAACTTCATGGAACAAGGAAACTTGAGGGAATGGGAAGGGTTGGTGTACATAAGGGAAAGATGGAAGAGGTGGTAATAAACAAAATACATTCTCCATGTAAATTGACATATTGTACCGAAACCCCTTTTATTCCTATGTAAAGATAATGTTTTAAATACATTTATAATTTTTAAGTAAAAGTTCGATCTCTCATACCCAGAAAATCCTTGACTGAGCGACTGATCGATTGACTGATGTTTGGCAGTAATGGGACAGGAACTGTGGACCTCAGACTTACTAAGCAGGTACTTTGCCACTTGAACCGTGTCCCAGCCCTTAGCCCTTTGATTTTAGAAATATCACTTTATTCCACAAAGCTTGCACTCTAGCATAATAAAATCACTGAGAATTCAGAAAATTGGAGAAATAAATATATAGGTCAAGAACTAGAAAGTCTTTGGTCTACTTACTATCTCAGTTAATGCACTAGAAAAAGTGATTTGTTAACTGGCCTTTGGTCATGTGTAACAGTTAAATGGTCATCAAAGAATAAGCCAGTTAATCTCTTCCCAACTCCATTGTAGATAATTCCTGACTCTATGTAGATAATTTTATGTTGTCCACTCAAGACCATGGCCTTTGGCAATCCTGCCATGACCTTTGCTTCTGGTTCTGTCCAAACCCCTTGCTGTATCAGCACACACAAAGCCTTCTCTCATAAAACAGGACCTTTACAGGTGATGGTGGCTCATACCTGTATTCCTAGCTGCTCAGGAGGCTGAGATCTGAGGATCATGGTCCAAAGCCACCTTGGGCAGAAAAAGCTGTGAAACTCTTATCTTCAATAAACTACCAGAAAATCAGAAGTGACGCCGTGGCTCAAGTGATAGAGCACCAGCTTTGAGCTGAAGAGCTGAGGGACAGCGCCCAGGCCCAGAGTTCAACCCCATGATGACAAATAAAAATAAACTAAGAATCTTCCTTATCCTAAGCCCAGTCAGTCATGTGTTTATCTTAAATACTAATTCCTTTTCTTCTGAGTGCATTATATTTCTGAGTGCACTGAAACGTAGTCCTAGTCCCACAGCTTTTAAGATTTGTCTTCCCCAGGTGACTCCATGAGAAGCCAGCTTCCTGAAAATGGAAGCTCCAAGATCCACAAGAGCCTCTGCCCTCCCAGTCTTTTCTCAACAACCCCAGAAGCACTAGTTGTATAAAGTACCAGTTCCCAGTCCTGGGTGCAAAATCAAATGAGCCAGGAAGCATTTGAAAAGTCTCCTTGTCTAGGCTACATGGAGCCAAGTTCTATCCATCTCTACAGATGGAGACCTTGGCACATGTGATTCTTAAGTGCCTGTGTACCACTTATGATGCTAGGGTACCAGCGTGGTATGCTGGCCAGGCCTTAAAGCAGAAAGTACACAGGATTGAGATCAGACAGCCTTGGGGCCCTACCTGTGCATCTATGAGATCATAGGCAACATTATACGGTCCATTAAGGCTGTTCCCTCATCTGTGAAGTAGAGATAGGATGGCATTCTCTGTAGAGACTTAATGAGATACATTCTATATATGAAGACCCGCTTATGAAACTTAATTCCAAGAAAACCCTCAAGAATCAAAAATCATAGTAGAAATAGTTGTGTTCATGGCATGGGTTTTTACCTTCAGGGATAATGAAAATGGATTCTGACTCTAGGCCCCACATAGGGAATTAGTCACAGATGGAACCTCAGAGTGTGTCTTGCTGTCCAGTTTCCTGTCCACCACTGGACACTTCTGCCTGAGATGACCTCAAACCCAATGGCTGATGAGGATTTATACAATGACACTCAACGTGATCCCAACACTCTTTCCCATTAATAAATAAACTACTTACAAATCCACCTTTTAAATATAGCATCTAAAGAGTTCATTTTCCAATTCAAAGAAAGGAGCAAACTTCAAAAGGTCTCACTTGCCCCCAGCTCTTTCTCCTCAGTTGGGTTCCTCCTCCGTTGGCTTCTTTCCACTGCAAATATCAGTTATAGAGCTGCTGATTCACCGTCCCAAACCTGGCTGGAGTTGTAATCATTCTGATGAACATTTACAGACTAAATCAGGTCAAAAACAGTCTTCTAAGATGAGAAAGTATTCTCTATTCCTCCATCACCTTAGATTTCATTCTGCACCATCTGTGCCTTGGTTCAGTACTTGCTCACTGTCTGGTGGCAAGAATCATTCCATATCATTGTTGCTTTCAATCTTCTATGCCAGCTAGCACAGAGCCTTGCATATTCAGATGTTGGATGGATGGTTTTCATTTGCCAAGTTCATAATATGCAATCTAGGGATATTTTTACAATTTGAGTTTTCCAAGCGACTTGTTGGCTGACAGTATTTATACTAAAACAACATGTGTAATTTTGCTTCCAGCATAAACAAGAAACATTTGGTTGTTATAAATTGTATATCACCTTTCTGAGAACATGCAAACCTGACTGGATTGTAGGAGAGTGCGTGAGAAATTATACGAGTGTGTGAGCTTGTGAGAAAGAAAACTTGGAGATGAAAATATTAGAGAAGTGATTAAAAAGCAGTAGTGGTCGATATCAAGGTCATTGACTCCCAAGGTCGTATGCTCTAGAGAACTTACCAGCAGCTCTTTCTCAAATCCATCTGTTATGTTCACATCATCTTCTCTAAGCCATGAAGGATGACCACTATCAGATGCTTTTCCTATTCTTCTCTCTCAAAAATCTTAATTGCTCAAGACTTGTTGAATGAATGATTGATTGATTTAATGGCTGACATAGCATGGGTAGACAGAGCATTCGGTCCATTTGGAATAAGAAACTATTGCAAGAACTCCAAGGGAGGCAGAATATGTATGGACATAGACTTTGAAACTGGTCACACCAAGCTCTTCAGATAATTTCAAGACTGAGGAAAATGTCTCAATTTCTCTGAAGCTCAATTTCCTCTTCTGTAAAACCAATACTGAGATACAAAAGGCTGTATAAGTACTAAATGGGTAAAGAATAAAATCCAGTCAAAGGTTACTTTCCCATAATTATTTGCTGCCACTAATATTTTACTAGTCCCAAACCATTGTTTATTAGGAATAGACACACACAGAGAAAAGGCAAATGTCTAGTCTACAGCTTATTTACTGATACAGGGTTGTAGCTGGGAGGAACTGCTGTTCTTAAAGGTCTGCTAAGACCGTGTGCCCGGTCCTCTCACAAAGGTTTCTAAGAATGTCCACAAAGCAAGTAGCCAAGTCAACCATATGCTTGAATTTTCTGGCTTCTAGAACATTTCAAAAGGATAACCTGAGAGGGCTGGGAAGGTGGCTCAGTGGTAGAGTGCTTGCCTTGCATGCCTGAGGCCCTGGGTTTGATTCCCCAGCACCACATAAGCAAAAAGAAAAAAGCCGGAAGTGGCGCTATGGCTCAAGTGGTAGAGTGCTAGCCTTGAGCTGAAGAGCTGAGGGACAGTGCCCAGGCCCAGAGTTCAGGCCCCATGACCGGACCAAAAAAAAAAAAAAGGATAACCTGAGAAACACGCCATCGCCTTTTAAATATCCAAATGGTTTTTCCCCCACAACATTGTTCTTTTCTCATCAAATATCATCCTTAATATTAAAAACCTACAATTTGCAGATTCTGTTTTTTAAAAGATTAAAACAGATTATACATACAAACTGACATGCTGAATTGAAACCCCTTTGTACATCTACTTAAAGATAATCATTTTGGGCCTGGGAAGTTGGCTTAGCGGTAGAGTGCTTGCCTTGCATGCATGAGGCCCTGGGTTCGATTCCTCAGCACCACATAAGCAGACAAAAGCCAGAAGTGGTGCTGTGGCTCAAGTGGTAGAGTGCTAGCCTTGAGCTGAAGAGCTGAGAGACAGTGCCCAGGCCCAGAGTTCAGCCCCACAACTGACAAAAAAAAAAAAAGATAATCATTTTAAAAACTAGCTGCTAGTAACATCTTCCAGGAAACTGGTTCCATAGGAGGAACTATCCTATACATCTCTACCTTGTTCACAAATTTTGAATTCATAATAAATTAGCTACTTCCATTTCCACTGTCTCCTCCATCAAAATACTCTACGATTCTAGTAATTCCAGGAAAACCTAAGCTAATTCTCCTTAGCCCAGTAATGACAGGTCTAGATTTAGACTGATTAGATGATTAAGCTATACCAAAAACACTACTAGTAAACTCTGAGTAATGGAGATATTGAAATAACTTCATAATGTCTACCTCATGCTAAGCAAACAAAAAAAGAATTTTGCTCCATGTCCATGAAGTCAGTAAACGGAGTTTTCTCACATGTATTTCTGTCTCTGAACTAGGCATAATAACTTCCCCCCAAAATAGAGTGAATCTCATCATACAGAGACATGAGATTTGACAATCTACGAGCTACAGGATTACTCTCTATTACATCACTAGTAAACAGTTGGAATCTGCTTCTGTCAAAGACTGAGTAGCCTTTGAAATTGTCTGAAAAACTAATCTTTCATTTATGGGCTACCTCTAAAGTCTATATGACACTGATAATAGAATTTATTCTTACTATACTAATTTTTAATAAATTCAATATTTTGTTCATTGTCATTTTTCCTCCACTTGATTCTCATTAAATAAAAAGTAACAGAATGAATGGAATCTTAAATTAGAGCCTAATGGAAATTTAGATGAGTTCATAAGAAATTTGCCTGTAAACCTGTAAAAATTTCCTTCAGAGATAAGTAAGAACTCCATGCATCTCCTGTTTCTATGTTAGTCTGGTTTAGCATTAGGCATTTCTCACAGGTGTCACTGGAATTAAAGGTTTGTATTCTTCCAGAGAAATGATTCCTATTATTCATGGTAGTAATGTGCTTTAGGTCTGTGTGAACATGTGTTAGTGAACACTGGATCCTTGTGCTTTAAAGTCCTTTAGTCTCAACATCTTCATCAACCAAACTTTTCCACATATATTTCTATTTAAAGATACTTTATTTCATATATTTTGAGATTCATTAGTATTGGACTTAGCCAACAATGTGATACATTGCATACAAAAGAGATTTATCATGCACTTGTATTTTCTCCAGAAGATCTATCTTCTTGCACTCAGAAAGTAGACAACACTTCAGCACTAGGCTGAAGTGCCATCCTAAACGGCAAATTGACTAACCAAAAGCAAAATGCAGAATGAACAAATGAAAGAGAGAAAGAAGGAAGAGAGGGAGGAAAGAGAGATAAAGAAGAAAAGAGGAAGGAAGGAAGGAAGGAAGGAATTGTGTCACCAGCTAACTGCGGATGAGACAAGATTGTTAAATGTTAAGAAGGTTGTTAAGTGTTGCCACCATAAAAATATGATCAGCATGATACTCAGTATACACCATGTTAAAAAAAAAAAAAAAGAACTATGCAACTTGGACAGGGATGGGAGGGGGGAAACTAGGAGAAAGTGAAGGAAAGGGTGACATTGTCCAAGAAGAATTGCACTCATTACCTGATATATGGAATTGTAACCCCTCTGTGCAATACCTTAATAATAGCAATAAAAATAGCACATAAGATAGTATGCATTCTAATAAGCTTAATTTAACCATCCCACAATGTATACATGCATCCAAACATCCATAGTTTAAAAAAATAGGAAAAGCTAAGCATGAAAACCAAAGAGCAGCAATAAAAATAGAAATAAAACACAAATTTTAAAAAATCACATGGATTGGTAATCAAAAAGAAGGATAAGTAGTGGAGGGAAGACATGGAGGTAGGACATGAGCTTCTTTAGTTTCAGCTAGGAATATACAACTCGAGCTTAGACACTCAAGCTACTTCCTGCTCTGCATGGATCTGAAAAAGACTGTAAAGGTACAGCAAATATTGGTTTGGGGACTACAAATAATTTTTTATGAAGCGATACCCACACAAATACAGAATCTGTGAATAAAGGGGATCCACTCTATTTCTATCTCATCATTGGCTGAAAGATAGATTAAGAAGTCTGGTGGAAGGCTGGGACACTGGAACCTTGAAGATTTTTGAGAAGTGAATGTGTATCATCATCAAGCTCATGTCTTCTAGAAGTTAGTGCTTATGGTTTCTATCAGGGTCTCTGTGCCATCTAGATAAGTAGGTCACCATCTCTGTCCTGTTCTATCCTGCAAAATAACCTTGAAGAGTCCTAGCTAGATCTTTTCTGAGGGGAGGGATTTTCTCTGCTTTTTTCATTGTTGTTGTTTCCTTTTTCAGTTTTTTTCATTGTTTTTTTTAACACTTCTGTCACTCACATTTCCTAAATAATGATTAACATGTTACTTGTACTGTGAGATTTCATAATATCAGCTTTGATTCTGACAAGTGCCCTACAGAAAGTTATGTGTTTGAAGTGACAGATGAAAGTCTACATGACGGTCACATCTACCTTCCCAGCCGCTTTCCCATTCCCCTCTTTGTCCTCTGCCAAGCAGAACATGAGCCTGAACATGGTACAACTTCATGCCCAAAACACCTTCTTCATCAATAGCTGTGAGCAAAGGGGGCCTACAATGTAGTGCTTTGGTTACCCTCCCAAAAGATTTTGTACATCTGGTATGAATCTATGCAATATTGCCCTGCAATAGTATAACTTGAGGGAACAATTGGAAGTTTACAGCAAAGTACCTATCCATAACCAGCAATTCTATTGTTGTTGTACCTCCATAAGATAAATCAAATACATATGCCCATAAAAAGCCTTGCAAAAAACTGTTCAAAGACCATTATTGATAAAAGACAAAAACTAGAGACAAAGAAGGGCAAATAAATAATGGCAGCTCCCTACCACAATATGCAATACCACATCACAATAAAAATAAATAGCACTGATAGACGGACTTCAGAATCACTTTGTTAAAGAAAGAAGCCCAGTCAAAGAAGAGAGTGTGATATGAGCCCATCTGCAAGAAGGACAAAAACAGGAAAGACTAACCTATAGAC
The DNA here is from genome assembly GCF_019054845.1 of Dipodomys spectabilis. Lineage (NCBI taxonomy): Eukaryota > Metazoa > Chordata > Mammalia > Rodentia > Heteromyidae > Dipodomys > Dipodomys spectabilis. Next base: position 7,085,343 of record NW_024870728.1, read on the forward strand.
ATAGCTGGTAGGTCATTGGTAACTTCTGATGGGTGATACCATCAGGGGAAAGGAACACAGCAACCTCCTGACGGGTGGCGATGTGCTGTATCTTGTTCTGGATGGAGATTTCACATATTAACCTGTTCAGACAAATTCATTTAGCTGTTGAACTAGGTGTCTATTACTGCTGTCACAAATTTCCATGAACTTAATCACTAAAGATGATACAACTTTATTCTCTGGTCTTTGTCCAAGACAGGTTCTTCCTACAGTAAACGTGAGATTTTAGCAGGGCTGCTTGCCTTCCAAAGGCATGCTCCTTCTAGAGTTACTCGCATTGCTGGACTCATGGCTCTCCTTCCTTCTATCTTCAAAGCCAGAAGTGGGGAGGATTAAAATTTCACATTGCCTCCCCTTACGCCCCCTCCTTCTCTTTTCAGAAACACTTGGATCTACATGGATAATGTAGAATAATCTCCCCATGTCAAAGTCTTTCATTCAAACAAATCTGAGAGATTCCTCTTCTCACATAAGGTAACACTGATAGGTTTCAATGATTGATATGTGTCCATTGGGACTCATTATTCTGTTTACCACCACACTTAAGATGCAAGCATTTTGCTGTATATGTTATACAACAACAAAAAAAATTAATAAAGCTTTATAAGAATAAGAAATACATATACCAGGCAGAAATCCTGGAAAGAGACCTCAGCATGACAGACTTTGTGAAGCAATTTATAAAAATTGAGTCCAAAAGCCAAATAGACTCCAAACTACTAAAGCATTACCTCATATCTCACTCATTATGCTAACATAAATAACCAGACCAATTTAGAAAGAGATTAAACACCCAAACTGAGGTCTTGATTTAGCCGAAACACATATGGAAAACCAACATAAAGTATAAATACATTAAAAAAAAACATGCTAGGGAGCTTAAAACCCAATTCAGTCAAGTGCATCTCATACTCCTAATACTTCTCACCTGAGAGAATGTTTACTGTCACTAGGTAATATGGATCATTTCATGTATAGTGGAAATAAATCATTACCTCATATTTTGAGCTGCCTGCTGAAATTTGCAATTGATTTGAGAAGTTGGTTAAATTGAAATGGTTTTTAAATGCTGCAACATTGGATAATGGCTTACAAAAACAAAATTAAATGCAGAAGATTGGTATCAACCTGCACTTTTAAAGGTACTTTAGCTACCTTCATCTGACTTTGTTCTCATTAGAATTTATTCACAACAGATACTTGCTATGTAAATTAGTATTTCCCTAATAGGAAAATAAATACTCTACCATATGGTCTGTTACATTGACACTACTATGCCAACGTGTATTATTATACTTCCTCGAGAAAAATAACTCTATGGATTAAGCTTTTAAAATATAAAATGGAAAGACGTATCCTGGCCCTATTCCAGCCTAATCCTGCTTATGTGTTTTGGGCACTTGTTCTGCACAACTTGTTCTGTACTTGTCCTTAGCTCTAGCACACACCTGGGTCTGTATATTATGCCAAAAGAAAAAGCCTTTCACTGGAAACAGTATTGCTTCTCTGCTGATGACACACAAAACTAAGCAAGAACACTGGAGTTTCCCAGGTACAGAGAATATCTGTGTGTCTGTGAGCCAGCCAGCTCTTGCCAGGTCTAAGCATGGAATTTATTCCCTGAAGCTGAAAATACAGACACCACAGTGAATGGTAACCCTTTGTACAACGACTTAAAGATAACAAAAGCATTTTTTTCATACTGGCAGGATATCTCGCATTGGAAAGTCACTTCTTGGCAGTGGTAAAGCTGCTGTAACAGGATGTCATAAAACTGAGTGGTTTATCAATAACAGGAATTTATTCTCCGTAGCTCTGATGGCTGGAGTCTAAGAGGAAGGCAAGTTCAATACGTGGTGAGTCCTAGCTTCAGGCTTGTAGATGGTGCTTTCTCCTGCACCCTCATATAGCAGAAGAGGCAGCGTCTCTCTGTCAACTCTTTTTTTTTTTTTTTTGGGTCCAGTCATGGGGCCTGAACTCTGGGCCTGGGCGCTGTCCCTCAGCTCTTCAGCTCAAGGCTAACGCTCTACCACTTGAGCCACAACGCCACTTGCGGCTTTTTTCTTTTTGCTTATGTGGTGCTGAGGAATGAACCCAGGGCCTCATGCATGCAAGGCAAGCACTCTACCACTGAGCCACCTTCCCAGCCCTCTCTGTCAACTCTTTTATAAGGACACAATCTGTTCAAGCCTCCTGACCTGATTGTCTCTCCAAGGACCCATGCTATTGTTTGAGGATCTCCTGCCAATCTCTCCAGGAAATTTAATTGCCAGTATACCCACCTTAAGAAGTAGAAACTTATTTGTGATAATTAGTATACATCTAGAATAATCTTAGCAGATGAGCAGAAAAGCTCAATACTATGTACATATGACCATATAAGATGATGCCAAGCAAAATGAACTCCAAGACATGGACACAAGAGGTTTTTCTTTGTTGTTGTTGTTCCCCCTATGGTTTATTCCTTGTTGTCAGGGCATTTGATTTTGGTACCCTGGTATTGTATATATGTTTATCTGAACTAGGAAAGGGAAGTGGAATGACAGAATGATGAGACAAAGGACCAAGGGGAACCAATGCAACAGTGAGACTCACAAGACAATATGTTGGAAGTGATCTGTACAACTTGGGGGGATTGGGGGAAGGGAAAGAGGGAGAAAAATGAAGGAAGGGGTAACAAGTTAGACAAAAAAATGTAATCACTACCTTATTTACGTAACTGTAACCCCTCTGTACATCACCTTGACACACTAAAAAAATGTAGAATCTGTAAGTGATGATTACCCACGCCCTCATGAATGGATTCATGAGTTACTTATATAAAAAGATGAGTTTAGCTACGTTTTGTTTTTCTTCTTTAATCTTGGCTTTTCCACCTTCCATCATGTGATGAGATAACCAAAAGTCCATGCTAAATGCCAATATGTTGATCTCACAATCCTTAGCCTCCAGAAATGTCCAGAGTTTTTTTTTCCATAATGAATCACCCAGCCCGAAGGATTCCATGATAATAGCATCAATAGATTGAAACAGACTCGCACCTCCTATTATTCTCAGCTTGGAGGTTAGGATTTTTGACATGTGATTAGGACACAAGCCTTCAGATCACAGCAGCTCCTCTCCCAAAGTCACGCTGACAGAAATAACGATGAACTCAGGCAATCTAATTCCAATGGTATTTCCCACTGTTTGACACAGAATCCATGGTAAAGCATGCACCCACTTTAGCACTTCAGTGCTTACCGAAATGAGAATTAAGAAGGAAATCCACTAGCTACTCAGGAGCCTGAGATCTGAGGATTGCCATGTGAAACCAGCCAAGGCAGAAAAGTCCTTAAGACTCTTACCTCCAATTAATCACAGAAAAAGCCAGAGGTGGCACTATGGCCCAAGTGGTAGAGTGGAGCCTTGAGCAAAAAGAACTTAGGGACAGTACCCAGGCCCAGAGGTTGAGCCCCAGGACCAATGACAAAAAAAAAAAAAAGGAAATCCACTGAGTACTAAATGGAAGAACTGAGGTACAGTTTCAGAAATTGAAGCTGGGTATTCAATAAAGTCAACTTCCAAATAAATAAGAGAAGAGTTTCCAGAAGAAGGAAGAGTAATTTCTGTTTCTGACAAATAAAGTCATCTAACTCTTAAGCCTATGGGAACCACTTCCTCCCTACCACTACTCTGGGACATTATGAAGAAAGAGAGGCTGAGGAGGAAAGGGATTATGGTGAAAGGGTGAATTAGTTTAAAGCGCACTATTACATATGTAGAAATCACACAGTGAAAACTAGGCATATTACAAATGGACATTAATCCAAAAAGATCTTTGATGGGTATATCATTTGATCATTGATGTTAACCTGTTTATGTATGTCTGGATCTCAGAAGGAAGATGGTTAAGAAAAGAATCAACAAAAGAACCTTCACTAAACGTCAGCTCGTCCCTTCTCAGGGCAAACCCTAGTTAACTCTGCCCCATTCACTGAACCAGCCTTGGTGTATGCAAACTGCATTCACTGGATTACAAAGTCCATCTTGTCACTGTTGAAGCTTGTGATTCACTGACAATCTCCAGCTTGTACAAGCCCTTAATCTTCTTATTGCCTCCCATAAATCGGAGTGGATTATATAGCTTCTATTGCACTTTATTAACTTTTAAGAGCTGTCTCTGAGGGCAAATGAACAAAAGAAGGAACCATTCCAAATAGTCCTCTCCTCCAGACATCCCTACTAAACAAATGGTTTTTCTATAAATGCCCTGCTGTGTCCATACACATTCTAATCGGTCCTCAACAGTAAGTTTGTCTCTCGTCTCTCTACATTATTAATTCCACCTGGCTATTTTTTTTCAGTTAGGTTCATGCATTCTTAAAATGTCTCCTTTAAGGTTTTCATCCTCTCTCCAAGAAGACTTTACCCGCTGTCCTTGGAGAGCTCTGGGGAAGTTTATTCCAGGTCTGGTCCTCCCTCAGACCGCATGGAAACAGACATTTCTCCATAGGCTTTAGAGTCAACTTCCACCAAGTGTGTTATTACTATTGTTGGCCTTAAGTAGTCGTACAAAGGGATTTCAGTTCAGCATGCCAGTTTGTGAGTATAATGCATCTTGCTCAATGTCACCCTTTTCATCATTCCACTGATTGACACACATGTTTGGAAACAGGACACATTTGTACAGTTGAGTCCTTTTTTGAATTTTGTGCAGGTCCTGAAGCAGGTTGGAATGCTGTCCTTGAGTATTATTGCTCAAGGTTAGTGCTCTTCCACTTGAGTCACAGCTTACTTCTGGTTTTCTGGGGGTTTTTAGGGGGTGGGAGGAAGAATGTTCCTGGATATCTGAGTCTCACAGACTCTCCTTCCTAGGATGGCTTTGAACTATAGTCCTCAGATCTCAATCCTCAGTAGTCTTATAGATGTGAGCCACTGGAACCCATCTGATTATAGTCTTAAAATGTCAATGTTTCCTCTTTTATTTACATTAAGTTCTAAATAGACAAAACTCCGCTATATTGATGGAAGTCAGGAGAGTGATCACCTCTGAGCAAGAGAGAGGGACAAAGCTGGGAGGGGTTTGGGCTGCTCTGCTGGCTACCCGTGATATCTATAGCTTGACCAGAATAGGGTTCACGGCCTTAATATGCTTCAAGGACTCATCAAGCTGCACACTCATGGTTAAATGAGAACATTTAATTGAAACTTATTAATTTAAAAATGCCAAGCAAGTGAAGCTGTGGCTCAAAGTGGTAGATCGCTAGCCTTGAGCAAAAGAGCTCAGGGACAGCTCCTAGGCCCTGAGTTCAAGCCCCACAAACGAATAGGAAAAAAAAAAGAGAGAGAATCCAGCACCAATGGCACACACCTGTATTCCTAGCTACTCAGTCAACTGAGATTTGAGGGTTTCAGTTCAAGCCAGCCCCATCAGGAAAGTATGTGAGACTCTTATCTCCAATTAATCACAGAAATAGTCAGAAGTGGCACTGTAGTTCAAGTGGCCAAGTTCTAGCCTTAAGCAAAAGGAGCCCTAGGACAGTACCCAGGTTGAGTTCAAGCCCCAGGACTAGCAAAGAAAACAAAAGCCAAAAAAGTCAAAATTATGTCAACATATGCAAGGTCATATACATATACATACCAGTGTATCAACTGAAGTATGGTACTTGCAGGGGGAGACTCCAATGGAATAACTCCTTTGCACTCCTAACATTGTTTAACAAAAGGAATACCAGGAAGTTAGAACTCCGCTGCTGTAGGGGGAGGGGGAGAGGAAATCCAAAAGGAAAGGGGAAGGGCAGGCAAATGCAGTCAAGTTTTTCAATGTGTATATGTGAAAATGGAATCAAGTAACTTGAGAAAATGGTTTGGGGTTGGGAGATGTGAAGGATAACGATGGGAGGAGTAACACTGATCAGGATGCATTATACTCATAAATTGACACACTGAATTGAAACTCATTTGTACAACTACTTAAAGATAATGCATTAAATTTAATTAAAATTAAAATACTCAAAATGTCTCCCATTTGTATGCTATCAAACCACCGTCGGGCTCTTTAGCCGCTCAGAGCACCATCACTGGACCTAGATCCCCCAGAATCCAATTTGGGTTCCCCTGTTTCACTGCTTCATGGTTTTCTTGTTCTTCAAAATGGTAATAAAACAACACCTAACTCCAAGAGTTCATTTATTTTCTATAGTGACCTTCAACAATTCCAGACCCACTGAAGGCAGTATTTAACTGTTCTTTCTCATATATTTAAAAAAGAACAGATTTTTTTTAAAAGTAATGCCTTACAAATACAGTCTAGTTTTGAGTTAGTGGGAGGGCTTAGAACCCACCTGACCTTACAATCCGCAACCCAGCTAAATGCCACCATTACTCATCTGGCTGTTAAGGCCAGAAACCTAAGCATCACTGGATGCCTTGTGTTCCCTTCCTTACCTATCTAAGCCCACGACAAGTGATGGCAATAATATGTCTAGAGCTAGCTCCTCCTCTTCCCTGGACTCCTCCCTGCCTAGTCTGCCTGCCTCTCTCCTTACCTCTTTCCACCTCTTCCTATCTGGCAGTAGAATGGAATCTTTCAAAAACACAAAATAAATAATATAGTTCTCTTAAGACCAATGAAAGGCTTCCTTTTATATTTTAGGTGGGGGAAAGAGAAATCTCCAGGTCCACTTGCTTTGTCTACAAAGCCCTACATGTACTATAACCCTCCTTACTCTCAATTCTATATGCCACACTGTTTTACAGATAAGGAAAGGGAAACACAAAGAAAAGTTCCAGAGACAGACTTGGCTCTGACTCCAGAACCCTCTACTAACAAGGTAAGGTTTTCCCTGCCCTGTAATTGTCACATGATTTTTCCTTCTACTAGACACTCTCTTCCCCCATATTTAACATAACAGATTTATCCATACCCTTTAGATCTCAATCTTGATACCACTGTGTCAGAAAAGTTGGTTCTAGTCACTCTAGGCAAAATAAGCATATCCCACAATTAGTATCAACCTTTTCCTTATTTCCTGTGTAATAGTGATCCTAAACCATTGGAACTTGGTCTTCTCACTTGTTTGTCTTTGATAACAGTATCTACATCCCTGGTTCCGAGTAATATCTATGGCTTGACCAGAATGAAATTCATGGACATATCAACCTAGACACTAGGATCATCTTGTCCTCCACTGTTTGAGTTTACTGAACATAATAACACTCAAAAAATACTAGATGGATGAAGAGTACATGATTCACATTGAATGACTGCTACTACTCAACAGGAGGGAGAATGAATTCACTGTTTTAAATATACTTGTATGACTCAAGTCGAAAGCTGTATCAGTCTAAGAATCTTTTCTGACATGCATCCATTTAACATTTTAAAAAGCCTCAGTCTTGTGACTTATTGTGACTAATGAGAAGGTATGGAGGTGGAGTACACAGAGTTTGAGAACTGCTTGGCCTCCTGGAATATTACACTTTGGAAGTCAACATGCAACACAGTATGACAAGAAGCTAAGATGGTATCACCATGCTGGATCGGATGGTGGAAAGAGGCTTCATGAGGAAGTCAAGGTGAACAGGGAAGCCCCAGCTGAGTTCCCACATGAACGCACTGGCAATCAGACCACCAAGGTAGGCCAGAGTCCTGAACTCTGCTGCCAACCGCACATCACTCCAGCCAGCTAGTGGACCCCTGAGGCTTTCAGTTTCTCATGTAGAAAGTAGGCTTCCAGAATAGGAGCTCTCTAGCCATTTATCCAGTTCAAATTTCCTAACATTTTGCAAGTCTATAAACCCAGCAGAAACACATGCCATATTCATTTCATGATAGAGAATATAGCAGTAAAGGAGAGAAAATAATTCAGTTTATCTGACATGAGTTATTGCAATACTGTTCCTGAAACTCCTAATCATAGACTCTTCTCTGCATTAAGAAAAAAATGACTTAATATATATAGAAGTGGGAAAAAAAACAGGTTTTACTAGAGAAGGAAAAACTCTCAATCTATCCCTATCTTGTTCCACTATTCCACAGAGGAACAATTCCACTATTCCAACTTACAGAAAAGATGAAACAAAAGCCAGGAAAGATTCATACGGAGCTTGTCCTTCCGGCCTCAGGGCTCCTGCGGGTGTCTCAGACCTGCTCCTGTCATAGAGGAAGGTGGTCTCTCCATCATTTTTTTTTTGTCAGTCATGGGGCTTGAACTCAGGCCTGGGTACTGTCTCTGAGCTCTTTTGCTCAAAGCTAGCACTCTACCTCTTTGAACCACAGTTCCACTTCTTGTTTGGGGATGGTTAATTGGAGATAAGAGTCTCATGGGGACTCTTCTGTGCAGGCTGGCTTTGAACTATGATCCTCAGATGTCCTGAGTAGCTAGAATTATCAGTGGGCATGAGCCACCAGTACACAGCTAAATCCCTCCATTATTATACAGAAGACATCTCTGGTATTCTTTTAAAGGGAGAAAGAGATGTGAAGTTACAGTACATGGAGTATGTTTATTTTTGCAGTTCTTTCTTCTGCACTTTTGGAATATCATCTAGTCATTTTAAAATAAGAAATCTTATCCCATGGTACAACAGGAACAAGCCTTGAAAATCTAACACTAAGTAAAATAAGCTAATCACAAGAAGATAAATATTCTGTGATTCCATTTACATGAGGTTGTCTAGCACCTCCACGTACATCAATATAGAAAGTAGATCAGTGGTTGCCAGGACCTGAGGGGAGGAGGAAAAGGAGAATTGATTAATGTATCAATTTTTAGTTCAACAAGATGGAAATTGTGGGGCTGTTTCACAGCAATGAAAATAGCTTACTTCTGCTAACTGGTTTATACCATAATTTTTAATAACTTATTATGTTTCAGTTGCCTGTTGCTGCATAACAATACATTCTGAGACCATTACACCTACGCTGCAATAATATTCACACAATGCTGTTAGATAATGGAATGGCTCTTTGACTTTTTCCTGGACCCATTCATGCCATGTACTGAGCTGGCTAGAAAATGATCTCAGTACTGACGAACTGTGTGGCTATTTGCTAAGGAATCTAAATTCTCCATGTCTCCTCCTTGTGACCTGTTACCCCACAGATGAGTTCTGCCTTCCTGCATGAGGCTCTCAGGCCAGAAGAAGATAAGACAGACAGACAGACAGACAGACAGACAGACAGAGGAAGAAGTGTCCATGTCTCTTGAGATTAGGCATCACAACTCGGTTCACTTCCAATACATCTTATTACTCAAAGTAAGTTATAAGCCAACCACAGATCCCCAAAACAAAAAGGAGGGTAAGTAAACTCTCGGTTTTTGATAGAAGTTGCACCATCTTGCACAGTTTTCTCAATTGTCCAATATTTCAGCCCTCCCTGCTTTGACACAATCAAAAACCACTTTTATTCTTCCACTAAATGGAAGTTAACTCCAAATATTCTGTCACAGAACTCTTAGTGGCTTCAGGTCTGAGTAAGTGGAGATTGCAAGTGTTTGAGGTCTAGTGAGAAGTAATAGTAATTTCTAAATAAATTGGAGAAAACTGACATTTAAAATATGGGTATTCTTCTCTTGAGTAATAAAATCCTCGCAAGAATTTTCTAATAAAATTTGCTCTTCCCGTTAATGCTAACAAATAATTATCTCTGAAACCAGGTACTCATGAACCCTAGCTACTTGGGAGGCTAAGGTCTGGAGCTCATGGTTCAAGGTCATCCCAAGCAGAAAAGTTGATGAGATCCCTTCTATGAGAGAATGGGATGTAAGTATAGCAACTTGTGAACCAAGCTACAAGAAGCTGAATATAAGTAGATTACCACCAGACAAATATCTAGACAGGAAGTGAGACTCTATCTCGAACACAACCAGTGAAATACAGGGCTGGATGCATTGCTCAGCAGAAAGAACACCTACCTAGCTAATCTGAGATCCGCAACCAAACTCCAATAGTGAGTAGCAAAAAGACAATAGCTCTTCATGCAGTAGTTTTTCTAGCCAGGTTCTTGTCATTGGATGATGGATTTCTCCTCCTTTAATCAGTAAACTCTTCATGACTTAAAAGAACCACGAGCAGTGATTGGATAAGAAATTGAATGCATAAATACAAGGGAATATTGTTCAGCCATAAAGAATGAAGTGATGTTGTTTTGAGGAAAATGGATGCTTCAGAAATTGAACTCAGAAACACAAATACCACACATTTTTGCCTATACGCAGAGTGTAGATGTGCAAAAATACACTAGGACATAACTGTAAAGACACTGAGGGGGGAGGGATCAGCTGTTGGGAAAAGAGGGAAAGGAGAAAGTGACAGGGATTGAGTGCCATAATATTTGTATATGAAAATGCCACAATGAATCCCATCAAAAGTCACTAAAAGAGGGTTAGGAAGGATGTATATAAGAATGTATATTGGCCAAATGAATTTGATCCAAGCACATTGCATGCATGTCATAAATACCACAATGGAGCTCCTTTGTGCAATTAATTTATGTTAATAAAAACTGACACTGATCAAGATGCCTTGGACTCACAAGTTGACACACGTTCAATTGAAACCTCTTTTTATGACTTCTCAAAGGTAGTTTTTAAAGATCAATAAATAAAATATTAAAAAGCAACCACAGACTTGGGATAATAACACTATGTTTTTGCAAGGAAGCCTAAATTCCTTTGTTTTAGAAGGAATCCCTAATGAATGCAACTAGCTGTCTTGCTTTCCAAAGCATAACCTGAGCTGTGTCAGGTTATTTGTTCTGGTTTGGGGAAGGCTGAGCGCTATGAATGTTCACAAAACTCTCCGTACCAGACTTTTATTAAGCTGTCATCTGGGAGCAATCTTGTGGGATGCCCCAACTCCATCAGTACAAACAATATGTCATCTCTGGATATTGATTTCTTAAAACTATTGTAGAAATAGAAAAGATTAACAGTATTTACCCATAGTTATTTGGATGTAAACCTCCTGGGAAACTGAGAACATGACTTTCATTAAGTAGACTCCACTTTATAGACAAAGAAAATATAAAGGAAAAGAAATCTGGGTGGGTAAGCACCTCTAATCCAACGCTTTTATTTAAGGAGGGCAAGGGGCTGATGCTGAATCAATACTTCTCAAATGATAGTGTATCTACAAACCACCTGGAGAACTTGCTAAAACACAGACCCCTGACTCCCATGTCAGAGATTCTAATTCAGTAGCTTCCCTAATGGAGATTGAGCGGTGGAGCCAGAGTTGGCAGTCCATGGACCATATCGTGAGTGAGATTGCCTTTGCCTGTATTCGCTGGGCAAAGCTGCTGCATGAAAGTCCTTTTATGTCTGACACCTTTGTGAACAGATTCCAGATGTGCACTACATTCTTCAGATACAATAACCTCTGAATCCCTTTTCATTTTCTTTATGAATGCGTCACTGAAGAATCTCAAGAGACATGCAGCTCTTCAATCCTCTGTTCCTAAAACCATTCTCAAATTGCCTGATAGAGAAGCATGGAGAAGACTGGCCATAGAGGACAGTGGAGTGACCCATTTTGGCCAATAGGAAGTCCCCATTATCAGGTGATGAAGGACTTGGACTCTGAGCCTGGCTGATCTCTAACTGAAGGTCACTGCAATAATGGGCCCAGGAAGGGAGAGGGGGCTGGAAACAGCAGGGGACCTGACACATCAATGCCTAGAAACATAAAACATAATAAATCATTAAATCATTATTATTTTTTTGCCAGTCCTTGGGCTTGCACTCAGGGCCCTGGCCACTGTCCCTGAGCTTCTTTTGCTCAAGGCTAGCACTCTACCACTTGAGCCACAGCGCCACTTCTGGCTTTTTCTGTTTATTGGAATCAAACCCAGGGCTTCATGCATGCTAAGCAAGTACTCTACCACTAAGCCACATTCCCATCCCTAAATCATTATTTTGAAGCCACTAAGTTTGGGTAAGTTTTAATTGAGTAGCAATAATTAATTGATATAGCCAAGGTTCTGTGACTCTTGGTAAGGAAAGATCTTGAGATTTTACAATGAGAACAAAAATAATCAAGTAACCTTGTGGGCAGATTCAATATTTGAATCGAGGTCTGTGAGTTCACAAACTGGGTTGAAATCTGCCTTCATCTCTTATATTTAGCTCACATAAAATGTTTTGAAGTGAAGGAAAAAAGGCACATGTATTATTTTTTTTGAAATCAAAATAACAATTCAGTCATGCTGTAGAGCTAGTTTGGGTCATGTGCTGTATCTGGGAGGGATGGAATTGTGTGTTGTGTAATTAGTGGTTTCAGAGCCACAGTGCTTCTCTTCCAGGTCAGTGCTGGTTATAATGGTAGAGAGGGTAAATCTTGTTCTCCTTGAAAATCAGAAATTAAAACAAAGGAACCAAAAATTTGAGCCACTCAATTTGTTATGCTACTAGAGGATGTTCACATTTCCATATCACAAAGCCAAGGACGATCATCTTGGACACAAAGCCTGCATAGATGTAAGAACCACAATCATGTAGAAGAGGTAGTTCAACAGAGTAGAATGCTGGGAATTCTCCCACACAGGCAGAGTCCTGGCTATGGTAAGAAGCCAATCTTTCCAGAGTATAAATACTGATAACTGGGTCTTTATCCTCTCAAGAGAAATGGATGGCATTTGTACTGAAGTACATCTTCCTCTTTAGTCCTAATAAAATGACCTGAAGAAAGCTATCTGATAGCTGCTTATCATCTGTCTAAAACCCTTAAATTTTTAAGCCTTCAGTTTTAAAAGATTGGATTGGATCCTGTCCTCACTCTAAAGGGGAGACAGACATCTAGCAAAATTTGAAGTCCAGATAAAAACTTGCCCATCATCTACTTGGTGAATCACACTCCTCCCCTAGTTTCAATAGATCACAGTGAAAAGATTGAAAGTCTCTTAGTAGCAAAGTAAATATTAAGGAGTTCATTCAGAGTTCAGGGTTTATTTTTCTATATTTCCTTCCGTTACATATTCTGTGGTTGTGTGGTGGGTCCTTGGATTTGCATTTTTAACATGATTCTCATGTAAATGCTCCTTGAGCTAGACTTGGGAAAATGATGGAGGAATTTCAAAACACGGCCTCATGTTGGCTATTTGCCTTGAACATGTTTATCTCTGACAGTCAGACTCTTGTTCTATAAAATGGGTACTACAATTGTAGATTACCGTATTAATCTACTCTAGCTGTCATAACAAAGTGCCACAAAGCTGGTTCACCTAAACAGCTAAACATACTACCTCACAGTTTTGGACATTACAAGCCTGAAGTCAAGCTATCACCAGATTATAAATACAATGTGTCTGATGTGTATAAATTGATTTGTTGAATGGTAACCCCTTTGTACAACTGCTTATGAATAATAAAAATACAATGTGAAAGAAAAGATGCCAGTAGAATGTCTTTCTTCTGAGGGATGAGCGAGAGGGAGATCTATTCTATGCCTCTCTCCTGATTCTGGCTATTGGCTAGCAATTCTTGGCATTCCGTGGCATATGAATCTCTGTCTTCACCTTCACATGCTGTTCTTCGCATCTGGTTGGTCCAAACTCCTCTTATGAAGAGAGCTATCAGTTCAGTGATCACTTGCTCCAATATGACATCATCTTAATTAATTCCATCTGAAACAATTCTATTTCCAAACAAGGGCACATTTGGAAGTATTGGAGTTAAAACTTCAATGTGTGAATTTTGGAGGGACATGATTCAATGCATGACACATATCCACCTTGCAAAGTTGTGCTGACATTTTAAGGACATAGGCAAAACTTATTTCATAGTGTGAATAGTATTTATAAGCACCAGAAATGTCTGGGCATATACATCAGGAGTGGATTCCTTGCCTATCAAGTGTTTGATTCTCAATACTGAAAAAAACCCTTACAAATGATAGTCATTAACTGTTATCATATTCTATTGAATCCCACAGCATTTTCCTTAGTAAACATACCAAGGGTGTATCTCCTTTTTATATTACTATAGGTTGCAAGGTACAAATATCATATAAATAAGAGCATGGGCCCTTGAAAATGTGATCGTCATGTGACCATCATGATATGCTTTCCATATTTTACAAAATATGAGAAAATATAGCAATGATGCAAGTCCTGCTAATGCACTCAGGAGCTGAAAGCTGGGAAAACAGGACTGATACCTTGGGCTTTTTTTCTAATTTGTAAGGCAACTTAATTCTTAGTACTGCTCTTAATTATATTGCTCAGACCCTAGGGTTCTAAGTCTTTTCTAATCTTTTGCCTCTTATATAGCTTCTGAGGCTTTACATACTTATCTATTATTGAATAAATAGAATGGTTGAATTCCTCAGAAATTAAGGTAATTGAAAGTGTTTATTTAACTTAATAATTAAGTTCTGCATGCCTTCTCATAATATGGCACACCTTACAAAGGAAATTCGTGCCATTAATTGTGGAAGAGCAATTCTCAGAGCACTCGTGTCTACTCTCATTATCCTCCAGGAAATTAGCTATTTTGTAGATTGTCTGATGAAAACTTAAGCACTGAGGAAAGAAAGTAAGAGCTAAGATATTTGCTTTGCTGTTAACTCTTTAATTTTTCCACAAGTCTGAAAGTTCTCAAGTTCTGTCATCTTGCATTTGGAGACATGGCTCAGGTCATAAAACACCAGCCAAATGAGCAAAATCAAGCATCATATACCAAGTGCAAGTCCTGGTCTTGGACAAAAAGAAAAATCTGTTACCTCATACCTACCTACTCAATCAATTATAACAAGGACATGTATGATGGTTCGTTTTATGTCAACATGACCCACCATGGGATTTCCAGATTAAAACTGATTTCTAAGTTGAGAATGTAGTTCAGCCATAGAGGGCATGCTTACCCTATATGATGCTCTGGGTTCAATCTCAAGACCCCAAAGTAAATACAACATTATCTGAATGATATCAGCTTTTGAATTAGTGGACTAGGGAAAAAGAGATTCTATCCCACCAATGTAGGGTGACATCATGCAATCCATCCAGGACAAGTGTAGAACAAGAGGCAAAGGAAGGAGGAAATTGCTCATTTTTGCCCTCTCCTACTGCTTAATCCAGGGGAAACTCTTCTCATCCAGCCCTGCTGCTGGAATCTGTATCAGGCTGCTGCCCTGATGCCCAGGACTTGTGGCTGACTGCTCTGAGATTCCAGCTTGAAGACAATTCCGTAAGAATTGTCGCATGACTCAATTCCTCATAATAAACGTTCATAAATACCTTACTGGATATTTTACTAGAGAATCCTCACTAAATGCAATACACAGTAGGCTTTCATAAAGTGACAGAAATTTCCATAGTTCAAGTGGTATAGTGCTTGCCCAAATAGCACAAGGCCCTGAGTTCTATTCTCAATACTACCAAAAAAATTTACCATTAACATCATCAGCATATGGTCAGAGTTATGTATATTCACTAAACTCCTGTGACACACTGGGACTTGTCAGGATAAATAACATTGGGTATGATTGACATTAAGGAAGGGATATGTGTGTGTGTGTGTGTGTGTGTGTGTGTGTGTATGTATATACAATATATATCTCAATTCATACTTGGAGTAGTATGGAGATAAAATATTATCCATATTCTTCAGAGACTATTCCTGATTTTTCTATCATCAGTTAAGTACCAATTTCATCAATATTAAAAAGTCTATATTCCTAACTTGCTACAATTTCCACTGTGCACTGGGCTTTGGGAATTCAGTAGAAATATTACAACATAAAGTCTGATCCCTTCTTTTGTTATGTTTTCTGACTACATAGCCAGGAACTTTGAAGAGCATCTGAGGTCTTTCAGGTTCCTTGGCTTCATTCATATAACACTCTGATGGCTTTAGAAGGCTCCCACCTAACTTTTGAACAAAGAATGTTCTTATGCTCCATTCTATATCAACCTTCAATCTTGGTAGACAGGAAATAAAGCATGCATTCAAAGATCATAAAGGTACAACATACAGCTATCATTCACCAAAAAATATGAGCATATTCCAAATGCAATCATTCCTTTTTTCCTACTTTTTATTTTAATTGTTTTGTGTGTTAGTCCTGGGGCTTGAACTCAGGATTGAGGTGCTATCCCTGAGCTTTTTCCACTCAAAGCTAGTGCTCTCCCACTTGAGCAACAACGTTACTTCATTATTACTTTGGAGGTTAACTGGAGATAAGACTCTCACAGACTTTCCTGCCTGGACTGGCTTCAAACCATCATCCCAGGATCTTAGCCTCCTGAGTAGCTTGGATTACAGGCATGCACCACTATCACCTGGCCAAATATGGCCATTGTTGAAAGTTTTGAAAGCTTTCTTAAAGATTTTCTGTATCTGGCTGCAGACATAACATTGTCATACAGTCATACATATACAGGCATATGCAAACATACACACATGTACACGTGTGTATATTTACATATATGTCCATGTGTATGTATGTATGTAGAAACATATAATCTCATAACCATTTTCCTCTCTCTTACTCAAGAACATCACCTTTGGGCTAGATTTCAGAGCCAGATTTCAAGCATTATACATAGAGCAGGAAGAGCCAGAGGATTCACTCTAAAGAGGCAGATAAACAGAGGAGACAATTTCTATGTGATCTTTGGCAACGTGTTTTTTCTAGGTGAGTCTCGTTTGAATGAAGGGAGACAGGGCATATTACTGATCCCTGACTCCCCAGAGTGGAGAAAGGAAAGACATCTGCAGAGCTGGAGAGAGACATCACAGGGATTTTCCGGGACCCAGCCACACTTCATCGAACAGGTGACTGTCAGTACTCAGGGATGTCTGAGGAACATGGAGACAACAGTGGAGGCTCTGGACTAGTGGTTGTGTGCAGACCTTCAGGAGATGCAGCTGTACTGTTCATAGCGTTGTCCTGGATCTGGCCTCCACCCCATCTGCCCTGAGACAGTTCTTGAATTGTGGTCCCTGGCAGCTACCACACAGTGTCCTGGAGCAGGGGAAGGGTCTGACTACCTCCATCCAAGCCTGACAGTTTCCAAGACTTCAAAGGGGAAAAATCACTAAGCATGCTTACCACACAGATAAGTACTCGTGCAAGTTAACAATCTTCATTAAAGGAACTCTTCTTTTCTCTCTTTTGTTTTTATTATAATGGAACTGGGGCTCAAACTCAGGGCCTCAAGCTCTCACTCAACTTCTTTTTATATAAAGGCTGGTGCTCTACCACTGGAGCCATACCTCCATTCCTGTTTGGGGGTGATCAATTGGAGATGAGTCGCACAGACTTTCCTGCCCAGGTTTGGCTTCAAACTGATTCTCAGATCTCAGCCTCCCGAGTAGCTGAGATTACAAGTGCCAGCCACAGGCACCCGGCTGCAGTGAACTTTTTCTAAAGCATTTAATCTCTCCCCAGGTAACTTTAGGGAGTGTTAAGTCTTTCTGAATATCTCACCATTTCTTCCTTCTCTCTTGCATCAATACAAAATTTGTTTATGCCAAAATCACGGCATCAGTACAAGAGAAATGCTTCGGTGTCAGAGGAATGGCAGGTGGGCATTCTTCTCTTAGTGAGGACAAAAAAGGCTCTTACAAAAGGCAGCACTCCAGGGAGCAATTTGTAAATCCTCAATTCCTTGCAAACGTCCAAGTTTCCTCGCATTCTTGGTGCTTTCGCCTTCATTAGCTTCTCCTTTACCTCTGCTCCCCTAGTACCTAGCAAACAGCCACACCCAGAAATGTCAGCGTCAGACATGCACAACGCTTTCCTCACTTTTCTGCACTGTTACCAAAAAAATAAAGGTGGAGGTAGGCTCAAGTGGCACAGCGCCAGCCTTCAGCAAAAAAAAAAAAAAAAAACTAAGCAAGAGTACAAGGCCCTGAGTTCAAGTCCCCAAACCAGCATGCTCACACGTGCACACACACACACACACACACACACACACACACACACAAATTGCTAATGTAAAGATAAAACACCAAAATGCATTTCAATAGAACTTACATTCAAATCATATTTATGGTTTTATGGGTGTATAAGAATGGATACTGCACAAATTATTTGTAATTATTATACATATGATTATTTCTAACTATCATATGAGGCATAGTTTATAAAATATTAGGTATAAATATATTTATAAAGTATTGAAAATGATGTATAAATATAGTCTATTTCTAAAATTATAAACATGACTATAATATAAATTTATACTAAAGAGTTTTGTTTTATTTTGGTGATGGATGGATAGATGGATGGATAGATAGATAGATAGATACATAGATAGATACATAGATAGATAGGTAAATAGATAGATAGATAGATAGATAGATAGATAGATAGATAGATAGATAGATAGATAGATAGATAGATAGATAGATAGATCATACCTGGTAGCCACAGCAAAATATCACCATATGTTTTCTCTTTTTTATTTTTATTCTTTTGGCCTAGGACTTGGGACTCAAACCCATTAACTGACACTTCTTCTGCTCATTGGCTGGTGTTCTACCACCTGAGCTACGACTTCAAGCCCTGCGTGTGTTTCCTTGATGCAGCCTGAGTGGCCCTTAGTTTCAGCTGCATGGAAATATTTAAGGAACTGTTCTGAGAATGGTGCTGAATTGATGGATCTGTCACGGAGAGAATTGCCTTCATTCCTCACACTGTGGGAACGTTCCAACATGCTCCGTAGGCCAAATCTGTCAGGCTGCTCTAAATGAAACACCACGAGAAAACCATGTGCCAGCCGACCTGGGGCGGAATGCAAGCCTCGGGGGAATACGCAGCTGGTAGACGATCGACTTCAATGCCAGAAGCAAGGAACCCTGACTCCATCTGTCATTGCAACTTAAAGCCTCCTAGATTGATACCAACACTGCTTTGTTTTACACTCCGTGTGACATTAGCCATAAGCATATGCTGAATTGATACTGATTTCAGAACCTTTGGCTCTTCTGGTGGTGGACCTATATAATAAAGTTAAATTCTTAGTAAGATATTTAGAGGGTGCTCATTTATGACATCATGTATTGTATCTACTTAGATGAGTTGTACGTACGATATCACACATTGTGCTTGAGTCACTCATTGAGAAAAGAATGTACAATATGTTACACAAAAGATTGTGTGTGTCAACAAATCAAAGAAAGGTTGGACAAATGGGACTGCATAAAGTTGCAGAGCTTCTGCATGGCAAAGGACATAGCTAGCAAGATCAATAGGAAGCCCATGGATTGGGAGAAGATCTTCGCTGGCCATACAAAGGACAAGGGTCTCATATCTAAAATATACCTGGAACTCAAAAAATTAAATCCCCTAACAACAAATCCTCAAAGAAACAACTGCCCAATAAATAAGTGGGCTAAAAACTTAAAGAGAAACTTCTCTGAAGAGGAAATAAGAATGGCCAATAGACACATGAAGAAATGTTCAATCTCTCTAGCCATAAGAAGAAATGCAAATCAAAACAACATTGAGATACCACCTCACCCCAGTTAGAATGGCTAAAATCAAGAACTCTAATAACAACAGATGCTGGAGGGGATGTGGCCAGAAAGGAACCCGACTGCACTGTTGGTGGGAGTGTAAACTTGTTCAACCACTTTGGAAAGTAGTATGAAGGTTCCTCAAAAAACTCCACATAGAGCTCCCCTATGCCCCAGCAATTCCACTTTTGGGCATTTACCCAAATGGTCACAAACAAGACTATAGTAAAGCTACCAGCACAACTATGTTTATTGCAGCATTATTTACCATAGCTAAGATATAGAACCAACCCAGGTGCCCCTCAGTAGATGAATGGATCAAGAAAGTGTAGAATATATACACAATGGAATTCTATGCCTCCATCAGACAGAATGACATTGTCTCATTTGTTAGGAAATGGAACGACTTTGAAAAAATTATATTAAGTGAAGTAAGCCAGGCACAAAGAAACATAGGCCCCATAGTTTTCCTTATTTGCAACAACTGGTATATACCTGAGACAAGCAGAAAAGGTCAGATAAGATGATGTTAAGAGAAATGAACCCCAAAATAAGGACACAAGTGGTTTTTTTTCTTGCTTGCTATTGTTTCTAACATATTTATAAGGTACCATGTGATTTTTTGTTGCTTTGTATGTCCCTCCCCCACAATATAACCCCTGTTTTCACTTTATTTGATGTTGGTATAATTTGGGAAGCAGAAGGGAAAAAACAAATTGTTTAAATAGGGATACAATTTGACCCATTGCAACAATGAGATGTACAAGATGCTATGTCGAAAAAAACAAACTTTACAATTTAGGTGGGGAGGGATGTAGTTGTGGAAATGGGAGGGAAGGGATGTGGGGGGAAACAAAGGAGGAGGCAACAATGCTTGATAAGAAATGTACTCATAGCGCCGGGCGCTGGTGGCTTACGCCTGTAATCCTAGCTACTCAGGAGGCTGAGATCTGAGGATCACGGTTCAAAACCAGCCCATGTAGAAAAGTCCATGAGACTCTTATCTCCAATTAACCACTAGAAAACCGGATGTGGCGCTGTGGCTCAAGTGGTAGAGCACTTGCCTTGAGCTGAAGAGCGCAGGGCCAGCGCCCAAGCCCAGAGTTCAAGCCCCACGACCAACAAAAAAAAAAAAGGAAAAGAAAAAAAAAATGTACTCATTACCTTGCTCATGTGATTGTAACCCCTCTGTACAGTATTTTCACAATAAAAAAACTTATTTTTAAAAAAAGTTTGTGTGTGTGTGTGTGTGTGTGTGTGTGTGTGTGTGTGTGTTGGGCTCAATTTATCATGAAGTGTGTCCTTTCAGAAGTACAATATGCCAAGAGGTGGGTGGGTGGGTGGATGGATGGATGGATGGAGGATGGATGGATGGATGGATGGGCAGACAGATCAGTGAGTGAGCCCATAGACACAATGTATTGCGTACCTTCTGTGCGCAATATCCCTCGTATCCCTCACATCTGCTGCAAGGCTAGCTTCCTTATTCTCACGTTGCAGACAGAAAATGAAGCTACTCTCCGGAACTCTTTGCCACTTGGAACTCATTTCCTCGCCGCGCCGCGGCCACAAGCACCACTGCCAAGCCAAGCTGCCAGTGTTGGTTCTGGAAGCCCAGGAACTGCTTCCTCTTTGTGTGGCCAGCTCAGCCCTCTCTACCAGCGATGAAGGTCACAGACAGGAAATGAAAGGCCATGGGGAAGAAGCCTCTGCCGTGGCCCATGTTGCTGCACGTGCTGGGTCCTGACGCAGCATGAAAGAGGCCACACAGAAACATGGCGCTGGCGGTGAAGACCATTGCGTCCATTCCCAAGGCCACGCAGGTTCCAAGGCTCTGATACAAACGTTCCTGAGCATGCTTAGGGATCCAATCAGAAGGTTCCCCCAATGGCACCCAGCCACGGCTTGCCCAATCAGACACTTTGAAGGGCGGGAAATGGGCACCACATAGCTAGTGAGCCTAGACAGAAAGATTGCGCGGACACTCAGCACTAGGTATCCCATCTGTTTGGAGAATCTGTTTTGCTCTTTTCTTTCTCTTTTTCCTCTTGCTTTTAAATAAAGTTGTTCTGTCTACTTAGGAACAAAAGCCAAAATTAAGCCTGAAATGACTATTCTGAAAATAACCACTTCAACCACAAATGATTAGCATATTTTTGTAATTTTTAAGTGCTTAATCACTGCAAAATACTCTCATTACTATAAGATAATATTTATAAATGTCATGCTAATAATTATTTCATCCAATATGAATGGTGAAGAGAGACCATTTTTTTTGATACTTTCTTCTTATAGCAAGAGTTTTAAAAATGTGAAGAAGAAAAAAGATTGTTCCATGATTTTTTTTCTTGCATTGTAACAATTAAACATTGTTACAATGTTTAATCCCATTAAGATATTCACCAGTCCAGGTCCTTTGATGCAAAATAATTCTGTCCATGTATCTTGTTAAATTAAAATCATCCATATGGTGTTTCCGTGCTTAGTAAAGAAACATGTTTTTCCTCCTGGTTATCTGTATCTTAAGTTTTAAGTGTTGCATCTTTCAATCCATTTCACATGATGCTTTTAGGCTCTCAAAGTTGTACTTCTCTAATGCTGTAATTCTTGGTTATAGATTTTGATGCCTGATTCCTAGAATTTATGGTCTTGCCAAGATTCAATTTACTTGATGAAACACAAAACCGCATCATGACATCTTAAAAAGAATAAGCTGGGCACCTGTAATCCTAGCTACACCGGAGACTGAGACCTGAGGATCAAGATTTGAGGCCAGCCTGAGCAGAAAAAATATATAAGACTCTTATCTCCAGTTAACCAGCAAAAAGCCAGAAGTGGCTCTGTAGTTCAAGTGGGAGAGCACCATCCTTGAGCAAAGAAGCTAAGGGACAGCACGCAGGCCCTGAGTTCACACACCAGTACTGGCTCAAGAAACAAAGGTGATGTTTCCTCCTCTTGAAGGCAGTTTTCTAAATTTGTAGATGAAAAATAGTAGAACACTAAGTGGCACTGTGCCTACAAAGCTCCATTACTTATGTTGCCAATATATTAGGGGTTTGCATAGATAAAAAGTTAGCAAATGGCTCATGCCTGTAATCCTATCTACTCAGGGGGCTAAGATTCAGGAACAGTGCCCAGAAACTTGAGTTCAAGCCCCATCACCAACAAAAAATAAAAAAGCATTAAATGACTGCAACATTTGTTCTCCAGCTTGTTTATATAGTGTAATTTATATAATTCAAAAGACATAAATATTGAAATAAATGTACTTGATCTTCAGTGGTATGTGCCATTCTTCTATTGAAGTAAGTTTTGAGTGAAAATAGTCTAGGTAAATTTGAATGTTAGCTTAACCCTACTCAGGCATTAGTAAGTTGGTTTTATTAACTATGGCCAAAACTGTATATTTTCTTTTCCTTAAATCCCCCAAGCTATGACCTCAACCTGTGCTACCCATAACCACGCACATACCATTAACTGATGTCAGAAATTTCCTAACAGACAGACTGCAAGCCAAAGTAGTGGACCTGCTATTTCAAAACGCTGTTAGGTCTTGACAAATTTAGCAGATTGTAAAGATGAAATTAGGGCATCAGTTCTGTAGCAAAAATGGACGTAAATAAATACAAGTAGGCCACCAGTTGCTAATTAACCACTGTTTCTATCATTTACTGTTCTTGAATTTCCTGCCTAAGAAAAGGATTAGATATGCTGCTTTAATTAGTGTGATGGGAAAGCCTCAGAAGGAAGGTAACCAGGATTGCCTAATTACCTGCATTATACTAATTATCCCCCTTGTGCTGAATTCTCCTCCCCCTTGGCACACTTTAAAGTCACAACCTCTCAAATTAGGAGTTTCTTTCAGCTCCAAAATCTTGCTGAAGGGAAAAGCATCTTGCCAAAACCTAACCCATTCCACAATTATATTCTCATCTTGACCTCCAGAGGGTGCTCCGTGCTAATTTTAATAGGCTCTGGTTCTACGGCAGAGCTGAGTCTTCATGAAGACCATGAATTCCCTGGGACACGTGGGTCTCCCATGCTTCATTTCTCACACCAACACTTTTTATTTTGCACTGCTTTATTTTTGATATGTTAAATCATCTTAAACTAATCTCAGTGTCAAACAGTTAAACTGCATGGGGTAGTTGAGGTATGCCTGTAATCTCAGCACTCGGGAGACTGAAGCAGCATGATCATGGGTTCAAGGCCAGCCTGGTCTACAGAGGTTCAGACCAACTTAGCTAAAGAATGAGAACTCATCTCAAAAAATACAAACATGGGAAGTGGCGCTGTGGCTCAGAGCGCTAGCCTTGTGCTAAAGAGCTCAGGGACAGAGCCCAGGCCCTGTGTTCAAGCCTCATTGGCCACCCCCCCCCCACACACACACACAAAACAAAGAACAAAGTAAGGAAAAGAGAAAGAAGGGAAGGAAGGAGGGAGAGGGGGAAAAGAGGGGAAGATGGAAGAAGGGAGGGAGAGAAGAAAGAGAGAAAAGCAGGAAGGGAGGAAAGAAAGAAAGAAAGAAGAAAGGATTTAAGGGATTCTCAAAGGCCCTGTCAGCTGTACCTAGAATCTTGCCATTTTTGTGTTATCTTCTTTCTTGTCAACAAAATAATAATTGGTGTTTGCTTCTATAGCAAAAATATTAACTCATTAGGGGTCGTATCTTAAGCTTCCTCTACTTCAATTGTAGGTTGATTGGTTTTATTTAAGTGCAGATGTTTTATTACAAGGAATTTTATTAAAAGTTCCTAATAAGGAATGTGCTAACTGTTAAATTATACTGATAACCATATATTGTCTACTGGTATAATACACAATACCTACCCTTTATATATTAGAGTTTCTGAAATGTCAAATCACTTTCAGTAGGTGACTTTAATTCTCCTTATTACTATGTTAAGTCAAGTAAGTCAGGCTCAGAGAGACTAAGGATGCATGTTTTCCTTTATATGTGGAAGCCAGATTTAGCTTGTAAGTGTGTAAGTGAATATATTGGTTGATATGCAAGTGTATATGTATTAACTAACTGTGGTAGATTCAAGAAAGAACTTGGAAAGGCAAAGTCAAAGTTCAACAAAATAAACACCAAGAAATAGGTACTTAAAAGGGGTGTGAGGAGGTGTAGGGGAAAGGGATATGTGAATGAAGAGAAGAGGGGGGAATGCAGTGAAGAATTCAAATCTTATAAGCTTAAGAAGAGTGAAGGGAAAAGTGGGTGGGAAGGATGGGTGAGAATGTTGACACTGGCAACATTGATCAAGATGCATTATAGTCACAAACTGCTTTGCTAAATGGCCACTCTTGTACAGTTACTTAAAGAAAGTAAAAAGTAAATTTTAAAAATGTTTAACTGAGTTTAATATCATTTTAAAAACATTTAGCAGCTGGGCACCAGAGGCTCATGCTTGTAATCCTAGCTACTCAGGAAGCTGAGATCTGAGAACCACCTTTTAAAGTCAGCCTGGACAGGAAAGTCCATAAGACTCTTACCTCCAGTAAACCACCAGAAAACCACAAGTGGCGCTGTGACTCAAGTGATAGAGCACTCACCTTAAGCTGAAGAGCTCAGGGACAATACCTAGGCCCAGAGATTTGTTTGTTAATTGAACCCCATTCTGTAATCCCATCACTATAGTTCCTAGAAGACCAAAAACTCAAACCTATGGAGAAATTTCTGTGTACTGGGCACTGCTATGCATCATACATGAATTACATGTAGTCCTTAGAATGACTCAAGGATTCATGATTATTTGTTTGGCAAAAGAGAAGCCTGAGGCTCAGGGATGTTAAGTAACTTGTTGAACATCACTCAGCTTGTAGTTTTAACTAGAATTCAAGGGCCTTCTCTCTAATACTATGTTGCCTTCTCCTTCTTGTATTGCCATAAAATATCTCTAATTCTAGTTACTGCAACTGAGGGAAACCATGCAACTCATGTTTCTTTGGGTCTGGCTTACTTCACTTACAAGTGGTATACTATCATTCTTTCTGATGAGTGAAGAGGAATCCAGTGTGTGTGTGTGTGTGTGTGTGTGTGTGTGTGTGTGTGTGTGAGTGTGTGTACCACATTTTCTTGAGCCATTCATTGACAGAGGGGTATCTGAGTTGATTCCATAGTTTGGCTATGGGAAATAATGCTGCAATGAACATGGCTGTGCTGGTAGTTTTAGTGTGGCTTTGTTTGTGGTCTACTGGATAAATGCCTAGGAATGGAATTGCTGGGTCATAAGGAAGCTCTATGTTTAGTCTTATGAGGAACCTCAATACTGCTTTTCAGAGTGGCTGAACAAGTTTACATTCCCACCACCAGTGTAGTAGAGTTCCCTGTTGGTCATAACCCCACCAGTATCTATTATTGTTAGTTTTCTTGATAATGGCCATTCTAACTGGGATGAGGTTGAATCCCAGTGCTGTTTTGATTTGCATTTCTTTTGTGGTTAGAATGTGCCTATAAATCTACAAGTAAACATACTTGATGGTAAAAGACCAAAAAAAAATACACTGGGCCATGATAAATTATACAAGTCTGTAGACAGTCACACAGAGTGAGACTGAAGAATATTCTTAGGGAAGGAACACAAAGGCTCAATAGCTATGTGCATCTGATCATATAAAATAATATTTATTGAAATGAACTCCAAGAAATGGAAACAGGAGAATTTTTTTTCTCTTTGTTGCTAATTTTGCTTTCATTTCCTTTTGTCTTGTTTGTTAGTTTATCTGTCTTTGGGGGGTTAAGAGGAAGCAGCAGAAAGAGTGGAACAAAGGGTGAACAAAAACAGCAGAGATATCCACTAGACACTATGTTGAAAATGAACTATACAACTTATAGATGGGAACAGAAGGGAAAAACTAGGAGAAAGCAAGGGAAGGGATGACATAGTTCAAAAAGAAATGTACTCATTATCTGACTTATGAAACTCTATCCCCTCTGTGCATTACCTTTACAATAATATATATAACCATAAATTCTTAACTATTTATTGTTCTTTCTCTCAAGGACAAAGTAGAAAATTAAAAGAAAATCTCAGAGGGGGAAAAAGAAGAAGTCATCACTTTCAATATTCTCCATGGCAAAAGTAACTCAGCAGAAAAATCCTAAGTCCTGATCTCAGGTCACATTGAAGAAGGCAGTATTGAGAAATATATATGCTACCAGTTCTGGAACCAGATCACCTACATAGGAATTTCAACTCCTCACTTACCAACCAAACTGCTTTTAACAAAATTTTTAACCTGCTGGGCCTCTATTTGAAATTGGATAATGATATACACTTCACAGGTGAGGCTTGCATAAATACCACATGCTTACAACATCTGGTAAGCCCTTGGTAAATACATACTCTTCCTGGTTTTGTTTGAGGTCAAAGGTGAGAGAGGAATCGGATCATGGGAATTACAGGAGATGGGCACCCACTGGGGAAAAAAAGGGACATGTACATCATTCAGGCTTTACAATGAAGACTTTTTAAAGGTCTCATGTAAATATTCTAATTGGAATGTTAATTGGTGTTGGTTTCTCCTGGGTCACATGACATCCATGGGCCCATAATGAGATAGTTGATAGACAGGGAAGGAAGCTGGCTTAGTTTATCAAGATGGACAAAAATTACGTCCAAGAGCACTATCCCACCCCAGCCCCATGCAGCAAAAGTAAAATGTCTATTTCCTTTTTAAAAGACCCTTCATAAACCAAAGCTGTCCTTTCTGAAAAAGAAAATCCAGCACAACAACCTTTCTTCTTTCCTATTGGCCATCTAGTGAACTTCAGCATTTCATGGCAATATCCCACCCTTTCTCTTACCCCTTCACCTCTACAGCTTGGTCTGTAACTCAGGAGAAATCTCCTTTGGGAAGCATGACCTACATCTGCAGGTCAGGAGTCCCTCATTGTAAACATTGCATTAGACATGACACCCCGCAAGTCCACAGCATCAACTTCTCAACCTCTACTTACTTGCTGTAAGTTTTCCTGTGTATTTACAGCATCTGTCCATACAGGAAGTGGCCAAAGGGACCCGCTCTACCATCTCCTGGGAGCAGCTGGGTGAGATGGTGCAGTGGCTAAGTCGACTTTGCAAGGATCCCAGACCCATGTTTCTCTACATTTTCTGCTTCTTTGTATAATCACTATTCTGTAAGCAAGCACAGTCATCTTTAGGCAGGGGGGAGGCTTCCAAATGCAGCTCCTTTATAGTGAAAATAGTTTCTTCTTATAAAAACAGACAAGTCACTCCCTGCAGGTAAACTCATGAAGGATGGTGGATTGCTGTAATCAGACAGACAGACAGACAGACAGACACACACACACACACACACACACACACACACACACACACACACACACACACACACACACCTGTAAGCCAGTGCAGGCATGTGTCAACCTTTGTTTCATGCTTCCAGTTTCCCTTGCAAATGGTCCTTATCTTATAGATACCCATATGAATTTTTATCTCAGACCAAGGCAGATTTCTCAGACCTGTTGCTGGTGCCATGTTCAGCCTGATGATTCCTCCTTGTGACAGACTGTTCCCTGCACTGTAAGGTGTTTGGAACTATCCCTGGTCTCTATCCCTAGATGTCAGTAGCAAAGCCCTACTCACTCCTCCCTCCATTATGAAAACCAAGGTCCCCAAACATTGCCACGTGTTCCTCCATCAAGGCAAAATCGCCTGTTCATCAGCCAGGATTATAACTTTGAAATAATATTCCAATGGCTCACACCTGTAATCCTAGCTACTCTGGAGGCTGAGATCTGAGGATAATAGTTCAAAGTCAGCCCAGGCAGAGAAGTCTGCAGGACTCTTACACCTCCCATTAACCACCAAAACTCCAGAAGTAGGGGTATGGCTCAAGTGGTAGAGCACCAACCTCAAATGAAAAAGCTAAAGAATGGTGCTCAGGCCCTGAGTTCAAGCATTAGTACTGGCCCAGAAACAAATCAATAAATCAAAATGCCAGAAGTGGGGGTATGGCTCAAGTGGTAGAGCACCAACCTTGAATGAAAAAGCTAAGGAATGGTGCTAAGGCATTGAGTTCAAGCATCAGTACTGGCCCAGAAATAAACCAATAATTCATTAATTAATCAAATATTCGATTCTCATTTTGAATATTAGTATTAAATTAAGGCTTCATCTTTCCCCCTCCGATTTTGTACTTTTCTTTTCTCTGCCAGTGGGTAGAGGACCCTGACAGAAATAGCACAAAGCCTTTCCTAGGCCTGTTCATGAAAACTATAACCAAATCGTGTGTGAAGATTCTGCTAAAGCATCCATGAGCTACGTTGGCCATTGTTTGGGTACCTGTTCTGTCATTCAGTTTAGCTGCAGGCTTACCTGTCTGGCTCTAGGGAAGTCATTCTTCAGAATTCCTGCACCCAGTAAGGCCCAAAGGAGTCTCCAGACAAAAGCAAACAGTTGCCTAACTATGGATGAGGCCATAGCTATTTACAGCAGGTGCAATTCGGCCCCAGGAAGCAGTGGGACTTGAACAATAGTGCCTCTGTGTAACCTGACTGCTGGGGAAGAAAAAACAATTTGTGTATTCAAAGTGCAGACATGTGTGGCACTGGGGCTGGCCCCAGATCAGGTTGTGAAGTGTTTGGGGTTACCTTGAGTTTCATCCTTACCGTATCCAAGCACTCCCAAGTCCAGTCTTTCTCCTGCCCCAAAGCATCTTTGCAATGCTGGTCCTAGGGCTTCTGGGGTTTAAACCATCTTCCATTTAGATCCCATATCTGCCTAATTTCACAAAGTAATCTGCAAAAATCTACATCCTTTTTTCTAAACCAGTAGCCCGGGAACAGGTTTTCTTCTATAGAACATGTGTTGCTTTAGCAAACAACGAGCTTTAAAAACCGTTTGGTTAATACATAAACATATACAACTCCAGAAATTCGATCTAAAAAAATTCCAGATTTCCAGCTTCTCTTAAATGATTGGCTAAGACACCCCAACCTGCCCCGACAGACCAGATACTCTGGGTTTTCCAGAGCTTGTTTCCCCTGCCTTCTCTCCTGTGACCTGTCCTGTCTTACCCCACGGCCATCAGAATTTGCGATCATCTCATTTGGATCCCAGAGACTCATTATTTCTGGAAAACACAATCAGCAAGGATAATGGAGGATGTCATTGAATTTAAAAGGCTAGCTAACTTTTAACTGCAGTTAGAACACTTTTCACAATTATTATTTCTTTCATAAGAGGCAGGCATGAAGTGCCTGTAATTCATCCTTGATCTAAAGTGCCCTAGTCAAACTCCAGTCACAGTTGGAAGCATTTCGAATGATATAGTTCCTCAAATTCTCATTAGAAGTATACGAAGTCAGTTCCATTTTTCGACTCTTCTTGGGGGACAAGGAATCATCCAGGGCACAGACTTGTTAAGACACTTGTTCCAGTGTCCCCAGCCACATGTTCCAGATGCAAAGAAGCCCAGAGGGCTGGATTCTTAACCCAAGGAAAACTTCCCAAAGCCTCCCACTGCCTGCCACATGAATTAAATCCTCACCATAAGGCTATAACAATTATTACTATCCCTTTCTTACAGATGCAAGAATTGAGGCTCATAGGAATGAGAATACTCGTGTCCATGCGCTGTCTAGGAGAATCCAGATTCCTGCAGAGTGAACGTGAAGCATTAGGTACATAGGTTTTAGACCCATGAACCAGTCAAAGTTACAATGCTTCTTTTCCCCAAGGTAGCTCTCCTCCTCCCCCCACAGCAAAGGAAGCAACATTGGGAAGGGGGCTTCAAATCCCCACTTGGGACTGGGTATGGAAGAAAAAGTGACCAAGAATAGAGTCAAAAAATGGGACCATTGGTGGTGAATTCAACAAAAGTTTCCAAGTCCCCCATCATTGGTATAAGAAAGAACCAACACTAAAGGACTCAGAAACAGAGCAGTATCTTTCTTGCTGTAGTTCCTCTTGCCCACCTTTGATGGGAGCATATGCAAATCTGAATCCCTGCAACACTAAATGTGCTCTGTTAAGCATATAGACCAGTCAAGAGACCTCTGGATTTCTCCACTGCCAAAATAATGCGTGAGTCTTCCTTGATTGCTTCCTTTTTTTTTTTTCTTTCTTTCTTTCTTTTTTTTTTTTTTGCGCTGGGGGTGGAACCCAGGACCACATGTATGCTAAGTAACTGCTCTACTACAGCTCGCCCTCCTCAGCCCCTTCTTCTCCTTTCCTCTAAACAGATCTTCTGCCAGGAGTGGTGGCTCACACCTGTAATCCTAGCTACTCAGGAGGCTGAGATCTGAAGATCGCGATTCAAAGCCAGCCCGGGCAGGAAAGTCCGTGAGGCTCTTATCTCCAATAAACCACTCAGAAAATCAGAAGTGACACTGTGGTCAAGTGGTAGAATGCTCGCCGTAAGCTGAAGAGCGTAGGGACAGTGCCTAGGCCCAGAGTTCAAGCCCCACGACCAACAACAACAACAACAAAATAGACTAAACAGATCTTCTCTGGTCTTCTTCCACATTTCTCTCAAACCCATCCTCTTCTCTCCATCTCAGTTGCTAAAATTCCCATTATTCCAACATTCAAAACATTCTTGTCAATTTTAGAAGAAAGTCCAAACTCCTTACCATGCCTAAGATAATTGCTGAACAAAAAGTTTATCTTTAATATCGTGGCTTAAGTCATGTGGGGTTTCTAGGAAACAATTGGCTTAAAGCAGATTACTTAGCCTCAAACTCCAGTACCAAAAATTCATGTTCTAAGGATTCCTTAAAAAAAATTTTTTTGGTCATAGGGTTTGAACTCTGGGCCTGGGCACTGTCTGTCCCTGAACTCTTCAACTCAAGGCAAGAGCCACAGTGCCACGTCTGGTTTTCTGGTGATCTATTGGAGATAAGAGTCTCATGAACTTTCCTGCCTGGGCTGGCTTTGAACCATGATCCTCAGATCTCAGCCTCCCGAGTAACTAGGATTACAGGTGTGAGCCACCGGCACCCAGTGGATTCCTTAACTTTTTAAGTGCTTAATAATTTTAAGTTTTAAGTTTTATTTATTTTTTTAATTTTTAAATACTTCTTAATTTTTTCTCTTCACAAGTGGCCAAAATTCACTACCTTCTAAATCATGAACTTTCAATAAGCAGTCTTCATGTTGCAAAGGTGATTACTCAAAGTTAGTTTCTACTAAGTAAGTTAGGATTGGTATATGTGGTTCAACAGAGTTGTGGCTCAGCAAATACTGAGTGAGCTGGATGCATGGATATAAAAATATTAAGGAAAGAAAATAAGTCCATACTATTACAAGAAGAAGCAATACCAGTGTAATTCAGGCAGGAAATCTGGAAAGAAAATAATGAGAGAGAGAGAGAGAATAATTTGAAATGCTACAAAAATAAATTGAAAACACTGTGAGAAAGACAGCTCCTAGTGTTGGTGTACATTCTCAAAAACTCTGTTCTCTCCAAAGTCACACATCCAAATAGAAACAATTGAGATTAAATAAGTGTCTTTGGTTTATTCCCAAGAGACTCCTCTTGGGACTTGACCCTCTAAGGGTCTAAGAGTCAAGTCAATACAGGCAGATGTTAACAAGAACCAAGTTTTGCAGTTCCTTCCCAAACCAGTTTCATCTAGTTCTGGAAGCGATGATCAAAAATGCTAATAACAACATTATCTTGGAATGATGAAAAGGCATATTTTACTTTGTGTTTTCCTTACACAAACTAAATAAGCGTCTGTCTCAATATCTTTTCCTACTGTGGTTTAGTCTCGGTGGCAGTCAACGTCTGTAGAGGCTGGGCAGGTAATGGTCCATGTGTCAATCAAATAGGGATGGCGAGTCTCACAGGGCACGTAAGAGCTTTCCTTATCTCATGGCATTCACATTCAAATGTTATTTTTTTAAAAGCAAAACAAGTTGTGCCTGCCTAACAAAACAAAATAGTTTCAGCTGCCAACTTGTGACCTCTGGGCTTGGACCAGCACAGTTGCTACACACCTCATTAAAGTACCACTGACCTTTTGTGGATGTACAATGATCCAGGCAGAGACCAGGCTGGCTTGTTTTCTTTTGAATCAGGGTGAGGAGACAGCCATAATGAGGAAGTGTTGAAGTCTGTTGCCATGAAAGTTTAATGCTCCTCCCAAAGACACCCACTTGTTGAACTGTTTACATTATAAAGAGTTTGTTAGGAAACTATGAGCTCCACCAATATCATGAGATAGGCTACAATTCTGAAAAATAAAAGCAGCAACTAAGTACTTCCTAAAGGCCAATGCTGGCTGCTTTCTGCTAAATTCTTGAAATCCCAATAATTATGACTTATGGAAGAAAGAACTACAGATTACCAACCCAAAGAATCCATCCCTTACCCATCTCCAAACAGCTTAACTCTAAACTTATCAGTGCAGGCTGAAAAGCTGGAAGCTCATTTGGTTCATGACCCAAAATGTTTATCTTCAGATATATAGCATTTATGTCTGCTTACTCACAAAGGTTATTCAAATGGTTGACATCTGGTCTATTATAAAATCCCATGTAATTTGGAGTGCTGACTACATTATTGGATTCTCAGCTGTACCTTCCAGAGGGGATTCTTTGACAAATACCTTCCCTTGCATTTCAGAAATTGGAAAATTTTGGATTCATTTTTTTTCATAACTTGACATTTTTTCTGGGCAATCATTTATTAGTTCACTTATTTAGTGGTCCTTCCTGAATAACCATTGTGTACCAGCCACCATGACAGATCCCAGAAATAAAAGAATGAGTATGTAAAATACATGACACACACCTTCAACAAAATCCAGTAGCTAGAGAGAATTGACATTGCCATTCAGCTCTCTAGCATACCCTCCCAACTTGGGCCTTCTAAGCAGAACTCTGGCAAAAGGATAAGCCCATTCTTCTTGTTAGTGACCAAGCCGGTGAAAAAATTCTTCAATGAGTCATGAGGAAAAGTTCCCCTGGTCTTCTACCTGCTCTTCAGAAGCTTGTGTCTTCATGGATGACACGGGTCTTAAGTGGTGTGTCTGGAACTAATGCATCAAATTTACTGGCAGCCGGAAGATGGACACAACCCAAAGAGCCAGAGAGAGCTTCGAGCCAGAACAAAGGGATTTAGATAACCAAACCTCTCTCTTGTGGCTGGGCTTCTGCTTATGGAAGCCTATGAATTTCTTTGCCACTTGAAGCAACCTCACTTGAGTTTTCTGTATTCACAAACAATGCAGTTTAATATATGTATACCAATAGCTATTCCCATTAGAAGATGAATAATTGGCTCCAACTTTTTTCCTCGAAGATGGTGGTGACAAACAATTCCATATTAGGGCATTTGGAACATTCCACAGCATACCAGGTAAGACATTTGATTTTCGCCAACACTTTGTCTACCCATTTCCATGAAGTGGCAATATTTCAGCTGCTCTTATTCCAGCCTCATTTAATTTAAACCAAAACATGAGAAATGTAACTTAGGCACATGAATGTTTATGTAGGTCTATTCTTCTGTCATAATATTTCTCTTTTAGTAAAAGCATCCTTAAAATTAGGACGTAGTGGCCCAATGGCCCAGTGGCTGACGCCATAATCCTAGCTACTCAGGAGGTTGACATCTGGGGATCATGGTGTGAAGCCAGGCTGGGCAGAAAAGTCTGTGAGACTCTTATCTCCAATGAACCAGCAAAAAGGAGAAGTGGAGGTGGGGCTCACGTGGTAGAACACCAGACTTGAGTGAAAAAGCTAAGAGAAAGAGCCCAGACCTCAAGTCCAAGCCCAGTGCTGGCACAAAAATAATCAGTTAAAAGTTTCATTAATTAATTAACTAATTAGGATATGGTTACAGTCATCTGGCTTGGCTTCAGGGAGGCTGAACTGCAGTAAGAGCAAAGAGAAGGGACAGAGTAAGAAGAGCCTCTCAAGAGAGGCCCCAGTTCTTATAGTCTTTGAACCATAGCTCTTAATTTAGCTGGTATAGCAAACACTGTGGCTGAGTTCTATTCATTTCCATGAAAAAGGCAGGGGACAGCTTTTAGATGATTGTTGAGGAATGGAATCCATTGCCTACATGACTACTTCTTACTCTGGGGGTCTTCTGACCTGGGACTGGCTTAGTTTTGGCTGCTCACCCATGCAGCATGAATGTCAAAAGTGAAAGATGTCAATATTCTATACCTACCCCATAATATGAGGGACATGGAAGCAGACAAAATATCTTGGGGCTTTAGGAAAATGGTGTTATGTTCCTGGCCCATACAAAGCCAAGGGTCATAGTGGAGCATCCGTCCACCTTCCCCACCAGCTCTAACCTTCTTGCTCAATGTTGAAATCAGCCAAGTAAATTTCTTCTCTAAAAAAGAATACAGGGCAAGGTGCTGGTGGGTCACCTGTAATCCTAGGTACTCTGGAGGCTGAGATCTGAGGATCACAGTTTGAAGCCTGCCCAGGCAGGAAAGTCTGAGAGACTCTTACTTCCAATTAACCAGCAAAAAGTCAGAAGAAGAACCATGGCACAAGTGGTAGAGCAGCAGCCTGGAGTGAAAAAACTAATGGACAGCACCCAGGTTCTGACTTCAAGAACCAGTACAAACACACACACACACACACACACACACACAGAGTCTTCTACTTGACTCTTTTCTACTTTCTACCTTTCCAAAGTCTGCCTCCATCTGGAAGCCCCAGTCAGCTTTTATTTATGTAAGTTAAATCATGTTACCACTTCAGGAAATCTTCTAAGGACTGCCTTTTTGAATGAGAGTAAGACATATACACTCAAGTCTTACAGTGGCCTGCCAGGTCTTGTATGATCCAGTCCCTTAATTCAAGATGTTATTGCTACTCAGATCTAGCCACTGCATACATCCATGATCACAAGAGGAACTGGCATGTACAACATTCAGGACATCTGAGCTATTTCTTCTGCTTGAAAAGCCATTTGTCCAGACACTTTCAACTATAATCCTCTGAGGCCTGAGCCCCTCACCTTGCTCTATGCTTTCTCTTAGATTTTTTTAATGCTGATCCTGGGGTTTGAATTTAGGGCCAAAGCACCTTAGCTTTCTCACTCACAGTTGGTGCTCTACAACATGAGCCACACCTTCACTTCTAGCTCTTCGGTGGTTAATTGGAGATAAGAGTCTCCAGGACTTTCTTGCAGGCTGATTTCAAGCCATGATCCTCAGAGCTCAGTCTCCTGAGTAGCTAGGATTACAGCACGGAGCCACTGACACTTGGCTCAAAGATGTTTATCCCTTTTAACGTTGATCTATTTTTCTTACATCTCTTTCCTTACCTTCCAGGAGACTATAACAGCAGGCTTTTGGATTTTTCCTTATTTTGTTCACTAAAGCATCCCAAGTTTCTGTCTAGAGCATCATACCTGCCTCGTGATTGGATGCCACACCCCTGCAGCTCCTTAGATCCTCTGGTCCTAGCTGATGGTAACTCCACCTATCTAATGGCCCCAAACATCAAACACCTCCTTAACTCTTCATCTGCTGCACCCATATCTAGTCTATGAGGAAGTCCTGTTGTCTCTACCTCCAAAGAATTGCTCATTGGTTCACGAGAAGGGAAGACTAAGTGATCCTTGTAAAGCTAATTCATAACATGACTCAATCTCCCCACCTCTAATCCTTCTGCACAGCCCACACATCCACACCCCACCAACTGCATGCATATGTATTGGGAGTCTTGACAAATATTAATACTGCCTCTGCAATCATTTGACTCCATTCCCAATCTGTATAGAATTGACTCATTTCCTAAGTGCTGGGTCTAGGTACTAGAGACTTTATAAAGCTTAGAAGTGCAGTTTAATTCTTCTTACTAATGAAAGGTGTCAGTCGGTGGTAATGCTGTCATGATTTCATAATTTTCACAGTCAGAACTCAAGAGTTCTTGACATCGTATTTAAAAGATCAACCCAAGCCGGGCACCAGTGGCTCGTACCTATAACTCTAGCTACATGGAAAGCTGAGTCTGGGAGGAAAAGGTTTGAAGACAACCTTGCGGGGGGGGGGGGGGGGGGGGAGGGAGGGGGGGGGGAAGGGACAAAAAACCCCTATATAAGACCCACTTTGAACCAATAGCTGGGTGAGATGTTGCACACCTGCCATCCCAGCTGGAAGGTAGAGATCAGGTGGATAGCAGTTCTAAGGGCTCATGTATTAAAACACCAGCCAAAAAGTTCAATAAGAAAATGAGATCATGAGTTCAAGCCCTGATACCAGCACAAAATAGATAAGAATTAATCAGTGCAAAGAAAAGGAGAGGAGGATGCTGAAGATGGTGAATCTGTGATAGAATGTTTGCCCTGAGTTCAATATCATTCTCACCAAAATGCAAAATCAACCCAAATCAACAAACTCATTACTGTCTGACTATCCTAGGACTGCTGCTGTGAGTTGGAGATTAACAAAACACATTGTTTTTTATTTTTATGTTATTTTTTTAAATTTAATGTTATTTCCAAGGTGATGTACAGAGGGGCTACAATTACATACATAAGGTAGTGGGTACATTTCTTGTCGAACATTGTTACCCCTTACCTCATTTTTCTCCCACTTTCCTTTCTCCCCAAATCCCATCCCCCACATTGTAAAGTTCATTTCCAACATATTGTCTTGTGAGTTTCACTGTTGCATTGGTTTGCCTTTGTCCTTTGTCTCAACATTTTGTTATTCCCCTTTCCTTCCCCAAATCAAATAAACATATATACAAGACACAGGGTACCAAAATATCTGTAAGTTTCGAGACATACACAATCTGATAGAGAAAACATATACTCCAATATAGTGTGATAAATGGAATAAAATTTGGGGTTTGGGAGAGGTTAGGGGCTTGTTTGTTTTTGTGTAAATACTAGGATTTGAATTCAAGTCATTCAACGCTCACTTTGTTTTTTCATTCAGGGATGGCATTCTACCACTTGACTCACAGCTCCATATTTGGCTTTTTAATGGTTAATTGGAGAGAAGAGTCTCAATAGCCTTTCCTGCTTGAGCTGGATTTGATCCTCAGATCTCAGCCTCCTGAGTAGCTGGGATGTGAGCCTCTAACACTGGGCCTGGAATATTGAGTTTTGATACAAAAGCAGAGTGAGTCTGTAAGTCAGAGAAGGGAAAGAAAAGACTGAACCCTTCAGGATACAACACAGGAAGGAAATTTTCAGCAGGGACAACTGAACACAGCCTTGTGGTTTGTTGTTAAGTGTCTCCTCCTTATAATAGATGCTGCTGCTTTGGGAGGAGGGGAGGAAATATTCAATTCATGAACTCATGCGCTGGGGAGGGGCTTGGATAAAACCATTCCCCAAATCCCCTGAAAATGTGGATATCTGATGACTCAAGATCTAGAAAGGACTGTATTAACTTAATCAAGGTTTGACTCAGAGTGCTTTTGGCAAGGTGTGCAATGAATAATACTATCGCCTGTGTCAGATGCCAAAACTGAAATATTAATAGAGATTTAAATCTAGTCATAAACAGGTCTCCAAAAGGAATGATAATTAGGAGGAAAAAATAATAATTTGAAGCCATACTTCTTTCTGGGAAGCATTAGAACTGCGAACAGATACAATCTGTCCTTGCCTTTTCCTTGAAAGTAAAATCACCCAAAACTACAGAACAAAAATGCCTGTTCCTACGCAACGGTACAGAATAATTCTATTTTAATTCTGTTGTAGGCAATTTGCACCACTTGTTATGGCAACATTTTTTTTCTAGAATCTGGAAGTTCATCTAGATATTGCTTTTACAATAGGCACATGTAAACACATTAATGTGTAAAAACTACAAGTACACAGCAATCTCCATCTTTCCTTAAGAATAGTGATAATCTTTGGGGTGTGTGTGTGTGTGTGTGACTGGAAAGCCAGGAATGTGAGCAAACACTTGTAATTCCAGCACTTGAGAGGTTGAGACAGAATGAAGGCCAGGCTAGCCTCAAAACAAAACAAACAAAACTGGATTAGAGTGCTGACTCTACATGGATTGTGTAATTCTTTCTCTAAGAGGGTCTGTTTTCCTGCTTATAAAATTGAAGGTGGCTCAGTGGTAGAGTGCTTGCCCCGCATGCATGAGGCCCCGGGTTCGATTCCTCAGCACCACATAAGCAGAAAAACCTGGAAGTAGTGCTGTGGCTCAAGTGGTAAAGCACTGGCCTTGAGCTGAAGAGCTGGGAGACAGCGCCCAGGCCCAGAGTTCAGGCCCATGACTGACAAAAAAAAAAAAAAAAAAAAAAATTGAAATAGTAAGATTTGTTTTGTCTCACAAAGTATTTGTGAGGTCCAATAAGCCAAGAGATCTGAAAGTGCATCATAAATTCTAAGGCTTCACAGGGAAACAAAATCCCATAATCTTCTTAGCTGCATTATTTATAACAGCCCAACAGTAGAAACCGCTCAATGCCTATCAACTGATGAATGGATAAGCAAAATGTGGTGTAGCCACTCAATGGTTAACTGAACCCCCCAAAAAGAGTAAAATGTTCTTCCATGTTGCTACATGGATGAAGCTTGAAAACATGATCTTAAAAAATTAATTAATTAATTAAAGCTAAAAACTCTTAAGGACACTTTCTTTTTTCTTTTAGCAGTGCTAGGGTTTGAACTGAAAACCTTGGGCTTGCTAGTGTTAGAAATGGTTCAGGATGTTGGGGTGCCGCGTAGGAATGAAGACCCGAAAGAAACTTGGCAAGGCAAAGTTTACTTCTGCAGAAGGGTGCCCAATCAGCCAAAAATCTGGCAAGCAAGAACAAGGGCAAGCAGGTTGCTCCTGTTTTATCCTTAACCCAGCAGGCCCCGCCCCTCTGTTCGGATTGGTGGAGCTCAGGTTCACAATCGGCTCACAATTGGTTAGTTTGAAGAGGGTAGAGGAGGGTGTCTTCATTACACACACCCGCTGCTACTTTCTTTACTTGCTGATAATGTCTTAGCAGAATAATCAACAAGAACCAAGAGCCAAGGAAGGAACTTTTTCCACCAAAGAAGGAACTTTTTTTTTCTTGTCCTGGGCGCTGTCTTGAGCCTCTGTGTGCTCCTTTAGCACTCTACGACTTGGCCTCAGTGCCACCTATGGTTTTCTGAGTAGTTAATTGGAAGTAAGAGTCTCATGGGGACATTTCTGCCCCAGATGGCTTCAAACCCAGATGCTCGGATCTCAGCCTTCTGAGTAGCTAGGCGTGAGCCACTGGAGCCTGTCCAAAGAGGAACTTTTAAACAACACACATTATAGAAAAGACAGCTTTTCTCACACTTGATCCATGCCCCAACCCTATTTCTTCTCTTTGCCCACCTCCACCACTCCAGTTATATCCTCAAAAAGAATCTTGTTGCCTGGGGCTGGTCTGAGACTGAGATTCTCCAACCTTCACCTCCGGTGTAGCTGAGATTACGGATGTAAACCACTACAGTTGGGTCTGCATTCAGCTGGGAGTTTCATATATGTTTTTGCACAAGCTGGCGTTAAACTGAGATCATCCCAATTGCTACCTCCCAAGTAGCTGGGGTTACAGGTGTGTGCCACCATGCCTAGCCCCAAAGTCACGTGCACATAATACCATTTACATTAAATGTCCAGAGTAAATTAAATCCATAGAGAAGAAAATAGATTAGCAATTGTCAGAGGTTGAGGAAAGGAGGCACGGGGACTATCAGCCAGGGAGTACAGGAGTGATGTAGAGGTTCTGAAAGTAAATAGAGATGATGGATGCCCAATAATGAGTATACATGCAAACATTTCACTACTGATGTCAGTACGTATGAGTCTCTGGACTTCAGGTTAGTGGTCTTTCTATAAAGTGAAAACATTCTTTTTTCAAAAAGAATAAAATATAACTAAATCTCTTACAAACTTAGAACTGCCATCAAGGCTTCTGACAATAGCTGAGGAAGCAACAGGTCCCTCGGGTGAGCAGGAGTGGGAAAAGGATGGCCACACAGGAGAAAGACCCTCATCCCTGAGCCCAGGGTCAGGAGCACA
Source organism: Dipodomys spectabilis (assembly GCF_019054845.1). Classification (NCBI taxonomy): domain Eukaryota; kingdom Metazoa; phylum Chordata; class Mammalia; order Rodentia; family Heteromyidae; genus Dipodomys; species Dipodomys spectabilis. Next base: position 7,125,792 of record NW_024870728.1, read on the forward strand.
GCGGACTCCGCTAGTACATGCTCTCCCTGCTGTTGCAGGCTGCCCTGAGAGCTGCTTCACTTTTCTCTCAGAGTTGCACCCGCTGTTCACTTTCAGCCACTCTCACCTAGGTAAAGATGCATCCGTGTGTGTGCTTCTGTGCCTGTGTGCCCCTGTACATGTATGTGTGCCAGTGTGCATGCATGTGCCTTATTTGTGTACATGTGAACATTTGTGTATACATGTGCATACATGTGTGTCATCCATTGTGTATATGTGTGTGCACATGTGTATATATTGAGTATATGCACATGAACATATGGGTATGTGTGCCTGGGTATATATGTGCTTGTATGTATGTATATATGGGGTGTGTTTGTGTTTGTATGCCTATGTGTTTGTGTGCCTGTGTGTATGCATGCCTTGTGTACATGGTACTTGTGTGCATGTGTGCATGTGTGTGTGGTTCATGTAAATATATAGTGCATGTGTGTGCCTGTGAAGATGTGTATATAGGTCATCTGGTCATTTTATAAGGACAAATCAGAAATATACATGAGGCCAAAAGTATATTTGGCAAATTTTTCATTAATTTTATTAGAGAATAAATTTTCTATTGTATTAATTATTGCCCTTTCCCACCCAAAGGAACAACATACAATCATGAATTAAACTGATTGCGGAGGTCTGGGAATGAGGGCTCGTGCTTGTAATCGCAGCTACTTAGGAGGTGCATTTAGGAAGTTCCAGGTTTGAGGTCAGCCTGAGGAGAAAGCTAGCAAGACCCCATTTCACAGAACAGCCAGATGTGGTGATTCACATCTGTAATTCCAGCTATGCCAGGGGATCATGGTCCAAGGTTGGCCTAAGCAAAAGCAGGAGACTCTATCTGAAAAATGAAACAAATTACAAAAGGTTGGAGATGTGGCTTAGAGTGGTAGAGCACTTTCCTAGAAACTTCCAAGAAGCATATTTAATGAAAGATATGAAAGTGAGAATGAAACAAATATATAATGCTTCTGGTTCCACTGGTTTGGGTGTAGAAACCTAAAGAGGAGGCTGGACTGCCCCCCAGTGTCTTCTGAGGGTGCAGAGTGGGTGGTTTTAGCCTCTTTGGCCTTGTGTTTTTTGTTATTTTGTTATAATAAAGATGAAATCTTTTTTTTACATTAAGAGAAAAGAGGCTGACAGGAAATTGTTGTAATTCACTTTTACATAAAGATGTCCCTCTAAGTACAGCCAGTTTCTCTTTAAGCATAGCAAGACAAATATTAACTGCAGAGCAAAGCAAAGCTAATTCAAAGAAAGTCCTCTTTTAAAAGACAAGAAATATGTCCAGTCGTTTGTGGTGTCTGACAAGATTTTTCCTTTTTCAACCTTGTGGCGGTCATTAGAGACTCAGCCTAAATTACAGAATGTTTTTACAGAAATGCTCTTTTTTTCCTTCTTATAATGAGATTTTTAAAAATAATTTGTAATTAGGACATTACAGGCAAACAGCAGTTGACTTTAAGCTTTCCATAAGATGGTCAAAATGGTTTTGTTTACACAATTATTTGCATAAGTAAAATCTATTTCCATAGCAGGCACAAAAGATAATTCAGTCTGTCCTGTGTATGAATTTAGTCATTGCTTCTGATTCTCACCTGCAACAGACTTACCCTCCCTGGAGGAAGAAAGAACTCCTGCCTGCCTAAATTGCAGCACTGGATGTTTTTTAGATTCAGGCTGAAACTTCTACTCTCCTTTAGTCTACTGGACTTTGGGCAGAAACTGTAACATCAGTTCTTTCGGGTCTCATCCTGCAGCTCTTAGGACTGTTCAATCTCATTACTCACGTGAGCGAATCCTTATGAAAAATCTCTTTCATGTGTGTGTGTGTGTGTGTGTGTGTGTGTGAGAGAGAGAGAGAGAGAGAGAGAGAGAGAGAGAGAGAGAGAGAGAGCGTCCTATTGCTTCTATGTCTCTCAAGAGTTCTACTATATATAGGATTGCAGGCAATACAATCTGAGTAGCTGAGAAGCCCTGGTCATACTATTTTGCAACTCCTTGTGGCTTCTTTGGACAACAGTGCATCACGGTAGAGAAAAGGGTTAAGGCATTCATTTTTTTTTTCATATTCCTAAAGAGGTCTTTTTATGTTCGCTTCTCTTATTTGTTTCACATATTCTTAAGTGAATTACCAACTTGCCATCTCAGAAGCAGCCTGGTTTACTCTGGTACTTCTTATCTAGTGTACATGGACATATTTGATGGTATAGAAAGGGTTGCTTACAAATAACTGGATTTGCTAGACCATGGGAAGAGGCTTATGACAGCTATCCTTCCAGCTATGGAAAACTACTGCAATATTACGATGAATGTTGAATGCATTCTTGTAGGTGAGTTCTAGATAAAAAGAAATACCAGCCACACTGGTGGGGTGAATGCACCAGGCCTGGGAACCGTTCTTGCTCAATTCAATTGCAATAGACAAAAGGAATGTTTTAATAAAAATTTAAAAATGTATTGGCATTCACGAAATTGGAGTTGGGGAACATATTGATATAACTAAAAGAAATTAATCTTATCACTCATGAGGAAAACCAAAGGTGGACCGATGTACAAGTCGTTATGTTGAAAATGAACTTTACAACTTTGATGCGGGGGGTGGGGGGGAGGACTGGGGGGGTAAGGGTAGGCTGGGAAGGGATGGAAAGGGGAAACAAAGGAGGAGGCCACAATGCTTGATAAGAAATGTACTCATTATCTTGCCCATGTAATTGTAACTCCTCTGTATGGTATTTTCACAATAAAAAAAATCTAGGAAATAAATTTTTTGCAAGGCAAGATTTAAAGCTTTTGAATTTTCAGAAAAGGGAACTATTTGGTGGTAATTTCTAAGGGAAATGTATGCAGATAGTAAGTAGCTAGGTCAGTAGTGGAAATTTGAGAAATTATAATATTTTTTGCATAACCTCATTTTAGACATACCAAAAAAGTAGCTCCTTGATATAATAGCAGGGACCTGTTTCATAAACAAGAAATGTAATAGGTTTGGGAATTTCACTAAGTTTAGACTCTGCGACTCTAGATCAAGACACAAAACCATCTCTTGTCAGGTTTCTCATATGTTCTGCTTTTCTAGCCTGATCTCATTGTGTTCATTACTTTTCATATAGTTGCAAGACAACTGTAGTTTTGTTTCACCCGATGTAAGTAATATAATGTAAGCCACAGGATAGACATATCCCTCTCTTTATCCCTCTGGTATTTGCTGTCAGCATGGTTCTCTGGACTTTGTGTGGCCCATATTGAGGGCTCCTGAGAGTACAGAAGGGGCTGTGCAGACACTGGAGATCCAAGACTCTCCCTCTTATACACACTGTCATGTAACCTTTGGCTTAATGGCCACACAAAGCACTGCTGGAAGGCTTCTACCAAAGCTGGCAGAGATAGTAGCATGGCTCACATGGTGGAGTATCTGCCTATTGAACACAAGGTTACGAGTTAAATTTTAAAAAATTTTAATTCAAAGCCTAGCTGAGTGCTGGTGGCACATGCCTAGCTACTCGGGAAGCTGAGATCTGAGGATCAAGGTTCCAAGCCAGCTTGGTAGACTCTCATCTCCAATTAACCACCAGAAAACCAGAAGTGGAGCTGTGGCTCAAAGTGGTAGAGTGATAGCCTTGAGCAAAAATGCTCAGGGATAGCACCCAGGCTGTCTAAAGCTTGCAAATAAACCAAAGAAAGATAGAAAGACTCATTTGTTATGGAAAATAATTTGAATCTGTAGGCCTTCAAGTTTACAGACTTGGCTGCCTCTGAAATTTGAGATATTTCTGTGGTTCCTTAAGCATTTGAATGTGTACCTTCAGAAGCAGGTGTTTACCAGCAGGGCACGGGGCTTAGTCCAAAGCTACAATTGTAAGGAGATGACAGTGGAATCGAACATTCCTTCATCTAGGAATTCAGTTCTGACAATTCTCACGATAGCTAAGTTCTTATTTCTCACTTCCTGGTAGATGGTGGTAGGGATTTGCTGAGTGAGGAAGCAGCTGAGCATCTGAGAGGGTGCCCTACCTGGCACCCTCTCATTTTCTATCTTCTCTCTTGCTCCTTTTAACTCCTGCCCCTCCTAGGCCCTGTAACCTAACTTTTTCTCTGGACTTTTCACGCCTCACTAAATAGCCAAATCGATTCCACAACACTAGGCTCAGTGATTTAAAAAAAGCAACGTTTAACATGATTAAGATTTGCATACGTAGACATAAAGGGGATCCAAATAGGGAAAGAAGAAATAAAACTCTCCCTCTTTGCAGATGACATAATCTTGTATTTAAAGAATCCCATAGACTCCACTCCCAAATTACTCAAGCTGATTCAAAACTTTGGCAAAGTAGCAGGTTATAAAATTAACCCCCAAAAATCAATGGCTTTTCTGTATGCCAACAATGAGAAAAGTGTGGCTGAAATTAGGAAAGCAACTCCATTTGTAATAGCCCCACAAAAAATAAAATACCTAGGAATTAACTTAACTAAAGAAGTGAAGGACCTCTATGATGAAAACTTTAAAATCTTGAAAAAGGAAATCAACACAGAACTAAAAAAATGGCAAAGCCTCCCATGCTCCTGGATTGGAAAGATTAACATTGTGAAAATGGCAATACTTCCCAAGGCTATCTACAAATTCAACGCAATACCTATCAAAATTCCAACCTCATTCTTCAAGGAAATAGAAGAGGCAATCCAAAAATTCATATGGAACAATAAAAGACCCCGAATAGCAAAAACACTCCTCAACGGAAAGAACACTGTTGGAGGAATATCAATACCAAATTTCAAACTCTACTATAAAGCCATAGTAATCAAAACAACTTGGTATTGGCATAAGAACAGACCTCAGGACCAATGGAATAGAATTGAAAACCCAGAAACGAACCTACAGACCTATAGCCATCTAATCTTCGATAAGGGAGCTAAAACAATAGAATGGAAGAAAGACAACCTCTTCAGTAAATGGTGCTGGCAAAATTGGTTAACTACATGTAGAAAACTAAAGCTAGATCCTTATATATCACCCTGCACCAGAATCAACTCCAAATGGATCAAAGACCTTGAAGTCAAAGCAGACACTCTGAAAACATTACAGGACGGAATAGGAGAAACCCTAGGTCTCCTTGGCTCAGGCCGAAATTTTTTGAATAGAGACCCGGAAACACAAAAAATCAAAGAAAGGTTGGACAAATGGGATTGCATAAAGTTGCAGAGCTTCTGCAGGGCAAATGACATAGCTAGCAAGATCAATAGAAAGCCCACGGATTGGGAGAAGATCTTTACTAGCCACACAACGGACAAGGGTCTCATATCTAAAATATACTTGGAACTCAAAAAATTAAACCCCCCAACAACAAATCCTCAAAGAAACAACTGCCCAATAAATAAGTGGGCGAAAGACTTAAAGAGAAACTTCTCTGAAGAAGAAAGAAGGATGGCCAATAGACACATGAAGAAATGTTCAACATCCCTAGCCATAAAAGAAATGCAAATCAAAACAACATTGAGATATCATCTCACCCCAGTTAGAACGGCAACAATCAAGAACTCTAACAACAACAGATGCTGGAGGGGATGTGGACAGAAAGGAACCTTACTTCATTGTTGGTGGGAATGTAAACTTGTTCAAGCACTTTGGAAAGCAGTATGGAGGTTCCTCAAAAGACTCCACATAGAACTCCCCTATGACCCAGCAATCCCACTTTTAGGCATTTACCCAAATGTTTACAAACAAGACCACACTAAAGCTACCAGCACAACAATGTTTATTGCAGCATTATTTACCATAGCTAAGATATGGAACCAACCCAGATGCCCCTCAGTAGATGAATGGATCAAGAAAATGTGGTATATATACACAATGGAATTCTATGCCTCCATCAAAAAGAATGACATTGCCCCATTTGTTAGGAAATGGAAAAACTTGGAAAAAATTATATTAAGTGAAGTAAGCCAGGCCCAAAGAAACGTAGGTCCCATGGTTTCCCTTATTTGCAATATCTAGTATATGTATGAGTCAAGCGGAAAAGGTCAGATAATGTGATGTCAGGAAAATGAACCCTTAGATATGTATTTTAATGTTTTTTCTTTCATGCATGTGTTTCTAAGGCATTTATAAGATTATCTCTTTGTTGCTTTGTATGTCCTTCCCCCACAGTATAACCCCTGCTTTCACTATATTTGATGTCAGTATAACTTGTGGAGGAGATGGGGAAAAACCAGTTGTTTAAGGATACAGGTGGACCTGTTGCAACAATGAGAAGTACAAGTTGTCATGTCCAAAACGGAGGGGGGGGGAAGGGATGTGATGGGTAAACCAAAGGAGGAGGCTGCAATGCTTGGTAAGAAATGTACACATTATCCTGCCCATGTAATTGTAACCCCTCTGTACAGTATGTTCACAAATAAAAAAATTATTTAAAAAAAAAAGATTTGCATACGTGCCAGGCCCTGTGTGCTGTGTTTAAGATTTCATTTCATGCTCAAGAGAATTGTTTATTAGGTAGGAAGAAGCTGAAACTATGTGTACAGAATGACATTCCTGGTACCACAAGGCTATGGGCTACTCATCCAGGCCTCTTGTACCAGGATCACAGCATTAGCTCTTCTAGTGTCTCTGCCAGCCACCAGTTTTCTACTAGGAAGAGAAGGGAGCTGAATTCTCACCCAGGCTGTGAAAGATAAGGAAGGGAAAGGCACTGGAGGAAAAGAGATAGCAAAGAGGGGAGGAAGCCACCAGCTCTCCTCTACTTCCTCTCCCCAATGCCTCCTTCCCCAAAGCAGACACTCCAAAATCTATGGCTTTGGTTCCTTCTGAAATGTAGTGGAGAGGTTCAGTCCAGAAATTCATATTCTTCCCACTAAAAAATCTTGACCTTATTTCTTACAAAGTAATAACCTAGTCTTAGGATGTAACTTAACCTTGAAGAAAACACATTATACTAGCTTTCCCAAGACAACATGAGGAAGTATTCCATAACACAGAGCACTAAATCACTTTTGCCAACAGAGGGCACAGAGGAAAGGAGGGTAGAAGAGAGGAGTCTTGACATTTCATTCCATAGTTTAAATGCGCAATGAATTTTTATTCCACTTTGATTCAGGGCTGGAGGCATGACTCCTGCTATCCAGGACCAGCCAAAGAGCGAAAGTGTCAAATACTAAGTTCAAGTCTCAGACTCAGAAAGAAAAAAAAAAGAAAAGGAAAAGAAAAAAGAGAAAAAAAATGCCAGGTGCCAGTGGCTCAACCTAAAATCCCAGCTATTCAGGAGGCTGAGATCTGAGGATTGCGGTTCAAAGCCAGCCCAGGCAGGAAAGTCCATGAGACTCTTAGGAAAACCAGACGTGGTGCTGTGACTCAAGTGGTAGAGCTCTTGCCTTGAGCTGAAGAGCTGAGGGACAGTGGCCAGTCCCAGGGTTCGAACCACACAACCCAAAAAAAAAAAAAAGTTGTATAATTTTCATATATAATCAAAGAGGACACAGGCCCACAGAAAGCAAATGTCTAGAAATGTCTGAGATCTCAACCTTGGCTCCACTCCCGGGCACTGTAAGAGTCTATTGATGAGGGTGGATGGAGGGCTGGGTGGGCCACCAGAGAAAGGCCTGCCAAGCAACCCAAGCCTGCTGCCCTCTGAAAGTTATCCACATGATGGTAACAACAGTGGCTTATAAAAGAAATAAAAACAAACAAGGCAAACATACATTCATACATTCATAATGTATTCAGGGTAGAAGCCCATTCAACAGTAATTGCTAAGCCAATTAACTAATTGAAACACCCACAAATTGTGTTTTAGTTGTGGAGTAACATAAGGCAGTGTGTTAAGTACAAACTATGGCTGACCTGAGAGATATTTTTATTTAAGAAGAGGGAGAAATTATGCTTTAAAGCATCCATTTTTAAAGCTCTCTGCCATCTGTTTGGGTGCAAGACTATATAAAGGCCAGTAATCACCATTATCACTAATTATCTTTCACTAAAATCTTTTTCAGCTTACCATTAGCATTAAATTTGAAGCAAGAAACGGGCTTATTAAATCCTGTAGTAGATGTTTATTCTCCACAGAGACATGTAGTTTACAAAACACTTTGATTCTGCAATGTGGACTTCAGGGCTGATAACGCAGTATGCCAGCCTCTCTGCATGGCCCTTAGACTTGAATGGCTGTCCACTCTGGAATCAGTATTTGTTGGATGGCCAGCTCCCAAGCAGATCTGTTTCAGGGATCTAATGGGTAAGTTTAAGGGAGACTTTATCCCTGCCATTCAGACCAAAGGCAACTCTAAATTGAATGTGGGTCCCAAAAGAAAAAGTTAGTATGTTTAATAGACATGTTTAATGAGTATGTTTAATAGTGGACTAAACACTTACTCACTCACCCTACAGCATTCATATAACTGCCCAGAACAATGTTGAGTCCCTAGAAAAAGTGTAGTAAGTGTTGTTTGTAGTTAAAATAAAATGGCTCTGAGCTTCTAACCTTCAGTTTTATTTAGGTTGTTTCTGATCATCTAAATTTATGGCTAAAACATCAGAAAACCAGACAGACTATCTTTCTTACTTACTACCTTACTAAGCAGACTCTTTTTCCAGTTGTCTTATTATCTACACTGTTTTATTTCATGTCTTGATTTCTCTACCAAGAAAAATCTTGTAAAATTCTTACTGTAAAATCAAATTCAACTGCTGATTATGGATCCTAGAACCTACCCAGAACCAAACACATTGCCTAAAAAAAATTCCCCCACAAAATGACAGTTTTCCTCCATGATGTAGCCTCAGACATTAGGGGTACTTTGTCTAAATGTTTCAATCCGTCATTAAATGCCTTAACGATTGGATATCTGGCCATATTTCCAACATGATAACCACATTATTTGTACATGACCTTCAGCTACAATAAATCTAGATGATATAATGGTCCCTTAAACCTTAGTCTAATTCATCTAGAAAATGTACTTAATCTTTATGGAATAACTTTGTTCTGTACTTTTGTCATGTCATTTGCTCTTTCATTAGTGTTGTGGCCATGTTTTAACCATATGTTCCTCTTCTACTCTCAGCTGGGTAAATCATTTGGGGTACAAAGCTAACCCAAACTGGACCAATTAGACTCTTCTCTGGGAATTTGGAATTAGCCAAATCTATTCATGAAGAAAGCTAGGGGAAAGCTCATGGAGGTCTGCTCTTGAGTTAACACCATATCAAGCTAAAGTTTTATACAAAACGAATTTAAGGAGGGGTAGAGGCCAAGAGTTAGCAAAGGAAGCTGGTTGCAGGAGAGCCGTGAGCATTCTTGGAAAACCATGCAGAGGAGAGAATAATGCAGCCATGGAAAGCAACTGAAGTCCCTGGCAACATCCCAGTTTGCAGCTCCACTTCCAGCTGTGTCTCATTTACATGAGAGCCCCAGAATCTAAAAATAAAGCTCTCTTTCAACTTGACTTGAATCAAGTGGTGTTCTGTCTCTTGCATCTATTGAGGTTTGCCTTGAAACCATAACCTCTTCTCAGTTGAAAAGTCTACCATGGTATTTTTCTCAATCAGCCTCAGCTGGGATGATCCTGGCCTTGCTAAGTAACTTGTCACAACCTGCCTGCTTTCCACTCTCTCTTGATCACTGCTCTAAGAGGCCTGAATTTAGAGCAGGTTCTCAACTTGAAGCAATTTAGTTCTCAGGGTGTATTGGACAAAGTCTGTTAATCACACCTCTTAGTTGGGAGAAATGGCATGTAGAGATCTAGGGATCCAAGAATTTCCCTGCCACAAATGTCAATGCAGGGGTTGAAAAATCTTATTTTAGATTATAGAGCAAGTGACACTGGGCAAGATAATTTATGCTTCAGAATCTCCTTCTAGAAAAATACAAATACATTTCCTATGAGGCTATCATAGACTTACTAAGAAGCCCTCTGCATTCTGCCATAGTCACATAAACACAAAGGAAAAAGAGAAGTCATGTATCATGGTAGAACTATTTTTTCTTTTTTATATTTTTGCTTTTAAAAAATTATTATTGTGCTAGGCACCAGTGGCTCTTGCCTATAATCCTAGCTACTCAAGAGGCTGAAATCTGAGGACTGTGGTTCAAAGCCAGCCCGGGCAGGAAAGACTATGAGACTCTTATCTCCAATAAAACATCATAAAACCAGAAGTGGCGCTGAGGCTCAAGTGGAAGAGCGCTAGCCTTGAGCTGAAAAGTTGAGGGACAGAACCCAAGCCCAGAGTTCAAGCCCCACGGCCAAAGCCCCTTCCCCCAAAAAATTGTTATTGTAAAGGTGATGTACAGAGAGGTTACAGTTACACAAGTCAGGTAATGAGTGTATTTCTTTTTGAGCATTGTCAATTCTTCCCTGGCTTTCTCCTAGATTTTCCTTCCCATCCTTCCCCCACAAGTTGTATAGCTCATCGCTGCTGCATTGGTTCACCATTTGTCCCACCATTTCTATAGTCTCCCCTTACCCTCCCCCAAAGAGATAAACTTACATATAAGACAAAAGGTATGGAAGACAAAAACAGCAATAAAGAAGAAAAAAACAAAATAGCAAAAAAACTCTTGTTTCCATTTTTTGTAGGTCCTCTCCATAAATATCATTTTATATGATCATATGCACATAGCTATTGAGCCTTTTTTGATCCTCTCCTAAGAATATTCTTTCTTTATATGTTGTTTATTTTGGAGTTGAAAAAGAGATGATTTACATGTTCATTAATCAAAAGTTTGATTCTGAAAGCTTTAGTTGTATTTTCTTAATTATTTTCAACTGACACTTTTAACTAAAACATTTCTATTGTGATAAAATGTATCATCCTAGTGATTTCTAAGTCTGGTTAAGTACTATTAGGTATACTCATACTATTGAGTAATTATCAGTGCCATCTATACCCAGAACTCTCCCCATCTTGACAACCTGAAACTCAATACTCATTAACCAGTGACTTTCCATTGTTTCTTTCTTTTTTTGGGGGGGGGGGGGGTGTCTGGTCGTGGGGCCTGAACTCTGGGCCTGGGCGCTGTCCCTCAGCTCTTCAGCTCAAGGCTAGCGCTCTACCACTTGAGCCATAGCGCCACTCCAGCTTTTTTCTTTTTGCTTATGTGGTGCTGAGGAATCGAACCCAGGGCCTCAGACATGCAAGACAAGTGCTCTACCACTAAGCCACCTTCCCAGCTCCTTTCCAGTGTTTCTTACCAAGCACAATTCTACTTTCTGTCTCTATGAATTTGGTGAATGCCTTACATACGTGAAAACTCAGTATCAGTGCCTTTACAACTGGTTTATTCATGGATGACCTCAAGATTCATCTATGTTGTAGCATAGATCAGAATTTCCTTCCTTTTGCAGTTGATATTCCATCCTTGATATTAGCCAGATTCTGCTTATCTATTCATCCTCAATGGACACTTGGGTTGATTCAATGATTTATCTTTTGGGAATAACAATTAATAATTGTTCATATGGGCTGGGAAGGTAGCTCAGTGGTAGAGCACTTGACTTGCATGCCTGAGGCAAAAAGAAAAAAGCCGGAAGTGGCGCTGTGGCTCAAGTGGTAGAGCGCTAGCCTTGAGCTGAAGAGCTGAGGGACAGCGTCCAGGCCCAGAGTTCAGGCCCCATGACCGGACCCCCCCAAAAAAATAATTTTTAATAATAGTGAATAATAGTGAATAATTGCAAACATGGGTGTAAAAGTATCTCTATGTGACTCTGCTTTCAATTTTTAGGATATATCCTCAGAAATTAAACTGCTAGACCATATCTGGTAATTCCATTTTAATATTTTTAAGAAAATGCGACACTGCTTCCCACAGTAACTATACCATTTTCAAATTACAACCAATAGTGAAGAAGGGCTTTGTGGGGTTTTTTCCCATTATCTTCTCCAGCAATTGTGCTTTTCTGACACGTTTATTTAGAGTAACAAACTTACTAGGTATGAAGTAGTATCTGTAGTTTCAATTTGCATCTCTTAAAGATTAGTGATACTGAGCATCTTCATTGGCCAATTGTGTTTATCTGTTTGAGTCCTCTTCCCATTTTGGATTCAAGTTATTTGGTTTTTGTTGAGTATCTGCAACACTCCTTGGAGTCTATGTCTTATTCCAGGTTCCTCTCTTGTCTCTCAGTCTGCTTCCTGGCCTATCGTAAGTATGTAGCACTGTTTCACCCTGTTTCCACCATGATGATTCTGTCTTACCTCAGACCCAAAGCAATGAAGCCAGCCAACCACAGATTAAAGCCTGAAAACATGATCCAAAATAAGGAGAAATTTCCTCCTTTTAAGTTGCTTTTCTCAGGTATTTATGACAGCAACAAAGATCTCACTAATATACTGGCCAGGCCTAGGTATAGGACAGCCAGGAAATGTCGTCTCTTTTTTTTTTTTTTTCCCAGTCCTGGGGCTTAAACTCAGGGCCTGGGCACTAACCCTGAGCCTTTTTGTGCTCAAGGCTAGCACTCGACCAGTTGAGTCACAGTGCCACTTCTGGCTTTTTTCTGAGTGGTTTATTAGAGTTAATAATTTCATGGACTTTTCTATCCGGGTCGGGTTCAAACCACAATCCTCAGATGTCAGCTCCCAAGTAACTAGGATTAGGATTACAGCTGTGAGCCACTGATGCCCATGGGGTGTGTGTGTGGGGGGGGGGGGGGTAGGTGTAGTTTGACAACACAGTTGCTCCTTAGTGACTGCTCTACCCCCATACTGGGCAGCATGGCAGTATGATTTGTACAAGCCGTAGTACTCTGAAGTGTAAAAGGCACACCAGAATTGGAAGGCTTAGTATAAAAATACGAATGACTCAGAAGGCTGAGATCTGAGGATCATGGTTCAAAGCCAGCCCTGGCATGAAAGTCCGTGAGACTCTTATCTCCAATAAACCACTAGAAAACCGGAAGTGGCACTGTGGCTCAAGCGGTAGAGTGCTCGCCTTGAGCCGAAGAGCACAGGGACAGCGCCCAAGCCCAGAGTTCAAGCCCCATGATCCACAAATAAATAAATAAATAAGAAAATATCTCGTTGATAACTTAGGTTGATTACACATCAGATGGCAATATTATATAGTACACGAAAAAAATAGATTATTAAAGTTGATTTCTTTCTTATTTTTAACATGACTAGTAGAAAAAATTAATTGCATATGTAGCATACAGATCTCTATTGGATTAAATATCTGTGAAAAGCAGTCTTCTCTCTTTCCTTTGAGTAGGGCACATCCAGGCCACTCACAGAACTAGAAGAAGGAGTTGGGTCTCTGGAATCAAGATGTAGGCTCTCACATTTTTTCCATCTTCCTCACTCACGAGAGCTACATGGCTAATGGTCTCTGTCTTGCAATTTACTGGTTTATGTAATTATCTCTGTCTGTCTCTTTCACCTCTATCCCAAGCTACTGTGGTCAGGAGAGTAGGGGCATATGGCTTGGGACCCATTCCCAGAAACAGGTCCTCAAGAAGGAAGCATGGGCAGGTCAGACAAACTGGGTGGCATGCTTTGCCCAGTATGGAAATTGTGTAACTATCATGGGGCTTGGCAGCTGCCAACATTCTCCAAGTATTGCACTTTAATCTGAGGGTATGTCATTCAACTCATGTCATCACTAAAGAAAACATGTAACTAATCTTTCTTTCTAGGACTTGTACTTGTGCCCAGAACTAGTTAACATCACTAGCAAGCACTGCCTTTCCAACAATGTACCTGGGTTTAATGTAATTCATATAACATCAGCTTTAGCCCACTATACTAGGCTCATCAAAATACATGTATCAATTATATAAAGTTGTAAATATATGTCACTTCTGTCAGATTGGGGCATTTACATTTTAGTGGTTTCCTTTGTAGTTTAAAAAATGTGTCCAAGTAGATGCTATTAGACATATGTAAATGTTCTAAATAGATTTCCAGATGTTTTATATTCTCAGGAAGCATTTATGTTCCATATCATCATGCAAAATCTATTGCATCAGAAATAGATTTTTAGGGTGACATTGATCAAGATGCATTGTATTTTTAAACCCATTTGTTCAACTGAAATCTCTGTTCAACTACTTAAAGATAATAAAAAAGTAAAAATTTTAAAATAGATAAGAAACTATCTTTTCCCAAGACCAATATAAAAATCCAACAGTAACAGAAACAAAAATAAAAAACAAGAACAACAAAGCCCATATAGAATGGAGAAAAGGAGAGCAACTCATGTGGGAAAATATAGTCTATTGTACTTCAGAGTATATCCAGGAAAGTTGAGAGCTTCAGTGGACCTTACAGAGGAACAAAGGGCAATCAGAGTTTGGACTAGAATCCTGAGAGGGAAGGAACCTAAAAGATAGTACAGAAAGATGAGACAGTAGTGTCAACAAATAGATAAGCATCTGTCTTTAAAAAATAAAATTGCTTTATCATTTAAATGAACCTTGAGCTTTAACAATCACATATATATATATGTGAGCTATACATACATGTGTATGTGTGTCTGTATATATATATATATATATGTGTATATATATATATATATATATATATATATATATATATCGAGAGAGAGAGAGAGAGAGAGAGTAGGAATCAGAGATGTTCCTGGAGTTAAAATACAGGCAACTCTAGAGATACCTGTAGAATCATTGTACATAGATTTAGGTCTCTCCAATAAGCTATAATTCCCTACTGGTGCTATTTAGTTAATGGTAGAACTTTCTCTTAATCAAAAGTTAAGTAGCTGTATTAAAATTCATGAGTGTTTCCTTTGGTGGAATTCCATAGTTACTCTAATGTTGATTCACAGGAGTCTGACATAAATGATACATAGTGCTAGAAAATTGAATTTAAGACACATTTCTCTTTTATAGTGTCAGTCCCATTATAGTAGAACAAAAAAAATGGAGTCTAATGCTACCGTGTTACTGACAACTTCAAATAAGATTTAATTAGTTTCTCTGACAGAGCAGTAAATCTTTAAATTAAAGAGTTCAGGAGTGCTTAGTCCCATAAATTCTCAAAGGAAATTTAAATAGGAGTAGGTCTTAAATACATCTTTCTTGGTGCTTCCCATGTGGCAGCCAATATGGCCCCTTGACAAATGTCAAACATAAATATACCTTGAAGGTAAAAGAGTCCATTGCAGGCGTTCAGTAAAACCAAACTTCAGGATGTGAAGGAATTAGTAGTCAGTCTCTGGACTATCGGAGAACGACATAGACAAACTTTCACTCAATAAGTAAATGCCATGTTTCTATAACAACCTCCATGGCCTGTGTTCTGCATGCATTGAACCTTTAAGTGTTTTGCATGTGTTGAATCTTGAATTCTTTATCAGTCCTGAGTGGTTGATGCTATTGTGACTTCTATTTTGCAAATGAGATAAGAAGCATAAAGAGCTATGAGTAACTACCTAAGTGCTCACAGATGGAGACTGTCTGTTGCAAATGCTGAGGGTGTGCTAACTGTATTCCCTTGGTCACTTTCCATATGATGTGTGCCCAGACCTCACTTCCACCTGCCAGGGCCTGATGCTGCCACCTTCATGGTATGCAGGAAAACTAGTAAATCCAAGAACAAAATTAACACCTAGAATAACATCAGCACCTGTGCAATCCTTCAAGCAGGTGGAGTTTGATGAACAATACCCCAGTTCTCTTACCACTCAGGTAGGATCTCTCTGACATTAACATTCTATATCAAGGAATCCCAACTAGGATTAAACTTTAGCTACTTCCAGCCATAACATACTTGGAAATTCATCAGTGACCAACTACTTTTCTTACTTCTTCACCCTTAACAATGTTCAACAAGAAATGTAATCATCACCTTGTAACTGTAACCTCTCTGTACAGCATCTTTACAAGAAAATAAAAATTAATAAAAAAAATTAGTGATCCTAGCATTGCCACACTCATATCCTTGTCTTAAGGTCTATTTCTAGGGGAAACTACACGAAAGAAAGTCCTGGCTAGGATTAGAATGCTGGGAACCCAGCTGCAGAGTCTTGTTCTCTGTGGTATACTGACGGTTCTTCCAAAACCTTGATGTCTATTTTGCAAAAACTTTCAAAAAAGAAAAGGAGGAATAATCTTTGTCTTCCTATGAAATTCGAACCTCTTGTCAAGAACAGTAAAAAATCTAAGCTTTTACTTCTTGGTGGTGAATTAGCCTGCCACAAGTTTGCTGAAGGCTATTAAAAGACATGAGGCTGCTAGGTCAGAGACACAAGACTTTATCACACTCTTTAGCCAGAGTGTCAGCATTGACACTGCTACCCCAAAGCCCATTTCCCATAAGACAATATAGATGAGTTCAGATAAATGGCCAAACACACAGTGGCTTGTTATAGGATGTAGACCCAAGAGTTAGGGAACCCAAATCTTTTACAATGCCAGGCATGTCTGTCCTGTGCTTCAGGGACAGACACTGTCTGTCCTGCAAAATTGTTATACAAAAAATCCTTGTAAAAATAAGCTGTAATAAAGACAATCACTCCAGGACATGGAAACATGAGGTTTTTTCTCTTTGTTTCTGTTTTCTTTTCTTTTTGTCTTGTTTCTTCATTTATCTGTCTTTAGGAGGTTGGGATGTGGTGGTACACAGAAATGGAGAAAGCCTCCAGGTACTATGTTGAAAATGAGCTGTACAACTTGTGGGTAAGGAAGGGAGGGAAAAACTGGGAGAGAACAAGGGAAGGGGTGACACAGTTCGAAAAGAAACGTACTCATTACCTTACTTATATAACTGTGACCCCTCTGAACATAACTTCTGTAATAATAATAAAAAAGCAGTACCATTAGTCAAGATGCAAAGAAATGCCTTCCAACCCTCCTGTGTTCTGAAATCAAGAAAGATGCTCAATTTTATTACACAATAAAACTGTGTGATTATTCCTGATAGAAATACTGTATAAAAAACAAATTACAACATTAAAAAGGTTTTATTGTTAGTTTTTTTCTCTTTTGCTTTTATATGTTTATAAAACATTTCAGCACATTTTCTTTTGATGCTTATAATAAACCTACTATTGGCTATCAGGTTAGTACTTCATAGTTAACGGGAAAATGTCTCAGAAATGTGTCCTTTTGCTTTTGAATGTTTCCCTTTATGTTTTCTTTTTAAACTAGTTTTTTAAACTTCTAGAAATAAGAAACAAAGAAAATCTGCAAAAAAGTCTTGAGAAATATTAGACATAATATATTTACTCAGATAGTTGCAAGATACATTTATTTCAGAATTTCATGCATTTTTTTTTCTGGCCAAGAAGCCTGCATGATTTCAGTGCATTTGAAAACTTAAACTAATGTTACACATTTTAATACATTGTTTATAGAATATGTGCTTCTGTTTGTGGAGTACTTGATACTTGAATAAAAGATATATATCAAATTAAAATAGTTTAAATGTATTTGTTACTTAAAGGAATCTTAAAAAAAATTTTCTTCCATATATATTTTTATTGTAAAAATACTGTACAGAGGGGTTACAGTTACATGAGTAGGGTAATGAATACATTTCTTATCAAGCATGCTCACCTCTTCCTTTGTTTTTCCCCTACCATACCTCCATACCTTCCTGCTCCACTTCCCCAACTCCTCCCTCCTCCCCCATGGAAATCTTAAAGTTTGTTTTCAATATAGCATCTTGCACATCTCATTGTTACAATGGGTCAACCTGTATCCCTATTTCAGTACGTTGTTTTATCCCTTCCCCTTCCAAAATTATAAAAATGTATATGCAAGATGCAGGACACCTGAATCAGATACAGTGAAAACAGGGGTTATATCATGGGGGAAGAACATACAAAAGAAACAAAAGAAAAGGTCATATAAGTTGATGTTAGGGAAGTGAACCCTAAGATATGTATTCAAATGCTTTTTTCTTTCATGCGATTGTTTCTAACACATTTATAAGATGATTTCTTTGTTGCTTTGCATGTCCCTCCCCCACGGTATAACCCCTGCTTTCACTGTATTTGATGTTGTTATAATTTGTGGAGGGGAAGGGAAAAAACAAATCGTTTAAACAGGGATACAGGTGGACCCATTGCAACAATGAAATGTATAAGTCGTTATGTTGAAAATGAACTTTACAACTTTGGTGGTGGGGGGAGGAGGATTGGGTGGGGGGGTGGGAGGAGGATGGGATGGGAAGGGGAAACAAAGGAGGAGGCTACAATGCTTGATAAGAACTGTACTCATTATCTTGCCCATGTAATTGCAACCCCTCTGTTACAGTATTTTCACAAAAAAAAGAAACAAAAGAAACACATAGCTAATTATAAGTACCTTAAAAACAATAACAAAAATGAGAAAGTCACTTGTGTCCCTGTCTTAGGGTTCATTTCACTTAACATCATCTTATAAGGTCATATGTACATAGCTTTTGAGACCTTTTTTACTTCTCCTAGACATGTACTAGTTAATAAAAAAAAAAAAAAGGAAACCATGGGACCTATGTTTCTTTGGGCCTGGCTTACTTCATGTAATATAATTTTTTCCAAGTCTTTCTATTTCCTAACAAATGAGGTGATGTCATTCTTTCTGATGGAGGCATAGAATTCCAGTGTGTGTGTGTGTGTGTGTGTGTGTGTGTGTGTGTGTGTGTGTGTGTGTGTGTGTGTGTGTGTGTAACATTTTCTTGATCCATTCATCTACTGAGGGGCATCTGGATGGTTCCATATCTTAGCTATAGTGAATAATGCTGTGATAAACATGGTTGTGCTGGTAGCTTTGGTATGACCTTGCTTGTGGTCGTTTGAGTAAAGGCACAAAAGTGGGATTGCTAGGTCATAGGGGAGCTCTATGTGGAGTCTTTTGATGAACCTCTATACTGCTTTCCAAAGTTATGATAAAAACTTTAAAAACCTGAAAAAGGAAATTAAAGCAGAACTAAGGGAGTGGAAAATCCTCCCATGCTCCTGGATTGGGAGGATTAACATCGTGAAAATGGCAATGCTGCCAAAGGCTAAATACAAATTCAATGTGATACCTATCAATATCCAACCTCATTCTTCAATGAAATAGAAGAAGCAATCCAAAAATTCATATAGAACAGTAAAAGACCCCAAATAGCAAAAACAATTCTTAGAAGAAATAACAGCACTGGAGAAATATCAATTCCAAATCTCAAACTCTACTACAAAGCCATAGTAATCAAAACAGCTTGGTACTGACACAAGAACAGACCTGAGGACCAATGGAATAGGACTGAAGACCCAGAAATAAATTCACAGACCTATAGCCACCTGATCTTTGACAAGGGAGCTAAAAAAATAGAATGGAAGAAAAACAGCCTTTTCAGTAAATGGTGCTGGCAAAATTGTTTAAACACCTGTAGAAAACTAAAGCTAGATCCATATATATCACCCTGCACCAGAATCAACTCAAAATGGATCAGACCTCGAAATAAAAGCAGACACCCTGAAAACATTACAGGAAGGAATAGGAGAAACTCTAGGGCTCCTTAGCACAGGCTGAAATTTTCTTAATAGAGACTTAAAGGAATCTTAATATGAGTCCTTTTGGTAACAAACAATTGCAATTAAACAGCATGATCAGTGGAAAATGCTTTAATCAAAGAGTAGAAACTCTGAGATGTTATGTTATTTGACTTTTGTGTCCTTTGTATTAAGGAATGGGCAAATTAAATGGGAAAATCTCTAAAGCTTCTGATTCAAATCTCCTTCCCCGATTGCAGTATTTAAAAATATTGGCTGTAGATTCAGAAGGATATGGTCTCGTCTCAGCTGTGCCTCTTGATATTACTTGCACCTCCCACAAACTAGACCTATTTCTTCACTTGGAAAATAATATGTACCTTAAGTGACTTTTGTTAGATAACAAAAGTTCAATAACATTTAAGTGAAATTTTCCATTTCTGCACATTACAGACAATAATCTGCAACCTACATTGCTATTAATTCTACATTTTTTTCATGCATCAATTGCACATAATGTGAGCTTTTTGTTTTTGTTTGGTTATTTTGTTTTTGTGAGGGTTTTTTGTTAGTTGGGACAAGATTTTTGCTAATATAGCCCAGACTAGCCTTGAACCTGTGATCTTACTATCTCAAACTCCTAAGTGCTAGAATTACAGGCAAGTGCCAAGACGCACAGCTCATTTTCTGACCTTTTAATTTAAAATTTGACTCTCAGCTATATAATCCATGTAGTCTATTGTCAAAAATTACACCTCTAAACATACTTTAAATTTGAAAGAATTGTGTTATATATGCCTGTATTGATTCTTAAATGGATGTTTTACTATACTGCTATTATCATATACGTATGTATGTATATATAAATGTACTAAAAATTCTCCCTTTACTAATGATATTCAGATTTAGTTGAAAACATCAGTATACTTTAAATGTCAGCCTGTATATTATGCAATAGATTTCATTACTTGTGCATTTCTTTATCCCTTTTTAGATAAAATTTAACATAAAATTTTAAGTTTATTTTTAAATTTTTGGAGTGATTTACGTATTTTATATTAAAATAGAATTATAGCATAATGCATTGTGATGCCTTTAAAATTCTAGTATTGAATGATAATCTCATATATGGGCTCAACTACATCAATGTGCCTATAGCAAATCAATATCTGTACAGTAATAGAGTGTGATAAAAATAAGAGTTCCATTATAGTGAAAAAAAAAAAACCAATTAAGCACAGATGGATACTAGGCTATCTCTAAATTTTCTGGTGAACTGAGGAAATCTATTTTGTTCCAAAACCTGAAATTGCTGAGTGCTAGTGGGTCAAGCCTGCAACCCCAGCTACTCAGGAGTCTGAGATCTGAGGATCGCAGTTCGAAGCCAGCCTGAGAAGCAAAGTTCATAAGACTCTTATTTCCAATTAGCCACCAGAAAACCAGAAGTGGAGCTGTGCCTCAAAGTGGTAGATCACTTGCCTTAAGCACAAAAGCCCACAGACAGGAACCAGGACCCGAATTCAAGCTGCATGACTGACAAACCAATCAAACTTAATTCCAAACTTTTGTTCCATATCGAAAGTAAAGATATTCAACAAAACTAAATATTTCCTTGTTAGTTTGTATTTTAAAGTACACAGAGGCAACTTTATATGTAAAGATCATAGTAATATAGTTAGAAATAGCAAAGTTTCAGGTGGCATGAAAATTGACTGACTGTACAACCCCCTTCCTACCCTAAATGAAGCTTACAAGAGTGTTTGCTTTATTGGCTTGTTGGTTTGGTTTGGTCTGGTTGTTGCATTCCCAGTTTCATGTCATTTATCTTACTACAGCATGGAAGAGTGAGCCTGATTCTTAAGTTCTGGTTACTTAAAAGTTTTCTATGTATAGTTCTAAAGTCATTTTGGACACATTGTAAATTTTATAGCAGAGGGTAAAGAGATTGGTATGGGGAGGGGTGGTGGTGATTCATAACTGTAATCCTAGTAGTAATTTAGGAGACTGAGATCTGAGGACTACCACTTGAAGTGAACCTGGGCAAGAAATTCTATAAGACTCTTCTCCAATTAACAAGCAAAAAGCTAGGAATGGAGCTGCAGCTCAAGTTGAACAAAAAAAGATAAGGAACAGAGCCCAGATCTAGAGTTCAAGAACCTGTACTGGCACAAAAAGAAGGAGTTTGGTGTAGGTCACGTGTACTTCCTGCCAGAGCTCTACCTTAGTTACACATCTGGGGTAAACTGCTTCATTTTGTGAAGCTATGGGTGTTACTGTGTATTTAGACCATGACTCAAAATTGCAACAAGGTAGTTTGTTGGTTCTTAGGCATATGCTTTCTATTTGTTGTTCATTCACTTAGTTACTTGTAGGCTCAGAATACTCAAAGTGATAACGATTATGTGTGTGTGTGTGTCTGTTTGTGTGTGTCTGTGTGTGCCAACACTAGGACTTTAACTCAGGTCTTAAGCACTGTTTTCTAGCTTTTTCACTCAAGACTGGTGCTCTACCACTTGAGACACAGCTTAACTTCCTGCTTTTTAGTAGTTAACTGGAGATAAGAGTCTCATAGATTTTTCTGCCTGGGCTGGCTTTGAACTATGATCCTAAGATCTCAACCTTCTGAGTATCTAGGTTTACAAGCCTAAACCATCAACAGCCAGGCTCATCAAAGAAAAACTTTTTTTTTTTTTTTTCCTGATCCCAAGCTTTTAGAAGTTTTATTCTATTATCTTGTGCAATTGAATTCAAGTATCCCAAATAAATGGTTCAACAGAAAAAAAATTGACATAGTTGTAAAACATACAAACTCCAGAGTTGGGCAAGACTGCAATTGGTAAAATGGTTTGAATCTCTCTTATGATTTACTTATTGGAGACCTTAAGTAAGATACTTCACCTCTCTTGGCTATGACAAGCTAATTAATCTTTCTGAGATGACTTTCTTACCTGCAGAAAAGAAGATAACAATGAATCAGGAGCAGACATTTTCTAAGTGCTTATTATTTCCAAGGTGCCAAACTGAGAGCATATGTCTTAGTTCATTTTATTCTTACAACTACATCCTAAGGCAGGCACTGCTATTATCCTTTCTTATACAAGCTTACCCAGGGTCATTCAGCTAATTAGTACAGAGCTTAAAGTTAAACCCAGTGTTTTTCCTCACATTGCTAGTAATAGTTGTGTGGAACTCTTAGTGGAAGAAATGAACAAAGCAAAAGTAAAACATGCATGTAGTAGGTGTTCATTCCATTGTACACTTTCCCTTTACAAAAGTTTATGTTAATAAAAAGTCCAGACACTGCATGTTACATGTTCTTACTTTTTATAAGTTGGTAGATGTCTCCTTCCAAAAAAAAAAAGGAGAAGAAGAGAATCATGAAGCACTCATTAAAAAGAGGTCTGACTTGAAATGCCAGCTTCTATTTCCAAAGTCAGTCCCCTGATTACACCAGCTCTTCATATATTTGGAGACATGTACAATTTTTTGAACAAAGAATAAAGATATAATCATGAGTTTGATTGGTTTCACAATGATGGATAAACATTTTTGCTCTATTCGCTTATATTTTTGAGCTGGCCAATCTGATACAACGCTCTCACATACCTGCTCAAAGGGTAAAAAAAAAAAAAAAAATGAAACAATATGTCACATGTTAGCCTTGTGAGATTTCTTGATGAATTTCCTTTGTGACAAGCCAACCTCTCATCAACAAACAGGAAGTGGACTGAAGAACAGAATCCCAAACTCCCTTTCAGGAGCCAAGCTAGAGAAAGAGATGGACTTAAAGGGCCAAGCAAGTTGCAACTTATTATTATTAGTCTCTTGCAACTTATATCTTTTTTCCATGTGTTTCATAGGCAGACATATCTATCCTTATAGATATCTGGAGTAGATAATTTTTTAAGCTTGGGTGTTTTTATGTCTTTTATTTCCTTTTTAAAAAAAAAACTCGTTATGTGGGCTTAATTTTGTGGGTAAAATGGTTGTGCCAGCAGTCTGTTTTCATGCTATCTTTAGCCTCTCTATTTCTATCTGAATTACTATGATTTGCTCAGAAAGACCTAAAGACACAAATTAGTTGGAATGTGAATGTTCTTCATAGGCTCATGTGTTGGGCATTTGATCCCTCACTGGTGGTGATACTCCTGAAACTTTAGGAGGTGGTGACTAGCGGGAGGAGGTAGGACACTGGTAGCATGCCTTTTTTATACCTGATTCCTCCCTCAGCTTCCTGTCCACCAGGAGGTATACAGACTCTCCACATTCTCCCTCCACCAAGATGTTCTGCTCAGCGTCAGCCATCAGTGATCATGAACCAAAGCCTCTGAGACTATGAGCTTACATAAATATTTCTTCCTTTTCAGTTATTCGTGTGAAGTACTTTGTCATCACGCTGCAAAAGGAACTAATAGAATATCAAGAAAATATTCAATATTATTGAGTACATTCTTCTTCCTCTGCTGCAGTAAGGGACTAACATTTCAAGTTTCAGAGCACAATGAGCTTTCTTAATGCGCCAGAAAAGGGACAGTTGTCTGATTGTAAGCACACTTACTTTTTTGTTTTTATCAATTGTGGGGCTTGAACTCTGGGCCTGGGCACTGTCCCTCAGCTTTTTAGCTCAAGGCTAGCACTCTACCAATTGAGCCACAGTGCCAACTTCTGGTTTCTGGTGGTTTATTGGAAATAAGAGTCTCATGGACTTTCCTGCCTAGGCTGGCTTTGATCTCAGATCTCAGCCTCCTTAGTAGCTAGGATTACAGGTGTGAGCCACTGGTGCCCAGTTTACACTTACTTTTTTATGTGTAATCATTAAGGCTAGCACATTGGTAGCTTAATGTAATACTCTTTCCACAAGCATTTACCTTTATAAACAGAAAGAGCCCACTGTTTTATCATAGGGCAGAAGCAGAAAAAGTAGTTGACCATAGTATTAAGAAAGAACACATGTAGAACTCATGTTACATCCCATAGCTTACTATCTAGCCTCATTAAACCTAAGGATAGTTAGGTTCTTCATAATTTTTATTTTGTTGTTAGAGAAGATAATTTTGTAGCCCAAAGAGGTCTTATTGCCACAGGTCAAATGAGAGTATATAGGTAGCAATTTCATTCTCATTTTCCTATTGCTACTCTAATCTATGGGGTACATGAAGATAACAGGGAATAAAATTCTCAAAGTAGCACTAAAAGAGAAACCTTAACTTTATTTTTGAAATAAGCAACCAAAGTGTCTGTATAAACATGCATGCCCATGGCATCATTTCCTGACCTAGCTCTTCTCCTCTGTTACTGGATGTGATGTACTTTTTTTCTCTTGTTTTGGTCTTATCATCTGTGGTGAGAGTTATCTTTCAGTAAAGTTTGGGAACTAAACTTCCTTTCATTAGCTAGCTATTCGCCCCCCCCCCCCTTATACTCCTTCAACTCAGTTGTTTCCATTAGAATCTCTTTTAACATAGATAAATATGCTTCATATCAAGAGATTGTTCCCCAATGACTGCTATTAGCCATACCTATAAGTACTTGCCACTGAATGAGATAAATTGGGCATGTAGTGTTGGCCAATGAGCCATGACAGTGCTTCCTAGGAGCTCCTCTAGGATCAATTTCCTAGATCATAAAGTGGACCCTGTTCCTCTGGTCTGGACAATATTGAGTCTGTAAGGATTAACTATAATGACTGTAGCCAACTGTCATTAGCTTAAGGAGGAGATCAAGAAAACTGCTACAAAGTTGGACCAGAGCCTAGATGTACAATTTCTGGATCCTATCCTAACTCTGGACTTCTTGTTACATGAAACAATAGACCTGATTATTGCTTATGTCAGTTGTAGTTTGGTTTTCTGTTACCTGCAGTGAAAGGCAATGTAGCTGATTCAGATACATTGTATTTTTAATGGACAGCTTTAATAGTTAGCAGTTATCTATAATTGCTCATCTACTATAATGCTTTGCTATTACAATGCAATAATTGCCAATATTCTATCAGTTCAAAAATGTTTAGCTATTGATATAGAGTTTGATAGTCTACTACAACGAACATTTATATTTATTATAATTGATTATATTTAATTAGTTTTTAATCCTCTATCCCTGACCATGGTGACTCATTACTGCATAGCACTGGCTAATGTAATATTACATGGTAGTAGTACGAACTTATCCAAAACAACTAGAAGAAAGTTGATAAAAGTGGAACCACAGGGATCATTCTATGACATCTAAAATCTGAACACAATTACAGAAGAATTGCCTTCTTCACAGGATGAAAATATTTCAGATAAATTAGCATCATTCTTTTCAGTAATTTTTTTTTTTTTTTTTTTTTTGAGGTCTGGTTGTGGGGCCTGAACTCTGGGCCTGGGCGCTGTCCCTCAGCTCTTCAGCTCAAGGCTAACGCTCTACCACTTGAGTGTCAGCCCCACTTCCGGCTTTTTCTGCTTATGTGGTGCTGAGGAATTGAACCTGGGGCCTCATGCATGCAAGTCAAGCACTCTACCACTGAGCCACCTTCCCAGCCCCCTTTTCAGTAATTTCTTAAGGAATTAATTTGCCATATAGTTAAAATGAGTGTGAAATTTGTTACTTTTCTATTGTTATATTGAGGTAAGGTCTAGGTTTACTGCCTTGTTTTACAACACAAAAATTTCATCAGCATAGCTGAGAAGCAATGTAAGAGCAGAAGTAAGAGCAGAAATAATGTTTTGAATTATGTTTCCTATGTAAACTCAAAATTTACAAGTTTTGTTTTGGAGAGAAATAGCACACTATAAGAACAATGATGATACTATGAAGTGAGAGTCAGGGTACACTGATTTGTGTGTTTAATGTTTAAAGGTGGATGTTTTGTCATCCATACAATTAGAGGATCCAGACAGCAAGACGTTTTTGTGTGTCAAGTCCTGGGTCTTGAACTCAGGGCCTGGGCGCCGCCCCTAAGCATTTTTGGTCAAGTCTAGTGCTTTACCACTTGAACCACAGTTCCACTTCCAGCTTTTTTTGTGTGATTAAGTGGAAATAAGAGCCTGACAGACACGCTTGCCTGGGCTAGCTTTGAACCTCAAATCTCAGCCTTCTGAGTAGTCAGGATTATAGGCATGAGTCACCAGCACCTGGCATGACTTTAAACTTAACTAAATTTTAGTTTAATTGCTAGACCCTTTTTGTATGCCTTTTGTCCTTTTAAAGGTAATTATATTTCATGAGGACTGCTTTACCTTACTAAGATTTTTATTCTACCAGGTACATTTATGAAAAAATAGTTTATTGAACAAGTGTAAAGTCAATGCTATTTTATTACATTTGTTGATGGGTATTATTACAATTTAGGCATTTACTAAATTTACCTAAAAACTTGTACTATTTACTTGTTTGGATATTTTTGGTATTTCGTCTCAAACTCAGTTAAATTACTTCACAAAGAGAGAGCTAAAGACTTCCAAATTTTTTTTATAAATTTTACTTGTAAATGAAATGATATATATTACTAACACATGGGGCTGCTTGATACAGTTACTGCTATCACACTATCAATGAAAAGAAATTCATTTCCTCAAAATATAACTACATTTATGAAATGCCTGTAATTGTTGTGAATTTATATTCTGTTATTAGGTTAGGAACATAGTTTTATTTTCAAAGTATTAATTTGCTGGGTAAACATGAAATAAACAGAACACGTCCAGTCAACTAGGAAGTTTCTACAGCTGTCAGTGAAATGATTTTATTTCCCATGACAGTGTGATGAAAAACAGAGGGGCTTTTGTGATATAATCAGACACTGAAGATTCTTCTCTGGTCCAAGATGTAACTTGTTTCATATACTGATATGTCTCATATGCTCCTTGTCTCAATGATATAAGGAAAATAATAACAAGGCAGAAAAAGTACAGAGAAAAAGCCCAGGGTTCCCATATATTTATTTAATGCCTGTGGTTGGATTGTCAATGTTCTACTCTATTCCCCCATCCCAATAGCCTATCCATCATCTCAGTATGCACATTCACATGCTACTACCCTACATGTGTACAAAGCCACAGCTTGTGGCTATAACTTACCAGTTACCTAGTGAGGACAAGCAAGAAAACAGAACATCCAGCCCTTCTATTTAAAAAGCCACTAATATCTCTACATCTTCATCTTCTAGTCTGAAAAAAATTAATCTTCCCTTAACACAGTCTTGGTCTATTCAAAACCGTTGAACAAATCTTTAATTAAACTGGTAGTCTGGGAGCTGGTTTAATAACCAGTATCTTTACAATCAAATCCAAAGGTCTGTAACAGTGATTTCAATGACTTGGTATCTTGAATACTTAAGAACTCATGGCAAAGAAGAGGCCATATTCCCTTTCATTCACCACTTCATGATGCCATTTTTCACATTGGGATGTAGAAAAAAGGTGAGTTCACTGAACTGCCTGTCAGCCTGTGCCTGCTAGAAAGGATAAATGGAAAGGGGCCTCTGTTTTCCCACATTAGGACACTGTCAGCAGGAGTAGAAATACCAACTGTCAGACATGTGGGATCTAGTGAATTCCTATTCCAGTGTGACTTCCTCTGCTGGGTCAGGTGGCAGTTAGCAGAAAAGCAACCATTATGAAAGTTCACTTTCTATTTGCATTCTACTATGGAATACCACTTGGCACAGAACAGTGTTGCATATATAGGCACACACACACATTTGAGGATACTGCCTTCCTCTGATTTCTGTACTGAAGTGTAGAGGAAATTGTTGCTAAATCCATCTTGGACTGTGGGTTCCAAATTTTAAGATGTGAAAAGGGACTATATATTGTGATGGCAGGTCTCAATTATTTTATTCAACCTAGCGAGTAAATGTCTCTCATCTATATTCTAGCCATTCAATAAATCTTTGTTGAATAAATGAATGAGTAAATAAACACACAGTAGATTTCTTAATGACAAATTCTTATTGAAGAATTTTCCTATTTCTTGGTGGCTAAAAGCCTAAGGAAAGTAACAGTTGATAGGGATTCTTTTCAATGTAGCAACATTTTGTGTAAGTATCACTAAGCATATGAAAATGTGGGCTCACAAAAGAAAGGGTGGTAATATTGTGAAATAGAAACAGCACATTTGTAAAAACTTGCCACTGGTGTTTTCTTAGGTTCTTGGTGAAAAGAAAATGTTATCATAAGGCTAAATTCATTAATGTAAAAAAAATTTCTTACTAAAAAATAATGTTCCTCCATTTTTCAGGATATATATATATATATTTTTTTTCTTTCATAAAATAGTCGTGATAGTGTCTGATGCTTGTCCTGTTCATTTCACTTTCTGGCCAAAATAGTCAACCCTTATTGACTTACAGCTTATTGAAAAAAATTTCATTGGTTTTTGAAATCCAAGTTGGAGACTGGCTTTTAGATATGATCTGCTTTATGAAGTTGATGTATTTGTTTCTTTTAGAAACTTACTTGTTGAAGAAAGGAAGATAGCACAACCTTGGCCTTAATGCCCAGAATGCTAGCCAACAGGTCGTGTGTGGCTGCTCTGTGCTGGTATTGCTCTTAGAGCTTTTAAAATGTATTTACTTATTTGAATTTCACAGTTATGGGAGGCGATATTTTTATTGTCTCCATTTTACCCATGAGAAGCTCTAGGCATGGTCAAGTCTTTGCCACCCCCCCTCCCAAGAAAAAAACACAACACAGCTGGTAAAGTGGTACAGCTGAGTCAACCATTTGAGCTGTGCCTGAGAACATATATTCTTATAACAAAACTGACCCATATTGGGTCAGGGTACAGGGTAACTGATAGAAAAAAACCAAAACCAAAAACAACCCACTGTCATTATATCCTAATGGTTATAGACATGGAGACTGAACTAGTATACAGAGTATAAATTCCTATTCAAGATTCATATTACCTTAAATTGAAGTCAGAGCCTCTCCCATTTTACCTTATTGACTCATTCTCAGTGGCCTATTTTTAGCTTAGTGTCTCCACAGAT
This sequence comes from Dipodomys spectabilis, assembly GCF_019054845.1. Taxonomy (NCBI): domain Eukaryota; kingdom Metazoa; phylum Chordata; class Mammalia; order Rodentia; family Heteromyidae; genus Dipodomys; species Dipodomys spectabilis. Next base: position 7,155,201 of record NW_024870728.1, read on the forward strand.
AGTGCTTTAAGTAACATTCTCCCTAAGCTTTTGTTTTGATTAGATTTTTTTAAAAAAGCCAGTGTGAGAGTGTATTCTCTTTAAAAATATGAATGCTTCATAAGTTCACATGTCACCCTTGTGCAGGGGCCATGCCAATATTTATGCTGTTCTAATTTTAGTATATGTACTGCTGAATGGAGCACCATTACAATATGTTTTCAATGGGCCATACCAACCAAGCACAACACTCACAAATTTAGTTATCAAGAATTAATCCAGGGGAAATCTAATCTTTGAGGAAAAAAAAGACGTATTTCAGTTTATTTGTTCAAAGTTTTGTTTTTGTTTTAGTGCCAGTCCTGAGGATTGAACTCAAGGCCTGGGCAATGTCCCCGAGCTTCTTTTGTTCAAAGCTAGTAGTGCTCTTCCACTTGAACCACGGCTCCATTTCCAGCTTAAAAAATATTTTTGGGTAGTTAGTTGGAGACTTTTTTGCCTGGGCTGGCTTCTCAAGTTTGTATTTTGAAAAGTGTTAAAACCCTTACCTTCAAATGTGGACAGTCATCCCAACAGTAGCTTATTCAAAATGGGAAGATCAACAACTTCAAGCAGGAACTCACACATTTCCACTTCAGGAGTTAGAAACGTTAAGTACAACACTAGTTGAACAAGCAGGCAAACCAGGAAGTATGATTCATGATAAAGAAAAAGCAAAAACTAAGTCAAGCTATTTTTTTTTTCCTCACGAAAACGTGACAACCTTCCCCCCCACAGCAACAAAATTCTTCCAAATATCTAACAACTCAATGTTGGCTTTAAAGATCTACAGTGTTCTTGATAATGGTTTTTTTAAAAAAAAAGCATGAGTTGTTTGGCGGATGAAAGGCCAGGTTTGTGATTCCACTTGACATCATTCAGCAAATGCTGGGCTACCCTAAAGAGTGGTCAAATGACAATGCTTCCATGAACACAAAACGCAGGTTTGTATATCTTGTTGTAACTGGTGATCCCTGGGTCCTGAGTGGGAGAAGTGGCGGAGCTCGCGCAGTTTCAGGCAGCTTTGCGGGTAAACCCGCCGCCCCGCAGTCCCGCGAGCAGAGGTGTGCAGTAATGAATACCTTGTCACTAATTTCCGGTGCTGCAGGTAACTCCCTCACACACACTCTCCCTTTAAGTGTCTGGCTTCGGCTCAAGTACCCATCCCTCGTCCGCATGCCCTAGAAAAACACAGCTACCCACCTAGCACCCCACGCTCGTTCCCAGACAATCCTCTCCGGGCGCCAACCCGGTCCGGCCAGCAGCAGCCTATTACAACCTGGCTTTGGCTACCGGAACTTCCCCCGCCCGCTGCCCACGTGACCAGGTTTCTTTGCCTCCGCCCCCTTGGGACTCCACCAATCAGCAGCCGCCTCTGCCCAGAACCGGGTCTCCGAAGCCCCTCTTTCCAAAAGGCCAGCTGGCTTCTCCCGCGGCTGCCGCTCTCAGCCCCGCCCTCTCCCCGCCTCCCCGTCCGCCTGGCTCCGCCCTCTTCTCGACTCGCCCGTCTTCTTCTTCTCCTCTTCCTCCACTCGCGTCGAGCCCTCCCGCTCCCGGGCTTCGCCCCGCCCCGCCCGGAGCGGCGCGCTCGTCCTTTTCTCGCGAGATCTGCGCGTCCCCCCCCCCCCCCCCCCCCCCGCGCCCCCCCCCGCTGGGGCCGCCCGCCTTCCCTCCCGTCCTCCCACCCCCTCCCCCATCTCCACTCCGGCTCTCCTCCCTCCCTCCTCCCCCCTCCACCCTCCGGGCCGGATCTCGTCTCGCTGAGGCGGAGGAGGAGAAGGAGGAGGAGGAGGACGTTCGGCCTGCGCAGTGAGATGTTTGTCCGTCGCCGCCGCCGCCGCCATCGCGGAGGAGCGCGATAAAGGGAGCCGAGCCGGGCGTGAGGGGGCCCCCGCGGAGCCGCCGCGCCAGCGCAGCCCCCAGCCGAGCCCGAGCCGCCGGAGCCCGGGCCGCCGCCGCCGCCGCCCCGCCGCCGCGGCCGCCCAGGGGCCGGCCTGCTCCCCGGCCCAGCCCGGGGGCCGCGCCGCCGCCGCCCCCGGCGTCGCCCCTCGCCTGCCCGTCCGCCTTCAATGTGACACCGGCGCCTCGGAGTGCGACCCGCAGCCGCCGCCGGGGAGGGGACGAGCACCATGTCGAATCTGAGCAAAGGCACGGGCAGCCGGAAGGACACCAAGATGCGGATCCGGGCCTTTCCGGTGAGTCCCTGCTCGGCGCCCGGGACCCTGGGGCCGGGGACCCGGCCGGGAGCCGCACGCGAGGCCCGGGCTGAACTCCCCCCCAACAGGCCGCAGGCCGGCCTCCCCTCCCCCACGCCGCCGGCCGCGGGGCGCGAGCCTTCCCGGCAACGGGGCTGCGCGGGCCCGCCGCGGCCTCCCTCCCGGGCCGTTCCCCGTGCCCAGCGCCCGGGCCCGGTACCGAGCCTTGGGGCGTCGGCGACGGACTGGGCCACCGCCCGGTCCCGGCACCTTCCCGCGTCGATGGGGTGTAGGCCCGGTTCCCTGCACTCCTTCCCGTTCGGCCTCCGCGCCCCGGGCCCTGCAGGGATGGATGGAGACTACCGAAGTCCTGGCGTGGGGCATGTGCGTAACTTTTCGCGTGTGTTTGCACTGCGGCTTCAAGAACGACCCATCTTAGGTCTGAGGGTGATGGAGCGGACTGCCCCCCTCCACCTCCCCCCCTCCGTACGCGGGGTTAAGCCGTCAGCCCATCCCCGACGCCGTGACAGTGGTTCCACGAAATACTCGGTGCTGATCCCCCCCCCCCCCACGCGTCTTTGTGGCCTCTTTCATTTAAGCACTTTACAAACTCTTGTTCAAGGAGTTGCCATGCAGGGCCGGGGGTGGGGGGTGCGGGGGGGGGTGTTGGACCCTTCCCGTGTCTCAGCCATGGAAGCCCCTCAGGAAGGCGGAGTAGCCAGCCACGCAACCTTGCTTTTTACTGTCAGCTTTAGCCACAGCTAAAGTATCCTGTTCCGAAACTTTCTTTTTTCTTTTTGTGGGGCGGGGGGGGGGGGGTGGACATTTCGTTGAGTGGGGTTCAGTCGATGAGGGCCTAACTCTGGATGTCATGCCTTATTCAGCTAGCTCACGGCAAACAATTAAAATGTATTCCTTGGACAAAACTGGACCTACTGGCTCATGTCGCCCCAGTAACAGGTATAGTAAGTCAAGATAGACCAACTGACACTTGAGCTGGAGAGTTTTAAAAGTAAAACTTAGGAGGAAGGTCTTTACCTTGTCAGATTCATTGTATCTTGTGGGAGAGAGAGAGGGCATTTGTAATCATTTTCTAGGCATGCTTTTTCTGAAGTACAGTTTTGAGTGTGTGTGTGTGTGTGTGTGTGTGTGTGTGTGTGTGTGTGTGTGTAGGGTGGGGGGGGTGACTGACCTTCATATGATGGATTGTTTTAATTAAGTAACTTGGTCCTAGAGAACTTGAGGAAGAAGGAAGACTTCGCTAAATTCTTAAAATGTTAAAGAGAAGAAATGCCTGATGCAGAATTCTAAAATTGCAAGGAAAATATTTATGTCAGTGTGTGGAAACTTCTGGCTTTATGTAAATAGGTAGGGTATACTCCAGAAGAAAGGGGGTTTGAGTGTTTGAATTATTTTTTCTGAATAAGTGTGAGAAACTACACCAGTGTGAGAAATGTTGGCAATAGCAGTACTGAAATTCACTAGCATTTGTTTTGTGAGTATTGTTCAACTCCTTACTAAATCAACCACCCTGTTGATGGTCAGATCCTACCTTTTTTTTTTCAGAATTATTTAAAAAAAAATTGATGTGAGTAGTTCAACACCAGATTTTAACCAACTTTTCATTCTCTGTGGACTTGCCAACTTAGTTCTTGCCTATTTTCCTCTGCCATCATTCATTGCTTCAAGGGATACTGAGTAGCATTTTGTTCCTGGGTATTTGGGATTTACCATGATACCTTGAAAGGCTAAGATCTCTTTTCTGAAGCTGATGCTCTTGGGGATAAGAAGCAAAATATTTCATTCTAATCCGGAGTATAGCATTGTTTGATAGGTTAACACAGTACTAGAAATGATTTTTTTTTTTTTTTTAGTTAGCATTAGAGTATAAACTAGCTTGGATCTTTTCTCCACTGTTGCTCCAAATGTTTTTGTAAGATTCTTAATGAAGTCTTTAGTGTTTGGTATTTAGTAGTGAATACTTACTATTTTTTAAAAACTTAAGATTTTTTTCACTATTACCTTGTAAGTATTGACATCACTTACAGGTGATGAAAATAACCATTACATTTCTTAGCAGTTGTTTGAGTTGTCATCATTTAGAATAGATACATGCGTTAATGATAAGGTACTTAACTGATTTAACCTTTGGTAAATGTGTAGATTTACAGATTTTAAAAATTGCTTTATTCACATTAGCAATCTTTGTGTGTAACTATTGCCTGTTTGGATTGCTAATCAGAAGTTGTAAATGAGAAAAGATGTATGCTTATACATATGTACATAATGACAACTCTTGAATCTTACCTGTACCATTTGGATAGGTAGCTCAATGCTTTATTGCAAATTTTCTTTTACAAAATTATGTGAAAGAAATGATACTAAGCTTTGGAATTGTTTGACAAAGTACAAGTAGGTAAACTTACATTTTTCATAGCTGTGTGAAGCTACTCCACGTATAGAGTTCTTCCATCATTAAATCAGGTTGTTTTTTAGTTTTTTGAATGCATATGTTAAGTATGCTATCACTGCTGTTCAAAAGAGTAGAAATTATAACATGGCAGTTTTTTTTGTGTGTGTGTTTTTTTTTTTTTAAGTGTGTGTGGGGTGCTTGTCCTGGGGCTTGAACTCAGGGCCTGGGCACTGTCCCTGAGTGCTTTTGCTCAAGACTAGCACTCTACCACTTGAGCCACAGCTCCACTTCCAGCGTTCTTGGTAACTAATTGAAGATACAGAGTTTCATGGATTCTTCTGCTCAGACTGGCTTCAAACCACAATTCTCAGATCTCAGCCTCCTGAGTAGCTAGGATTTCATGTGTGAACTACCAGCATACAGCCACAGTTGACATTTTTAAGTAAACCTAGAGGAAATGATTTTTGTAAAGATTGAGAACAAGAAGGGAGTTTCTATACTTAAAGACTGTTAACAGAGGAGAACTTTATATTCCTATTTGTAAGCTTTTTCTGTATGACACAGATATACCTTCATTATACCTTTTTGTTAATAATACATAAAATAACAACATAGAGCCTCAAAAAAAAAGATTTATAGTTGTAAAAGACCTGGAACAGATAATTTTACTCCAAGAAATCGTTTCCCTTGTTGCCATTTGTCCTAACTGCTGAGCTTTTGTTTACTCGATAAGCTTGGCTGGAATTGGTTTTGGCGTGTGTGTGTGTGTGTGTGTGTGTGTGTGTGTGTGTGTGTGTGTGTGTGTGTGTGTGTGTGTGTGTGGTGTGTGTGTGTGGTGTGTGTGTGTGTGTGTGTGGTGTGTGTGTGTGGTGCATGGGTTGAACTCAGGGCCTTGCATTTGCAAAGCAGGGACTCAATCCCTTGAACCATGCCTCCAGTGCCTTTTTACATTTGAGGTAAGGTCTTCTTTATGTCTCCAGATCTCTGCTGCCTCTCAAATATCTAGGTTTGAACCACCTGCCCAGCTTTGGAGGGGTAATTTTTGAATGAAAATGCTCTCCTCTCATATTTGCTTTTCTTGGCTTTGCTTTAGAGTTTAGGGGACATTGTGAAAGCTATTGTTTTTCTACAGTGTGATCTAGTCTGCTGCTTAAGACCGACTTCCTTCTTGAGGGTCCAGTTGTTTATGAAACATGATAAATCCATGACAGAGAAGACTTCTTCCACTTAATATTTTAGATGAGCTCCATCTGTACAGCAAATGATAGGATATACAGTTAATTTTTTGGGTGGAACCCAGGGAGTGACAGACAAAAGTGGAAGAAATGTTTTAAAATTATTGGTGATGTACTTAAAGGCATAAAGAGATAAGGACAGATAAGAACAACTTCATAGTTTTTGTTGTTATTGTTTTAACTATATTAATATTAGCCAGATTTGAGGGAACAATTCATCTTCATAGTAGGTTTCTCTTTCTTAGGGAGGTAATAATTGCTTAGAACTAACTACTTAGTGTACATATGCAGAAGAGCTGGAAAATAGTCTTGAAAATCAGAAAGCTGGGAATTAGCAATAAATTTGTTTTCACTCTCTGTGTTACTTTTGAAATTATGGAGTAAGCTATAACAGATTCATGAACGTGTTGCTTACATTTAGACTGACTCTTCTGTTAATAGTTTTGTGACAACCAAGTTATGTCTGTTAGAACTATATTGGCTGTTAGAAGTTAAAAAAGGGAATGTGAAGCTTTATTTTGTTTATTTTGTATAGTTGTCTTAGCCAGTTGAGAGGAGCCTAGAAAATAATAGGAACTTCTAATAGTATAGGCTATCAAGTGAAAAGTGGGCTTTCACATAGTACATTCATTACAAATCTCATTAATCAAACCAAAGTAGAGAAAGCTATTGTATGTCATTTGTTCATTTGATGTAGGTAAGTAGTAACAGAATTTGTCCAGGAAGAATATATAATTATCACTAGAAAAAATAATATGCTTTCTATTTGGAGAAGAGAGGTAATTATTTTTTTCAAGATTGGAAAGTTTAGACAGTTTATAGGTTTAAATAATGCAGCTTTGAAAATATTTTTTGCTTATGGTAAAGTCAAAGTAAAATTATGAGTAAAAACAAATCACTGAGATAAAATAATGAATTGGAATTAGTTTCTCACAAAGTTTATGTTGAAAACTATTCAATTATAGTCTGTCAGGAAATAATTCATTTTAGTAGCTTTTTTAGTTATAAAAGGGACAGAAAACTGGTAAATATCTGATTTAAATAGAAATTACTTGCAATCTTCTTGGAAATAAAAACATTTTGATGGTGCTTTTAATTTTTCATATGCATTTTTATATTTTTTTAAAAATAGCTTCTTATAGTACATATATTTCCATGTTTGTTTTTTCTTTGTGTGTGTGTAAGAGAGAGGGAGGGAGAGAGTTTGAATTTGGGACTTTGTGCTTACTTACCAGGCAAGTGCTCCACTTGAGCCATATCCTCAGCTCTTTTTCCAAATAGGGCTGTTTCCCCTACCTCCTCCCGCTCTAATGGGGGAGACAGGCCTGGATGTCAGTCCTATTTGTGCTTCTTTCCTAGCTGGAACTACAGGTCAAAGATTTTTCTTTTTTGTGATCTGTTTGCTATTGCTTGTCTTCAACTTTTGATCCTCATCTCAGCCTCCAGAGTAACTAGAAAAACAAGCATTAGCCACCACATCCATGCCCGGAAAGGTAGAAAAGGAAAAGCTAACATTCACCGAATACTTATATTTGTGCTTTACTTGGCTAAAGCTACTTAATTCACACATCTCTGTGCAATGTCATGTAATGAAGCCTCTAGTAGTTAAATAACTCACATAAAGTTGATCTGTGCAAGAGGCAGAACTAGAGATTCTAATCCAGGCAGACTGACTTAAAGGTGAATGAATGTCCCAAGGTTGTATCATTTTAAGCTATTACTTTAGCCACATATTATATCTTAACTATCATACTTGAAAAAAAATAATACTTTAATGTTTTAATTTTCATTTCCTTGATTGTTTTTTGGTTTTTGTCGGTTGTGGGCCTGAACTCTGGGCCTGGGCGCTGTCCCTCAGGCTCTTCAGCTCAAGGTTAGCGCTCTACCACTTGAGCCACAGCGCCACTTCCAGCTTTTTCTGCTTATGTGGTGCTGAAGAATCGAACCCAGGGCCTCCTGCATGCAAGGCAAGCGCTCTACCACTGAGCCACCTTCCCAGTCCTCCTTGATTGTTTGTAAGAATAAAATTATGCATAGTCCAGAAGGAGTTTTTATTTTCATTTAAAGTGGCATATTGAGAATATTTGTTACAGGACTATAACAATGGAGAATAAGTTTAGAATCATACCTAGTGCATTGCTTACTTCAACATTGACTGGCAATATCTACATACTAAAAGTGAGTATTGTTTTTTGCAAATCACATTGAAATGCTTCACTTATTTTGATGATGCTCCTCACCTTTTTTGTAAATTTTTACATTTTGAAAAGCCTGCAGAACAACTTTTGAACCACTCTAAGATAATACTAGTCTCATATATATACATATGTATATATATTTATCTGTTAATACTATTTTTTATAAACATGCACATGTACACAAGCTTGGTACTTTGAGGCACTGTGTAGGAATGCTGTTGGTTCTTGTGGGGAGGGAGAGACTTCAAGAGATAATTTCCAGTGATTATTCTCACATAGTGTGAAGATATTTCAGAGGGCATAAGCACTCCTTTACTATGTACATCTTAATTTTCCATTAAATGTTCATCTAAAGTAATCTTCTCTTTTTCTCCCCAAGCCTCCTCCTTTTGTTGTCACTCTGAGTTACAGTAGGTTGTGGCTTTTTGCCCAGTGCTTATACCAGGCACCATGTTGAACCACAGAGCACTTAGCACAGTGTAGGTGGTTAGAGAATGATTGATTAAATGAAAAACTACTAGCCCTCTAAGCTGAACCCTGTAGTACTCGATTGCCAATGCAAATAATGTTCGAAAATGTTAGAATTACCTTTGCAGTGCTGTGAAGTTTTGATTATCGTACTGTCATTAATGATATCGTGGCTTTTTTGCCTTTTTTTTTTAAGGTGGATATTCTCCTTAGTCTCTGAAGTAGTCATGTGTTGGTGTTAACCTCAAATTGAGCATCAGAAGACTAATATCTGATCTCAGTGTTTTTGTATAGTAACTGAACTCACTTCTTCAATCATGACTTTTTCATCTCCTCCCTTTCCGCTACTTCAATTCCCTACTTTCCTTGTAGATTAATAACTTCATTATACATTGTCTGTTCTCAGAATTCTCTGCTTTTTTGCCATGTGAAAGCTGATTTAACTTTACCCTGAGGGGAACAGGCTGATCTTTTTGAAGTGAAGTGCCTGTTTACCTTAAAATCCTTCAGCCTTTTGGCCCCCAATGGTGTTTATTGCCATATCCATCATTCTCTCATTTGGTGGAAGCTCTTGAGAGCTACTATTCTCTTTCAGACCATTCACTAACTTTTTCTCAGGTTCCCTCAGATATTGAAAATGTTGATGCTTTAATCAGACATTGCCAGTCCAGCCAGCCATTTTGTCCATTGTCATGTTTGACTAGAAATTGATTTATTCAACTTTAAATACTTTTATTGTGTTTAGTGTCTGTTAAGTGTCTGTACAGTGGTGAAGAGCCCTGGCCTCTTTGTTGTAGTCTTTGGAGCTTGTCATTCATTCCATTTACCTTCTGCCTGTTGTCACTTTTATAAAAGGAGAAAATGATGGTACCTACCTCTTAAGACTGTTCAAAGATAGTTAATACATGTAAACGTATTAGAATAGTGCCTGGCGCATAATAAACATAGTTATAATACATGTAAGCTGTTAATTATAATTCTGTCCTATTGCTGCTTGTTTCTTTCTCACATGAGTATGTTCTCAAGCCATGGTGCTATTGTTCCTTTTTTCTCTACATCCCCAGAGTAAGGCCAGTCATACCAACAAAAAAAACTCTTTCACTGTTTAATTTTTATTTTAGTATATTCTTAAGGACAAAAATTAACTACATTTTTTAAAATATAAACTTCTTTTTCTCGTTTGCAAAAGCTGTATTATGAGCCTTATAATTTAAAATAGGAAAGAGTTTTTTTTTCAAAAAAGTCAACTCATATTTTTTCTTCTAAACTATAATTCTGGTCACTTTATTTGAATCAATACACACTAAGCAATTTATATATCTAAACGTCAAAAAAACACAATCTAAAATTTTTGTAACTTCTATTTACATACAAGAGGCTCATTTACTTTGAACCTAGTAAAGCTTAAATCTCTCCAAGAGGGACTTTTTTTGCTTTGTTGGTCATTAGACCTGAACTCTGGGCCTGGGCGCTGTCCCTCAGCTCTTCAGCTCAAGGCTAGCGCTCTACCACTTGAGCCACAGTGCCACTTTCGGCTTTTTTCTTTTTGCTTATGTGGTGCTGAGGAATCAAACCCCGGGCCTCAGGCATGCAAGGCAAGCCCTCTACCACTGAGCCACCTTCCCAGCCCTAAGAGAGACTTTTTTCAGAGTACTGCTCTATACTGTATAAGCTTCAAAGCCCCTGGATCTGCTTGTGGTCAATAATTTAAACTACTCTCCATGTTCCTATTAAGGAAGTAAATTAGTTAAAGATCTACAAAACCATTAACAATGTAATCAGGCAGTGTCGTATAAGGGGAAGAATATAGAATTTTCTGTCACACACAATTGCAGCTCTGTCCTTTGCAAAGAGCCTATATACCAGTTTACTGTATCTCTGAACTCCACTGGCATTTACAACAGGACTAACACTAAACCTTAAACTGTTTTGAGAATTTGAGATAATTCAAAATTTCTTTTAAAAAAATAGCCTAACTCAAGGCAGATATTTTACATGTTGTACTTTCTAATCTTAGAAAGGAAGGTCTTTATTGGAGATGAAAAAGGCAAAAAAATAGTTACAACTTTGGAGAGGTTGAAGTAAATAGAAGTGGTTAAGGATGCTAAACGATGCTTTTGATAAGAATAATTTGCATAGCACTATTTTGAAGCTGGTCCTGGGGCCTAAACTCAGGGCCTGTTGCTCAAAACTAGTGCTCTGGCACTTAACCACAGCTCCACTTCTGTCTTTTTTTGGGGGGGGGGGAGGGAGGTGGGTGGGTAGTCGTGGGACCTGAACTCTGGGCCTGGGCACTGTCCCTCAGCTCTTCAGCTCAAGGCTAGTGCTCTACCACTTGAGCCACAGCACCACTTCCAGCTTTTTCTGCTTATGTGGTACTGAGGAATCAAACCCAGGGCCTCATGCATTCAAGGCAAGCCCTCTACCACTGAGCCACCTTCCCAGCCCCTCCACTTCTGTCTTTTTTGTAGTTAATTGGAGATAAGAGTCTCTTGCACTGCGTCCTTTCTACCTGGCTTCAAACCAAGATCCTCAGATCTCAGTTTCCTAAATATCTAGGGTTACAGGCAGTAAGCTACCACCTCTAGAAAAGTAGCTCTAAGAAATCTTGTATTGGGGCTGGGAAGGTGGCTCAGCGGTAGAGCGCTTGCCTTGCATGCATGAGGCCCTGGGTTCGATTCCCCAGCACCACATAAGCAAAAAGAAAAGAAGCCAGACCAAGTGGTAGAGCACTAGCCTTGAGCTGAAGGGCTGAGGGACAACGCCCGGCCCAGGGCCAGAGTTCAGGCCCCACGACTGGACCTAAAAAAAAAGAAAAGAAAAGAAAAGAAATCTTGTATTTTCTTAATGTAGGTAAAAATTCCCCTTTGAAGCTTATTCATTCACTCAGCAGTAAATACCAAAATTGCAATTAAAGAGCAAAGTTGAGTCCATCTACTTTCTCCCTCATTCTGTCCTAAATGATGGAAGTCAAATTAAGTTTTGTGCAGTTCCTACTTGTGTAATAAGAATATCACATTAGTGCATTCACTCAACACGGCTTACTGTATACTGAATACTGTTATACTGCACCAATAAAGACCAATACAAAGAGGATGGGATACCTCCTCTAAGAAAATTACCTTTCTAAAAATTATGTTTTTAAAAGGAGACAGTCAATTCTTTCTTATTTTCTGGACTGTAAAGACTAGTATGGTAATGACCATGATGATGATAATAAGAAAAAGATTGTCTTCCTTCTCTGAGATCAGGGGGAAAAGGTGATATATAGACTGAAGAACATTTAAAAACAAAAACAAAAAAAGATGGCTGAGCTTTTTATCTACCAACATTATTTTTCACAGTGAAACTGTAGTTAAGAGGTTTCTTCAAGAGAGGTAAGAAAATTATCAATAAATAGCTTAAGGACAATGATTAAAATTGCAAAAGGCTCAGCAGGAATAGGGAAAGGGATCTTACAATGAACACAGAAAAATTGCCCTGAAGCACTGACAAGCCAGCTACATTAGAGACCAGGGTCCTTCATATTGTCTCCAGGAGAGAATAGCCTAGAAAGTATGAGCAGTGAAGGCTGATGATTTGGAAGCACAAAGATAGGTACTTCAAATTAATAATTTATTTCTCATTAAAGTGCAAAGATAAAGGAATGCCACAGACAAAGAAGCAACTTATGAAAACAAATTACTTTTCTCATACTTTGGGAAGCCGGGAAGTTCACAGTGAGTTGGTGGTGGTAAGTTCTGTCATCTGTGAGGTCTGTCTTCCCAGGTTGCACTTAGATATGGCATGCTTTGGAGAGGGAGAATGCTGTGTCTCACATTGCAGAAGGCAGAGGGGTCTCCTCCCTAACCCTTTTATGCTATCACCTGGTCTTACTCAGGAGGGCTCTACTCTCACGACTTAGCCTCCTCCTCTTAGCCCTGCCTCTTAACAATGATAATAATTTTTCACTGAGTTTAGAAAAAATCCGTATCTAACAGATGAGGATGTGGAGACAGACTGATTTAGACAAGGAATATGCGCCTGACTTGAATTTATGGAGGAATATGATTTGGGGGAGCCAGGTGCCGGTGGCACCTTGTAATCCTAGCTACTCAGGAGGTGGACATCTGAAGATTGTAGTTGGAAGCCAGCCCAGCAAGAAAAGTCCCTATGAGACTCTTACCTCTAATTAACCACTCCAAAACCTGAAGTGGCGCTAGAGTGCTAGCCTTGAGGTAGCACAAAGAGGCTCTTGGACGGTGTCCAGGCCCTGAGTTCAAGCCCCACAATGGACCAAAACGTGTGTGTGTGTGTGTGTGTGTGTGTGTGTGTGTGTGATTTTTTATTAATAGTTCTTTTCTCCAGACCAGATTCAAATAAGTATAGTCATAGGAACACAGTAACCTAGTTAATTATAAAATAATTTCTTATTATTAAGCTTCTTGATGATTTAAGTTGACATGGACATCTTGAGTGGAAGGACACTTGAGTTAGGTCTCTTGAATTCCTCCATTGCTTTAACTAGCTTTGTGGTCTTTGATAAGCTTTGTTTCAGCTTTAGATTTATCCTTTTTTAAAATAGGAGTAGCGCTGGGTGCTGGTGGCTCATGCCTATAATCCTAGCTACTCAGGAGGCTGAGATCTGAGGATCATGGTTCAGAGCCAGCCCGGGCAGGAAAGTTCCTGTGTCTCTTATTTCCAGTAAAACACCAGAAAACCAGAAATGATGCTGTGGCTCAAGTGGTAGAGCGCTAGCTAGCCTTGAGCTGAAGAGCTGAAGGACAGCACCCAGGCCCAGAGTTTATGCCCTGTGAACGACAACATAAACAAACAAATAGTAGTAGCATATTTCAGTGACGATTGTTAGGTCCTGTTAGCTGGGTTTTGCATACTGTGTGTGTGTGAGAGAATGAGAAAACGAGGGAAGTTTCAAGCAGACTCCATAGCGGAATTTTTAAAATAAGGATTTTATATGATAGTCTGATGACTCATGCCTGTAATACTACCTGCTTGCTAGGCTGATATTGGAAGGATTGTAGTTTGTGGCCAACTCCAGGTAGAAAAATTGATGGGACATCTTCTTAACTGAGGGAGCCTAATACAGGATCAAAATAACAAGCCAAAGACTGGAATTATTTCACTGGTACCAGCACCTGCCTAGCCAGCACTAGATCTGAGCTCAGAAATACTCCCACATCCACTCCCCACTCCTGGTCCAATTTAATATGATGAGCCTTGTCCTGTCATCACATCTGATTACAGTTAGGTTCATTCAAAAACAAACTAACAGTGGTAGTTTATGCTCTTTGACATTTTTCCTTCTCTCTCCCTTTAGGTAATATCTGTAGTTGATTTGAATATATACACAATTTGGTGTTGTCTTAAAAGTTTAAAGTATTTTATTTCTTAGTGATACTTGGATTTGAACTCAGAGCCTTGTTCTTGCTACGTTGTTGCACTAACCACCTAAGTCTGCAAAGCTGTTTTTCTGCTTATTATTATTAGTAGTATATTTTTTGTCAGTTGTGGGACTTGAACTCAGGGCCTGGGCATTATCCCTGAGCCTCTTTGTGCTCTAAGCTAGTGCTTTACCACTTGAGCCACAGTACCACTTCTGGGTTTTGAGTGGTTAATTGGAGATAACAGTCTCACCAGTGCTTCTGCCCCGGCTGGTGTGGAAGCACCTATGGCATGAGCCTCTAGCTCCTGGCCTCATTATTTTTTGAGACAGAGTCTCCTTAGTGTTTTGATACTCACTTTGATCCCTGAGCCTCTGTGATCCACTTGCTTAGGCTTCCTGTCCTTAATGGAATGACAGGTGAGTGCCACTGTGCACAGTTATGGATTGTGAAGGAGTTTCACAAACTTTTCTGCTCAGGTTGGCCTTGAACCACAATAGTAAGGATTACAGACATTAGCTACCAATGTCCATCTCAGTTCATCATAGAAGTTTTCTTTAAGAAAAGCTGGTAAGTTGGTCATTTCCAAAAGCAAACTTTGTTTTTGTTGTGTTTAGCTTGTTGTTGTTTTAAGCTAGAGAGAAAAAAGTAGTAACAGTGATTGTGATTAAAGTGAATAAACTTAGTTACAGAATTCATGTCTTCACCTAGATATGCAAAATTTTCTTCCTCCCTAATATTAGAGCCACTATCAGGAGATTCTATGTAAAGTACCTGATCCCTACTTCTCCATTATTTCTTTTTGTCCGATAAATGCTTAAAGAATAATTTTACACACATGACTTTTTAATAGTAGTGTTTTAGATTTAATAGCATATTATAAAGCGCAGCATTTTGAGTAAGCTTGAAGAATTACAGTCAAATTATTTTGTATGGATACTTTGTGTTCAGGGAGCCCACCCACAATTTTTTATTTCATCTATATTGAAAACACAGATGATAAAAACAGACACCAACAAATTGCCTCAGTGAATATACTATAGTATATTCCCCATCTAATCAATAGGGGACCAAAAATATTTGGGAAAAATGGGGTGTAACAACATGTATAGACTCTTTGTCTTTCCCTGTAATACAACTATTTACATAATATTTACATTGCATTATCTATTAAAGAGTAACCTAGAATTGATTTAATGTATAGGGAGGATGTATGTACACCATTTTATGTAAGGATCTTGAACTCCCTTATCCGCAGGGGTCCTGGATCAACCCTCTACTTATACCAAGGGATGATTTCTTTTTTAAATAGTCATCTTATTTTAGTCTTTTGTCATCTTATTTTAATAGTCATCTTATTTTAGTCATAACATTGGGATTATGAAATGTCACATATCCGTATGTGTATACATACATACATGTGTGTATGGTTAATCATTGTTGGTACTCAAGTCAATTGTTCTGTAATTTAAATGGCCTTTGGTAAACTAATCTGGACACTTGATCTGTTTCTGAAAAAAATAGTACCACATTTCACAAACAGCTTGATTTTAGGATATTCTCATGTATTAAGGATGCTGATTATAATTGAATCTAGTTGATTAAATTTCTCATTATGAATGCTGCTGCTGTCTGTGTATTTAAATGCTTTTAGAGGCCAGTCGAATAGAGCAAGTTTAGTTTATGATTTCATAGAATTGTTCTAAGCTGCTGTGCTATTCCAGTTGATAATCCTTTCCTTCCTTTATCATATTTCCATTCCCATGATTTCTACTGTAACTAAAGAGTCTTCTAAATATTACTATCTTTACATTCATTTTAAGTCATTAATAAAGGCTGTATGTCTGTTGTGTAGTAAAATCCTGTTGCCAAGATCAAATCATGCAGAAAGAAGCAATAGTATTTATTGAGCACATTCTGTATGCCATATGCTTTATAAAACTCTTTAGTTGCTACAGAGTATACCAGCACCCATTCCTCAGGCCAAGAACAGTTGAGGAAGGTGAGGTTTCGGAATTTTTAATAAAGTCCTATTATTAAAGACTGAATGTGCCAAACTGGGCTGTTTACCTCAAAGTCTGGAACTATGGCCATTTTTGATAGTTGACAGTGATTAAGAATTATTGTAGATGTCTTCTGACAAATGATTTGTCATTATGCCATGTATAATAAAAAAGGTAGAGAGACCATACATATTCTGAGCTGGAGCTTTCTTACATAATGTTTGTACTTGACTAGAATACTGCTATTCCTCAGATATTTGTACCAAGGAAATTGTTTTTGAGGCTGAAGCTTGAATTTATGGCCAAGCATTTTTCCTTCCTTATTTTTTTCTAGCTGTGTCATTCTGAATTGCCTGGAATTTCAAATTTTCACCCTTTTCTCCCACCCACCCTGTTTCAAATTTCTTCATGTAGATGATATTCACAAGGGACTAAAGACTTCTTGTGCTTTGTATATAGTGAAGCAAAGAATAGAGTGCTTTTCAGCTCAGATTCAGTTTGTCTTAAGATGTAGTTCTGTACAACTTTTGATAATTACAGAACTGTCATGATGTGTAAGTATGTAATAGATTTATATGCTTTTAAATTTAGGCATTTTGAAGTTTGTTATCCTTTGAGGTAATGTAGATGAACAGCCCAGGTATTTTGAGAGGAAAACTTTTTGAGTTATTCTTTTTGGCACTTACAAATGAGAAAATAACAATTCTGGATTGGGAGGAGGTAAGGTAATTTTAAAGCTAAAGTATTGATTAGTGTTTCAAATTTTTCCTTAATGTTAATCATTTAAGAATAGTTGATATATTTACCTTAAAACATTTATTTATACTCTTACTAAGTGAATTTGCTTGCTTTCTGATTGCTTTATAAGTTGAGCTTCTTGGGGAAGGGTTGCATATGGATCTCATAATTAATTAGTATACATTAAATGTGAATATGTGTATATACATCTTATTTTACTGTTTTGTTTTAAAATAGAACAAAGCTGAAACTTTGGTGTTCATATGCATTCCTTCCTGGAGGTGTGTGTGTCTGTGTCTGTGTCCGTGTGTCTGTCCGTGTCTGTGTCCATGTGTGTCTGTGATCCTGGGCTGGGATCCACAGCTCCACTTCTGGCTTGTTAGCGAGTAACTAGAGATACAACTCTTAAAGAGTTGTCCTGCTGGCTTTAGACCACCATTCTTAGATCTCAGCATCCTGAGGAGCTAGGTTTACAGACTTGAGCCACCAGGTGTATTTTTTACAGTTACTGCAAACCTCATATCAGTGTCACGAATGAGATTAAAATCCTGCTTAAGAGCCGGGCACTGATGGCTCATGCCTGTAATCCTAGTTACTCAGGAGGCTGAGATCTGAGGATCACAGTTCAAAGCCAGCCCAGGCAGGAAAATCCACGAAACTCTTATCTCCAATAAACCACCAGAAAACCAGAAGTGGCACTGTGGCTCAAGTGGTAGTGCTCACTTTGAGCTGAAGAGCTGAAGGACAGCGCCCAGACCCAGCGTTCAAGCCACACGACCTCCCCCAAAAAACCCTGCTTAAATGATTTATTAGACTGCCACTTTATAAGAAAACATACTTTAAAACATACTTAAGTTGAAACCTTTAAGTGTTATCACTTAGTGAAGTACAGCTTAAGTTTTGTTAACTTATTGAGAGTTGAACATTAAATCTTCAAAAAAGCCTTTCCGTTACAGTTAATGTTTCTGTATCGAGGATTGATCAGTAGGAGATTTTAGGCTTATATGTGACAATTATTTTGCTAGTGTTGATGTTTGATGCCAGAACCAAATCGTGTACATGGAGAGATTTCTGCTGGCACCTTATTTCACTTACTCTGTTGTTTTTGGACTTGTTTATTTAGAGAAACAGACTGTAGCTTACTGATCTCTCTTGAAGGGCATATTCTGTTCCGTTTTTTCCAATTAATATTAATACATTTAATATTAATAAATTAACACCCTTCTAAAGCCTTTAAAGTAAATAGGAAAAGAGTGCTTTTGATAGGTGCATTTGAGAATTGTCTACTTTCACTTGAAAATAATTAAACGTTAAGTTGTTACAGACAGGCACATTCAGATGATTTTCTATACCATTGTAACGAGCAACTATCAACATTTTCAAAATTGCATTGGTATATTATGGGCAAAATAGTATTCATTCAGTAGACATTTATCATCATCTAAGAGATGAAGAAAAATGTAAAATACCTTAAGAATCTCATGATCTAGAAGACGTCTATCCTAATATGGGATAGATAAATCATGAGTACTATGGAATTGGTGAGAATAATTAATTTTGAGGATGTCAGGGAACAGTTCAGTTCCTTAGAGATTATGACATCTGAGCTGGGTACAAGAGAACATGTAAAGAGACAGACAGGGGGGCATAAAGTAAATTTTGAATGGGAAGTAAGGGAGGGAGGTTCTGGAACAGCAACAGAAATGAAAAAATGCAACTAGATCTTGCACGATGTATTCCCCTTTAAGGTACTTACTTCCACCTCATCTCTGCTTCATTGAAGGGTTTGGACCAGGAACATTGGGAAGGTTTATGCTTCTATCTTATAAAACTAGGTGGTATGTGTTGTCATAACTAAGTAAGATAATACAGGAGAAAGGTTTGGGCAGGTTTGGATGATGAATTTCCTAAGAATTTGTACACATGTGTCTGGAGCATTTGGAGATATGCAGAGTAGGTAGTTAAATAATTTTAGGTTTTGGGGAAAATCGAGCTGGCCATATAGATAGGAGAGCCATTAACATAAACCAGTAATGTATCTTACTTTTAAGATGTGGGCTAAACTTTGGAAATTTGATTAAAACTCGGTAATCCTGCCAGGTGCTTGCTGGTGGCTATGCCTGTAATCCTAGCTAGTTTGAAGGGTAAAATCTGAAGATTGTGGTTCAAAGCCAGCCTGGGCAGGAAAACCCCCTGAGACTGTTTTTTTTTTTTCCGTGGGTCATGGGGCTTGAACTCTGGACTTGGCCTCTGTCCCTGTGCTCTTCAGCTCAAAGCGAACGCTCGACAGCTTGAGCCACAGTACCACTTCTGGTTTTCTAGTGGTTTATTAGAGATAAGAGTCTCACCAACTTTTGTGCCCGGGCTGGCTTTGAACCACGATCCTCAGATCTCAGTCTCTGAGTAGTTAGGATTACAGGCATGAGCCACTGGCACCCGGCTCCCCTGAGACTCTTATTCCCAATTAATTATGGAAAAATCCAGAAGTAGTGCTGTGGATCAAGTGGTAGAGCAAAAAAGCTCAGGGATTGTGCACGGGCCCTGAGTTCAAGGCCCAGGATCATGCCCCCCCCCCCCCCAAAAAAAAAAATCGCACCTAAAATCCTAAGAATTTTCTTTCTTTTCCAGAAATGAAATGCTGTACATAGTTTAGACTCCCTTGTAGTCAACCTAACGTTTCTTAAGTTTTGGAACTGTACATGCATGGGAAGTTGTAACCATGATATTGAATGAAAATACATAAAGACTCAATGCAAGAATGAAAAGAGGTAGGGATAGAGTAATGGGGCTGAAAATTATTTATATAGGTCTAGGAAAATGAGACAAAAGGGAGAATAATATTTCTGAAAGAAAACTACATTATGTTTTATGTGATAAAGTTATGCTCTTCCTATGTGTTTTTGCTTTAGCTCATATCTATGTATCTGCAAAGCTTAAAAGTACTACATTCCTTTCTGATTATTTGATGAATGTTGATGAGAGTTTAGGAGATTCTGTAGTCAGTCACTCTGTTAGACCTTGTGTGATAGATTATACTGTGTCCTGGGCTTTGCTAAGCCACTTCTACTGACTGTCTTAATTAACCTTCATGACCATCCTTTGAGATTGATAATGTTATTAAACCCATATTACAAATGAGGACATCTAGGTTCACAGGAGCTTAATAATTTGCCCAAGTTCATATGGCTAGTGAGTAATGGTCCATGATATGGATACAGGTCTTTTGATTGCAAAATCTGTATCCTCTGTTATTACACCATACTGTGTTTACTCAGATAATGAGTGAGTCACATTCTGATACTGCTTTTCAATGCAAGTACGGTGATGTACTTGAGTCTAATGGTTGGATTTGGGGGTATTTGAGTTTTAATTCCAGCTCTGTGATTTTTGAGGAAATTATTTAATGTTGTTGAGTTTTTTTCCCCTTCATTAGAGAGTATTTACTTTGGTAGTCACCAGAAGAAATATAGCTATCCTTTGGCCCCAAACATTGCTTTATCTGTAAGACATGAACACAAAATAATAGTACAATATAGTCTTGGAGTATGAAACAACTTTTTTCTTTTTCCTTTTTCTTTTTTTGGTCAGTTGTGGGGCTTGAACTGAGGGCCTGGCTGCTGCCCCTGACCTCTTTTGTGCTTAAAGCTGTGCTATATCACTAGAGCCATATCTCCACTTCCAGCTTTGGTTTTTTTGTTTTTATTTTTTTGGAAGGGGGGCAGGGGTTGCATGGTTAACTGGAAAGAAGAGTCGGGGAATACTCAGATCTCAGCCTCCTTAGTAGCTAGGATCTCAGGGATTAGCCACCAACACCTGGCTTATGAAACAACTCTTTAAAAAATTTTAAACTGTATGGGTGTTGTCAGGCCCAAGGGCATCTTCCATCCTTGTCAAGGGGAGTGCTGACCTTCTCTCCTTTCATACAATGTATATGGTTAAGGCATTGACACCTACTTCGTGGCATCTAACCATCGTTTTTTTTTTTGTTTGTTTGTTTTGTTTGTTTGTTTTTTTGGTCCGGTCATGGGGCCTGAACTCTGGGCCTGGGTGTGTCCCTCAGCTCTTCAGCTCAAGGCTAGCGCTCTACCACTTGAGCCACAGCGCCACTTCCGGCTTTTTTCTTTTTGCTTATGTGGTGCTGAGGAATCGAACCCCGGGCCTTAGGCATGCTAGGCGCCACTTCCGGCTTTTTTCTTTTTGCTTATGTGGTGCTGAGGAATCGAACCCCGGGCCTTAGGCATGCTAGGCGCCACTTCCGGCTTTTTTCTTTTTGCTTATGTGGTGCTGAGGAATCGAACCCCGGGCCTTAGGCATGCAAGGCAAGCGCTCTACCACTGAGCCACCTTCCCAGCCCCTAACCATCGTTTTTATTTGCAATAACCAGTGTATGTCTGAGTCAAGCAGAAAAGGTCAGATAAGTTGATGTTAGGGAAATGAATCCCAAGATAAGTATTCAAATGCTTTTTTTTTTCTTTCATGCAATTGTTTCTAACATATTTATAAGATGATTTTTTTTGTTGCTTTGTATGTCCCTCCCCCACGGTATAACCTCTGCTTTTACTGTATTTGATGTTGGTATAATTTGTGGAGGTGAAGGGAAAAAACAAATGGTTTAAATAGGGATACAGGTGGACACATTGCAACAATGAGATGTACAAGTCGTTATGTCGAAAAACGAACTTTACAACTTTGGTGTGTGGGGGGGAAGGATTGGGTAGCGGGGGTAGGGGAGGTATGGGAAAGGGAAACAAAGGAGGAGGCAACAATGCTTGGTAAGAAATGTACTCATTATCTTGCCTATGTAATTGTAACCCCTCTGTATGGTATTTTCACAATAAAAATAAATAAATAAATTTTTTTAAAAATTATCTTTTAAGTAGTTGTCAAAAGGGATTTCTATTCAGCTTGCCAGTTTTAAGTGCAGTGCATCTTAATCGATATCATCCCTTTCATCATTCTCCCCCATCTCTCCCAACCCTTCCCCTCCCATCAATTTTTCTAGTTTCCTAGGATATGCATTGAGTATTAATCACTTCATTCTTCCTCCTCCTGTTTTCATTCATCTGTCCCTCTCTCTAGTTGACATCCCTCAAACCCCCATCTCAAGTACCAGCTTCCTGGTATTTATTTTGTTGAACTGAACTTTCCTAAGGAATGGATTACACTATTTGAATTCTCTCTTGCATATACTATACTTCAGTTAATATGTTTGTGTACACTTGGATATGTCCTTGTATGTGTGTAATATTCTTAATTTATATTTGTAGAAATTAGTTCTTTTACCGTAATAATATGAGAGTACTTGTATAATACTTGAAGACTCCTGATTATATTTTAAAATTTCTTTAGTTTCTTATAGAAATCTTAGTTAAGCTGAATGGAGACATTTTGTGGTTTTCCTAGCTTATATTGGTCTTTAAAGACCTTAAAAAAATCACTTGAAATGTTGCTCAGCTAGTAGCAATATAGGAATCTCTGTTTTTCATATTCTCCTTTGTATATTGGTTAATTCAATTTCAGGAGAAAATGTCTTAGTTTACTTATAACTTTTATATATTCTGTCAGCAAACTAAAACCAGATTGCACATAGTATTTGAGACCATTGTTGTCATATAGGCTACTTTTTTTTTTTTTTTGTCGGTCTTGGGGCTTGAACTCCGGGCCTGGGTGTTGTCCCTCAGCTCTTCAGCTCAAGGTGAGTGTTCTACTGCTTGAGCCACAGCACCACTTCAGGTTTTCTGAGTGGTTTATTGGAGATAAGTGTCTCACAGACTTTCCTGCCCGGGCTGGTTTTGAACTGCGATCCTCAGATGTCAGCCTCCTGAGTAGCTAAGATTATAGGCATGAGCCACAAGTGTCCCGCTACATGCTCGACTTTTTGGGGGGTGAAAAATTACATAGAGGTCCACACCTTTACCTTTTTACATGAATGTTATTCTGTGTATAAGGGAATCTGGTTTAAAAAATACACAGCACTTTTTAAATGTAGGGGTAGATTTTTTTTTAAGTAACTTGTGTAAAAGTCATTGATGGACTAGGACTTGGGTTAAAAGAAACATCTATTAAAGCCTTAAAAACAAAACTCCACATAAAAGATTAAAATAAGACTTAGTTTGAATCACCTGCTTAAGGATCTTCTTGATTTACAATTGATCTGATCTTTTTCTTTTCTAGCTAGAGTGAGAGAACTTGCTCTTGCACATTCATATCTGTCAATAAATTTTGGCTAGGATTGAGCTAGCTCAATAGTTTTTATTGCGTTCAAGTGAGAAGGTATAATCCCTAATTATATTCTGACTAGTGTTACTTAATTCAAGGTTTTCTTAGTCAGATATCAGCAGAAAGTCACTCAGCAGTGCTTGTTAGGTGTCAGGTGTAGATTTAGCAACTAAGGAATTCAGCTGATAGGTGTCAGGTATAGATAGGAACTAAGGAATTCAGCTGTTTAAGTAAATCATGCCAAGTGCTTGTTATCTTAGCTACTCAGGAGGCTGAGGTCTGGGATCCTGTTTTAAAGCCAGCCTGAGCAGGAGAGTCCTTGAGACTCTTACCTTCAGTTATAAGCCAGAAGTATAACTATGGCTCAAGTGACAGAGTGCCTCAAGCAGCCCAGGCTCTGAGTTCAAGCTATAGGACTGGTGCTTGTGTGTATGTATAAATGTATTTTTCACACATATTCACTGTGTGTGTACATACATACACACATACATGTACACATAGTAAATATGTGCACTTACATTATTCATATATGCATACACATATACATAGTCTTTGTGGAGCTGACATTTGGGGAAGAGAGACCAAGAAAATAAAAAAGAAGTGAGATTGAATTTGGTCTTCAGTAGTGAGGGGATGTTGATACTCTATACATAGAATGGACATTTAAAAATTGATTCTGAGATAACAAGTAGAGGTTTGGTTCATTTGGTCATGCAGATATCCAAGTGAAGAGCATTCTAAAGAGTATCAAATACAAACAGTTTGTGTGTTCTAAAGAATAGTTAGGAGACTGGTGTGTATGAAATGGTGTGAACAAGGAATAAAGAGATGGATTAAGAGGTAAGAACATAGCGGGGTGCTGGTGGCTCAGGCCTGTAATCCTAGCTACTCAGGAGGATGAGATCTGAGGATCGTGATTCAAAGCTAGCCCAGGCAGGAAAGTCAATGAGACTCGTATCTCCAATAAACGACCAGAAAACTGGAAGTGAGACTGTGGCTCAAATGGTAGAGCACTCGCCCTTGAGCTCAAGAGCTGAGGGATAGCACCTAGGCCGAATTCAAGCCCCATGACCAAAAAACAAACAACAACAGCAACAACAAAAGAAGTAATGGCATGAATAAGGTGTTGTGAGACTTTGACTTTAATTCCAAGGGAAATGAAAAGTCATTTGGGGGTAATGAACAGAGGGGTCATAAGATTTCATTTATGTTTTATAGCAGACAGAAAAGTGAAGAGAGTGTTTGCCTAATCTGATGGTGGTTTGGACCATTATGGTGGCAGTGGAAGTAGTGAGAGGGTTATACCCTGGATGTATTTGAAGGTAGAGACAACAGTATTTCTTGTCAGGCTGGAAGTGAGGTGAGAGGGTAAAGATGGTAATCTTTGTCTCCTTAGTAACTAGAATGATGAAGTGTAGACATTTGTTCATTTGGAAAAACTATAAGACAAGAAGACCCTGGGGAAAAAATTAGAACTTACACAGTATTTGGTAAATTTGACAGACTTACTATGCATTCAGTTAGAAATTGAATTGGTAGCTAGGTATATGATTTTGGTGTGCAAGGGAAAAGGCCAACAGGCTATAGAAAATTTGAGGTTAACTTAAAAACCTGAGAATAGAAGAGATCCACTTTACCTAAAAACTGAGTGTTGATAGAGTAATGATCCAGAGATCCAGAACATGAAATTTAGGATTAGAAATTGTAGTAATGAGTAAGAACCAGTAAAATAGACTAACAAAAGTGAGGAAATATTTTTAGGTGGAACTAAAGTTTGAACTCAGTGCCTTGTAGTTATTAGGCTGGCACTTTACCACTCAAGCTATGCCCCTAGCTGGTTTGCTTATGATATTTTTGAAAGAGTCTTCCTTTGTGCCTTAGGCCTTTTGATCCTCTTAATTTATGCTTCTCGAATAGCTAAGATGACAGATGATCCCCAATCAGCTATGGAATGAGAAAGGATCTCAGAAACTTTTTGTCTGCACAGGCCTTGAACCACAATCTCCCAGCCTCCTGGATACTTAGGATTATAAACAGGAAGCGCCCACCCTGGTTGGGGATCTGTTTTAAGGAAGAATGATCAGCTCTGTCAAATGCTGCTGGTATCGGTAAAGTAAAATGAGATTGGGTTAGATTGAGCGATGTAAAAGTCCTGGTGGCCTTCTTGATAGAATTGAAAGCCACCTTATAAGATGGAAGTACTTTGTCAGACTTAATTTTTCCCCTCCCGTGTGTGTGTTTGTGTGTGTGTGTGTGTGTGTGTGTGTGTGTGTGTGTCTGTCTGTCTGTCTGTCTGTCTGTGTCCCCCTGTCCTTGTCATAGTATTCTTGTTTAAATGAAGGCTCTGTTTTTGTGGGGGCCGGGGTGGAGCCTGATATTGTACATTTCAGAAATGTTACTATGAGATTTCTATTTGTGCTCCCTTCTACTTGATTTAAGTACAAGAACTTTGTGCTTTGAACACAAGAACTAGCAGATGATACTGGTATAATCTGACCATATTGAATATGTCGAACTTCATGCAGTGCTTCAGATTGTTTTCTATTTTCCTAGTAGAATAGAAATCACTAATCCTAAAGTGAGCGTATAAGAGATGGTGTGAAATTACCTAGAAGAGTGGAATCAGGAAAAAAAGTAGAATCAGTAGATTAGAAAAGTAGGATTGCAGGAAGGTAAACTTGAGGCTAGTGGTCCTGAATTTAGACCTCAGTTAAATAAATTTGGGTATGTGTTATTTTTAATTGTATAGGTTCATGTCAGGAGCACAAGAGGACATGTGCTATTGGGATTCAGCATTGCAAGTACATGGAATGATAGTGGAAGGGTTGGTACATTTAAGGTACATAGATGAACTATGATTATGTTATTTAAAGTAGAGTTCTGTGGGTAAAAAAATGGAGGAGGTGGTCTTAAAAGACAAGAGAATTGCTTTTACTAGCTTTAGAAACAAATATATTTCTTTTGTTAAAATAGGTTCTAATATCCTTATAAATCATGAGATTTATAATCATAGTCCTATAACAAAATATTTACTATACAGACAAATGCAGAAACATCTCAACCATTGGTTTTTGTTTTTTTTTTTTTTTTGTCTCTTCTCTCTCTTGGATATTACAGATGACCATGGATGAAAAATACGTAAACAGCATTTGGGACCTTCTGAAAAATGCAATTCAAGAAATCCAGCGTAAGAATAACAGTGGTCTTAGTTTTGAGGAGCTATATAGAAATGCATATACAATGGTTTTGCATAAACATGGAGAAAAGCTCTACACTGGACTAAGAGAAGTTGTTACCGAACATCTCATAAATAAGGTATCCAACTTTAAAGGACTGTTGTTAATACAATATTGACTATAGCGAATCCTTTATACCATACTATATTTTGATTGTAATATGATTTTAAAGTCTCCAGGAAGCCTGTAGAATTACTGATTCATACCTGTAATACAACACTTTACTCAGAACTTAAAATTGACTGCATAAGAATTTTTGATAATTGGAGGAAAATGAAGTTTGTAATCTTTGATAATCACACCCAATAAAATATATATTAAGTGATTTACAAGTGTTTATTAATGTTACATAAAATTAGTTTTTCTTAACATTTTAACAAGCTATTTTAGCTCTCCTTTTTAGTATATTTGAAAAATAAACTACAATACAATATAAACTAATAGAAACTAACTTTACTTACTTTAAGTTCTGTGATAAATGAATTTTTTAAGATAAATTAGTGATAGACTAACATTAAAAATGGTTTTATGATCCCAAAAGTATATACCTTTTGGAACAAGTGATTTTGTAGAGCAAACAAACTACAAATAAAATGTTATTTTATCTATAAAATAACTTTACTATAGTGTCTTGCTTTAAGATTGTTAAAATATAACATCACAAATTCCTAGAAACTTTCTATACTTTTTGTTTTAGGGTATTTCTTGAATTTATTTTGAAAAGAGTTTCATGAGTAGTATAAAGAGCTTCTGTGTACTATATTCCATTTGTTAACATTTTGCCACAGTATTGCAACTCCTCCCGTTGTTTTTGTTCTTAACTGCTACTATTTTTGAGTGATAGAGAAAAGTTTTAGATTTTACTTATTGTATATAATGCTTTGTACCTTTTCCCTCAGAATTATAACATTTTATAGTAAATCAAAAAACTGTGATCAAAATCAAGTGTTTTAATATTTATATGGTACTGTTCTACCAGTTATCCTGTGCAGCAGTGATGTCCTTTGTTTTCTGCTCCAGGATTCTATCCAGGATCACATACACAGTTCCTTAGGCTTTCTTTGTCTTTTACCACTTCTACCTTTTTGAAGAGGATATGTCAGGTGTTTTATAGATCATCCCTCAGTTTTGGTTTGTCTGATTGTTTCCTCATGACTAGTTTCAGGTTATGCATTTTTGGCAGGAATAATACATAGTGATGTTGTGTCCTCAGTGCATCACATCAGGAGGCACATGATGTCAGTTTATCCCATTATTGGTGATGTTAACTTTGATCACTTGGTGTTCGCCAGATTTCTTCACTGTGAAGGTACCATTTTTCCCTTTGTAATTAATAATCTGTTTGGTTTTATTCAGAACTTTTTGAATAACCTATTCCTTTAGGACCATATCATGTGATGATTTTAGCAATCATTGATGATTGTTTCATCAGTTATTACTGTGGTAGATATAAAATAGCAACTTTCTACTTCTTCCTGCTATATCACCTTTCTCTTGAAGGGGGCAGGTGGGGGGGGGGGTAGATTTCATGACCCAAGTAGTTTAGTATTTTATGAAATAAGGTGGTTGTGTTCTTCACACAATCATCTTTTTTTGTTGAAGCTTTATTATTTATTCAAAGCTTTCAATTAAGAAATACTGGAACCCAAGGAGATACTTACTATACTAAGCTATCCTGGGATTGTCTATACATTCATGTGAGAGTTGACATATTTAGATAACAGTGTGAAGCACTATGTAAGTGTATGGCAAATAAGATGCATAGATGAATAAATAATTTTAGAATGAAGGAGAAATTACCTGGATTGTCAATACTTAATGGGAAAGGAAGAAACTGAACTAAGCCTTTAAAAAGCAAGAAGGCATTCCAGAGTGGCAGAAGAGCATATGCTTTTAAAGAGGTGAACTTGTTACATTTAGATGGTAAGTGGAGTTTGACAGAGGTACACAATACTTAACAGGGATTCCTGAGTAACAGCGTTACAGAGTACTCCAGGAACAGATTATACAAAATTTTAGTGCCAGGCTAAGAAATTTGGACCAAGTAGTGATTTTTGGAAGTTTTAAAGTGGGTGATAGTGTAACAATATTTGGAGATTAATGTGATAATGATATATATAAATGTAGACTTGAGAGAAGGTTTACTGAAGACAAAACCTGGAGAATTTTTGGCTAAAAGTGATGTTAAGAATGAATAGGTGTCAGAAATTCTAGATTAAGATTGGGCTGAAAATTATGTGAAAATTATGCCCCTCTCCCCAGAAATATTGTGAAGTCCAGAGTGGAAAAAAATGATTTGGAATGACTTGAAGTAATGATAGATTTTATTATGTGTTATTTATGTTATCTTGACAATCGTTATAGTTGGAAAATTCCGTAGAAAAGCATGTTATGTGTGAGAAAAATGGTGAGTCATAAGGATGTTCAAGTACCTGTGTAAAGCTAGAGCAGGAACTCAGGACTAGACAAAGCAATTTGGAATTGGCTATCATATATTGAGAAGTATATGTTAGATTTCAGATAATGAAAAAAGTTGAGAGCCAAGAGAAGTGATTGCTAAAGAGCTTTCACTATGGTGTAAAGAAGATTAATTTGAGAAGTTTAGCAAGTTTAAGAAGTTTAGCATTAAAAATGTAGAGACATCTTTTGCTTAATATCACCTGAGGTCTTAGGTACGGAAAAATTATGGGGTTAACAGTGGAGAAGTAAATATAATATGAAGGAGAGGCATGTTAAATTCTTCTGAAGTTTTAGGGGGAGTGGTTATGTTTCATAACTATTCCTTTGTGTTTGCTGTAGGTTAGGCCCAGTTCTATTGCTTTTATGATTGTTTTGACATACACACATTAAGTTAGGCAGTGATCACAACCTAGTAATAGTGTTACCTCTATTTTACAAAGAAACTATGGCACAGGGAATTGGTAATTTATAACCAACCACAGTTATACATAGTAACCAGCCTAACTGGATATGAGTTCAGGTGTCGTGGCTTCAGGTTGAGCCGTTATACTTCTTTAGATCTGCTCTGAGGAAAGAATGAATTGATCAAAGGATGAGGTGCTTAAGTTGAGGTTGGCAAAGTGCTTCTAAGTTAGTTGAATCTAATAAACCATATCTTTATGGACACAGTTCTACACTTGTAACATGGAGTTTTGGAATAGCTCTTGTGAGTAATATACTAAGGAATTGACAAATGTGTCAATTGAAGTAAATATTAGGAGTTGAATGTATTTTTTTCTTTTTCCTTTTTAAAGCAGTGCTTGTAATCTGGACACATATCTTTGTCATATGTTATGGTTGAGAATTGTTTCATGCAAAATGTGAGAGTGGAGGCCAGAGGTTGAGGTCTGTTTAAGTGAATGATTTTTGAACTTTAACTCATATTTTAGAAGATAATGAACTCGTAATAATGCCATGAGAAATTAGAGATAGAAACTAAGTTGTTTAAAAAGGTCCTATATTTGTCTTAGCTAGAGCTGCCATGATAGATGCTGTCTGATGGCTTAAAAACAAACATTGTTTCTTACAATTCTGAATTCTGGGAAGTCAAAGATCAAAATAGAGAGATGGAGATAGATAGATACATAGATGATAGATAAATAGAGATTTTTTTCTTGTTACTTAGAATAATAGTCCCCCCTAAATGCTCTGCTCCCTTTTAAGGATTAGTGCTTCAGCATAAGAATTTATAGGTGAACATTAACATTCAACTAACATTTCAAAATGTAAATAGATTTTTATAATACATTCCCAAAACATGTATTCAAGTTTGTTTACTAAATTTAGAAGTCTGTATGCTTCTTGAATATATTTCCTTCTTGCATATATTCATTGATAAATCTCTAGCATCTGATATATCTTTTTATTGTTTTTTTTTCCTTTTACACTCATTTGACCAGTTTCTGGGGAAGGTACCAGTTTCTATATTTTTTTTTCTGATTAATTTCCATATGTCAATTAAATTTCTGGAACCAGGTGGTATCCCTGCTTTCATTTTTGTTAAATACACATTTTGACATACACACATATAAAATAATAGTTTATGTGTACATATAAATAGATATGCAGGATCCACCTTTCTATTTCAAAGAATTAAAAGGAAATAGAACTTAAAAATAGAATCAGGGCTGATTTTTCTTGTAGTTTTTGGTAATTTCAAAGTAAGAATAGTGAATCTCCCCCTCCCCCTTTTTTTTAAAGCTTTTACTTCAGAACCAACCTTCAGGAGTTAACAATAGCCTCATCCTTACAACTATTGTAGGAATCATGTTCCTTCGTACATGTACCAAAACTTACTCAACAATGAGTTCTGGGTTACAAGAGAGAATTTACTATTTGCACCTGTCTCTAGGCTTTGTTATAAATTAAAGACACACAGGTGCTACATGAACTTTTTTTAAAATAGTGAACATATTGACATTTTTTTTTTTTTTGTGGTTGTAAAATAGAGCAGGACACCAGCCAGACAACAGGTGATGGGAAGTTCCACAGAGGTCACTGGGGTTACAATAGAAACGGGTACAGAAAACCCAAGTGCTGTTTTTCTAGTTCACTTCTGGTGGTGTATCATTTAAAACAGTGTCGTCTTTGAGGAAACAAACCTAAGGAATTCCGTGACATGTTTGAAACCCAAAGCAAAATACAGGATATGATGTACCCTTTGTACCATGCTGTATGAAAAATCTTATTTTTGTAAATACGGAAACATTTCAGTTTCACAGTCCTCCTTCCTCCTGTTTTCTAAAGAAAGTTACTTAGGAAGCTTGGTTATATTGGAGGAAAAAAATGTTCTTTTCAGATTATAAGAACGTTTATTTGTTACCTTGTCAGCGCCTCAATTATATCCTGATAATTCAGCATCCAAATTTGCTTAATGTTTGCCAGGCTCTGAGTTTGGCATAACACATGTATTGATAAACACAACATACCTGATCACTGCATTCATGGAACAGGTAATAATGATTCTAAAATAAATAATTAAATATAAAAATAGTCTACTGTAATAGAGGAACAAGGGGAAAAAAGATAAGTCATTTACATAGGTCAGGAAAGGGTTATTTCATGCAGTGGTGATGATTAAACTGGATCTTGTAATGAGAAAGTGTGCATTAGAAAAGAGAATTGAGGGGCTGGGAAGGTGGCTCAGTGGTAGAGCGCTTGCCTTGCATGCTCGAGGCCCTGGGTTCGATTCCTCAGCACCACATAAGCAAAAAGAAAAAAGCCGGAAGTGGTGCTGTGGCTCAAGTGGTAGAGCGCTAGCCTTGAGCTGAAGAGCTGAGGGACAGCGCCCAGGCCCAGAGTTCAGGCCCCACAACCGGACCAAAAAAAAAAAGAGAATTGAAGAACATGCCTATAAAGAGCCAGATAGACAGTGTTTAAAGTTTTGGTTTCTTTTCTTCTTTTTGAGTCATGCAGCCTCTGTCACAGTTCCATAGCTTTGCTGCTCTAATACAAAAGCAGCAGTAGACTATATGTTAGTGAGTATGGCAGGATGCCAATAAAACTTTTTTTTTTTTTGTAAAAGGCAGCAGGCCATCCTTCCCAGAGCAGAGCCACTGACAAAAAGTCTGTTAATGGAGAGTTTAAGAGTTGGTAGTAGGGAAGAATGGGACAGATGAGGAAATCATAAGTTCTTATGCCAGGCAGTCCTTGAAGCTGTGGCAGAAGGGTTTTGTACTGCTTATTTGTGTGCATGGTAAGAAGCCATTTTTGAATTTTAAGCAGTACATGCTGTGGTGTAATTTTTAAAATGTTACTGTGGTAGCTGTGCAGAGAACAAGTTAAAGGACTTGAGTGAAGTGTAAGGTACTAGAAAGGAGTAATGCAGTGGCTGAGGTAAGTAATAGTATAATGACAGTGGTAACAGAAAAGCTTTCCGATCCAGGGCATATTTCACACACAGAAGGAATGTGATCCTGCTCATTTATGGTAAACAATTAGACAGGGAAGAATCCAAGATAATTTTTGGTTTTAGAGTTTTGGACAGCTACCTAGGTGATTCTACTTTCTGGACAGATTAGTTTTAAGATGTCTATAAAACTGAATGTGCAAATCCAGTTCTCTGAAGATTGAACTGGAAATGTAAATGTGGGGTTGTAAACATGTATAGATGGTATTTAAGGTGCTATTGGTACTCTGATGACAACAGAGACAAGGAATAGATCCAAGCTGGAACCTGAGGAGTTCAAGTATTTATGTGTTTTGATAGATGAAAGATTGTAGTGGAGACTGAAATTGGCTAGAATGTTATATTAGTGGATGGTTCACACCCCACTCCCACAATTGTGGTTGAATTCAGGGCCTCATGCTTGCTGGACAAGTGCTCTGCCGTTTTTACCATAACCTCAGTCTTTGCTTTACTTTGTTTTTCTAGACAGTGTCCCTAGCTTTTACCTATGGGCCTTGAACAGTGAACCTCCTGCTTTCTACTCCTGAGTAGCTGGGATTACAGTTGTATACTGCCACACCTGGCTCCTAAAGCTTAGTAGTACTTACAAGACTCAGCTCATTTTTCAGTTACAGCTTTTCATGGATATTTTATTTGTGTGTGTTTTAAGTGATGAGAAACAGCAATAACTTCAGAAATACTGATCAGTCCCCTCACTTGTGTACAGTTTAAGGGTAGAGCCGTCTCTTCCATTGCCACTGTACTGTGTATCCCAGGATAGCTCGCGATTTAGCTCCTTTGTTAGTTTCACATTTGCTGGTTTATAGGTGTGAGTCATTTACACTTGGCTTGTTTGTGCTATTGGTACTTAGCAATGTTATAGTTTTTGAAGTTTACCTTCCATATTCTGTGGCGTCATATGAGTAAATTAAAACCATTTCAGTTATTAATTATTTAAGTGAGAGGGGGAACTTTAGTTTTAATTTGGCAAGAACTTTATTATTATTCGTAATGCCCAACACGTTTCTTAGATATGTCATCTTTCAAAGCAACAGTTTGTAGTGCTAATTTAATAGCATGGTAGAATCACAAATGAGCCTATGGAAGCTAATTCATGTACTTGGAAATTTTGTTTTCTTCTGGGAAAAAAATAGCAAAAGAAAAAGGATATTAGCTTTTTAAATCCAGAAGCAGTTTCTTATTGATAAAATGATTTACTTCAATGATTTTTTTCAAAGTCTTCCTATCTATATAGCCTATTTGAGTAATATTTTACAACGATTGAGAAGAAGGCAGAGCATATTTCTTCTGAAAACTGCCAATTGGGGACCTATTAAAGTGCCAGTGACTGATTTAGGCATTTCAATATATCAAGCAAAGATCCCTGCCTTTGTGCAAGTGGTAGGCTTTGGAATACATATTTGGATCTGTGTCTTGGAATCCTAATTTAAATTCCAAGCTCTTTGTTTTGCAGGTAGGGAAAGTGGAACCTGGAAGGGAACCCTTTTTTTTGCTTTGTTTTTTGTGGGTTTTTTTTGATGGTCTGGAGTTTGAACTTAAGGCCTCTTATTTGCTGAGCAGGGGCTTTACCATGGAGACACGCCTCCAGCCTAGTAGTTTGAATTTTTAAGTGGTTTTCTTTAAATTTCTTCCTGAATTGAAAAAATCTTATTTGTAGAACAAATAACATTTTATCTTTTTTTATATGTAGGGATGCTGAAAATGACATCCCTGTGTAAGCTATGTTTTGAATATATTGATTTTTCTCTCCATTTTTAGGAGGGGGAAGGAGAAGAGCAAGTGTTTTAAATGTTACATTCATTTATAGGTAAATTAAGATGGTATGTGAGGGTACTACTAAAGCCTCTGGAAATGAAGTTGGTAACTTCAAGGTAAGCTCTGAACCATTTTGTAGGCCAGTTACTTAAGTAGATTTTTATAATAAAATTTTTTATTGTTCTTCCCTCTCTTGTAGGCAAATATGGATGAGACACTTTTAATGTGCTTTTGTATAATATATAAATCCAATAATAACAGTAAATTAAGAATGTTGATGAGTTAGGAATAAGATTTTTATTAACAAAGGCAGTTTCAGCCTACAACCCCACAGATAATAAATTTCTTTTTTATTTTGGCCACCAGCAAATAAGTAAGATATGATGCCTACAAGTAAGAAACATAGTTTTAGTGTGGTAATCAGAGTTGAAGGGGACTTTGCTGAGGGATTCAGGGTAAGATACAAAGCAGATATCATTTTGGATGGATCTTAGGAGATGTAATCAAAGATAAAACACAGTCCTAGTAGGGAAATATGATGCATACTCAGTAGATCAGTGTAGATACAATATAAAAAGTTAAGTATATTTATAGGAAATGAAAGTGTTAAAAATTAAACTAGGTTGCCAAAGTATTGTTTGGAGGCATTGCTTTTTAACCTTTCAAAGAGATTGACTGTAGTGAAGATGTAGTTAGCATGAGCACCATTTTCAATGCTGCACTGACAATTCAGTTCTCTTGCCATCTTGTCTTGTAATTTTTATCTAACTTACTGATATTAGAAAAAACAAATTATGTTGAATATTGAAGTGATTTTGGGTGATGATAGTAATCAAAGAAAAGAAAGGCTGTGAGCTAAATAAGAAATCTTTTGACAGTATATGGAGTGAGCGGATTGAGTATGAACAGGATAGTCCTCCAAAAAGTAGAGACCATTAGAGAGAGTTGAGAGGATGAATAGCTGCATTCATTGAAGGGTTGGGAGAAAGTTGCTGTTAGGTTAAGAACCAGGTTTTTAGATGTTATTGGTTGATACCAAGAACAAGCCATTCTTTTGTAAAATGTGCTGAGTAGAGGCAAAGGCTGTGAGAACAATTGTTCTCCCACTCCCCCATTTGAGTTGGTGTTTTAGTGATGTTAATAGATGAGTGAATGAGCTATATGACCTTTTGTTCATCTTTGTGTCTCTTGCTCTGTAATTTGCATTGGTTGTCTGTTTAAATGAAAACTCAGGATACCAGTAGTCCAGTATAGAAACCACTGTGGTTTATAACCATAGATTGTTGAGATTCTTTTTATCTTCTGGTATAAAAAAATATTCTACCTCTCCAAGTTAAGTTACAAAATCTAATTACAGTTCAGATACTCAGTATGATATTGGAACTATGTACCTTGGAACTTTTGTTTGTTTTGAGATTCAATTGTTCCTGGTGATTTTGTGAAATTGTGTCTCATTTTTTCCATGGTACGCAAGAGAGTAGAAATGGTAATGGTCAATTTACATGGTTTACATATATATTACTACTTTATTCACACTTACAGTCCGTGTTGCTCAGAGTTTAACTGTAATACGCTTTCAGTGTATCTTTTATTATCTTAATCATTGAATATGTTAAAAATGATCATTTTTAGTGGAATCCATTTGTGAAGAATTATCTTTATTTATTCCTTCATAATCTACAAATTTCTGCCTCCTGACTAGCTGGTATCACAAGCTTGAGCCTCTAGCACCGGGCTTATGATACCATTTTAGACTCAGAGGAGTTGTAGTTTTCTAAGGTCTTTTGTTTGTTTGTTTTTTAAATTTCAATGAACATTTGAACCAAAAATGCATCTTAAAAATTGGCACCAAGGGCTGGGAAGTTGGCTCAGTGGTAGAGCGCTTGCTCTGCATGCCTGAGGCCCTGGGTTCGATTCCTCAGCACCACATAAGCAAAAAGAAAAAAAGCCGGAAGTGGCACTGTGGCTCAAGTGGTAGAGCACTAGCCTTGAGCTGAAGAGCTGAGGGACAGCGCTCAGGCCCAGAGTTCAGGCCCCACAACCGGATCCAAAAAAAAAATTGGCACCAAATTTGCCTATGATGTTGCAGATTATTTATGAATATGAAAAGATATTGGGTACACATACTGTCTGTGTGCCTCCCTGAAGTCATAGCATCTCTTAAGATCACATTAATCCTAATGTTAGGCTCCTCCTCTTTCCCTGTAGAAATTATAAAGTGGATAATTGTATCTTGTATCCTCTCATAGTGCCTACCATCTAGCTTTGCTTGTTGAAAGCAGTTATAAGTATTTGAATTGTAAGTTTGGGGAAAGATTTATCTTTGAGTAATTGATATCTGATATTAGGATTTTGTTTCTTTATGACATTAAAGAAAAGAGTAAGGGTGAAAAGTGAGGCATATTTGATTTGAAATTTAAAGTAATGTGGTCTTCGTAAAATCCTTAAAGCTAAGCTATATTATCAGTTGAGTAAAGTTACAGAAAAATCTTCTGACAGCAATCAGGAAAATAGGACATATGCTATCATAATATTTATATATTCAATTGACTTATGTTTGGTATATGGTCAGTACACGTCTATTGACTATATAAATTGGACTTTGACCATTAAGAATCTCTGAAGAGTTCTTCGAGTCGGGTAGGAATTTCTGTCTTTTAGAGGAAAGGTAGCAGTCATCTGTGATCTTGTGCTGCCACCACTCACTGTGTGTGTGCTTGCTTGTACTCTTTCTATGGAAGTAGGAAGATATGCTCTGTCTTCTTAACCTTTCAAGTAAGGAATTATCACGTTGAGGGAAAGGGCTCTGGAGGAGTTTCTTTCAGTCTGTTTTTGTCAGATTGATAGAGATGGCTTTTATCCCAAGGCTTGCCTCCCATCAGGACTCATTGCTTTAGTAAGCCACTTTTATTGTTAGATCTGTGCCATATTATTCAGGTTTGATAAAGTAGAAACTGTTTTGAGGTCTTTTAGGATTCTTTTACTATACTCTTTGGAAAAATGAAATTTACTAACTTGAAAAATATGTAAAATGACACAAGCTAATCATTACCACACATGATTAGCACAGTAGTCAAATTTAAATGCTGTTACTTGAGATAACTATTTTTATCGATCACAGTAAACGTTGCATAGTGGTATATTACATTGGCTTTATCAGATGAAACAAGCAACATTCTGTAGAGTTAATTTAGGCCAGAAAAGTACTTAGGAGGCATTGAATGGTTCAGATCTTTTAAAATTATAGAAAGACCCTTTAAAATGTTATACAAAACCAATTTAAGGGCTGGGAAGGTGGCTCAGTGTTAGAGTGCTTGCCTAGCATGCATGAAGTCCTGGGTTCGATCCCTCAGTACCACATAAACAGAAAAGGCCAGAAGTGGCGCTGTGGCTCAAGTGGTAGAGTGCTAGCCTTGAGCACAGAGAGGCTCAGGGACGGTGCTCAGGCCCTGAGTTCAAGCCCCAGATTGAAAAAAAAAAAAGCAATTTAAATAATCAGGAGTAATAGAGTCTTCTCTGTTGAGTCAATCATCTAAATAGTTGCACATGATACATTGATCCAATCAGTCACAGTCATATAGGTAAGAAGGGGCATAGACTAAATAGATAAAGTGACTTTAGTCAGGGTCCTAGTTAGTAACTACTCTGTGCACGCTTGTCTACAAATAATAATGTTCATTATTTTGGCTTTTGGGTGAATGTTAAAATACTACAGATTCTACAACTCTTGTACTTTTTTTGTGTGTGGTACTAAGGTTTGAATTCAGGACTTTGTGTTACTAGGCAAGTGCTCTATCACCTGAGCCATACTTTCACTCTATTCTACTTTTTCACTAGCATGTAGTCCATGTTATCCATGTCCTATTCCATGTTTCTAGTGCATAATTTGTTTTTCAGTGTAATGAAATATATAAATAATATAATGTTAGGTATAAATTTCTGTGTTTACAGCTTTGCATGTTTGTCCCAAATTTTGTCTTTTTTGGGTCAGTGATCCATGTGATTATTCATTATATGATCTTGTTATACTTTTGATGAAGTTTAGAATTAAATTCAATAATTTGTGCGATGTGATGATTTCTTTGTTTTAACTCACTTTGTAGTTAAGATTGGATGACTGAAATTTTGCTTGATGTATTCAAATTAAAGGGTGAATGAACATACTTTCACTACGGTAACATTTTGAGTGTTTATAGAGGATGCCTGCTGAAGGCTACTGTGCAGATTAAATCCCTGTTTTCAGCTTTTCATCAATCCATGGAGATGCTTGGATATGAAAACTGAGCAGAGCATGTTCATGCTTGTTCCTACCATCTCTAGTCAGCTCCCATACTCCTTCCCTTACTCATAGATTGATTTAATTTAATATGGATCCTGAAGCTTAGATTTTTTATGTTAGCCAGTATTACTGGGGGAGGGTGTTGAACTCAAGGTTTTACATGCTAGCTTGCCTGGCCCTCTACTATTTGAACCACTTACCCAGCCTGGCTAGTTATTTGGAAGATGGAGTCTCATGTACTTTTTTTTAACTTGGGCTGTCTTTAAACCTCTTTACAGACATAAGCCATTAACACCCAGTTTGGATATTAATTGATCGTGAAGAGGTTTATGTTATTTCAAAATGATTTCCTTTTGTCTTAATGCTACTTTTATTTTTCCTAAGGATGTAATGTTGAAAAAAATGCAAAGGAAAATGCTATATTCATGGAAGGAAGAGTATATAACAAATTTGGATTGTTATGTAGTATACCCAAACTAACAGGTCATTGCTTGGCATTTAAGTTTATAACATAGTTTATGCTAACAGGACTCAACTTGAGAATCATAATTACTAGAAATTTCTAAAGATTAATATGTAACAAAGTTGAATTTTATTTTATGTACAATTATTTGAATTTTAACATGTGGATAACTTCACTATCACCATGAAAATACCTCCAAAGTGCTGTGCCTCTTCCTGCTGTAAAAAAAAAAAAAAGTTTTGTATTTTCAAGAATGTCATATAGGGCTGGGAAGGTGGCTCAGTGGTAGAGGGCTTGCCTTGCATGCTCGAGGCCCTGGGTTCGATTCTTCAGCACCACATAAGTAAAAAGAAAAAAGCCGGAAGTGGCGCTATGGCTCAAGTGGTAGAGCGCTAGCCTTGAGCTGAAGAGCTGAGGGACAGCGCCCAAGCCCAGAGTTCAGGCCCCACGACCGGACCCCCCCCCCCCCCCCCAAAAAAAAGAATGTCATATAAACTTGGCATAGTATTACACACATGTAATCTACTCTGGAGGCAAAGGCAAGATGATTACAAGCTTTATCTGCATACTGAGTGAAGCCTTTGTCACTAGAACAAAACAAGAAGAACCCAAACATTAAAATAATAATAATATCATATAAGTAGAACAACAGTTTGTAATGGTTTGAGACTAGCTTCTTGGCACAGTTGTATGTGTGTGTCTGCGTGAGATTGTGCAGTTAGAACTTAGGGCCTCTGCTGTTTGTGCCAGGCTTCCAGAACCTTATTCAGCACAGTTATCTTGATACTGAGTCAAGTTGTTAGAAATGCCACTGATGCGTTCCTTTTTGTTCTCTTTTTTAAAGCTAAGGGATATGCCTGTGTATGAATGTGTCATTTTGCTTACCCATTTACCTATGTACTTTTTGAAAGACTTTTTAAAAAAAATATGGCTTATTATTGTGCATAGAACTGTTGTGAACATAAATATAAGTTTTCATTTCTCTGAGCTTATATGCTTGTATTTGCTGAGTCATTTGGTAAGTGTATTTAACTTCCTACCTAGGAACAGCCAAACTTTTCCTGTACAGGCTGTACCAATTTGTGCTCACAGTTCCAGTTGCTTCAAATCTTTGCCAGCACTTGATAATGTTAGCTTGCTTTATTTTAGCCATTCTAATGGGTCATCTGGTTTTAATTTGCATCTTCTCATGAGTAATGTTGGACCCATCTGTTGACAGGCAAAATTGCTTTCTGTGTTTTTTCTCAGGGTGAAGTGTCGAAGTCTTTTGCCCATTTTAAAAATTCTATTTTTCTCTTAGTTGATAGCTTTTGTTTCATTTTGTTTTAACAGCATCTCTAGAACAAAGCTTTTTAAAAAAAAAGGTTGGACTCTTAACTCACTATTTTTACATTATGGTTAAATTAACTTGGCAGTTGGTTTTTCATTGTAGTATAGCCTTTTTCTCCTAAAGATGATGCTTTGAAAATATGCTACAAGTAGTTAGTGTTCTCTTGAAGCACAGATTAGTATTAAAGTAATTAATAGCTTTTAAAAACATCAGACACCAAATTGCATGAATGCTGTTACAACAATGTAAAAATACTAATGTTGAAGAAATTATGCAGACTGAAGCAGCAGAAATGAGTAGTGTGATTCTTTCATGCCAGCAGTTTTCTAAACTTGTGTGTTGTGTCAGAATTGCTAAAGTAGCCTTTATAGTCTGTTGTTGGATTTTGGTTGACTCCAAATTGGACTATATTAAGTAGATTTTGTTTTTCAGAGAAATTTTAGTTTACAACCAAATAAAGTGGAAAGTACAGCAATTTCCTGTATTCTTGTGGTACAGTTGTTAACTAGTGAACCTAGTCATTATTAGGCCATAGTTTAACAAAATCCTTAGTTTGCATGAAGTTTGGTGTGAATCTGTTATGTGGGTTTCTAAAATATACTGACTGCTCTGCCTTCATGTCCTAACCTATTACATCCCAATTCTGTTTCCCAGTCCCTTTGTTTTTCCTTTTCCAGAATGTTACTACATAATTGGGATCATATAGATTAGCTTACCTTTCCTCATTGTCTTTTCATGGGTTGTTAATTTCCTTTTACTGCTGAATAATGTTCCATTGTCTGTGTATACTACAGTTTATCCTTTACTGTAGAAAGACATCATAGTTCTTACAGGTTTATTAATAAAGCTGCTATAAACAGTGTTGGGTTTTTGTTTGTCCATGGTTTTCATTTGAGTCAATATGAGGGAGTGTGATTACTTGTATGTATGTTAGCAGCATGTCTTCTAGGTACTATTTCGCATATAAATCGGCAGTGAGTTTGATCCACATCCTTGCCCGCATTTGGTGTTGTCAGTGGTTTTTATATTGGCCATCCTAATACATATACAGTGGAATATTTTCATTTGTAATTCCCTATCCTAATTTTCCATCTACATATTTTTACATAGGTATCTTTTCAGGCCTTTTGTCCATTTGCTAAATTGAATTGTTCATTTTTATTATGTCTTAATACTTCTTTGTATAGTTTTGGTGATAGTCTTCTATAGAAAAATCTTTTCAGTACATATGACCATATAAGATGAACCCCAAGATATGGATACAAGAGGTTTTTCTTTGTTGTTGTTGTTTTTAATGAACTATGTGATTTTTTTTTTTGTTTCTTTTGTATATTCTTTCCCCTGTGGTATATTCCCTGATGTCACTGTATTTGATTTTGGTATCCTGCATCTTGTATAGACATTTATCTAATTTGGGTTGAGGAAGGGGAATAGCACAATGCTGAAATAAGGACACAAGATGACCCATTGCAACAATGAGACTCACGAGACATTATGTTGGAAATGAACTTTACAACTTATGGGGGGCGGGAGGTGGAAGAGGAAGGTAGAAGAGGGAAGGGATGGATAGTAGGAGAAAAAGGACGAGGTAACAATGCTTGACAAGAAATGTACTCATTATCTTACTCATGTAACTATAATCCCTCTCTGTATAGCATCTTTACAATAAACAAAAAAATGTAAAAAATAATCTTTTACAAATATTTCCCTAAGTCTGAGACTTGTCTTCTCATTCTC
Organism: Dipodomys spectabilis; assembly: GCF_019054845.1. Lineage (NCBI taxonomy): Eukaryota > Metazoa > Chordata > Mammalia > Rodentia > Heteromyidae > Dipodomys > Dipodomys spectabilis. The sequence goes on from NW_024870728.1 coordinate 7,196,777, forward strand.
TAGGCTAAAATTTATTTTAAAAAGTTCTTCAAGCAATCTTAGTTCGCTGCAGATAGAGCTACTGTTCTGTACTACTTTCTCATGGTTCTTTTGGGTACTTATTTCATTGTTTTTCAGTTGGTCCCATCTTTAACCCTCAACCCTTGATCTTGTCTCCTCTTTCAAATTCTAACTGTGTATGTGGATAACCTTAGTATAGGTTTTCTTCCATCATAATGCCAGTAGAACTTATCTCTAGTCCTTTTTATTCTCCAAGATTTCTTACCATTGGTCTTGCTGGTGCAAAATAATAATGGTTAATGGATAATATAGGCATTGTTACTGCACACACTCATCTGTTGCCCCAACTTTCTTTTTCAACTTTGTGGATGATACTAATAAAATTTTTACATGTTTTTTCACTTAATGTACATTTTTGTTTATATGACACTATTTTAAAGCATATTTTACCAATCTTAAAAGCTGAATTTTTGTTTCATCTGGACTTATTCTTCACTTTTTATGTATTAGAAAAAAAATTTTAGGGAAATATTACAGGAAGATTATTTTGCACATAGAATGACTTAGGTAATTAAGAGGGAATTGCAGTAACTTTATAAGGCTTTTTATTTTTAGATATGTTTATGCACATACAAAAATAATAAAGTTAGCTCCTAATTACTATTTTACTGGTAGTTCACTGGTATTGATTAGTCATTTTGACACATTGTGCTAGTTGGTCTCATTTTGTTTTACAGAAATCCAGGTATAAATAGTTATTATATGTATACTTAGTATTTTTTTTTATTCTAAAGTGCTTAAATCAGTGATTTAGGGAATATTTTTATTTTCAGTGGTACTTAGACACTGTGTGGAAAATGAACTATACAACCTGACTTACGTAACTGTAACTGCTCCATACATCACCTTTATCAATAACAGTTTTTTTATTGTGAAAATACCGTACTGAGGGGTTACAATTACATGGGCAAGATAATGAGTTCATTTCTTATCAAGCATGCCTCCTCCTTTGTTTCCCCTTCCCATCCCTTCCCATCTCCTCCCCCCCCATAATAACAATTTTTTTAAGAAAATATTTTTATTTTATACCATCAGGATTTTTTGTTTTTTGATTAGTTTTTTTATTCATTGGACAAATGTGCCAAGTACATTTAGAAATCATTTCCCAACTTAAAATGTGTTCCAAAATCAGAATAACTTTAATATGATTTACATTTAACTTGCTGTTATAACAAAGTATTACATTAAGAATAATTAGATGACAGGGCACTGGTGGAATGGGCCTGTAATCCTAGTTGCTCAGGAGGCTGAGATCTGAGAGATCATAGTTCAAAGCCAGCCCAGACAGGAAAGTGCATGAAACTTACCTCCAATTAACCACCAGAAAACCAGAAGTGCACTGTGGCTCAAAGTGGTAGAGACAGCACCCAGGCCCAGAGTTCAAGCCCCACGACTGACCAAAAAAAACAATTAGATGGTTACATATTCTGGGATCTTCAATATAGTTTTATCTTTGTGTGTATTATAGTATGCAGTAGTTTATTCTAGCAGTGTTGCCCAGGCTGGCCTGGAACTTGAAATCTTTCTGGCTTTTACCTCCTGAGTTCTGGCATTGCAGAGATATAGCACCACACCTAGCTTTCATTGTCACAATTCTAACTTAATTGTTAATCATAAGTTAGTGGTTAAATCCAAATATAAGAAGTCTGGTGAAAACTTTTGTAGGCACCAACTTAGCATGGTTTTTTTGTTTGTTTGTTGTGTCTGTACTATCAGCTACTTTGAAGTTTGTATCTGTTGTTACATTGAGTGCTTTGTATTTTGCTGGTGTCTTGAAATCATTATAAATCAATATATTTATCAATATAGTTTATCAGTTGTATACCCAGTTTTGGTTAAAAGTTTAACATAGTACTGTAAACTATTAACATAGTACTATAAACTATTAACATGAAAGTTTGCCACTTGTTATAGTCAACATATTTATGGAACAGTTACAGGGAGTTAGATTTAGGGAGCTTGGTGCTAGAAACAGTGTGAAATATCTCAATTATGTGGTTTAGTCTAGTAGATTTCATACTGAACACAGTGTAGACTCTGTACTATCGTATCATTAAAATTGAATAATCTATTTCCCAGCCCCACACCCCCAACATATAAGGAAAAAAAAAACTAGCCAGGTTCCCCTGGCTAGTAAATTTTCTCACTGTAAACTTTTTCACTTATAGTTTATTGACTGCTTTCTGAGTCTTTGATGCTTGCATCCATTTATACTTGATTTACGATGGAATGGCATTTTATTGAATCTCAGTACATATAGTGCATGTTTTCAAATAGAACCATGACTTCAGATTGTCCTCATCCTGAAAAGTTTTGATTATTTGTACAGATTATTTGTAATAAACAATATTTGAAGAAAGGCTGGGTGCTATTGTTCTGGCCTGTAATTCCAGCTATTAGGGAAGCAGAAATCTGGAGGGTTGTTGTTTGAGGCCAGCAGAGGCAAAAAGTTTACTCAGATACCTCTCCCCCCATCTCAGCAATTAAGATAGATAACAGTATGTATTCCTGTAATTCTAGCTGTGGAGAAATAGAGCGAGCTGGCCTAAAAAATATAAAATATAAAAGGACTAGGAGTATAGTTCAAGTGGTAAAACACCAAATTTAAACTCTATATTCCTCCCCTCACAAAAAAAAAAATTAAAAGTAGGTCCTGAGATTGGTTGGATTTGAATAATTACAGAAGTTGAGAATATAGTAGTAATCCCTTGGTATTCTCCAGGGATGGTTCCAGGATACCCAAGAAAACTAAAATCCATGAATGCACAGTCCCTTATGTAAATTAGTGAAATACTTGTATATGTCTTGTAGTGCATCCACCTATGTTCTTTAAGTATTAATTACATCTATTCTCTAATACAATGTAACTCCTATATAAAAGCTGTTACATTTGTTGTTTGGGCAATCACGACAAGGAATGTTTAGTAGAGGTGTAGTGTTTTTGATTCCTATTTTGATCTTCAGATGTGGAATTCATGGGTAAGAAGGTGTCTATGTAATCTCAAAGTGCTCAGGAAATTTAGGGCATGGACAGACTGCTTCTTCATTCTGGATCCTGTTTTTCTTGCAGGTTCTCCTTTGGGTTGGCAGCCTGGCAGGAAGGAATAGTTGTCAGGAACCTCTTATTAGAGAGGTTATACTTGAAGAATATGGAAAGAAAACCTTGAAGTTTAAGTAGTCTTTTTTATTAGGGTTGGATTAAGAAAGCATATCAGACTCAGGACTGAGTACTAGAAAGAAAAATTGAGTGTAAGGAAGTTGAGATGGATGGGGATTATTTGGGAATTTGAGAAGAATTAATGAAGAGTGTGTGATTTGAGGCAGGAGAAATGGCATGGCAGTTTCTGCTTATATGTTTGTGTTCACTGAGTATGAGGCATTGTCCTAAGTGTATTCACAATATTATGTGTCCTTAAATCCTACAAAAATGATACCAGTTCACATGCAAGGAAATTGGGGCCCTGAGATTAATTTTTCTTAAGTTACAAGGGTATCAGTACTTTTAAGTTATTATTCAGAGATAGAGGAAGGAAGGTATGGTAGGATATTTAGCTAGAGAAGCATGCTACGAAGTCTGAGTTTATTACACGAGTTAAGAATCTTATTCTAACCCTGATGTTGTTATTTAAAAATGTTAGCAGATTGCTTTGTGTTTCTTAAAGTCAAAAGAGAAAAAGAGAAGTCTGGACTATGTATACATCTGGTAGTTATCACTGTATATTTATAGCTTTCTTGATTTAAAGTTATTAAGCAAATACATATGAATGTTTGTATACGTGTTTTAATGCAGGTGCATAAACTAATGAACTGTTCTATTAATAGGTGCGAGAAGATGTACTAAATTCATTGAATAACAACTTTCTTCAAACACTAAATCAAGCTTGGAATGATCATCAAACAGCTATGGTGATGATTAGAGACATCTTAATGTATATGGTAAGTAGCAATTGTTGGTTATCATTTTTACTTCTTAAGCATCTTAAAACAGTGATTTTTCTGTCAGATTTAGTCAGGTAGTACATTCATTGTGGAAGGTGGTTTTGGTTTTGTTTCTTAAATATTTATAGCAGTATTTCCTTTCCAAGAGCCAACTTCAGCCTGTGTAAATGAAATCTTAGAAAATATGAATTTGTACATAAAACTTTTTATGTTAAATTTTAAAGATACATGTTTACAATAAAGGTAGAGTATTTCAAGTTCTTAAGAACTGAAGAGATAATTTTAAACGCATGGGTAGAGAGTAACTTGGGAAAGAGGAGTTATTACTTGTTTAAGCTATATGGGGAAGTCATCAAGGATTGATAAGGAGGCAAAGTGGAGATAAGCTCTAAAAGTCCTCATCTAAAGTAGAGAGACCATTAGTTTAGGGAGACAGAGCATATAGGTTATTGAGAGTTTACAGAATGTCACAAGCTGAATGAATATGTCAGTGACTATTATCTGGGACCTGGAAATGTTCTTTATGGCAAAAGAAACTTTACAGGTGTGCTTAAGGATCACTAGATGAGATGTCCTCCACTGTTTTCCTTGTCTGGGTATAATCATAGTTGTCTTTACAAGTGGAGCTCAGGAGGAATTAGAAATGGAGGGAAAGGTTAAAATTAAGTCATGACCAAAGTAGAAAAATGGAAAGATGCCCTAAGAAGATGGTAAAGGAACTTCTTCTAACCAAGTAATACAGATGGCTACTAGAAGCTGAAAAAAGATTCCACTCAGCCTCCATAAGGAATCAGAACCTTGACTGTAGTTGACTGACATTGATTTTACCCTTTTCATTTTAGAATTAAAAAGAGAAAGCCACTAAATCTGTTATAATCTTTGATAGCAGCAATAGGAAACTAATAAAAGGGAACAATTTAGGATACCCACTATGCAACAGTGTTAATTAGGTATAAATAAATGGACTCTCTTGTGAGGGTGTAATTTAGGTGCCTCTCAAAAATTTTGAATAGTGGACTCAGTTAGCAGAGGCTGTATTTGTTCTCAGAATACTTGGTAGCCTCCTTACAATAGGATTTCCTATATTGGGGATGAGGGAACACAGTCAGAAGGAGTCAGAATGAGTAGATCTAGAGCTTTGGCAAAAATAAGAGGTTTACTTAAATACAAGATAGAAGAAAAAGATGAACTTCAGTGCCAGAGTGAGGTCTTGCAGTGATGAGATTTAAAGTTTGCTCATGTTGTATTTGTCTGAATGGATTTTGTTGGCATGGGAGTTAAAAATTTAGGCATCTGCCAGAAGTAGGTGAAATTGCTCATCAGTATGACTATCATAATTACCAAAGATAATACATGGCAAGGAGCAGAACTTAGGATACTACTGTAAGCAGTTTGCTGAAGCTATAAAAAATGATTCGTCTTTCCTTCAAGGTCTGAAGATAAGAGAACATGGAGATGATTGGGTTTTTAACTCTGCATTCCTCCTGTATATGTTGATGTATAAATTTTCATTTCGCTATTTGTAATTGTTACTTAATATTTTCAGCTCCAGTTTGAAATAAATAGTACCATAAACACCAGTTTGAAATAAATAGTACCATAAACACCTGAATCTCCCTCTTTTGAACTAAGTTTTGAGTGAATGGTAATGTTTTGTCAGTCCTTGACATTAGGTTTTGGAGGGTCAGGATTCAAGTTGATACTGCTCAGCATGGAGTACGTGATACTCACATTTTTGTTTGACATGGTCTAGCTATGTAGCATAGGCTGGCCTTGAACTGTTTACCCCTGCCTTCCAAATGCTAAGGTTTTTATAGGTGTCTACTGTGCCTGGTCTAAAGTACTTACAGTACTGGGATAAGGGATAGTACTTGATAGGCAGGTGCTCTATTGTTTGAGCCATGACTCCCACCCTTTTACTTAATTACTTAATTTTTTGCTGGGGACAGTTTCTGATTCCTCATCTTCCTACATTCTATGTGTGTGGGTTCACTGGTATACACCATTACTTCAAAGTTACTGATTTAGGTGGGGTTCTCAAAAACCTTATGCCCAATCTCTGCTTCTCAAGTAGCTGGAATCAGAAGTATGAGCCACCATGCCCAGCCTAGAAGAGCTATTGCAATGAAAGACAAGTAGGTCAGACTGCCTCCAATTGATGAGAAGTTTGAAGTAGAATAATATTCAGTGATGAATAATAGACTTCTTTGGCTTTGGCTTTAGTGCTTTAATCTTTCTGGTTAAGACTCTTCCATATCTGTGAAATAAATTTACTAGACAAGAACTCTACTTCTTACCTTTCTGGAATTCAGAATTCTGACTAAGCAATATTTCAAGCACTTTATATTAATTAATCTAATCCTTATTATATGTTCAGTTGTAATTTTAAAGCAATAGTTTGGAAACGCAATAAAAGTTAATTTTTTTGGAAAGTAAAAGTACTTTTCTAAGTATATAACAGCAGCTTATCTTTTTATTGCATTGCTGTATTGATCTGATGTTTTATATTCTTGACCTCTAAGGTGCATATTGTAGTCTTCATTTTGTGGACAAAGAAATTCAGGTTATTGAAAGATTAAGCATTGAGATTAGAGAGGTTGTGTAGGATAGGGGAGATGGAACCTAACCAACTTCTGTCCAGGATGGCCTAAAAACCACACTCCTTCAGATCTCAACTTTGTTAACACCTAGGATTATAAAACATGACCATCTAGGCTTAAGAGGTTTTAATTTTAGTTGGAGGTTTTTAACTTAGAATTGTTGGGTGAAATATTGTATAAATACCAGTTTGGTCAGATTTATTAACAAGGTTTGTTATTTGGGATTTTTGAGTTTTGTTGTTGTTTTTGTTTTTGGTTGGTTGTGGGTCTTAAACTCAGAGCCTGGGTGCTGTCCCTGAGCTCTTTTGGCTCAAGGCTTGCACTCTACCACTTTGAAACACAGCCCCACTTGCGGTTTTTTGAGATCTTAGTTGGAGATAAGAGTCTCATGGGGACTTTTCAGCCAAGACTGGCTTTGAACCTCGATCCTCAGGTCTCAGCCTTCTATGTAGCTAAGATTACAGGTGTGAGCCACCAGCACCCAGCTTAAGAAGGTTTTTACACATTTTTCATATAGCCCATTTTTTTTGGAGTGAGTTCTTTTCTGGAATGTTAATTTCTTGACTGGATTTTAGATTTGTTGCTCTATTATGGGTTTGTGGTTTTGTTAGAAAGCAAATACAAATTTATGGTTGATTAATGTTCCTGTTGACTTTCAGTTTTATAGGTAACTATTGGTTCCCAGTAATACAGTCTGTGTTAACCTAAAACTATATTAACCTTTTGTTAATGTTTCTGCAAGAAAATTTTCTTCCTATCATTTTATCTTTTCTATATTTTCTTAAATGATGCTCATTTGGAAAATGAGTTGTATACGTTTAACTCTGACAATCTTTATTTTTAAATTGAAGTATTTAATTCTTCTTTGTTTGGGGTTTTTTAAATTGATTTTTGTTTTTTTGGTGGCAGTCCTGAGTTTGAGCTCAGAGCCTGAGTGCTATCCCTAAGCTTCTTTGCTCAAGACTAGTGCTCTGCCATTTGAACCACAGCTCCACCTCTGGCTTTTTGGTAGTTAATGGGAACAAAGAGTCTCATGGGTGTTCCTGCCTAAGCTATCTTTGAACCAAGATTCTCAGATCACATTCTCCTGAGTAGCTAGGTTTACAGGCATGAGCCACCCAGCTAGTTCATTTTTATTTAATGTAATTACTGTTAGATTGGGTTTTAATTTATCATCCTATTTTTTCCATAAATCTTAATCTGATCTTTAGCTTTTTTTTCAGCTACTCAAGCCATGTTTTAAGTTTATAAGCATGTTTTATTAACCCAGTTAAAAAGCTCATGGTTTGTGTACTCTTTTAGTTGATATAGTCAGATTTGTGCCTTTCTAAAAAAACTGCTTTCTAGACAGTGGAAAGATCTCAGGACACTGTTTTGTTTGCTCCTTAGTTTTCACAGATTTGATCCTGGGTGGGTGGTTTTTTTGTTCTATTTTATTTTCAGAGGGGGGAAGGATAAGCACGGCAATTTTGTATTGGATGCTAGTATTATACGTAAGAAACTGTGAGGACACTGGATGATACCTTCCTCCCAAAACAATTAAATTCTAGGGATTAGCATGGATACATAACCATGATCTAGTTGAACTTCTATTAGGCTTTGTTAATGCTGACTCATTTTCGGTTTACCTTTTTTTCCACAACATACCTTTACACACAAAATAACCCTTCTGGGAATTCAACTAAAAACCTGCAGTGTTTACCAGATTAAGTTCCACAATACTGTGCCTGTAAAGGTGATGTACGGAGGGGTTGCAGTTCTGTAAGTAAGTCAAGGATTTGTATACATTTCTTTTTCAACAGTATCACCCCCTACCTTCATTTTCTCTGTTTTTTCCCTCCCAACCTCCTTCCCCACTTCAGTCCTCTTATCGCTACAAGTGTGCAATTGTCTGTTTATGTGTTCAGGTTATTAGCCTCCCAGTGCTGCTTTCTATTTGGTGTTTTTGAGGGTCGTTTCTTCCTTCTTCCTTCTCCTCCCTTTGTCTTCATCTTTTTTCCCCATCTTTCAACTCCTCTCCTCTTTCTCCTCTTCCACTTTTTTCCCTTCCTCTTATTCCTTCTTACCTTCACAACCCCAAATCTGGGAGGAAATTTGTTGCAGAAGTTTGTTTCTTTGTATTTCTGTCCTCTTCAAAACATTTGCCTTTAACTTGTAGCTGTCTGGTTGGTAGACCTACAGGCTAGTAACCACTATGACTTTCTTCTGCTTAGCATCCTGGTTTCTATTCCTTTATGTACAGCAAAAACCCAAAGTCAGGATAACATCAAATATGATGCTATTTTAGGTATTCTTACCTCTTCTCCAGAATCTTGTCTTTGTTACTCGATGTTTGCAAACAGTAGAGTATGGGACTTGGTTTTTTAGCTTGTACCACCACCATCCTTCACCAGAACTCTTCATCATGCAGGATTGAAACATTCATTAAACAGTATCTTCCCATTAGTCCCTTCCTCCAACTTTACTAACCATTATCTGTTATGTGTTTATGGATTTGACTGCTGTGAGTGCCTCATTCAGTGGAATCATATAATATTTGTTCTTTTACAAACTTCATTTCACTTATCCAGGTCATGGCATATGTCAGATTCCTTTTCAAATTTGAAAAAATTTGTGTGTATATTTCATTGTATTCTAGTGGTTCATCAGTGGGTAGGTACTTGGATCATTGCCATCTTTTGGCTATTGTGAATAATGCTACTATGAACACTGATATACTAAAAGTAAATTGCTCAATTATATGGTAATTCTGTTTAACTGATGTACTTGTTTCCATAGCAGCTATACCATCTTACATTCCTAGAGCAGTGTGCAAGGGTTCTAGATGTCTGCATTCCTGCCAACACTTGCTGTTTACTGGCTTTTTAAATAGTAATATTTTAATGAATGTGAAATGGTGGCCTTTTATTTTCCTGCAGCTTTTATAGTTGTTCTTGATAGGGGACTAGATCTTAGTAAAATTAAAACAAAACACTTCTATCAGTACTACACACAGAAATATATGGAATGGCATTTGACAATCACGTCATTGAACAGATGAGGAAACACAAATATGATGGTCTGTTTTACATGTTAAGTGAAAAGATAGGACCGATTGTATGAATCAGTGCTCTTAACCATTTAACATTTCTCTCTTCTAAAATACTTATAAGCTCATCTCCCCAAGACTATTTAGATATTTAGAAGTGTTCTTTGGTAATTTTGTTCTGCTTGTAATTTGTAAACCGTTGGAGTGGAAAATAACATTTTTATTTTCTAATGTACAATTTTGCAGCTTTGGCATGTGTAAGAATTGTATTGTCTTGTGCCTTGGTAGACGCTTGTTCAATGGAAATTAATAGGTTTTTTTTTCCCTAACAACTAGCACATTATTTTTATTAAAATCCTTCAGAGCACTGAGAAAGCTCCAAATCTGAGGCAGAACTTCTGAGCCCAGTTTATAGCGTGGAAACTGACTGAGCTTAAGTTCGGTATAAGTCTTTACACAAGATTTTTGTTTTTGTTTTGGTGTATATAGTATTCTATACTGTTCTGTATCAAGTCTATTATATAATTCAGAAATGTTTTCTGTACAGTTTGGTATTCCATTATCTTATTGATACCCTTTTAAAAATACAGTCAAATGCTAACAGTAGTAAATATTGTGTTTTATAAAAATTAATAGAATGAGAATTTTTTTTACTCTTAGTTCTTCAGCATAAATTTTGGTATTAAACTGACTTTCTTTTTTGTTTTCTTTTTCTACCTTCACTGTGTCAAGGTTTCCTTTACCTGTATTTATTTCATGACTTAAAAGTGAACACAGAAAACACTTTATTACTTGTTAATAGAGAAGAGTGCTTGGTGATAAATCTCGGTGAGGCAGGCTCAAATATGCCTGACTGGCTTGCTATAGAGTTGCATCTTAGTTTTGTTTTTAACTGCAAGTTTAACTTCTCAAGTTTAACTTCTCGGGGTTTAGCTGTTTACACAAACAGGATACTAATATTTGTAAGAACTTTCAGCTGTTCGTGTTTCTCTTTTCTTGTTACAAAATAGTGAGAACACAATTTTATGCATACTATGGGAACAAGAAATGATAATCACCATTCACAGTATTTCATAACATTTTAACTGTGTCTGAATAAATAGGTACCATTGGCCATAAGTAGAACCAGCCAGTGAAGTGCAGATGCATGATACTGATACAAACCATCTTTATATTGTATGTATTACATTGTATTGTCAAAAGTAGAAAACTATTGGACTTTAATAACCAGATATTTTCTAAAGATTTCTTTTAAACTTTAAGCTTTTGAACCAAAGGACCATTGAATATTTACAGTTGAGTGAGACCCAAAGGTTGGCTTTAGAATTTGCTTCCTAAGTTCCTATTTTAATCTTGCAAGCTTGCTTGGTCCAAAATGAAGCATTAGGTAAGAGTGATACTGAAAGAACTTATGAGTTATTTCCAAGCATTATTTTTTATGTTAATGCAATGCTTATCTGGCCTACTTACAAAGACATTCATTTGACATTTCTGTAAGTTTGGCTTTCCTAAGAACTGTATCTTTGCATAGTAGTTCTCAACATCCCTGAGCATACTTTTGCATGTGATTTATTCATTTATATATCAGTGAATGATTTAGATACATTGGTGTTTTTGAGCCATTAGAAGGAAACGACATCTTTGCTAAGATCGTGCCAATCACTACTGTGCTTTCTAGAGTTCTCATCTATTAGGGATGCAGGGAACCTGAAACCCTACATAGACATTGGTCCCGGGGTTTCATAAAAGTCACCTTGTTAAGAAGGATCTCTTATTTTTTGGTGGTTGTTCCAGTCCTGGGGTTTGAACTCATTGTCTGGATGCTGTCCCGGGCTTTTTTACTCAAGGATGGGGCTCTGCTACTTTTTGGGTGTTGGTTGTAATTGGAGATAAGTCTTGTGAACTTTGCTGCCCAGCCTGGCTTTGAACTACAGTCCTCAGATCTCAGCCTCCTGAGTAGCTAAGGTTACAGGTGTGAGCCAACAGTACCTGGCTATCTTTCATTTTTTTGGTCCAGTCTTTGTAGCTGTTCTTGTCAGGGAAATTGCTTTTACAGAAGTAATTTTTCCCCCCAAGATTAGAATAGCATTGTGAGATAGAATTATATTACAGATGAAGTATTTGTAAATGGATTTGTCAAACTCAGTTGTCACTGAAATGATTAGAGTCCCACTTCTACCCAGCTTTGTAAGATGAGATTAGTCTACAGGAGGTGGTCACATCATAACATTGGTTCCTTCCTTTTGCTCCAAGATTGAACCTGCCTAATTTGTGGAGGTTCTTGCCCACTTGAAGTCTTGATTTTCAGTGTGTTTATTATCTCTGTGATGATAAACTTTTTATCCGTTATGTAAGTATAGTGTTTGACTCACATAAGGCTTTTGAACATGTCTTTTTATGTCAACAGTGTCTGTACTTTGGCTTTAAAATAAAGCAGCCACTTGCAGATAAGTAGTTGATGTTGGACTCCCACAAAACTACATTTTGGTCTAAGCCTGCGATTAAAGCATTTTTAAGTTAATCTTTAACATATTTTTGGTATTTTGGGATGATTTCTTAATCTTGTCCATTCTATGCCTATCTAGTACTTGGTAGTTAGAAGGTATATAGAGCTGAGACCTTACGAAGTAGAAACATGGAAGAAGAAAAAAAAGCGCTCAGTGATTTCCCAGTTATTTCAAGTGACCAGACGTATAGTAAATAACACTACATTATATAAAATCAGCATTTCAAGAGTATTCTTATGAAAATCTGTTATTAAAATGCTGTTGAAAGGCTGAATGCTCAGTCAGCAAAATAACTCAGTGTTACCACAAGGTTATTTTAACTGTGTGCCTACAGATCTGTTTAACATGTATACATAAATACTCGAAATACTCATGTTATAGCCTTTATTTTACTTGATGGTAATTATGTATGAAACATGATTTTTTTAACAGTAATTTGAAGTATTTTCCTGTTACCTTATTGAGAGTTCTTTTTTTACATTAGCACATGCTGCACAACAGGGTTTCCTTGTGATATTTCTGTGCATGCATACAATATACCATGATCAAATTCACCCACTCCATTACTCTATTCCTCTTCCTCTAGTTTTTTTGTTTACATATCATTTAATGACAATCTCCAGTTGAAAGCAAAGAGGATTGGTTATTATACTACAGTATCTGTTTTTCCCTTTTCCCATAGCTTTAAGTGCTCTATATTTTGTCTACACCCTTTGCTTGTGTTCTTATCATGCCTGACTTCCTGTATTCTCCCTACCCCTTCTCCACCTTTATTTTATTTTATTTTGTCGGTCGTGGGGCTTGAACTCTGGGGCCTGAGCGATATGTCTCTCAGCTCTTCAGCTCAAGGCGAGCACTCTACCACTTGAGCTATGGCTCCACTTCCGATTTTCTGGTGGTTTATTAGAGATAAGAGTTTCACGGACTTTGCTGCCTGGGCTGGCTTTTAACTGCGATCCTCAGATTTCAGCTTCCTGAGTAACAAGGATTACAGGCGTGAGCCACCAGCACCCGGCTCTCCACTTTTGTTATACTCAATCCCTCTCTTCCTTTTTTCCACAAGGCTTGTAGGTAGTCAAGTTCTTATTCATCTTCTATAAGTGGTGGTGGTGGTGGTGGTGGTAGTGCTGGTGGGGGGCGGGGGAGTGTCTTAACCCTATCTGCATGAGTTTTGTTCTGAGGAAACCATTAAAAACTTAAAAGATTATTTCTACTTGCTTTATTTTACTCAGGGCCAGGATGACTTATTCATGACTTATTGAAGGTCTAGTAGTTAACAGAGCCAGCCTAGGATCATATGAAAAATCCATAATTCTATGTTTTTACCATTATTGTAATTTCATATCCAAAATTTTCCTGTAACTGGTATATCCAGTTAGTAAACAGCTTGGTGATTTCTACCAGGCCCAGTAATTCCACTGCTAGAATTCACCAAGGAAAATGAAAGTATATCATCAAAAAGGTTGTACCCAGATTTTTATAGCCACATTAACTATAGTAGACAAAGACAGAAAGAGAAGTGGGGGAGAATAGGAGGGGAGAAAAGAAGAAACAAGCCAAAATGTTCACCAGTAGGGTAGCCAAAATATGGTTATACATGTAGTGGAATACTGTTTAGCACTGTAAAGAACAGAATAGAAGCATTAACAGGCTTTATAAGTGAGATCAGACACAAAGATTACATATCATATGATAATAGTAAAAATGTCCAGAGACATAGAAAGCCATGGTTTCAGGAATGGGAATGGGTATTTACTGCCCTCAGGTTTTGAATGGTGAAATATTGTAAAATTAGATTACAGGAAGGATTGCACAACTACACTTATTTACTGTAAACTATAAGCTGAGTGAGTTTGTGGAACATAAATTAGTTTTATGAAAGTTACATAGCCAAGTGCATTCATGCCTGTAATTTCAGCTACTTTGGATATGGAGAATTGTGGTTTGAGGACAGTCCCAGGCAAAAAGTTTGTGAGACCCTTGAACTCAATAGCTGGGTCATAGCGGTTCATACCTGTAATCTCAGGTATGGAGGATGACCCTCTGTCAAGGCTGAATTGACCAAAAATGGGAGACTCTATCTGAAAATTAATTAAAACAAAAAGGACTGAGATACGGCTCAAATGGTAGAGCACCTTCCTACCAAGTGTGAGGCTCAGAGTTCAACTCCCCCAGTGCTACCAAAAAATTATATCAACGTAAAGCAGTATTAAAAAATAAGCATTAAAATATTGGGCTGGGAAGTTGGCTCAGTGGTAGAGTGCTTGCCTTGCATACTTGAGGCCCTGGATTCGATTCTTCCACACACATAAGCAGAAAAGGCCAGAAGTGGTGCTGTGGCTCAGGTGGTAGAGCACTAGCTTTGAGCTGAAGAGCTGAGGGACAGTGCCCAGGCCCAGAGTTCAGGCCCGTGACCAACTAATAACTAACTAAATAAATATTTTATATATATATATATATATATATAACACTCACTCTGAAGATTGCATTGTATATGCCATTCTGGTAGTATCATTTTAAGTGGTAAGACCTGACCTAGTTACTTGATGATTATCGTAACCTAAACAAGCATATTTGGTTTCTTCAAAAAAAGGTTAGTATCTTAGGTGCATATTAAATTATGTACATAATATATTTTTCTCTCTTCAAAAATTGGCTTTTTGTCCCCTAGACACTTTTCTAGTTGAAACAAAGAATTTGTTATATCTACCAGAACTTTTCTACCTGTAAAACAGGCTGACTGATAAGTTCTTTTACTATTGTTAAGCTACCTTATAGTGAAAGTTTATAGTGTCAGGTAGAGTTTTGTGCATACTGAAATAAAGTTGTCTTTTTTCAAACTTGTTTTTGTTAGTTCTTGTTTTTACATAAAGTCATTTGAAAATGAAATGTCTTTGGCATTGATAAAGGCAAAGGACTACATCTTGATTTGAATGAGGTATGAATAATTAAAAACAGCAATGTAGGACTGGGAAGGTGGCTCAGTGGTAGAGCCCTTGCCTTGCATGCCTGAGGCCCTGGGTTCAATTCCTCAGCACCACATAAGCAAAAAGAAAGAGCCGGAAGTGGCGCTGTGGCTCAAGTGGTAGAGTGCTAGCCTTGAGCTGAAGAGCTGAGGGACAGCGTCTATAAGAGTGTTAAGCAATTTGTTATGTATGTGCATACAAGAAAGAGTGTTGAACTTTGATCACAGGACTCATGTTCAAAGAAAGTCTATATCAGAATTTGGGGATGTTAATTCACTTGTAGATCATGTGTGAGGCCGTGGCTTCTATCCCTAGCACCTTTCCCAAATTGTCTTGGTGTCAGGATAAGTATTTGTATCTTTTAAACTGTGTTCAGGGAGGTGAGGAGGGTGTACACACATGCATGCACATGTAATAATTTCTCTATTTTACTGCCTGTCTTTAGTTAACCAACTAGATACTGCTTTTGCTCACATAAAAAGGATTCTTCTGTATGCTTTTCTGTGCCACAGAAATTTACTTTCAGAAATTTATAAAGTAGTTAATTTAACAATAAACAACTATTATATAATTAAAAGAATGTTTGCTACTTTTTAGGTTATGAGGTTTGTGACAGTTCTTATTGCATAAATCTGACTTACACTGAAAAGACAGAATCAATGTGGCAGGCAGGAAGGGTTGGACCTGAAGGTCACAGAGGGTAAGAGGTTCAGCTGTGCACAATGGCTCAGGCCTGTTATCCTAGCTACTCAGGAGGCTGAGATCTGAGAATCACAATTCAAAGCCAGCCCAGGAAGGAAGAATCTGTGAGACTCTTATCTCCAATAAACTACTCGGAAAAAGTTGGAAGTGGCGCTGCAGTTCAAGTGGTAGAGTGCTAGCCTTGAGCAAAAGAAGACCAGGGACAGTGTCTAGGTCCAGAGTTTTAAGCCCCAGGCCCAGCAGAAAAATAAAAAGGAAGAGGTTAAGAGAGATTGAGAACCATCAAAATAAAGGAGACAAACTTGGAATTTAAGAGCTTGAAGATGGAACTTTAAATAGAAAACTCATCAATGAAAAATTTGAACTCATTATAGTTGATGTCAAAGTTTGTTGATAAAAAGAAGCTTGTGGTAAGATTATATTGAATGTAGAAACAAGAGCACCGAAGGTGCTAATAAAAGGCTTTTCCTTTGGCTTGTAGATGTGTGTCTTAATGTAAGATGCATGGAAAGAAAGGGTTGGAGGATTGATGCTGTATTAAGTGAGTGCTGCACATAGAAAAATTAATTAAATGTTTAGAAGGTTGATCAGTACCATCCCTCTGGTTACACTTAATATCTCTGTTCATGTTCATCCTGTTGCTTTACATATAATGCAGTTTTTCAGAAAGTCCACATATTAGCTTTTTTCATTATACCTATCTCTAAGACTAGTGAAAGCTTATAGACTGTCTTTCCAGTGTATTTATGTGTAAACAAGCGCATAATTTTCTAATATATTTTGGCAGACTGTTGCAATGCTCATAAAAATCTTTGTAAAAAACAGAAATCTTTCCATGCCTTGATACTTGTTTTTCTCCTTATATTTTGGTATAAATATGGATTTCAATTAATGCACTATGCAACAAATAATTCTAGATTATTCTCTGTAAAAGGTGATACCTATAATCATGTTGGTTAAAAGCTTGCAAAATTTCAAGTGACAACTCCCATGTATTAGAATTATGTAATAAGAAATATGTGGTTCTGTAATATTTTTTAGAGCTTTTCAGTGTTTACAAGTGACAGCTAAGTCCTATGGGTCTCTATTTTATTCTGCTTTCACTTTAAGAATGTGTCTTCAGAGTATTTTCAAAGAACCTTTGTAATATAATTAGCTTTAAGAGGGTAGATGTAATTTTAACATGGGAGGTACTATAAATTCCACAATGCTTAAGGTAATTTGAAGTACTTTTCACCAGAGACAAGGTTGTTTTTGAAATATTGCTTTATTTTTTATTGTTGGAGATACCAATAATGATTTTGTTTTAAGGATTATACTTAGGTTTACATTAATTTGTTTTAACTACAGGACCGTGTATATGTACAACAAAATAATGTGGAGAATGTCTACAATTTGGGATTAATTATTTTTCGAGATCAAGTTGTGCGTTATGGGTGTATTAGAGACCATCTTCGACAAACTCTATTGGATATGATTGCTAGAGAGCGAAAAGGAGAAGTCGTAGACAGGTATATCACTTATCTTTACTAATGTAATTTCCTTGTTAGTGGTTATTTCACTGTCATAGATTTATTAAAATAAAAAGAAACTTGAATGTTCAGCACTAGTAAAAATCTTTACAACATGCTATCAGCCTTAACAGTTACCTGGAATTTAAGTACTTCATCTTTTATTTAATACTTGTTGAAACATAATAGCTATATTGACATTTTGTTTCTTTTCTTTTTGTTATGTAGTAACATTTTTATTTCTTAGTGACTTTTCTGGCTATTTTTTTCCTTACTTTTTGGGGGTCTGGGGGTCTTGTTACCTTGCCCAGGTTGATTGGAACTTCTGAGCTTAAGGGATCCTCCTATAGCCTCCCAAGTATCTAGAGAAATTAGCATGTACTGTGATACCTAACTGGCTTTTGTGTAAATCATTCTATTTTTGAACAAAAATTTTAAGTGTAGTCTAAAATGACTAAGAACTACTATTTTCAACATTTACATTTGGTGCCTTTTCCTGAAATGATTTCAATGCTATTTTTATGAAAAGATTTGAAACATAAGAGGGCCTTATTGAGTTCTCTGTTTTCAGAGCAACAGCTAGCTGGAAACATACCATTGTTGATGTATTTTAGCATTGGACTTGATGAGGATTCCCAAAAAGGCATTTAGTGCATAAAGTTAGATTTCCCAGTAGTAGCTGGCAGTTCATTCTAACTTACCTGCCTACCTTCTTCTTCTTTCTTCCTGCTTTGATAACAACCTCTCTGTTTTGGTGGGGTTTTTTTTTCTTGGGTTTTTTTTTTTTAGATTTCCTATTGTTATTATAAAGGTGATATGTAGGAGGGATATATATGTACTATATAGTTAGAGAGATTGTGTCATGTAAAGAGTACATTTCTTTTGGACAGTGCCACCCCTTCCCTTGCTCTCTTCCAGTTTTCCCTGTCATCTTTCCCCACACACAAGTTGTATAGTAGTTCCTTTTCAACATAGTATCTACTGAATGCCACTGCTCTCTCCCTGTTTTTTAAAATTAGTGAAAAGCGAGCGCTAGTGGCTCACGCCTATAATGCTAGCTACTCAGAAGGCTGTGATCGGAGGATTGTGATTTGAAGCCAGCCTGGGCAAGAAAGTCTGTGAGATTCTTTTAACTCCAATTAAACACTAAAAAGCTGGAAATGGAGTTAAGGCTCAAGTGATAGAGCACTACTAATCTTGAGCAAAAAGCTGAGGGACAGTACCAGGCCCTGAGTTAAAGCCCCAGGATCAGCACCAAAAACAAAATCAGTGAAAATATTTGGACATCTTAAATATATTTTCTTCAAAATTTTTGAGTTACAGTAGGGTAAGACAACTTGATAAATAGCTATTTGGTCAAAATCTGCTTTTCAGTTAAAATTTGGTCAAAATCTGCTTTTCAGTTAAAATAACTCCTACATTACACTATTGGGAGATAGGTCACTGATAAAAATTACAGTGTTCTAAAGATATTTGCATCCACTTGCACATTTTTAAATCTTTTGAATCTCTAATGTAATTTTATTATCATGTGATTAACTTCTTTTAACAGGGGCGCAATAAGAAATGCTTGCCAGATGTTAATGATTTTAGGTCTTGAAGGAAGATCAGTCTATGAAGAAGATTTTGAGGCTCCTTTTTTGGAAATGTCTGCAGAATTTTTCCAGGTAACTAGCGAAGATGAAAATAAATTGAATGTAGTAATTAATTTGCAATTTGAGCTTTTTGACTGAAACCTATTGGAGTAGATAGTA
Organism: Dipodomys spectabilis; assembly: GCF_019054845.1. Taxonomy (NCBI): domain Eukaryota; kingdom Metazoa; phylum Chordata; class Mammalia; order Rodentia; family Heteromyidae; genus Dipodomys; species Dipodomys spectabilis. The sequence continues at coordinate 7,215,844 of NW_024870728.1, forward strand.
CAAAAACAGCCTTGTAAGCATTCTGTTCCACACTGTCACACTCAAGTAAATTAACTCTGGTAATAAATTGAAGAATTTGAACTTAACTGTGTTGTTTTAAAAATGGTATGTTGCAAAATAATATAAATTAAAAAGTATGTATAACCCCAGGTCAGCTAAATTCTAAAATTGAGGCTACATTAGAACCAATTTGTAATGAAGTAATGTAATAATGTGTTTAATTATTTATAAAGTACTAGAACTGGTAACTGTTAGGTTTTTAAAAAGAGGTTGCCCAGTAAGAACAGCACCACGCACGTGGTATTTAGGTAAGGGGTAGGTATATTCAGTAGACCTGCTGGGACCAGGCCAGGTTGGCCCTCCACGCGGCTGGGAAAGAGAAGAGAGCTAGAAAAAAGAGAGGAAAGAGCTAGAAAAGAGCAGAGAGAGCTTCTGGACCTGGGCCTTATCTAGGGTATGGGCGGAGAAAGGTGTGGCCACATCAAATTCAGATGTGACCTCAGCCGATGCAGATGTGACCTCTTCCAGGTGTCCCAGTTGCCTAGGTAACACAGGTACTGGGTGGAGACTTTGCTGCGAGGAGGGTGGAATCTGCTAGCCATCCAGGAGCGGACCTTACAGTAACCACACTCCATCTTGAAAGCTGCAACTATCTGAGTGTTTCACAGTTTTGTAGTGTTATCCTGATAGATGTGTAATGATACTAATTTACAGTTTTTAATAATAAACTTTTAAAAAATGAATGTAAAACTATTAACTTAGTAATCAGTGGATCATTCATAAGTGCCACTAGATAAGTGTAAAAATGGAATTCAGGTATCTGTTTATCCATAAAGGATCAAAGGATAGACCTGCTGCTGGCTTTATTCCACATCATTTAATAGTCCATTAAGAAGAATTTTGTGGGCCACTTGTGTGCCTACACTATGCATTATGAACTTAATTTAAACCATAGGAAAGTGTCACCTAGTTATACAAACTTGGGAAATTTGACAGTTCTGATAGGTTATATCATGATAATAAGCTTCAGTGGCAAATGTATTCATGTATTTGTGTGATCACTTGCACATACTGTTTTTAGTAGTTAATGGAGTTGTATATAAGAATTTTGGTGGCTGGGAAGGTGGCTCAGTGGTAGAGTGCTTGCCTTGCATGCATGAGGCCCTGGGTTCAATTCCTCAGCACCACATAACAAAAAGAAAAAAGCTGGAAGTGGCACTATGGCTCAAGTGGTAGAACGCTAGCCTTGAGCTGAAGAGCTGAGGGACAGCGGCCAGGCCCAGAGTTCAGACCCCATGACCAGACCTCCCCCCCCCCCCCCAAAAAAAAAAGAATTTTGTTTAGTTCTTAATGCTTAGAACTTGGTTATTTTTTAAAATGTTAGAACTATTTGCTAAGAAGGTTGAAAATGTTTATATCAGTATTCTTAATAGTCATTTATACGAGTATGAAGTTGGATAAGTCATTGGAATAACGTGAGATTTCTGTAAGGCTGGTATTACAGACAAGATTAATACTGATGTAAATGCTCTTTTTCAAAACTTCAAGTTTATCCTCCTTTAGGATATGATGGGAGTGGGACTTGGTAGACAGCAGTGTACCAGGACAGCTTTTGCCAAATAGTAGTCCTTACTATATTCTTACCATAAAACATAGAAGGAGAACTTCGCATTTCTACATGGGTCGGATATTTCTATTTGAAGTATTTTAGCCACGTTTAAAAACATTGCTTACAGATTTAGTCTTAGGTAAATAAATGCTTAAGGACTATAATCCAAATGTATGATATGAATTTGTTTAATGAGAAATTATATAACATGAATATAGATAGGTCTTATGCTATTTATACTGATTTATGGTAAGCACTATAAAAATTCCACAAAAACAGATACATTGTACTTCTTTTAATGCATACTTTTTAACTGCAGATGGAAAGCCAGAAATTTTTAGCAGAAAACAGTGCTTCAGTATATATAAAGAAAGTAGAAGCTAGAATTAATGAAGAAATAGAACGGGTAATGCACTGCCTTGACAAATCAACTGAAGAGCCCATTGTAAAGGTGGTGGAGAGGGAACTCATTTCTAAGCACATGAAGACTATAGTAGAAATGGAGAACTCTGGTCTAGTACATATGTTGAAAAATGGAAAGACAGAAGGTAAGCGTCTATTGAAAAATTACATTTCTACCAGTAATTTTTGAATTCTCTTAGAATTAAAGTAGATTAGGAATGTCAGTTTTCTAGAAATTGTGAAATATGTCATTAAGTTACTGCTGGTTATGTTGATAAGATTTAATGCTAAAATTTTATACCCCTTAAAACTGAAGATTTCAGACTGGAGCTTTTTTCCCATCATTTGAAGTTCTCTCATTTTGTATTTTTCATAGGGAAGATAATGAGGTTAAATTTGTTCAGGCCAGTAAGCTCCTCTTGAATTCCTATACTTTTTCATGTCATTGGGTTTTGATGCCCTTTATTCCCACATACATTCATATAAGTTTGGTTTTAAAAAAAAATAATATTCTTTTAAAATGTTTTTACCTGTAAATGTAAGTTTTCTTTAGAGATTTAGTGTGGTAAGGGTGCTGAAAAAGCAAAAATCCTGGTGTCTTTCATATTAATATATTTAGATAAGTTAGTAGAAAAAGTATCCATTTTTGAGGTAACACTGACATTTTTGATAATAGCTATTTACTTTCTTTCCTGAAAATGTTTTAGGTAATTGATCAATGTCATAGAAAAATCCTAGATTTCTGATGCTTGCTTTAAAAATTATACTTTTATGAGCTATTTAAAATAAATGTCTCTGCCATTATTATTATTATCACCTTTTAGGCACATTTTAAGAATATTCTATCTACTTACTTTTAGTGAAAGAGACATACCCTACTTTTCACTTCGCTTTTTTAGTAGTCACATAGTCAGCAAATAGTGATAATGGAAACTTGAACACAGATTCACATTTTTCTTCCATTCTCAGTATAGCTAGTTTGTTTTCTTTCTGATTGCAGACCTTGCTTGCATGTACAAGTTATTTAGTCGTGTGCCAAATGGTTTGAAGACAATGTGTGAATGTATGAGTTCCTATTTGAGAGAGCAAGGTAAAGCCCTTGTTTCTGAAGAAGGAGAAGGAAAAAATCCTGTTGACTATATCCAGGTAAATAAGAAAAGATTCTCTTTAAGTTTATGAAAAAAGTCATTTTGACAAGTACATTATATACTAGTACATGTAATTACCCTAAATACTTTAGAATTTGTCAAGGTGTGCAAATTTATGTCAGGGTGCCAAATACAGCTGCTGCTTTTTGTTGTTGACCTTATCGAGATCTTTTAAAAATGTCAGTGAAAGCAAACATATTTTTTTTTGGGGGGGGGGGGTCCGGTTGTGGGGCCTGAACTCTGGGCCTGGGCGCTGTCCTTCAGCTCAAGGCTAGCGCTCTACCACTTGAGCCACAGTGCCACTTCCGGCTTTTTTTTTCCTTTTGCTTATGTGGTGCTGGGGAATCGAACCCAGGGCCTCATGCATGCAAGGCAAGCACTCTTACCACTGAGCCACCTCCCCAGCCCCAAAGCAAACATATTTTATGTGTGCTTTACTATTTATATACCTTAGAATGTTGGAAAAAGCAAAATAGCATTTTAGCCAAATACTTTGTCCCCAAACTCTATTTTTCAAATAGTCCTATGAATAAGTTTTGACAACCGTGATATTCTTATATTAATGCAGTTTCTTTAATCCAGCTAGGAACTTCTTTGTTGCATTTTGTTTACTACAGTGTACGTACCTAGAAAAGATGGACTCTTACCTGTAATCACTGGCATTTTGAATGTAGGCTTAGATACAGTCTGGACAGCAATAAAATAGACTGTATATATAACTCTGAACCCCCGTTTATTACCAAGGAAACTAAGGCAAAACATATGATCAAAAGTATGTTTATTATTAATGGAAAAAGTTTATAATGCATTGTAAATTTCTTTGTTTTGTTTGTAAGGGTTTATTGGATCTGAAGAGTAGGTTTGATCGCTTTCTCCAGGAATCGTTCAATAATGACCGGCTCTTTAAACAGACTATTGCTGGTGACTTTGAGTATTTTCTCAACCTCAACTCCAGGTCTCCTGAATACCTCTCATTATTTATTGATGATAAGCTGAAAAAGGGAGTCAAAGGGGTAAGTAAGTACTAGTGCATTTGAAAATATAATTACAGGAAATAGATTTTATTTGTTGATAAGTTAGGAAATTTAAAAATGAGGGAATTTTATAAATACAAAATTAAGTTATGAACTGTTGAACAGTCATGATGGTCATTAACCATCATGTATACCAGTGTGTAACTGGTATACAGCTAAACAGCCATAGTTGGAAAAGCACAGATGTATTTTTTGGCTGAGAGATGTACCATAAATGACAATCTGAAAAACTCTCTGGTAGTACAGGGTTTTGCTTGCTTCCATCCGGTTTGTAAAGTTTATATATCAGAAATACTTGGATTCTGGGCATTTGTGAGAATAGTTAGAAGCTAACTGAAAATGGTTTAAAATTATGTATTAAAGTTTAGTTTCAGGCACAAGATATCTTTGGGATCTTGAGCTCATTTGGAAGCATAGAAAATCAGATTAAGCATATTTTAATCACATGAGTTCATCTCTTTGGCTTCATCTTGGAATTTGAGATAAAGGGAAAAAAATCAAATAGCTACCAATTACACAGGCAGCAGCTATAAGAAAGTTAAGATTAAGAGTACAAAGTTAAGGATAAGTTAAAAATCGAGATTAAGGATATGTAGTTACAATCTTAATCTTGTTTTTAAAAAAAAAAATTTTTTTGTGCTTGTAGTGGGGCTTGAACTCATGGTTTTATGCTCTTGCCTGAGTTTTTTAACAGGTTAGTTGGAGATAAGAGTCTCATGGATTTGTCTGTCTGGGCCAGCTTTGAACCTTGAGCCTCAGATCTCAACCTCTTTGAGTAGCTAGGATTGTAGATATGAGCCACTGGTCTCCTAGCAGAGTCCCCCCTTCCCCCTCTCGGCTCTCCCCTCCCCCCTACTCTCCCCCTCCCCCCCATCTATCTCTCCCCCCACTCTCTTCCTCCCTCTCCCTCTTCCTCTCAGTCTCCCCCCCCCTTTTAAATATAAGCTTAATATAACCAACCACAATTTCATCCTGCTCTTATTTCTTTTTTTTTTTAATTTTTTTTTTTTATTGTGAAAATACTGTACAGAGGGGTTACAATTACATGGGCAAGATAATGAGTACATTTCAAGCATTGTAGCCTCCTCCTTTCCCCTTCCCATCCCTTCCCATCCTCCCCCGCCCCCCCCCCCCCCAATCCTCCCCATACCTTTCCCCCCCCACACCAAAGTTGTAAAGTTCGTTTTTGACATAACGACTTGTACATCTCATTGTTGCAATGGGTCCACCTGTATCCCTATTTAAACCATTTGTTTTTCCTCTTCCCCTCCACATAGTATACCGACATCAAATACAGTGAAAGCAGGGGTTATACTGTGGGGGAGGGACATACAAAGCAACAAAGAAATAATCTTATAAATGCGTTGGAAACAATCACATGAAAGAAAAAGAACATTGGAATACATATCTTAGGGTTCATTTCCCTAACATCTCCTTATCTGACCTTTTCTGCTTGACTCAGACATATACTAGATATTGCAAATAAGGGAAACCATGCCTGCCCTTATTTCTTAAATAAGGGCAAGGACTCTATTGTTTTGATTTTAAAATTTTTATCCTTCTGTTTGCAAAATTTAAGTGGGTTAAATGAAAGTGTCTTTTTCTACACAAACTTCTTTCTACATATGGTGCAAAAGTTTCTAAAATATTCTTTGTAACGAAAATCTCTATGCCTTCTCAGTTATCCCTTATATATTTATTTGTAGATGAGATGTGATGCTGCTTTCATATAGCTATCAATATATAATTTTTAAGTCATCTTTTAATGAATTTTGCAGCTAACAGAACAAGAAGTAGAAACTATATTGGATAAGGCAATGGTCCTTTTTAGGTTTATGCAAGAAAAAGATGTATTTGAACGTTATTATAAACAACACCTGGCAAGAAGACTTCTCACAAATAAAAGTGTTTCAGATGACTCTGAGAAGAACATGATATCCAAATTAAAGGTAAAATTTATTTTTAAGATGAAAGGAACGTATTTAACTAATTTCACTTTATTATGGAGCACCAGCACTTGGGCTGGAAATTATTGTCTTTTTTTTTAACTTAAAGTATCACTTGTACAAACAGGTTTCATTGTGATGCTTCTATCTACATGATTTTAAATGCTTGTTTCTGAAGCCACTAATGTAGGTTGTGTTTGAACAGGACATATGCTGTACTCCTTTGTTCAAGTTGTGGGATATTCAGAATTCTCTGGAGTTTGTATTGATGTGGTAGGTAGGATCATTCAGAGAGGTCTGCAAGAAGATTAATAGATGTGAAATAGTGTGTTTCATTAAGAATGGTCATGAACTACTTAAAATTGTTTCATTACCTTTTGTATTGTAATGGTGATATACAGAGAGGTTACAGTTACATAAGTCAGGTAATGAATACATTTCTTTTTGAGCAATGTCACCTCTTCCCTTATTTTCTCTCAATTTTTTCCTTCCTGACCTCCTTCCCCAGATTTTGTATAGTTCATGTCCAACAAAGTATCTAGTCAGGATGCATCACTGCTGCATTTGGTCACCGTTTGTCTACCATTTCTGTGCTCTCCCTTACCCTCTCCAAAAGATAAACTTATATATAAGACAAAAGGTGCAGAAACCTAAAACAGAGGGAAAGGCAAAAAAAAAAAAACAAAACCAAGCAAAATAACAAAAAACCTCATTTCTTTTTTTTGGAGTTCATTTCAATAAGATCACATGCACATAGCTATTGAACCTTTATGATCCTCTCTTAAGACTATCTTCCTTTGGTTTCATTGACCATGGTGGCACACACCAGTAATTAACGAGGAGGATAAGGCAGGAGGATCATGAGTTTGAGACCAGCCTGGGCTATACCATTAATCACTTTTGTTTGAATCACCTAAGGAGCTTGTGGAAAGAGCAGTCAGTTTGGAATCTCTGAACAATTGTGAGAAAAGTCCATTCATTTGTATATATGTTTTTTTCCTCTACAGACTGAATGTGGATGTCAATTCACATCAAAACTGGAAGGAATGTTTAGGGATATGAGCATCTCAAACACAACTATGGATGAATTCAGGCAACATCTACAGGCAACTGGGGTAAAGCTGTTTATTTAAAGTTCTTTGTAATGGAAATTTCATAATCAGTCAACTAGTCTGCTAGAATCATTTCTTTAAATGCATTACAGTGTCTATGTCTGCAAGTGCTTAAAAGTATTTTTTCCATATGTCCTCTTTTTCGCTGTGTTCATTAAAATAAAATTTTAAATTCTCCTAAAACTTAAGCTCATTTTTTCCACTTGAAACGAATGCATTGAAAATTTAATGAATTTACTTTTTGTAACCATCATAAATTGTGGAAAGAATACAAGCTTAGAAAGCTTCCTAGAGTTCTTTTCTCCCTTTATCCTGAGGCTGAGTTATTTTGGGATAGTTACCTCAGCTTTTTTACTTCAGTATTTTCATTCTCATTGTAAGTTTAGCATAAGCTCCTCATATCCTCATATCCTAAGGAAAGGAGGGTAATAAACTATAAATTCAAATTTTTGTGTGTCCTCAATGTGGTTTATGTTGTGATTCCTACAAGATGTTGACAAGTTTTATACCTTTGGAGTTCATGGGGGAATTTTATTTCTTTTTATAGCAATTTTCAACTTTTATTTTGTTAGTGAATTCAATAGTCACTTAAAGGTTTCTTTCTAAGAGACCACATATTACTTGGTAGTTAAGGAACTTCAGAATCACAACAGATTTGTGGGCCTTTCTTTAAATATTTAAATAAGAGGTCTTCATTCTTACTGGTAACAGTCCCATCAGATATAAGATAGGAGAAATTAATTCTGTAGTCTGGTCACCTATGTATAGGTAGAAGCATTTTAAATAGTTGTGTAATTTGTCTCATAAATTGAGATTTAATAGTGGAAAAGAATCTAGCAAAGAAGTATATGAGAAGTAGAAATGTGTGTGGACAGGAACTAAGTGATTTATTATCCCAGATTATTTATTTTTCAGTGGTTTTGAGATTTTTACTTGTATATGAACGTATATGAATATATATGTATATGAATGACGTATGAAAATACAAGCATTCATCAGTCTTTCTATTTGCTATAATAATTTTTCTTATGCACACACATATAAACATGCATGTATACATATTGAGCGCTAACCTTGCAAGGATAAATTTTCTATGAAAAATTTGTTGGGGATAGGTCCAGTGCCCTGTTGTTTTGGAAGTGTCTAAATAAACATGTCTATAATAGTTGAGTTACGTGTTTTCCTAAGTTTTGTGTTAAAGTTATTTTATTAAAAATAATATATAAGCAAGTTTTATTTAGAGTGTGCTTTAAGGAATTTAGGGTATTTGTCCATGTTTTTCTTTTCCTCTGTAAGAGGGCAGAAAACCTTCATACTGTCTTGTTACATATTTTTATATCAGCAAGTCATAAAATACCCTGACAGACATTACTGGTACTTTTGTCTTTGTATTGGTTATTTTTCAATATAAGCTAAGTGGTTTCAAAATTGCACTGGGATTGCTAAGAGGAAGAAGAAAACCAGTACAAGAATCATAGTTCTCCTCATTTACTAATTCACCAAGTGTTTGGCAGCTGAGCATTCTTCAGTTTACTGGGGGTATAGCAGTGAATGGGACAAAAGCCTTTGACATGCTAGAGCTCTCATTATAATCACAGACATAAGTATAAGTAAATGAACAGTTGTAGAAGGAAACAGGAAATACCTGGCTTAAAAGTGACGTTTTGACAAAAACATCTTAAAGGAGATTAAGAAACAGAATATGTACATATATAGGAGAAGAAATCAGAGATTTTGTGTTTTCATCTCTGAAATTATGGGTAGATCATATATATTGATGAAGAGTGAATGGATTATTCAGCTAGAAACACACATTGCAGTTTGCAAATTATAAACCATTCACCACCTTGGCTGGTGATAATCAACGAGTCTCTGGTATGATGCTCTCTTTTCAGCACCACCTAAGATTTTTAGGTTCAGTTTCTTTTTTTTGTTGGTCGTGGGGCCTGAACTCTGGGCCTGGGCACTGTCCCTCAGCTCTGCAGCTCACGGGTAGCACCTTACCACTTGAGCCCAAGCTCCACTTCCCGCTTTTTTCTGTTTACGAGGTGCTGAGGAATCGAACCCAGTGCCTCATGCATGCAAGGCAAGCACTCTACCACTGAGCCACCTTCCCAGCCCATAGTTTCAGTTTCTTTAAAGTAGAATAATCATTTAGTAGATAACTTGTGAAGAAATGTGAGTATGGAATGTTTCTTGATCTCCATCACCTACATCTTTATAAAGAAACATTGCTACATTTGCTACATTATCCAAATTGAAAAAAAAAAAGATTAATGATGATGTTATAAATCATAGTGTAGCCATAAAAGTGTATTTTGAAATACTTAACAATTTCTTGAAAATATATTTTGAAAAGAACAAAATACCTGATGAGGTTTCCAGCATATGTTCTAGAAATATTGGAATTATAATGCAGGCATTTATAGCACAACTGCTATAAATGTGTCTTGTGCTAGTCAGCTGCATTAACTGTTAAAACATGTAGTTGAAATTTGGGTGTTAAGAATATGTTACTTATTTGGTATGGTATGAAAAACTAAAGAGAAAGATATTATAGAATTTTGCAATTTACCTAAAAAAATTTAAAAGTACAAAACTTGATGTTTCTAATCCATCCCAGTAGGATACATTATATTTTGTTCACTACTTTTAAGTTAGCAGTTTGTGTAGTAACTATTCTTTGCCAGGATTATTTGACTTCAGGAAATTGTAGATAGGTCCAACCCCCAAAATTGTTTTCATTTACTGTACGTTGGACATGGAGATAATTACTTTGATGCAAGTACTTTGATAATTCTAACACAAATATGGAATGGAAAACAAGCCCTAGTTAATTTTAGGGGCCTGTTTCTTTCTGTTTTGTGTAGGTATCTTTAGGTGGTGTTGATCTTACAGTACGGGTTCTCACAACAGGATACTGGCCCACTCAGTCAGCCACACCAAAGTGCAACATCCCACCAGCACCAAGACATGCTTTTGAGATATTTAGAAGGTAAGTTTAAGTGAGACTTTGCATAAATAACTATCCACAGCCAAAACAGACTTTAGCATACTTGATTCAGAATAAATCACACTTTTAGTACGTAAAAAATGAGTAAAATCTTGTCAGAGGATTATTTTATTTGTTCTTTTTACAATATTAATCATGCATGGTTAGTAGGAAAGTTTTTTTAGTAGAGTTAATGCTTATCAATAGCTTACAATAAAACTGATTATTGGATTACCATGGAGAACGCTGGTCTTACACATATCAGGGATCAACTAATGTGTTGGAGCAAAATCTCTACTTGCCCCTCAGTTTCTTCTCTGTGAAGGGTTGGGAGTAAACTTAATTCATAGGTTTCATGTCTCTTGAATACGTTTGTAAGTTTGTATGTCAGATATGTGAATTGCATGATTCTCTAAACCTGTTTTGATCCACTGAAGGTTCTACTTAGCCAAACACAGTGGTCGACAGCTCACACTCCAGCATCATATGGGTTCTGCCGATCTTAATGCCACCTTTTATGGTCCAGTTAAAAAGGTAAATGTTAATAGTTTGAACATACTGAGTGAATTAAAATAAATCTATATAACTGATCAGAGATTTGTGTGGGTCTGAGTATTCAGAAGAGCTTATTTTCATTGTGTAAGTTTGAACTTATTCAAAAAAGAATTTCTCTATTTCAAATATTGATGTTTTGGCATTGATTTATTCTAGTCCTTCAGTTGCTAACTTCATCTGAAAATATGAAGATACCAATAGTTTTCCTTAACTAATAAAACAGTAACGATGAGGTAAAACTCAAGATCATGTTGCATAAAATAATATGTAGAATTGATTTGATAGCATAAAAGGCATGAGCCCTTTTTCACAGTCTCTTTAAATCTTTGTTTCTAATGAATCAAAACCAAGAGAATGATGATTTGTCAGACATATAAATATTAGTGGAGTCATAAAAATTATAATGCATAGTGGTTGGTTATTTATTTATTTGCTGGTCCTGGGGCTTGAACTCTGGGCTTAGGCACTTTCCCTGAGCTTCTTTTGCTCAAGGCTAGCACTCTACCACTTGAGTCACAGCACCACTTCTAGTTTTTTGAGTAGTTTATTGTAGATAAAGAGTCTCACAGACTTTCCTGCCCAGGCTGGCTTAGAAATGAAATCCTCAGATCTCTACCTCCTGAGTAGCTAGGATTAGAGGCATGAGCCACTGGCACTTGGTAACAATAATATTTTGTAATACCTAAAATAGTGAGGTTTGCAATAATAGGTTATTGTAATTATTTGGTGTGATTCAGATTAATCATTTGCCATAAAAGTGAAAGCTAATACAAAGCCTTCTAGAAAACCATTTTTAAAAATTACCTAGTTGATTTTAATTTTTGAATCTTTATACATAACATATTACTGTAAAAACAAAGTATTATTGTTGGAAGTATATAAGTATCATAATTTTTTCACTTTGAAATGAGTGAAGTCTTTTACAACTTGCCTGGTAGAAAATTATTTGAGCCAGGCACCACTGGTGGCTCACGCCTGTAATCGAAGGCTGAGATCTGAGGATCTCATTTCAAAGCCAGCCCAGACAAGAAAGTCCATGAAAGTCTCATCTCTAGTAAAACCAGATGTGGCAATGTGGCTCAGGTGATAGAGTGCTAGCCTTGAGCTGAAGAGCTGAGGAATACCACCCAGGCCCAGAATTCAAGCCCCACCACTAACAAAAAAAGAAAAGAAAAAGGAAAAAAAAAAACAAAACAGAATTATTTGACATATTTGACTGGGAATGGGAAGCCCAAAACAGAGACTACAGACAGAACTGGAGTTTTTCTAAATAGCACTTTTGACCATTTCTTTAGAAATAATAGATTTTTCAAACATGCCCTTGTTAATTATTGAGGACCTAAGGCTCCACTTTAAACCTCTTAAGTCATAAAGCAGAAATAGTTTTTAGAATGACATTTTTGGTCATTTATTGCTACTACTGGAAAAGAAATAAAATTGTTAGTGGTATTTCATAAGTGGGTTGTGATTATCATCCCACTGTATACGGTTAAAATAATTTGAGCTTTAAATGTAATGGAATTGTTGATTAGTTACTTATTCAGCTACATTAAAATGTTCACAATGGGAAAAATGAAAACGTCCTAAGCAAAGAATGTGTGTGTGTATGGTAGATAATAGATGCCTTTTCATGTAAGAGTAGTAAAATAGTTTTATTTCAGGGAGTAGGAGGAGGAAGGTTATAGGACTGATTTCTGAAACATTGTTACAGTCACCCTGAGATAATTGTATTTTGTTTCTGTTTTTAAAAAACGCATCAAACAGGAAGATGGATCTGAAGTTGGTGTTGGAGGTGCACAAGTTACTGGCTCTAATACACGGAAGCACATATTGCAAGTCTCCACTTTCCAGATGACCATATTAATGCTCTTTAATAATAGAGAAAAATACACATTTGAGGTATGGGTTTTGACTATGTATATTATTGAGTCCTATCTAGAAAGTCGCTTTTGTTTTTATACAAATTATGTGTGATTGAGTATCAAGAATATTGATTAAGCAAGTGTTAAGTATCTTTCTTGAACATTATTTATAGGACTTTTCAAACTGAGATGGAGTTAATTTTTATCTTCAGTAGCTATTTTTTATAGGTATATTTAATCTTCAGGTTCAGTTAACTGTTTGAGCAATTTGAAAAGTTCAGTGCCACATTTTGAGAAATAATATTTCTGGATTATTGGCCTTGTTTAGAACTTGCAGTCTTGCTAAAAGTACAGAAATACATGAACCAAAATAAAATGGGATGCAGTCTCATTCTTTTCTTGTATCATAACAAAAATAGGGAATTCCCCTTAGTTTAATCTTGTCCCTAACATGGGAAATCTGAAGAAATCAATGGAAAAGATCCATCTTATGATGCTTTCATACCTAATACTGGTATGTAAGTGGATGTGTTCATACATACACATTAATATACTAATACATGCCAGATAAAGATGAATGAAGAAAGTCAAAGGTTACATTTTTGAATTGCTATAGTTAGCTCTGTAAGTGATTGTCATTTTAAAATATCACTTAAAATATTTTTAGTTGTTTGAATATGAATAAATACATAAATCACAAAATGTGCATAATATAATTACATCTTAATAATAACTTCAATAATTACACTTTAATTTTTTGAGATTAACTTCTGTTTGAAATGTTTAACATAGTGGTAAAGTGAGGCCCTGTTGGATCACATTTGTAATCCTAGATATTCCAGAGGTTAAGATTTTAGGATCACAGTTCAAAGCTAGTCTGACAGAAAAGTTCACAAGACTCTATCTTCAGTTAACTGGCAAAAAGGCCAAATTGAATTATGGTTCAAGTTTTGTGTGCCAATACCATGTTGGTACACAAAATACATACCTGCCTATGAACACACATACACGTAAGTACATAAGCGCACAAATACATAGTTACAGATGCACAGGTTATTTGAGGCAAAGGAATGTGCATGATCTCTGAAATTTATATTTCTCTGAGTCCTGACTTAAAGTCAGTCACAGAGGACTGCAATTCTCTGGTTGTACTATCAACTTGAGAAGAAAATTGTGAATTAAAAACTGCATGGTGGGGCTGGGAAGGTGGCTCAGTGGTAGAGTGCTTGCCTTGCATGCATGAGGCCCTGGGTTCGATTCCTCAGCACCAGATAAGCAGAAAAAGCGAGAAGTGGCACTGTGACTCAGGTGGTAGAGCGCTAACCTTGAGCTGAAAAGCTGTGGGACATGCCCAGGCCCAGAGTTCCAGCTCCACGACCAACAAAGAAAAACCAAAAAACTGCATGGCATTTTATCCCAAACTGCTTCCCTTTTTCTTTTTGTTGGTGTATGTTATTCATACCCTAAAGTTCTCATCTGGACTTCAAAGCAGATTTCTTAATAGTTTATTGTTTTATTTTACTTTTCAGGTATTGAGGTTGTTTATTTCATCACACAGACAGTAGATATAGTCAATTTAGATTCTAAATTTTGATTTTCTGATAGAAGGCCTGAGCTCATTTGTTTCTACAAACGTATATTGCTAAGCCAAGTAGTAGTGTGAAAAGGCTTGGAAAATAGTAAACTATTTGGAAAAGTGGTTAACAGTGCATTTTTACCTAATTCTGAAGCAAGTTCCTAGTATTGTCTTCAAGGTAACAATTTTAGAGTAGTAATTGTGTTTTCTGAAGCAAAAAATTTTATGTATCTTTAAAAATATTAAGCATTTTTCTATTCATTTTTCTATTCAGATAATCAGATTTTAGTGCCAACTCAATATTCAGAGCATTCTTTGTTGTAAATTATTTAATGTGATTCCCTCTCTTTAGCCACTGCTTGATCAATTTACTTGCTAGTTAATTATAATCTTTCAGAAAGTCTAATTATGTCAATCTGGTGATCTTTCAGGAAATTCAACAGGAGACAGATATCCCTGAAAGAGAGCTTGTTAGAGCCCTACAATCCCTCGCATGTGGCAAACCAACCCAGCGGGTTCTTACGAAAGAACCCAAGTCCAAGGAAATAGAAAATGGTCATATATTCACAGTTAATGATCAGTTCACATCCAAACTACACAGAGTCAAGATTCAAACAGGTATCTGAAATTATTTTTCTCTCTGAAAAATTATATTTTTTTCTGTAGAAAAAATGATGTGTTGGATTTCTTTCCTTAAAAAGTGCTGCTTTTTGTTATAACAAAGGGAATGCTCATGGTGCTGCCTGACACTTAGGCGTGAGAAGTAAAGCAGCTTTCCTTGATGTTTCTGCTGGCACATGCCGCTGAGTCCAAGTGTGGTAAAAGTGATTCATAGTGGGAACGTGGTACTCCATGTGTTCTTCAGCAAATGAAACACAATTTTAAGAGCATGTTAGGACTTACAAGGTAATTTTTCTTCATGGAAGCTAACTTTTACTACACTTGATCTTACACAAAGGGTTGAGAGGCAATGGAACTTACTTTCTAAAGCAGTTCTACAGATTTTTCAGAGTTGAGTTACCTACATGAAGTTTTATCTTTAGATGTAGTATCTTACATTTTGATATTAGAAATTATCTTTCTGACTTAAAAACAAATGACACTGTTTTGAATAATTTTTAACAGTTTTTGCATAGCCTTTTGACACAAAATACCATTACATATGTAACAATGCAAGATTTGTGTTTTCTGTGTATTTAAATAGAAAAGCACTCTTGCAGATATTAAAAATTAATGCATTTTGCTGCTTGGCTTAACTAGTAATAGTACTGCTAACTCCTCCATTATAGCTAATATATCCGTATAATAAAATGCTTTAAATATGTTTAAATTTTACTTGTACATTAAGAAATAGTAAAGATTATCTCATTGTTAATATACATTGACTCAAGAACTTTATAGATACACTTTTAATTTGTTTTCCTTTCTGACCTCCAGTTCTTTCTGTGTGCTTAGTGTACTGGAGTGCTGTCTGTTCAAGCCTTGACTCCTTGTCTCATAGGTACAAAACATAGCATTTTAAACTTAATCCACCCAGATTGGCCCATGTCATTGTGATATATTTGAATGTTAACAATGAAACTGTTAACATGTATGACAGAATTAAGCTTATTTTTTTCCCTTCATTGAAAGACATGGGACTATAGATTTGGGAAATGTGTTTTAGATTTCAGGGCTTACTTATCTTACATTTGGAGTGAATATAGATCAGAAATGCCTACTTTCACCTTGCTTTACTATAAGTAATGTCCCCCATTAATATTATCAGGATCAATACTACCAAAAATTAGTGTCTGTGAATTTTTAGTTTTTATTGTTGAGTTCATACATCCTTTATGTGTATGTGTGTGTGTGTATGTGCGTGTGTGTGTGTGTGTGTGTTGTATGTGCCTATGATAGTTTACTATGTCTCAACCCTAGCTGGGCATTGATGGCTCACATCTATAATCCTAGCTACTCAGGAGACTGTTTTCTAAGGATCAAGATTCAAAGCCAGCCTGGGCAGAGAGGGCCATAAGACTCTTATCTCTAGTCCAATTAACCACCTAAAAAAATGGAAATGGAACTGTGGCTCAAAATGGTAGAGCACTAGCCTTAGGCAAAAGAACTCAGGGACAGTTCAGGCTGAACTCAAATCTCCTAAAAAAAAAAGAAAAAAAAAAATAGAGAGATACAATGCTATAATGAAGGACTTGACTACATAGGTTCTCTTACAGTTCTTTTCAGTGATAAAATTGTGCCCCCCCCCCCCAAAAAAAATGCTTTTCATTTGAAGGATGGTTTTTAGGTGATATTGGCTCATAAATTTTAAGTGAAAACGTTCCTTCATTGGTAAATATTACAACCAATTTCTTAAATAAGCAGCATGAGCAAATAACTCAAATGTATTTATACTGCTTTTACCTTAAATTGCAACAGGTTTTTTAAAGCAATTTTTGAGAACAATTAGATTCCTGGTAATCCTCAGCATTCCCATAGTTGGCCATTGTCTCCATTCCTACTTCCCTTTCAAGCCTGCTGCTCCCAGGGTATAATTCCAGCACTGTGCAGAGGAGTTTAAATATTAGTTTTTTTCTCCAGATTTCTATTTTTTTCTCCCTAATTTCAAACCCATTAAAGCATTTCCACATGAGCCTTCCCCCTGCTTCTCCCTTACCATATGTGTATCATTATTTATTTGTAGGTATGTATGTAGATACATAGATATGTTGGTTACAACAGTTGAAAGTAATGAAGTATAAACATCTTAACACTTTGCTAATACTTCAACACATACCTCCTTAGACTAAGATATCACAGTAATTAATAGTCTCTCAGGAAAATTAACAATCTTCCATTACCTGTATGCCACAAATATTTAGTTAAATAGTTAAATACATTTCAGCTGTTTCAATATTCTTTCTGTTTTACTTTGTAGATCCATGATCCTATGAAGGTTTCCACATTACAGGTTTTTTGGTGGGGTTTTTTGTTTTGTTTTGTTTTGTTGTCGGTTATAGGGCTTGAACTACTGGGCCTGGGCACTGTCAAGGCTAGCACTCTACCACTTGAGCCACAGCACCACTTCCGGTTTTCTGGTGTTTAATTGGAGATAAGCGTCTCACGGACTTTCCGGCCCAGGCTTTGAACCGCGATCCTCAGATCTCAACCTCCTGAGTAGCTAGGATTACAGGCGTGAGCTACCAGCGCCCGGCTTACAGTTTATTTTTATTTTCTTTACTTCCATTAAATTTATGCTATAACTTTTTCACAGAATATTGATTGTTTTGAAGAAAACCTTTTTTTTTTGTTTAGACTATTTTCATCTGATGTGTTCTTTTTTCTAAGATAACTGATTATCTTATCAGAGGTTTACCAGAAGTACTATTCCTCCCCACCCCCACCTCCCACTTCCTGGGTGAACTTTGGGCCTGGGTACTATCTCTGACCTCCTCCCCACTCCTCCTCTCCCCCCTCACCCCCCCAAGGCAAAACACAGATCCACAACCAGCTTTTTGGGTGGTTAACTGGAGATAAGAATCTCATGGACTTCCCATTTAGGCTGGCTTTGAACCATAGTCTTCAGACCTCAGCATCCTGAGTAGCTAAGATCAAAGGCATGAGGCACCATTACCTGACTAAAAGTCCTATTCTTAACAAAAGGACTCTTTAATTAGAAAGAGCTGAATGGTTATGCATACCAGAATGATATTCTAAGTCTATGTCTGCTAATCTTATGGCTTAGATATGTGCCTAGGTTTAAGTCAGCAAAGTTCTAGGTACTTACTTTTTTGTAATCTTCTAGTTTCTATTACCAGAAGCATTACAAATACCTTCTTTTGTGAGCACATAACACACGGAAGTTACCAGTTTTCTTTGTCTACCACTCCAGTTAGAGCAAAGTTGTAAAAGAAAGGGTCTCCTATATTTTATCCTGTAGTAGTTACTTTGCAGATTATAGGGCAGACTATCCTAGAGACTGGAGTACGGTATATGTGTGTGATGATGATGCTGTTACTAGGTTTTGGCAGGAGGTGTAGGTGAATTACTTAACTATTTTTGTTCCTAATCTTTGTGGGACTTTTCAGTTGTTTGTTTAGATGACAAACTCTTGACAATACTTTCCTCAACTTGATGTCTTAGAGTTAGCATTCATTAAACACAGTTACTTACCTATCTGAGCTACTTATGGTGAAATATAACTTGGAGTCGTGGTGGTAAAATACTCCGTGACCAATTGAATGCCATGAAGAAGCCACAAGCAATTCAAAAGTATATTTATTTTATATATTTATTTATTGTATTAATTATGCATTTATTTTCTTTATATATTTTTATATTTATATTATATATTGATAATTATATTTTACTACTGAAAATATCCAGCTACCATTACTGAATTTTTAAAAATTAAGTTCATATTACTATTTATTGAAACAAATTCCAGGAAATCATAGCATGGATTTTTTGATGATGATGGTCATGATAATGGTGTTTGTTTTTGCTTTTGGTTGTTGTTTTGTTTGTTCCTTTTTATATTGTTTGAAGGGCAAAGGGGGAAGTGCAAAACAAATTGACTTTGTTAGCTATTTTACTTTCTTGTTAAGTTTTCATGTAAACTATTTTTTCCCATCATACTTATGGTAAATGCCTTTATTTCTGTTTTAGTTGCTGCCAAACAAGGTGAATCTGACCCAGAAAGGAAAGAAACGAGGCAGAAAGTAGATGATGACAGAAAGCATGAGATAGAAGCTGCTATAGTGAGGATAATGAAATCTAGAAAGAAGATGCAACACAATGTGTTAGTAGCAGAGGTAAGCATGCTGAAAAGACTGATTAGTACTGAAAAGGCAAAATAGCATTAAGGAAGTAATCAGTTCATTGGAACTCATCACATACACTTCACAGATAAACCAAGACACTCATTTGATAGTCTGCATACTATAAGAACTTAAGGTATTCATAATGAAAATGCTAGGAATATGGTCATGTGAAGAATAAAGAAGAATTTCACTGCTATTTAAAAATCTTGGTGTAAACTAATGTACATGTATTTCTGAAAATTAGTACTGGTTACCGCTTATTAAGTACTTCATTTCACATATTAAGAGGAGAAGACCATGAGCCACATTGACATAGTCAGCTAAGAGATGAATAGAAGAGAAAAAATGAGACAGGAATTGAGTTGTTCAGATTTCTGGCCTAAGTGACTAAAGTCTCTTAACACTTGAGAGTTATATATGTTTATAGTCTGGATATCAGTTAATATTTTCGTGTATACTTGACATTATTATACGTTAACATAACAGGAGAGGTATCAATTACATACTGATTGAATGTTGGGGTTGGAGAATGAGGATTAGAAGTGAATTTAACCAGCCGCTAGTAGTTCACACCTGTAATCATGGCTACTCAGGAGGCTGAGATCTGAGGATCACAGTTCAAAGCCAGCCTGAGTAGGAAAGTCCGTGAGACTCTTACCTCCAATTAACCACCAGAAAACTGGAAGTGCACTGTGGCTTAAGTGGTAGAATGCTAGCCTTGAGCTGAAGAGCTCAGAGACAGTGCCCAGGCCTAGAGTTCAAGCCATCCATGATGGGGCTTGAAATAAATAAAAAAATAAATAAAAGTGAATTTACATATGTGCATCTGATCATTTAACTATATAGGAATTTAGTTAACCATTGGGTTAAGTTAAATTTTCAGGGATAGCATGTTCCTTACGACATAAGGAACAATGATAATAGCAAATGGCATTGCCTTTTGAGCAATGGATTTCAAGATACACTTTTTGGCCCAGCTGCACTAAATCACTTGTAAACTTTTAAAATACAGATTCTAAATTTATAACCCAGCTCTGTTAAATCAGAAACCTTAGGGCTAGGGCACAACAATCTGCTTTTAACTAAACATTCTAGGTTATTCTGAAACCTGTTCAAACTTGAGAACACTGCCAAAGAATCAATAAGAAGGATAATATCCTGGGCAGAAGAGAATTGCAAGGAGTTGGGTGGTTAGTAATTTGAAAGAAAAAAAAAAGAACATGAAAGATTAAAGTGAATGAGAACTTGAGACAGATCATCAGTTAGATTATTAGATAACTTACCCAGACAGTTGAAGCCTTGGGAAGTAAATGAGGTGAAAGTAAGGACAGAGAACAGCAATATGGTTAAGTGGTAAGTTAGTGATAAGTAGGGGCTTCTGGACTTTCTTATTCCCCTAAATAGGAGGATATTAAAGCTGTTTATATGCTAAGGATAAAAGAAGGGGATGCTTAAAAAACAAAAGGAATGAAAGAAGAATGAGAAGATACCAACATCTGGGAAAAGAAAGGTGACAATTGGACAGGAATGCGAGTGGTAGACAGTTTTAATGGATATTACTGAACGTACCTCTTCCTAAGAGGGCAAGGCAGGTGTCAACATTGTGTGCTAAGCTGCTGATAAACATAAATATGGAAGCGGGGGTGGGGGAGGACCCCTGGCCGGGAAGGGATTTGAGGGATGTCAAATTGGTCTCTCCTCTGTGTAAAACAGGATGTGAGATTGTCAGGCACAGCACTTAAAGAGCTTAAGGAGCTTGGAAATTGGAAATAGTATCTCTCAAAGAGTGATGCTCAAGAACTTTGCATCTACTATAAGTTTGTGTTAAGCAGTCATTTCCAGAGTTTGGCCAACCTTTTTGTAAATGGCCGGCTGTGGAATGAAAGCAGATACAGACAACACATGATAAATGTGCGTTGCATCTTTCAATGAAACTTTCCAAAAATTAAGCGTGTTTGCACTCTGACTGCAGTGTGTTGATTTCTGATCTATACAGACAGAAATCAGCTTTACTCAGCAGGGACTCCAGTACATTTAACGTGAAATAGTAGGTACAGAATGTGTATTGGATCAAAGGGTGTTTGTGGAATAGGAATCAAGCACATTAACTGTAGCCAAGGTGGTCTAGAATACAACCTAGTCTAGCTGTAAGGAAGGAGCAAAGGTCTAAGAAAGCAGTACATAGCCTGGAAGAAAACAGTGTTAAGAATGAGGAATTCCACTGGACTAAGAGCAAGTTTTGATACTAGAAGAGTAATCCTCTAGAAGGATGATAACTTTGGTATACAGACTAAAGTGTTACTTAGTTTCAGAAATTCAAAGATTTCAGGGCTGGGAAGGTGGCTCAGTGGTAGAGCGCTTGCCTTGCATGCATGAGGCCCTGGGTTTGATTCCTCAGCACCACAAAAGCAGAAAAAGCTGGAAGTGATGCTGTGGCTCAAGTGGTAGAGTGCTAGCCTTGAGCTGAAGAGCTGAGGGACAGCGCCCAGGCCCAGAGTTCAGGCCCCACAAACGGACCCAAAAAGGGAAAAAAAAAAAAAAAAAAAAAAACTAGCTTATGGGATGGATGGATGGGTAGATGGATGGATTATGTACAAGAGAAGCCGATTATTTTGAGGTCCACAAAGGTTTAGATTCATCTCTGCTAGCTCTGTCATTTATTACTTGTTCATGTTTCTCCTGCCTTATTTTCCTCCTTTATTAAATAAGACAGCCTACTTTGTGGGGTAAAGAGAATTAAATAATACAGAATTATTGACACATAATGCATAGGCAGTTTGCTGGTGGTTATACCATCATGTCAGTTCTGTGAACTGGGAGAATAACCAAAATGTCAGTAGATACATTATCAAAATGATTAAATTCTACAGTGGTAGATTATACTAAAATAGTCGAACTAATTCAATTACTAATCTACTTTCATCTTTCACATTCTGATACAAGGGAGTATGTTCTTATCCAGACATTACATTTTCAACTAAAACCTTTTTACATTTTCTATACTTTTAATTCACTAATAACATCCCTAAAGTTTGACAGAATAAATTGCTGTGTGTTTATATGGAAATGTTATAGTTGAAGAAATTTTTCCGGTAAGAATTAGTCTGTGTGCCCCCCCCTTTTTTTTTTAGGTAACTCAGCAGTTAAAGGCTCGATTCTTACCAAGTCCAGTTGTTATTAAGAAACGTATTGAAGGACTTATTGAGAGAGAATATTTGGCACGAACACCTGAGGATCGCAAAGTATACACATACGTAGCATAAAATGCGTTCAGAAATTCAATTAATTCTTGGACTGTACTCTTCGCATGGACTGGGAAGTTCTTTTAAATCATTAATATTAAGACGACCATCTCTTCTATTAAATTGCAGTACATGTTCTAGACCATTCAGATCAAGTCTTTACTCCCTTTGAGAGTTTTCAACATCAATTGATTGAGCTTCAGGCTTTTCAACGTTTATCCCTGTAGAGATCATCTTTACAGTTCCTCGGGAAAATGTGAATGTGCCGCGTTCTGTTCTCAATACTGTGTGAAAGCAGGAAAAAATAAAACAAAAATTTAGAAAATACAGCTCATTAAAATAAAATTGTTGGATTTCATTCCCCAGGTCTTCAGTGTTGATGTAACTGTGTTTCTGTAGTGTTGCTTATTAGCACTTTGCTCATTGTGTAAGTTGGGTAACAGAAACGACAAAAGAGATACAAATTCCTAGTTATCTTGCTCTGCTTATGATGTTTCTTTAGCTAGTCTTGTTTAATTTAAAGGTTTGATTAAATATATACAAAGACCCACGCATTCGATTTGAGCATGCTTTATCCTCCACTTGCACTAACTAATCTTATAGCCTTATGACCAAGAACTTTTGTTTTGGGCTCAGTACATACTCTGATTTGGTTTTTCCCTATTGTAATTTGAGATTTCCCAAATGAAGTCTTACAATGATTAGGTTTTGTTCTGAGTTATTTCTAGAGAAAGAAAATATTTTAGTATGTATAAATTGTACAATAATTTTTTGCTGTTGTACTTAACTGCTAATAGTGGATTGTATAGGGTGGTGTTTTCATTTATTATAGCAAAGAATAAATGAATTTAGGATACACATACCCACTAATTCAAGTATGTCAGAGCACAAGTTGGCAGCTGGTTATATTTAATTCAGCCCCTTTGAAAAGCACATATAGTCTACACATTGTCCATAAATATCTAAGGTCCCTCCCCATACACAGTTTAAATATATATTTTGGTGAAGCTGTGGTACATTATTAATTTTCTGTTTCAAAATGCAGTCTAAAGATGCAATAAATATGATTACCTTGATAGTTTTAATGAAATCTTCCGTTCTTGCAGCTGTGTTTTGGGAAGTGATTGAGCAATATTTTTCAGACCTGATGATTCTTGTCCTCTGACGAGTCATCGTTCCATGTTTTCGAAGATGTGCTTTGTGCTGAAGATTCATGTTGTTCTGTGCTTCCAACTGTCACCAATGTTTTTTTACCTGATTGATCTGCCAAGGATTTTAGTTTGCTTTCACTTCAGAGTATTTTTATCTTAAATTTTATTTAATTTTGTTTCATTTTTGTTCTTGTAAGACAATGTTTCAGATATGTAATTGGGGCAAACCACTATAGTCTTCTGTTAGATAGAAAAATGAAATGTTACTAATAAGTTAAAATAGCCAACCCTCCATTGACTATCAATGCTGTTGATACATTTATTAGAATGTATGTTTCAGACAATGGTTTCTGTTGAAATTTATGGTAAAGTTACAACAACTGAATTCTAATATGGATTAAAAGCTCCACATAAATATTTTCCCCCATGCGTCTTGGATTATAATTTTCCTTTTAGATTTGCTAATATGCTTTTATTGAATACAACTTTGCCTTCATCTGTATTATAAAATTATAAGCTTTATGCTCTCAGCCTCTGCATTTTCCACATTTATATCATGCAATTAAGATACCAATGAAAAATGTCAGACATTACTTCCCATGACATTTAACCATGCCTGAGTGATACCATGAACAGTGAAGAGCTTTGCTCTGTGCCCTTAAGGGAATGTATACTAAAGATTAGTATTTTGTGTTTGAGAAACTTTATTTTTCTTAATTCTCAGTTGGATGATGCATTAACAACTTGGGAAATGATAGAGCTCAGACTGTCAAGTTAATGAACACAGAAGATGTAAAATGTTTAATTACTGTATTGGACATCTCCTAAGTGAGACTAAAATAAGAACTCAAAAGTGCCAATGTAAACCATTAAAAATCATTAAGTTACCATATACTGGTGGCTCATGCCTGTAATGCCAGCTAATCAAGTGACTGAGATCCAGAATATCAAGGTTCAAAGCCAGCCTGAGCAAAAAAGTGTAAGACTATCTCCAAAATAACCATCAAAAAGCTGAGCTGGAGCTGGGCACTGGTGGCTCACGCCTGTAATCCTAGCTACTCAGGAGGCTGAGATCTGAGGATCGTGGTCCAAAGCCAGCCCGGGCAGGAGAGACGGTGAGACTCCTATCTCCAATAAACCACCAGAAAACCAGAAGTGGCGCTGTAGCTCAAGTGGTAGAGTGCTCGCCTTGAGCTGAAGAGCTGAGGGACAGCGCCCAGGCCCAGAATTCAAGCCCCACGACCGACAAAAAAAAAAAGCTGAGCTGGAGGCCTACATCAAGTGGTGAAGCACCAGCAGCTGAGCAAGTGTGAGTCCCTAAGCTTAAACTCCAGTACTGGCAAAATTTTAAAAATGTTAAAAAGTTAAAATTATCACCTCAATGTGGCTGTTGGTACCAGATCTAGGATTTAGAGACTTAGTTCATGCTTGCAGATGCTTAGAACGAACATTTAAACACCAGAATTGAAGTAGAGCTGAGTTGCTATTGAAGGCTGGCCATACTACACTGAAAAAACAGCATACTGAAAATGTTTGTTTTAAACTCCTAAGTACTAAGGTAACATTCTGATGTTTCTTTGGGGCATTGATGGTACTGTGTTCCATTCTGAGTGTTCCAATTTGAAGAGCATTGCACATTCTAGTTGATTTGGTGGGTGTGACTAAATTATTGTGAATTAAAGAATTTTTAAGGGAGGTGTTTATATATTTTCAACTGCAGAAATGAAGCAGTTTCTAACCAGCAATTGTTAAATTATAATTAGAGTCATCTTCATCCTAGAACAGTGTTTATTTTTAACTGTTACCTGAAAATTGAAAACACTGCAGTTGGGAAAACAACCTGGCAGAGTAAGAAGTGGTTGTGAGCCAGGCACTGGTGGCTCATGCCTGTAATCGTAGCTACTCAGGAAGCTGAGATCTGAAGAACGGTATGTGAAGCCCAGGCAAGAAGTTTGTTGAGATTCTTCAGTTAACCACCAAAAAGCTGGAAGAGAAACTGGCTCAAGTGGTAGAATACCAGTCCTGAACAACAAAAACTAAAGGGACTGCAGAAAAACCCAAGCCCTGATTCAGGTCCTTGTACTGGTGCATGCACGCATGCTTGTGTGCACACAGGCAAACACAAAATGGTTGTGATTACAAAGCGATTCTTTTAAATCAGTAAATTTAAAAAGGGAGTGGAGAAGAGATGCATACTGTGATAGAAGGAATATATGTGTGGCCTTGTTATAGAATACATACCTTCCAGATCTAGAGTTGTTTGTTTTTTTTTAGTAAGAATCCTTACCAATAGGGTGCCGGTGGCTCACACCTGTAATCATAGCTACTCAGCAGGCTGAGATCTGAGGATCACATTTCAAAGTTAACCACCCAGGCAGACAAGTCCATGAGACATCTCCAATAACCACCAGAAAACCAGAACTGGCAGTATGGGCCGAAGTGCCCAGGCCCTGAGTAAGCCCAACAACCAAAAACCAACAACAAAAATCCTTACCATAGTGAGGCATTGCTATTCACCGAGTTTGCTGTATAGCAAGAAAGACCGATAGGGACCAATGATCTTAAAATACAATAACTTCATTTCCAGAAGACAAGTATGCTGGCAGCCCAGACTTCTACATATACTATTTAGGTCCTCAACTTAGAAAATATGTTCAAGCAATAGTGTATTTTTTGAGTATTCATATTGAATGATCAGTAACAAGATTTATGGTTGTATTTTGGGAATAGTGTTAAGTTTTCATAAGTTAGAAAATGTACACTGCTAAGTTATCTCAGTCTTGGG
Organism: Dipodomys spectabilis; assembly: GCF_019054845.1. Taxonomy (NCBI): domain Eukaryota; kingdom Metazoa; phylum Chordata; class Mammalia; order Rodentia; family Heteromyidae; genus Dipodomys; species Dipodomys spectabilis. Next base: position 7,242,060 of record NW_024870728.1, read on the forward strand.
AAGAAAGCTGATACCTATCCATTCTAGAACATATATTTTACTATGTGGCTCATAATCCACCAAAAAGTACCCACATTTTGGTGATAATGTGAAAACATTTCAGGTTAGCAAGATTACAATTTCTCCTTCCAAGAGCAGAAATAATCAGAAATTTTGAACTATACAAACAAGGGTAGCCATGTGCCCAGGGACACAGTACTTCCCATAGTTCATTTAGGCATCGCATTGGCAACACAATAGCTGTTGAACCAGCCTTGCCCTGAGTTAGCTACTATTAAAAAGAAAAAGTAATTTGGACCTGGTTTAATAGATTCTGCCCCTCAAAGTTATTTAATTCCATGTTGCAAATGGGCATGACTTCTTATTTTTCAGAATTATTTACATAAAGAGTACAATGTGAGCATCTCAGTAAGGAATTCTGTATGTACTTACGAGTACTAACCTGGCAGGAAAGGAAGCAGGGACAGTGGATGTCTGCTATTCAGCAATTACCCATTTAAAAGAAAGCTAGTCTTCACCCCCTACAGTCTTAGCAAAAGTTTTTACATACCTAAGTGGGTCCTAGATATGTAGATGCTTATGTTCTAATACAAGATTAAGTAGTTGTCCTTATGGTGTGCTTTTTCTACACCAAATCAATTATTTAACAAGAAGGTACAGGACACTTAAGAATGAATGGAATGAATCAAATTGGTTATGAAGCTAGCTCTCAGGAAGAGATGAACAGCCAGAATGTTTTTAAACCCCATTTAATAACTTTAGGAAGTGTACATTTATAAATACCAGTTAAGTGATTTGATCCTCAATAAGTTGTTCAGTGAACTATGCAAAAATATCTTTAAAGTTACACATGAGGAGCACTTAATTTTATAGCAACTTAGTCAAGTACAGTTAACAGAAAACTAATGCATCTGGAAAAGTCTAGCAGTGAGAAGGATTATTCCTATAGTTGGGATTCTTAAATGCATCACCATGGTGTCTGCAAGCAAGCATCCAGGAAAGCTCAGACGAATGATTAGAGTTAAGGTCAAAACACTGAATTTCATAAATTAAATTGTCTTGTGTGACCAACCATACCAGGGATGACCATGATCATAGTACTGAAGCTGGTATTTTTCACTTCGATAAATAAGTTACCTGATCTTTGGTTTTTAACTAGGTTAACACCAGTGATAAGCAGCTGCTTGGGTCATTCCAAATTGCATCGGATACTAACTTCAACACGCTCTTGATGTATCCATAAGCACCTTGCTAAATAAGCCTACCTTACATGTGGCTCATTACACACGGTTTAACTACATTTGATTTTAACAATTCTCATGTGACTTGCACACCTCAGTTGATGCCAAGCAGTCTGACCACCCATGTTCCAGTGAGTTGTGTTGAAAGTCCGCATTCTGAGCGTTTGAGGTAGCCCAGAAGCAGGCTTCTGGGAACCATATTCTCATGGACAGCAAATGGAAATGGGTTCCTATGACATATAACGGCTTGCAGGAGTGCTTTAAATGACTGGTCGTGTGTCTCCAGTAGCTAGTGGTTTGGTCAAGCTAAACGGAACTTGCTATGAACTTGGGTCTTAAGGAAGACTTCGTTGACAAATACTTTGGGAAAGTTCACATTGGCTCATTAGTGTTTTTGATGTATACCTTTTATGGGTCCCGAACTCAAAAAGTTGGTGATGGGCTTTAGCTGTGTATGTCCACTATTTTTTAATAAAAACCCAGGTAATTGACATGCCAATACCCTTAGAATTAACCTTGTTTTACTTTCTATAAAATGCTATTCTTAGTATTCAAGAAATCACCACCAGCCTGATCTTTTAAATAGTGTTGTAGACAAAGTGTGAAGTAGAAAAAAGGGTCTTTTTATTCCAATACAATTCTAGCAATAGGCAGCTACTATATGTGTTTAACTACCAAGGAAGAAGACTGTCCAAAACCTCCAATTTCTACATCTACAATAAGAGGGAGAAGCTGGACAGATAATGGCCTTCAGTGCAAGAAAATTCCTTATTTCCATTATTCTCATCACAGTTAAAAGATTCCCAAGGCTAGAGGTCTGTGTGGTTCAAGTTATAGAACAGTAACCTATGCAAGGATGTGGCTAAATTGGATCCCTAGTACCATAATGAAAAGTAAATACATGAGTTGCCTGCAAACCCTTTTCTGCATTATTCTTCTAAAAATTCTACCTTTTGGCCTGAATTAATGTTATACAAGATTGTGGATGCATATTCATCAGATTGCTCTTGAGCTGATTAGATAGGATGTAGTTATTCTCAAAGACATGAGGGTTTGTAATCTTTATAGTTGTAGTGTGCCATAGACTCAAAATCATTCCAAAAAGGCAGTAGCAGACCTTTTTTCAAACCTAATTTTCTTAGGCAAGTTTTTTGTGGGGTTGTGCATGCGCATGTGTGTGTGTGTCCTTTTTTAATAGACTGAGGCACCTCCATTTGGAAATTTTTAGATTATTTCTGTGACAGTGTTTATAACCAGTTTCACTAATTAGATAAGACTATTCATTTGACAGGATATGCAGCTCGTAAGCTGGTTAAAGCAGCATGTCAACTCAAGGGCTTTGTTAGCCAAGTGGACTAGTTAGTTCAAAGTCAGTTACAGATTACAGGAGTCACAGCAAGCCAACTGTTCTAATACAGTGGGGTCAATTCTAGTGTCTTCGTAACCAAACACAGCCATTTGATTATGATTAAAGTAGGGTCTGAGTTCTTTAATCGGGCATTTTCTCCTATAACAAGTTGAATCTAGAAGTCAAGGTTTCAAAGCTCAGTGATTTCTCTCCCTTGGGTCTAAGTTGGGTAGCACCAATTAAGCAGATGCTTACTGAGCAATTTGGGAATTCTTCCCCCATAAATACTGTCCATTTTGGAAGAACTGAGATGTTTGTGCTGTCAATTTTGTCAGCTCCTGACCATAGTTTAAACCATAGTCTTAGCTGTTGACATTGTAACCAATGTGGTGAAGGGTTTCTAGTGAGCTTGGCCTTGGGTTTGATAGTCATTCATACAATCTGACATGAGGTAACTCCTTTCAGGAGACACTTTCCACTCCCTAATCCCCTAATGTAACTCTTTAACTATTTCCCAATCATGAATTTTTATTTGATCACTTTTTTTTTATTTGATCACACATTTCTTTCTTGTTTTTGAAAGTTTTTGCTCCCCACCCCGACTTCCCGGGATGTCAGTGGCTCACTCCTGTAATCCTAGCTACTCAGGAGGCTGAAATCTGAGGATCGCGGTTCAAAGCCAGCTCAGGCAGCAAAGTCCATAAGACTCTATCTCCAATTAACCATCGACAAGCCAGAAGTAGAGCTGTGGCCCAAGTGGTACAGAACTAGCCATGAGCAAAAAAAAATCTCAAGGATAGCACCCAGGCCTTGAATTCAAAGCCCCAGGATTGGCAACAACAAAAAATAAATACATAAATAACATACACGAAGTGACTCAACACTAACTCATCAGATTGGTGCGTAGATTGTGTAAGGTCTAAGCTCTTCGACAATCTCTGGTTCCCAAGGGTGATGAAACAGAAAGGCTCCCTTTCAGCTTGTACTGTGTTCTCCAAGCATGCTCTAAGCTTCTCTTCAGACACTGGTCACTAAGGGTTCCTGTTCTCAGGTGCTTTGTGGCAGTCATTGTAGCTTCAGCTGTGGATAGATGCACAACCCAGTAATATTTACTTCTCTGCTAACTTCTCATTCTGCATGAGACTCAACTGTGGACCCAGCAGCAAATCTGGTCCATGGGGGCATTGCCTTTCCCATGTGTACTCCTCTTGTATGGTACAGTTAACTCCTGGAAGACCAGAGGCCCAGCTGGTAGTGGCCCTTGGCTTCACATGTGTAAGGCTGGTTTTTGTTGTTGTTGTTGTTGTTGATGTTTTATAAATAATGGCTAACTTCCATGTGACCCACTAAGAATAACAGTATTCATTTATGACACAATAAAGAAACTGAGTGTACTTAAATGTTCCCGTGCATGGTCCCGAGTTGCCTATCGGCCTTAATGCATCATGTTCTACTCAACTGGCTTTATTGCCTGCAAACCTTGATTTAGAAACCAGTCCAGATTAAAGTATTCCCCTCCTTTGTTTTTAGGCAAAATAGAACAGTAACCTATGCAAGGATGTGGCTAAATTGGATCCCTAGTACCATAATGAAAAAATACATGAGTTGCCTGCAAACCCTTTTCTGCATTATTCTTCTAAAAATACTACCTTTTGGCCTGAATTAATGTTATACAAGATTGTGGGTGCATATTCATCTAATGATTTTCTCCATGTATGTGTGTGCATGGTATGTACATCAGGCACGGAATGGGAACTGGATTTAGGAGGTAGCTGAAGGAGAGATCACTTCTGTTATGTATTAGTGCATATAAAGCTCATAAATTGTCAAACCATGTAGTAATAAAATGATTTCAGCCCTTGTTTCATTTCACTACCTTTGCTAGGAAGCCATGTATTACTAAATATCAATTATGTTGCACTAACCAAACTAATGTGCACATACAAATAAACCCACATGCCTGAAGCTTTAGGAAATTTGCTAAGAAATAAAGGATTAATAATTTCCCCTCATTAAGTGTATCATTACTAAATATATTGTGAATACCTCCCTTCTTTAGTTAAAAAAAAAAACTAAACATACTAGAAAAGCAAAAAGCTACATATGTGCAATATGTGTACAAGTTATATGTGTCTAGTACAGCCGAAGATTAACTTACATTCGTGTCCTAATTTCTGGTATAAATTTTTAGCAATTTAAAGTTGCCTCTTCATGTTGAATTGTAATTAAGTTTCCTAAGATTTATTAGGAAAAACTCCTTTAAAAATGAGCAAAGAAGCCAGTTGTCTGTGGCTCATACCTGTAATCTAAGTTACTCAGGAGGCTAAGATGTGAGGATCGTGATTCAAAGCCAATACAGGCAGGAAAGTCCATGCACAAGACTCTTATTTCCAGTTGACCCCCAGGGAATCGATTGTGGTGCTGTGGCTCAAATTGGTAGAATGCTAGCCTTGAGCAAAAATAGTTCAGGGACAGTGTCCAGGCCCTGAGTTGAAGCCCTATGATTAACCAAAAAAGAAAAAAGAACAAAGACCATTGAAATAGGACCACAGTGGGCTGGATGGCGCCCACAAAGAGTTCCAGTTTCTTGCTGACTCAAGACTTCACACCACTCTACGGTACTGTGTATTGAACGTCACCTAGCCTGCTAGTGTGAGGTCTTGGTTGTCCCCAGGCTCAGGAGAATGAGGCTGCTCTAACTCCCTCCTGCAGTGTGTGGGGAGTGTGTGTGTTGGGGTGTGTGTGTTAAATCCCTTCTGCTTGCCCCTTTCCTTCCCTTAACTCACAGTGCCACTTCCAGTGTTCTGGTGGTTAATTGGAGATAAGAGTTTCACAGACTTTCCTGCCGGGGCTGACTTTGAACCATAAGTCTCAGATCTCAGCCTCCTGGGTAGCTAGGATTACAGGCGTGAGCCACCAGTGCCGGGCCTATTTTAAATATTTTAAATTCAATAATTCCTCATTGGTGAGAAGTTGAGAAGATCCTGTAGTGGCAGAGGAGTTAAAATTAACAATTGGCCATGGAAGGAAAAAAAATCAGAATTATAGCAGTATATCATGGACACCAAAAAAAAAAAGCTTATAAAGAACATGACTAGCATATCAAAATTCAATGAGAATTGAGAATTAAACATGGAATTCAGTACCCCTGCCCCACGGAGACTTGTCTTGCTCTCTCTCCCTCTCCCTCCCTCCCTCCCTCCCTCCCTCCCTCCCTCCCTCCCTCCTCCTCTCTTGCTCTCCCTCTCCCTCCCTCCCTCCCTCCCTCTCTCTCTCTCTCTCTCTCTCTCTCTGCCTGTCTCTCTGTCTCTCTGCCTCTGTCTCTCTGTCTCTGTCTCTCTGTCTCTCTCTCTGTCTCTCTGTCTCTCTCTCACACACACACACACACAGCTGGCTTTATCCCTCCTATGATGATCTCCTTTTGGACTTGAAACTCTGAAGTGTGGCTCAAGAGAGAATGCCAGCTTTTAGTGCAAAAGCCAAGCAAGAGGAAGAGGCCCCAAGCTCAAGCCTCAGTACCAGCACCAAAAGCAAAATGTTATCTCATTGCTATGCATGTTTATGCCTATCAACTTTGTAATTGTGGGTTCCTTGTCTCCAGCTAAGCTGAAGTTTCCTGTAAAAAAAACAACAAAAACTTTCCAGAATATGCCTGCTCCCTGTGTAGCTCCATCCTGTCATGGTCTGCATGCGTGTGTGCTCCTCCAAATTCATGTTGAAACTTAAGTGCTTACTAGCACCTTAGTAGGTGAAACTCTGGGGGAGTGATTAAGGCAGATCATGAATGAAAGTACTGCTGTCATGAAAGTCAGGCAGCTCCTTAGACTCCTTGAGGATACAGCAAGGAAGTGCCATCTTTGAAGCATACACCAGGCCTGCCCGCACCTTGATCTTGTTCTTCTCATCCTCTAGAACAGTTTTTTAAAAAAAGAATTTGTTTATAAGCCACCCATTTTATACTGTTTGCTTATAGCAGGTGCAACACACTGAAATATTTTCTCACCATATATAAAAGAACCCAGGACTTGAACACAGTTTAAGGAGCATTGCCAAATCCAGTGATGAATGTGACTCCTTTAGCCACCTTCAATTTGGGTGCTATCGTTTTCCTTGAAAAGTTCTGACCTATACATAGTCACATGGGCATTTTCCCCTAACTTAATGGAAGTCCAACCCTTGTAGATCAATTCCTTGTGATTGAGCTATGAGTTATTTCCTCTGTCAAATACATGTCTCCTTGGGCTGGGAAGGTGGCTCAGTGGTAGACTGCTTGCCTTCCATGCATGAGGCTCTGGATTCAATTCCTCAGCACCACATAAGCAGAAAAAACCAGAAGTGGCGCTGTGGCTCAAATGGTAGGGCACTCTCTTTGAGCTGAAGAGCTGAGGGACAGCGCCCAAGTCCAGAGTTCAGGCTCCACAACTGACAAAAAGAGAGAGAGAGAGAGAACACATGTCTCCTGTGGATCTACATGTCCTTCCTAATTCCTGGAGTCCCTAGATTAACTAGACATCATTAAACACACACACACACACACACACACACACACACACACACACTTTTGCTCTTGTTTACTGTTCTTAATTTAGAGTCTGTCTCAAAACAAAAGTTAATTATTTAATGCTCGCTTGTGCTGAGGGTGCATTTGGCAGCTCTAAGGTAGAACCCACAGCTTCCAGAATCCCTGGCTGCAATAGCTTTCCATGTGCCTGTCTCACTGCTTTTATGCCACATCACTTTCTGTATGACTCACCCCTCTTAACTCCTGTTTCAGGACTCTGTGATTCTTAGTCATGTCTGCTAGATAGTCCTGTGTTCTGGGGGTTAGACTGCAGTCACGATGGAGTAGCCATTGTCCTGCCTGCCACATCCAGGAAACCACTCTTTACTCATCTTTTTATGGCTGTGGACAAGTGCATGCTGTCAGGGGACACATGGTTGCCCCCCACAGTCCCTCCCACTCCATCTTTTCATGCCTTCCCGTTTGCCCACAAACAGATGCTGATTTTTTACTGCCTCTGTAGTTCTCCCAAAAGTCATATGTTGGGGACCCATATAACACGTGGCTTCTCATACTAGTTGGCTTAAAAAAAAAAAAAAAAACAATAATTCGGCGTCTTGGTGCTACACCAAGTAAGCCACATCCCTAGAGCACTTTTTGTTTTACTTGGTTTTCCCAACGAGTGTTATACTTTTCCCCTGACTACCTTGGACAGTGATCCTTCTACCTATGTCTTCCCTGTAGCTGGGCATCACCAGAGCCAGTAGACTTGTAGGATGAGGGGTTATTCTAGTTCCTTCCCCCCCAAAACTGACCTTAAACCACAGTCTTCATTACCTCAGACCACCAAGTGACCAAGACTCCAGGAATGAGCCTTTGTGCCCGGCTGATAGCCCATACTTTCCTCACCCCAGAGTACTATCTTCCATTTTATGGAGGTATCACAGTTCATGAAGGTTATCTTGGTTATGTCCGGATTCTGCAGTAATGGGTAATGCTACTATAAATATTTGTGTGTGGGCTTGGATTGGAATCAAGTTTTCAATGCATTTGGGAAAGGCCAGGGAGGAGGATCTTGTGGTAAGAAACTGCCATACTGCCTTCCAGAGTGGCTGCTCCAGCTTTCGCACCAGCCCTGGGGGAGAGGTTTGGTTGTTGTTTTGGTTTTTAGTTTCTAAGGCGGAATCTCATGGTATAGCCATGACAGCCTCAAACCCTTCTTCCTGCCTCAGCTGGGATTACAGGTGTGCACCATTATACCCAGCTGAATGAGAGCTCCTCATGGACCATATCCTTCTTGATATTTGGGAGGAGGGAGTCATTTCTATTCTAATAGACATGTAATACTGTCATTAAAAATCAAATATATAAAAAACACTAAGTTTAAAAATCTGATTTTTAAAATTTGCTGCTCCATGGTGACAGCTGATGTTGAGTATCCACTCATATGCATATTTTCACCCTCACCCTTCTCTCCCATTTTAAAATTGAGTTTTCTTGTTAAGTGTTCAATTTGCTTCATATGCTTTGGATATAAGTCCTTTATCAGATAAAAATTTTGCAAGTCTTTACTTCTGGTCCACTGGCTCTAACTTTTTATTCTTTAACATTGCATTTGACGGAGCAAAAGTTTTATATTTTAGTAAAGTCCACCTTTGGTTTCCCTCATGGATTGTGGTTTTGGCATTAAATCTAAAAATTCATTGCCAAACCCACGATCACATCAGTTTCCTTCCAAGTTATTTCCAAAAAGCTTTATAGGTTTTCATATGTAATGTATTTGAGCTAATTTTCAAAGTCTATGTCTAGATTCTTTTTTTCTTTGTGCTTTTCACATATTCCACTTCAAGGTCCACTTGTTTTTTTATATTGAATTGCATTTGTTCTGTTGTCAGAAATCAGTGGAGTGTGTTTGCATGAGTACATTCCTGGGCTTTCTGTTTTGTTCCATTGATCTGTGTGTCTATTCTATTCTTTTTTATATTTACTTTATTGTTGTTTTAGAGGTGATACACAGTGGGGTTAGCTATACATACAACACATATTAAGCACATTTCCTTTCTCATAGTGTCACCTGTTCCCTCATTCTCTCCCATTCCCTCCCCTCCCTCTCCACCCACGAGTTGCACAGTTCACTTTCATCAATGACCAGAGCAGCTAGTGTGTTCCTCTGCTGCACTTTTTCTCAGTTTTTCCTCTGATTCTGTGCCCTCCCCCCCACAGATATGCACATGAATACACTCTATATAAAGTAATACAGAGTCATCAAAAAGGAAAAGATAAATTAAGACAAAAGTCCTTTGTTTCAGTATCATTGGAGTTCATTTCAGTATGTATATTATTTCATGGCTATATGAAGAGGTGCTTGGCTATTGCACCTTTGTGATTCTTCCCTAAGACTATCCTCTTTTGGTCTCGCTGCATGTGGGCATCTAGAATTGTCATATCCCAGTGCATTTTAAGTCTAACATCTGCATATCAGAAAACATGCACCATTTATCTCTCTGATCTTGGCTTACCTCACTTAATATGATTTTTTCTAGTTCCATTCCCATTTCCCAGCAAATGACATTATTTTATTGTTCCTGATGGGGCATCTGAGTTGTTCCCATATCTTTGCTATTGTGAATAGTGCAGCAATGAACATGGAGGTACAGGTGTCCTTATCATAGATTGCTCATGATGCTCAAGGTAGATGCCCAGGAGTGGTAGGGCTGGGTCGTAAAGAAGGTCTATGTTTAGTTTTTTGAGGAACCTCCAGACTGCTTTCCAGATTACATTCCCACTAGCAGTGCAGTAGGGTTCCTTTTCCCCCACATCCCCACCAGCATTTGTTGTTTTTAGATTTCAAGATGTTGGCCAGTCTAACTGGGGTAAGACAGTATCTCAGGGTTGTTTTGATTTGTATTTCCTTTATGACCAAGGATGATGAGCATTTGGCAGAATTATTGAATTATTGAAAATTATGCATTTTATTTCTCAGGATAAGGTAAATATTTTGCAAACTAACAAATACATCCAATGGCTTGCCAACCAAGGAGTGACTTTGGGAATATTGTTTACAGTCTTAAATACCAAGTGCAATCTGAGAAGGAACAACAACAACAAAAATTTTCCTGAACTTTCTGTATTAGAAAGATGATGATAACTCATTGCTGAAGACAATTTCAGGCCAGCCATGGAACTTTATAAAACAAATTATTTTAAAGTTCTTCAGCCAAAGGTAAATTATTATTATTATTATTATTTTAAATTGTGCTTGTCCTGGGGCTGTCCCTGAGCATTTTTGCTCAAGGATGGCACTCTATCTCTTGAACCACAGCTGTACTTCTGGCTTTTTAGGTGGTTATTTGGAGATAAGCATCTCATAGACCTACCTGTCTCAGCTGGCCTTGAACCATGATCCTTACACCTCAGCCTCCTGAATAGCTAGGATTAAAAGTGTGAACCACTGGAACAAAGGTAAACTTGAAAACCTTGAGACAATAAAAGATAAAACATCCCAGCGATGATGAACAACAGTGCCTGTGTTCCAATCTAGAACCACTAAATCAGAATCTTTAATTTGACAAATTGCTAGATGGGAAGTTCTGCTCTTGAAACAAGCTAGAGCCAGGCACTGGTGGCTCCTGACTCTTTATCTCCAGTTAACTACCAGAAAACCGGAAGTGATGCTGTGGCCCAAGAGGTAGCCTCAAGGCACTAGCCTTGAGCACAAAGAGGCTCAGCGACAGTGCCCAAGCCCTGAGTTCAAGCCCTACAACTGACCAAAAAACCCCAATAGCAACAACAAAGAAAACCAAGTTTGAACTGCCTTATAACTCCTCTGGCTGACTGGTGGGAAAAAATTTAAATAGTAGTTTGATTAGTTTTATGCCTAAAATCTGCAGGTATACAATGGCCAGGCTTCACTCAACTTAGGAGACATGATTGTGCATTTTTTTTGTTTTGAAATTTTTTTTGTGTGCTAGTATCGGAGCTTGAACTCCGAATTTCTTGCTATCACTTTGTTTTTTCACTCAATATTAGTACTTTCCCACTGGACCTACACCTCCACTTCTGACTGTACTGTCTTGTCATTTCATTCGATCTTTCTTTGTCCAGCATGATCTATCTGCAAGGTCCATGGAATCTCATGCTTTGGGGACTAAAAGGGATACTGAATTGGTCTGTGGGCCTATGCTGGCTGGCATTGTCCCGATTCTCAGCATCCTGGATATGTTTGGCCTCTGGAAGGGATGAATTCATAAGATAGTTTTCTCTTTTTTTTCTTTTATTGGATCCGGTCGTGGGGCCTGAACTCTGGGCCTGGGCGCTGTCCCTCAGCTCTTCAGCTCAAGGCTAGCACTCTACCACTTGAGCCACAGCGCCACTTCTGGCTTTTTTCTTTTTGCTTATGTGGTGCTGAGGAATCGAACCCAGGGCCTCATGCATGCAAGGCAAGCACTCTACCACTGAGCCACCTTCCCATAAGATAGTTTTCTAAGCTTTATTAAGGCCACCCCTCTTTCCTACCTCTCAGCTTCCCTCAATTATCACTGAAGCTGCAGACCCTCCTTCACCCCAGCAGAAGCACTGGCAATCTACAGTACAGCCTTGGTCCTTCCCCAGGGTTTGCCAGCCCAGCATCCCCACTGTCAGAGCTGAACAATCCAAATGTTATGTTACTGCCTGGTCCCACCCCCCCTCCATTTTAATACATAGGGCCCTCCTTTGAGAAGACAGGGCTGGCCTGCCCCTCAAGCTCTTCCTCATCCCAAGTAGGAACTTTACCAGCAAGTTTACAAGTTTCCCTAGCCAATGCATCGTCTTCTTTCCACCTCGGGGCAGCGTCCTTCCAGGCTAATCCCTCAAGGCACAAGAGATTGTTTTCTGTGAACTCTGGGACAATTCTTCATTTTTCTGGGGCAAGCTTAGCATTTGATTCATTGAGGAAAAAAGGAATCTTTTTATTGCATTGTTTTCCACTAACTTTCAAGCTTATTTGCTTGTTTTCTTACTGCAAGATTCCATTTAAATGTCAGAAACTGTAGACCCTTTGTTCATCATTGCGTTTCTTTTTGAAAAAGGAATCCTAACAATCCTAATTATCCGGCATTTTTTTTTTTGATGGTGGATAGTGGATGAACACCTTAGACTCATATATGGAATGGCAGAAGAAATGAACATGCTTTTTAAAAAATATTGCTTTCTGCTACTTAAATTTTACTGTGGAAAGTAAATGATTTTTCTAAGATGGTTATGAAGTTGATGGGTGGTAAAAACAGAAGTTTAAAAATAGGATTGACAGGGTGACAATGTCCAAAAAGAAATGTTCTGTTTACCTGACTTATATAACTGTTATCCCCCTGTATATCACCTTCATACTAACAATAAAAAATTTAAAAATAGGATTGACACAATATAAAAAAGAAGCATTGTAGAAAATTCTTATTGGCCTACTTTCTCTGTTGAGTAGTTAAGTTCAATGTTAATAAAGAAGAAGATAACAAAAACTATTTTTTGTCAGTTGTGAGGCTCAAACTCAGAGCCTGGGCACTGTCCCTGAGCCTTTTTGTGCTCAAGGCTAATGCTCTATCAATTGAGCTATAGCTTCACCACCCAAAAACTAATTCTATATAGAAACTTTAAGACTGCTTTTTCTTTTCTTTTTTTCTATTGTTATTATTGTTGTTGCTGTTGTAGTTGAGATAGGGTCTTACTATGTAGGCTAGGTTCTAACCTAAAAAGGACAAGAATCTGAGTTCAAACCCATCCTCCTAAACTATGAGCTAAACAAAGCTCATTTATACTATCTTAGATATTTTGTTATAGTGATGGAAATCAAAGAAAGACACTTGTTAAAACCAACCATAATGCCTGAACTTCTCTTCATAGTACTAAATAAGAATCTCTGAAGAGTAGACCTAGGAATTTTCAATTTGAACCATATCCACAAAGTTTTCTTTTTTGTTGTTGGTTTTTGTTTTCATTTTTGTTTGTTTAGCCAGTCCTGGGGCTTGAATTCAGGGCCCAAGTGCTGTCCCTGAGCCTTATTGTACTCAAGACTAGTGATCTACCTCTTGAGCCATAGCACTACTTCCAGCATTTTCTGCACAGTTGATTAAAGGTAGAGAGTCTCACGGACTTCCATGCCCCAGCTGGTTTTGAACAGTGATCCTCAGATCTCAGCCTCCTGAGTAGCAGGATTACAGGTGTGAGCCATCAGTGCTCAGCATCACAAAGTTTTCTATTGCTAAAACGTGGCATTACTAATGTGTATATATATATATACACATTATATATATATATATATATATAATGTATATATGTCATGAATATCTTTGACAGTTTGAATGTATGTATAATTTTTTATGGAGAATCTTTTGAATCATTTATCCTATATAAGACTCTGCTTGTTTTATTTTTGGTTGCATTGGGGTTTGAACCCAGATCCTTGTCCTTGCTAGGTAGATACTCTAATGCTGACCCACACTTTAACCCTTTAAGGTGCCAATCATTTTTTAAATATGGTCTCACTTCCTATCTGGGTATACACTTGCACTCCTATTTTAGGCTTCCTATCATAGCTGGGATGACAGATGTATGCCACAATACTAGTTTCTTCCACTGAGATGACAAGTTACAGGCTTTTCTGCCCAAATTGCCCTGGAACCATAAACCTTCTAATCCCAGCTTCCCACATAGCTGACAGCTGTCAGCTACTATACTCAGACATCAGTTGAGAACTTACGGGTCCCTTAAACTTCTCTGCCTGGGCTGGCCAGGAACCCCAATCTTCCTTATCTCAGTTTCTATGTAGCTAGGATGACAGGTGTGAGCCATCAGTACCTAGCTTATATATTCATTTTAAATAGTCATTTTTCTCTTAGACAATTATTTCAAACCCATCAAAATACATATGTGTGTGTCTGTAAATGTATGCATTTATATATGCAAAAAAAATCTGTTCCTCTTCTACTCTACCATAAATAGGGTCAGCCATTCAAGTAGTGGGGTTATATAAATGGGGCTATATAACAGGGAATAAAACGTATGAGGAGAGGAGAACATGGGGAAAACTTTAGAGCCAAGGACTCCATTTTCCCTGGAGTGAAGGTTGGATGGGAAACTTGCTTCTGGGTTGTCAGTCATGGGGAAGACCTATGACTGGGAATATGTGAATAGACAGATTTTCTGAGTGACATGGAGAAGCCTAGAAGACTGATGTTTCAATGCAGAGGCTAATGGTGGAGACTGTCTGGGACTGGTTGTGGTGTGCAATGGGGTAGATAATAGAGAGCCACTCAAATTTTGAAGAGAGACATCAGAATCCCTGGAGAAAGAATTTATGTAAATAAGTGTAAATTCAATCACAGTGAAAGATTAAATGTCCTTTAACAATTATAATTAATTTAAAACATAATTTGGATTTTTTGAAGCATAACAAAGGATTTTATTCCAGAATATTACTGCTCTTTTTTTTAAGTCAATCCATTCTTATTCTAATTATGCTGTCGGTTTCAAAATATAGACTAGCAGACCAGGCTCATGCCTGAAACCCAAGCTCCACAGGAGGCTGAGATATGAGGCTCTCAGTTTGAAGCCAGCCCAGGCAGAAAAGTCTGCGAGACTCTTATTTCCAATTAATCACCGAAAAAAGCTTTTGTTAGTAATTTTAATAGAGACCTTGATCCAAGAACTGCATGGCCCAATCAAGCTCAGATTCTGTGTTACACCCATGTGTTTGTGTTTTCCCAAGGTTTTGAAGACATCAATTTTATATACCTTGGGTGGAGCCTGCCTTTCCTGTTTTGCTACATTCAACACCATGATCTTTTGTCATGCACAGAGTTATGTGACACATTTGCATAACCCGCCCAGCCTCTGAAAGCCTTTGAATCTGTGACTCCTGGAATAAGGTCTATTCTCACTCCAGCCCAGGCCAGAAAGTGAGTCCTTTATTTCCAATTAATCACAGAAAAAGCCAGAGGTGGCACTGTGGCTCAAGTGGCAGAGCCCTAGCCTTGAGCAAAAGAAGCCAAGGGGCAGCACCCAGGCCCAGAGTTCAAGCCCCAGGATTGGCAAAAAAAAAAAAAAGTAATAAACCTAAACAGCTAGAACAACAATATTGATTCTGACAAAATATTTTTATGGGGAAAAAACATATAGATAAAGAATGAAACAACAAATATATGTAATCTTTGTACCCAACCAGACCAAAGCCAATACAAGGTAAGGTCATAGACAACTTACATGTGAGCTAGATGCATAAATTCTCATTAACATCCTGCCCAGTAGACTTCAAGGTAATATAGCTTCAGGAAGCCTGGGGAATGCTTTCAGGCCTTTTTGCCCCCTCTGCTGTTGGATTGTGGTCTATGCCAGTAGGATACCAGCACCACTGGGGGGCACTGTAGGAGGCTGGCAATGACAGCCACACTCTCCCTGAAGTATGTTTTAAAGACATCTCACTGTAAATTGCTCCACTTAAAAATAACATTGTTGTTGGGCTGGGAAGGTGGCTCAGTGGTAGAGTGCTTGCCTTGCATGCATGAAGGGATTCGATTCCTCAGCACTCCATAAGCAGAAAAAGGCAGAAGTAGTGCTGTGGCTCAAGTGGTAGAGCGCTAGGCCTTGAGCTGAAGAGCTGAGGGACAGTGCCCAGGCCCAGAGTTCAGGCCCCATGACCAACCAAAAAGATAAATAAATAAGTAAAAATAACCTTGTTGTTTTGGGATAATTATAGACAATATTAAAATGTTCCGTATACGTGTGTGTGTGTGTGTGTGTGTGTGTGTGTGCGTGTGTGTAAGTAAGAAACTATATAAATAGTCTCAGAGATTCCATTCACTTTTTGCCCAGTTTCCTGTAATGGTTCCATCTTGCAAAACTCTACAATATTATAACCAGGAAGTTAACATTGAAACAAGAAACAGGGCTCTTCCACCACAAGGGGCCATCACGTTGCCCTATAAAATGTTTCCAAAGCCCAGTCATTTGTTTAATCCCATCTACTTGGCCGTTGAGACACTTTGATTAACGAATGTGCTTTAGAAAACATTTTAGTCTTCAGTTGAAGGGGATGTGAAGGAACATCTTACCCTTTGTAAACAGCATCTTTGTTTTGAACTTGGCACTTGTTGGGTCTGTAATGAATATCTATCTGATTTCTTCTTGAGGTCCAAGAAGAAAAATCCCATCAAACGCAGTCTGGTTTTCTTTCTGCCCAGGGCTAGATGGTGCATCTCTGGAAGGCAGAGTCTCTGGACATGGGCACAGGTTCCCAGGGAGATTTGGGGACAGCCTTGCCCAGGGCTTCTCACCTGTGTGGGGGTGTTAAAACGAAGTCCAGTACAACTCCCAAATCCATCCTTCCTATTTTGCTACATGCGCTTGGGTTTATCTGTCTCACCCTCCACTTCTGGCATCGTCTTCTACGTAGATGGGCACTGGGTGGTCCTTCCTTGACCACATGATGTCACTCTAAGAAAATTCATAATCCACACTCAGCCTGGTGGTGACTTTTTAGGTGGAAGAAGCTAAAAAAGCTTGTTATAAACCAAGTAACTCATAAAGTTGTCTGACTCCATTGGGGAGCACATTTAATATGCAATTCTCTCCAGAGAGATGGCCACTACAGCTCTGGCTGAGACCCTAGCTTTTCCCAGGAGAAGATTTTGGGAAGAGGAAGAAGGTACCTCTAATTCAATGATTAGAAAGCAACTGTGGGTCAGACTTGGAAGGGAGCACTCAGAAATATAACTGAAAACTTGAACTCCGATCTCCAGTGTTTCTTTGTCATACCAAATCTATGTTTTGACGTTTACTTTTTTTTTTTTTTAACAATTCATGTCCCTCCAGTGATAGTTTGTTTTTAAATAGTATACATTAGTTATACAGGGCAGATTTCATGGGGACATTTGGAATATTGGCTTTTAAAAGAAAAGCACTTTTTTTTTCTTAAAGATATTATTTCCAGAGCCAATTTTCTTTTGGAAAATCCCAGCCTGCCTCATTTGTTAGGAAAATCAAGGTGTCTGTCTTCTGAGTAGTGGTATAGCTGGCCCCATAGGAAACAGAGAATGGGGGTGGGGTAGAGAAGAACCCTATCTAACAGGAAGAAGTCTGCACGTTTGGGCGAGTCTCTCTTCTGTAAGAGTTAGTGCTGAATGCATTTTAGCATGCAAGAATGCTTTGACATTTTATTGATCTTGGGAGAGAAGGGGAAGAATAAACCAATTAAACAGTGCTACCCGGAGCGCTTCAATACTGGGAACTGCAATGTAGTTCATTCAGGAGAGTGGGTTTCTGAGATGACCTTCACACTCTTTCTGGGGTGGGGAGTGAGTGAGGAAGAACACCTATCCACAGTGCTCTCAGCTGGTGGAGGACCATGAAGGACAAAGCAGGAAAGGCAAGGCATCATTCTGTGCACAACTTGGCAGCTTTGGGTGTAATTGCACTGGGCATGAGAAGCCACAGGTTGTTCAAGAGGTATTGCTTAAGGAGCTGACTCTGTGTGTGTGTGTGTGTGTGTGTGAGAGAGAGAGAGAGAGAGACAGACAGACAGACAGACAGACAGACAGACAGACAGACAGACAGACAGACAGACAGACAGAGACAGAGATTGTGAGACTGCTTGAGGGGATTAGTGAATACTGGGAGAGGAAAAGACAGTGAGGCGATAGTAGATAGTAAATGGTAGACAGTAAACAGCACCGAAATGCACCAAAGATAGCAAATTGAACTCACTGAAGGTTAAATAGCAGAGGGGAGTGGGGAATGGGGAAAATTGGGGTAGTGGAGGGAGGGGGTCTATGCATATGTGCAATACTGGGATGAAACCCCCATGAACAATTAGCATACCCTAAAAATGGATGCTAGGAACGTTACTGTTATTATGGTTCCTGGGAGGCAACAACTGGATGTACTGAAGGTAGGTGGATGCGGTCAAGATACGTTATGGACAATGAAGCCAGGTGAGATGGGTTTGGAATGAGGGAGAGTGACAGGCAGGGAGAGTGAGCAAGGCATATTGCATGCATATAGGAGCAGGTCAACATGAAATCTCCTTGCACAGTTAATCAATGCTAATAAAAAATCGTGAAAGAAAGTGCAAAGGAGAAAGGAGGCCAAGATTAACTGCAGAGGGAATCCTAGTTTCTCTTCTCTGGAGCCCCGGGGAATTCTGCCTGGCTAGCCCCCCTTCTCCAAGGCCCCCATCGGGTATGCCAGGCCTGCATGTTGGGGAGGGGAGGATGGAGGAGTCACCTCCTACACAGGGCTGGAGTAGACCAGAGCCTCGCTGGCTCCACCTCCCACCTGTGGTCCACCTCGGCCAGCGCTGGACCTCAGCAAACTTTGCCCTCTGTCTAGCTCTGCGCTCAGGGGGTCCTCAGCTCTGTCTCAAAGCTGGTGTTAGATTCCCAACTCCATTGGGCTCTTCATTTAAATGCCTTCCAGTACATCTGTCCTGAGCTCAGAGTCGTCCCCCCCCACCGACTGCCTAGAGGTCATGTTACAGGTGACCTTCCACCTCCACGACCATCATAGTGGGCTAGAGACCCGTTCCATGAATGAGTTTTCACCAGGCTGGCCATGGGGAGTCTCACACCTGAGCCCCACCAGTCATCGACCTCAGCCCTGTTTCTTCGCTTTGTGGTTATGATTTGGTCTTCCCCTCCCCACCTCCCACCCCATGCCCAGGTTTCTGGTAAGCTATAGATGTCAGCCTTGTTGCTAGAAGAAAAGGAAAGCAGGAGGGGAAGGTGGTTGGAGGGGAGAGGACTGCCAAGCCGAAGTGAACTTCCTGTGCCTGAACAGCATGTGGTACCTGAGGTGCATGTGGTGCCCAGGATAGCTACCCCCCCAACCTGGGGGGACCAGGTTTGCTTATGAAGGCCACCTGTTACTAATAACTGCTGTAATGCTAACCCAGTGAAAAGAAACATTCAAGTGGAAACTTACCTGTCAAGTTAATGCCTTAGAGAATAATGGTTCAATTTAGAGGGGGGAATCTGTCCCCCGCCCTGAAACCTCATCAACTCTGAGGAGTAGAAAGTACAAGAATGAGAAATTCTAGTTCATTAAAGCAGTTAGGAAAATCGAGGTTCCCAACAAGTATACAATACACAGGAATCATTACTTTATAGCTCTAAGCGGCAGACTATTGAGTAAAATAAAAAGAAAAGGAACATCATGAGAGATCTGGGTAAGAAACAAAATGAACTTGTTTGCATCCTTCCACAATGTCAGAATTTATTGAAAAGCAATAAACTGACAAGCTACATCCATTTCACTGGCTAATCAGTCAAGTACTACTGATTTCCTGAGTTCACTTGGTATTTGTGGCTATTGACAATAACAGGTTCATTCATTTTCATCTTAGTTACCAATGTTAACATTCTACTTCACACTCCACATATACGTATGCACATACATATATACATATTCGTACTTCATATATATGTAATATGTAGGATATATGTTATATATACAGCGTATATATTATAGACACACATTTTCTGTATATTGCATGGTATGCACACATATGTATTACAGAACAGCTAAGAAAGAGTTAAGTAGAGTTCAGAGGTGCTTCCTTACCTAAGGCAAGCGTTGACCTGGTAAGACATGCAAAGAGAGTCACTTGCAGGTGCTTAGATATTAACCTAAGGAACCAGTTCCACAGCGGCTATCGTACAGGGCTGACAAAGCCCAGAAACGGTGCCAGACAAACAGCAATTCAATTGGGAGTGCAGTTCATGGGTTCTGTTGAGCCAGACTCATGCACCAGATCTAACAATGGATTGGGTTGGTGGATAGTGCCATAGCACAGTATTAAAGGCTCCAGGAGGGGGAGGGTATCATTCCTTGGTCTGGTATATTCCATAAGCTCACACGCCTGGTTTTTCTGATATGGTTCTGATATGCTCTTGTGTCCACGTGTCTCTCATGTAATAAGTTCTTAGATGATAATACTTTATTTGCAGAAATAAGTTGTCAGTTTTCCCCATGGTTTGTACTGGACAGATGATGAGTGTTTATTTGTACAAACAAGACATAGTCATTCTGCCTCAGCATTTCTACTCAAACTAACTGCTGTCTTATAAAATGGAGTCACGTAGGGCAAGACACAGCCTGAAAGCTGCGGTTCCGTGCAATATGAAGTAACAGCCTCATCTCCACAGAAAGGGAAAACTTTGTTTTTAAAGCATGGTATCTTGTTCAATGGAGGAGTGAAGAAAGGCAATTATGGGCTGGGAAGGTGGCTCAGTGGTAGAGCGCTTGCCTTGCATGCCTGAGGCCCTGGGTTCGATTCCCCAGCACCACATAAGCAGAAAAAAAAAGCCGGAAGTGGCGCTGTGGCTCAGGTGGTAGAGCACTAGCCTTGAGCTGAAGAGCTGAGGGACAGCGCCCAGGCCCAGAGTTCAGGCCCCACAACTGGACCCCCCCCCCCCAAAAAAAAAAGAAAGAAAGAAAGGCAATTATGTATAAACCCAATTAAGACAATAGTAATATATGTGTATATATGTACATATACATATATACACACATATATATACATATATATATATATACATAAAATCAGTCATGGGGCTTGAACTTAGGGTGTCTGGGCGCTGCTCCTGAACTTTTTTTTTTTTTTTTTTTTGCCGGTTCTGAGGCCTGAACTCTGGGCCTGGGCTCTGTCCCTCTGCTTTTCAGCTCAAGGCTAGTGCTCTACCATTTGAGCCACAGCGCCACTTCCAGCTTTTTCTGCTTATGTAGTGCTGAGGAATTGAACCCAGGGTCTCATGCATGCAAGGCAAGCACTCTACCACTGAGCCACCTTCCCAGTTCCCCTGAACTGTTTTTGCTCAAGGGTAGAGAGTGCTTTACCACTTTGAGCCATAGCTCCACTTGTAGTTTTCTGGAGGTTAATTGGAGAAAAAGAGTCTCACAGCCTTTCCTGCCCTGCTGGCTTGAACTGAGATCCTCTGATCTCAGCCTCTGAGCAGCTAGGATTATAGGTATGAACTACTAGCACCTGGAAAGAATAATTATTCTAATGGATTGGAGAATTGCTTGCTGGCCAATGGTAGGATGTGTGTACGGTTTAAATGATGAACTACGTAATGTGTGATAGAAGCTGAGGATATTTCTTTTCATCTCTCTCTCTTGTGTATGCCTTTGTAGGACATGGAAGTTTGGGTCAAAAGAAATTAATTCAGATCTTGTACTCCTAAATCTGGGTGACCCCAAGGGACAAATTATTGAGCACCTAAGCTTCTGCTAAATCAGATTAGTGGAAGATTTAAATGACATAAAGCACCTGTGCATGCTTGATAAGTACCCCACATAAATTTAGCTGCCAGCCTTAAAATTGTTATACATAACAATAAACTATTTTTATTTCTTTTGCAACTTCTGATTCCTCAAGGCAGTTTTTTATGTGTACTATTTGCTTCCTATAGAGATTCTTTGGGGTAAGAGGACCGTCCAAAGCAGAGTTCTAACAACTTATTCAATCTATGACTCTAGTTTTCTTCCAGAAAATCTTTTTTTAGTGGGAGGAGGAGGTAAGATATAGATAAGACGGTACCAAGAAATATTGTATAGAACTATTTTGTAGAAATTATTATATAGCTTTAATAAACAATATTTTTCCCCTTGGTTCTGGAGTTTGAACTCTGGGCCTGAGTGCTGTCCTTGAGCATTAG
This sequence comes from Dipodomys spectabilis, assembly GCF_019054845.1. Taxonomy (NCBI): domain Eukaryota; kingdom Metazoa; phylum Chordata; class Mammalia; order Rodentia; family Heteromyidae; genus Dipodomys; species Dipodomys spectabilis. Next base: position 7,263,834 of record NW_024870728.1, read on the forward strand.
TACTCAAGGGTAGAGAGCTCTTATCACATGAACCACACCTCCACTTCTGGTTAACTGGAGGTAAGAGTCTCATGGACTTTCCTGCCAGAGCTGGTTTCAAACCTTGATCCTCAGATCTCAGCTAGGATTTCAAATGTGAGCCATTGGCACCCGGCACACTCAATCATTTAAGAATATAAAGACCACAAGTTCATAAATAATACTACCTTATAAACATACGCTTCCTGTTTTATTTGAAAGACAGTAATTCTCAACTTCAGATGCTGGCTTTCTTTTGTAGTTCTGATTTGTTCTCTTTAAGAATCATAAAAAAAGCCGGGCGCTGGTGGCTCACGCCTATAATCCTAGCTACTCAGGAGGCTGAGAGCTGAGGATTGTGGTTCAAAGCCAGCCCAGGCAGGAAAGTCTGTGAAACTCTTATCTCCAATAAACCACTAGAAAACCGGAAGTGGCGCTGTGGCTCAAGTGGTAGAGCACTCACCTTGAGCTGAAGAGCTGAGGGACAGCGCCCAGGCCCAAAGTTCAAGCCCCACGACTGATGAAAAAAACAAAAGACAAAAAACAAAGAATCATAGAAAAGTTTATATACACTGAAGCCTAAAGAAGCTGGTTACAATTCTACCATCAACCTTAATGGATCAAAACAAAAGCTTGAGAGTGGCAACCTTAGCGGTCCCTGTTAGCAGGATGAGCTTAATCCATGATCATTTCTCAATTTTTTTTCACCTGTTAAGTTCTGTATCTAGCCTTCCCAAGATACAAAGGAGCCATGGAATATCAGGAAAAAGTGGAAGCTTTTTGTCTGTTCCTGGAATCCTTGCATCACAGCTGCTGATGGGAGAAGGAGAAAAGAATTACACAGTAAGTCAATATGGCTCTCATTCACCTCTCAGAAGCCAAGCAATGGAATTGACAGGACAGAGGATGAATTTCCATTATAAAGAAGTCCTGTTGGCATTTTATAACTAAACCCTCTTAGGCAAATGTCTGTGAAAACTTGCCTGGGCTTAAATAAATATCATTTATAAAGCTTTCCAATCGGTCAGGAAAGTAAACAATGATCTGACAAATGTCACTGGAGTAAGCCTCTAAGACATGGTGGTGGAAATGTGTGGCCCGGGAAGCACAGCTGGATGAACGCACAGAACATAGCTTGACCCGGCTGTGAGAGTGGGCAGCAGTGTCTCAGCTGATAGAACTGTTTTAGTGATGTGTGTGTGGAGGTAGGAGGCTTACAGAGAACTTCCCTGGACTGTGAAAAAGAATTAGCTCCCTGCTGGGTGCCCGTGGCTCATGCTTCTAATCCTACCTACTCAGAAGGCTGAGAGCTGAAGATCATGGTTGAAGCCAGTCTGGGCAGGCAAGTCCAGGGATGATGTTTATCAGCTACCTGAGCATCCTGTTAAGTTGATTCTACTGTAGAATTAACCCCACAGTAACCACAAAACGTAGAGTCTATAATATTATAAAGCTGTCCGGGCAATTATGGACCCATTACTTACTATGGAAATGCAGCAGCCTTCCCAGATGCTGTATAAGGGGCTGGTTGATGTGTGGAGTAGAGTCCTTTATTTCATTCTTTACTTTGTGGGGACTTGGAGTCTCTGTTCTGCACGATCGCTGCTGTTACGTGCAGCTGCTGAATCATGCTGATGGCACGATTCCTCTGCCGTCATCTTTCTCCCTGGGTCTCTTTGCAGTCAGCTCTCTGTTTCTTGGGGCCTACTCACATGTCCCTGCCATGAATGGAAGGTAGGGACTCTTCTGTCCAGAGCTTCTCCTTCAGCAAGTGCCCATGGAGTTAACTCATAACAGGGGCTGGAAGTTACCTAGGAGAGTCAGTTCTCAACTCTAAGAGCGAGCTTGGTTCAGGAGTGTGAAGAACTGGTAGTGAGCACCTGCAGGCTACGTGGGTGGCTAGGCACTTCTGAGGGTGTGAGGACAGCGCTCCATCATAACCAGCTCTCTTTGAAAACGACAATTGTACCCAGAGCCCATGTTACAAGAGGTTCGTCACCTGGCAGACACGGGTACGTTACACACCTTCTCTGCTGAGGCAGGTGAGCGGATTGTAACTGGCCATGCTTTATGAGGAAATCTACTCTTGGGAGACAGACTAGTCCATAGCCTAGAAGACTGACCACTTGCTTTGCTTTTTTTCAGATCCTGTGAGACAAGGATGTAGGCGGGGCCCTACTGTTGGCAAAAGGTCATGCCATTCACCGTGTACACCCAGAGGACTCTATGTAGACCAATCTCATCAATACCAGTGAGGCTCAGAGCTCCAAATCTCCATTTGCCTCCGCCTCCTCCTCCTCCTCCTCCGCCTCCCTACTCCTCCTCCTCCCTCCTCCTCCTACCTCCTCCTCCCCCCTCCTCCTCCCCCTCCTCCTCCCCCTCCTCCTCCCCCTCTTCTTCTTCTTCTTCTTCTTCTTCTTCTTCTTCTTCTTCTTCTTCTTCCTTCTTCTTCTTCTTCTTCTTCTTCTTCTTCTTCTTCTTCTTCTTCTTCTTCTTCTTCTTCTTCTTCTTCTTCTTCTTCTTCTTCTTCTTTCTTCTCCTTTCTTCTTCCTCCTTCTTCTTCTTCTTCTTCTTCTTCTTCTTCTTCTTCTTCTTCTTCTTCTTCTTCTTCTTCTTCTTCTTCTTCTTCTTCTTCTTCTTCTTCTTCTTCTTCTTCTTCTTCTTCTTCTTCTTCTTCTTCTTCTTCTTCTTCTTCTTCTTCTTCTTCTTCTTCTTCTTCTTCTTCTTCTTCTTCTTCTTCTTCTTCTTCTTCTTCTTCTTCTTCTTCTTCTTCTTCTTCTTCTTCTTCTTCTTCTTCTTCTTCTTCTTCTTCTTCTTTTGTGGGTCATGGGACCTGAACTCTGGCCCTGGGCGCTGTTCCTCAGCTCTTCAGCTCAAGGCTAGCACTCTACCACTTGAGCCACAGTGCCACCTCCAGCCTCATGCATGCAAGGCAAGCACTCTACCACCAAGCCACCATTTTCCTTCTTATCTTTATTCATTTGCATATGCCTTCCAACTCTTTGTTGCCTGGATTCATTGGATGAACTCTCCAAAAAAAACCCCAAAACATTAGTTATGCCTTCCACATCTTTGTGGAATATAGGCCACATTCTGAGAAAATTCTAGACAAGCTTAAGCTATCAGACTGCTCAGCAGTGAACTCTTTTTTTTTTTTGGTCAGTGATGGGGCTTGAACTCTGGGCTTGAATACTATCCCTCAGCTCTTCAGCTCAAGGTGAGCGCTCTACTGCTTGAAGCGTAGATGTTTTTGGTAAAGTGAATATTTAGATTTAGACTCTTGTTAGAAATCTTAGAGCTGATTTTTCTTTTTCAACTCTTGGTAGAAAAATCCTAGGAAATGTATGAGCTTAAAACTACTTGATGTTGTAACTGGAGCACATGAGACATGTTTGAGTTTTGGTCCTCAGGTGAACATCCCTTGATGCTGTGCCGCCATATGGACTTTATTTTCTGACACAGTGAAGGAGGTACCCCGTAGCAGAACTGACTGTGAACAGGAAGTGGCTTCGTTGACAATTTGGTCATTATAGCGTAACACTCCTCCTTCTGCTAAACTTGAAAGCAGATTCTCTTTTCAAAGATGGCTACCTACTTGGTAACATAATTCGATGCTACAGTGGGAATCTGTTTTGACCTTATAACCATGGACAATTTCACCCTTGCTTTCTTTGGTTCTTCAAGAGGAAATAAATAATTATTATAGGACTGATTCTAATGATCTGGGCTCCCTGGCTTTCTTCAGAAGTAGGCACTGGACAATGAATGTGAACTTCCACTGGGCTGCTATTATAGTAAGTATATTCAGATAGATTCTTTCTTGAGCTTCCATTTCAGTTCAGTGTATTGCTTTTCACTCATTTGCTCTGTATTGTCAGAAAAGTAAGATCATACACATGGCTGTAAAAGCAGTTCTAGTGCTGAAAGGTGTTAGATTTGTGTAGCTGGCATTGGAGCTTGAACTTGGGGCCTTACACTCTTGATCACTCAGCTTTCTTCCTTGAGGTCAGTGCTCTACTACTTGAGCCACACCTCTAGCCCTAAGTTACCTTTGGAGAAGAGTTATTTGATGGCTTTTATTTTAAAGAAGAAAATCCTTGTCATCTTGCTGGCGCTATTAATGTATTCATGTAGGAGCTACAGAATACAAATTCCAATTGCCTATTTCCACTCAAATGCATACTCGGAAAAAATGTGTTAATTAGTGGTGTTTTGTGGCTACGAGTTAGACTTCTTTCTGTGGTTACAACATTAAAATACCTTGGAGTGGATACTATAGGACTTCAATGTCAGAAGACTGCACTATGGACTTTGTGTTTGCTGTTGGCCCCATCCTTGATCTCATTTATACTCAATTATTCCTTAGAGACCTCACTGCAAATGCGTGCACACGGGGTGTGGGGGCGGGTCTGGGAGTCCATTTGAGAATTATGGGGAAGGGACATAAGCATTCTGTCTGTCCCTAGCACAAGATCCACAAAGTGTAGCAGTACTCTGAGTCTCGTCCACTCAGTTCCATCACAACTGGACATCTGCCCTCAGATTCTGTTCCAGATTTGCTTCATGAGATAGGCTTTTGTTTTCCTGAGTACTCTACTAGAAAAGGGAGAAAACAAGGATTTTTGTTTATTTCATCTCTAGAAAAACTATGTGGCACATAGTAAAACTTATTAAGTAGTCACTGAATGAACGAATGAAGGCATGAATGGATTTTTAAGTTAAGAAAGAAAAGGAAGAGATCCAGTTAGAGGGTTTTACTGGTGCTAGTCTTTAAACTTGGGGCCTCGCGTGCATGGATTACTAGCTTGGCTTTTTCACAGATGGTGTTGTACTATTTAAGCCTTGCTTAGAAGCAAGCACAGCATTTTGGTGGTTATTTTGAGGATAAAGTCTTAAGGACTTTTCTGCCTGGATAGGCTTTGAACCTCAATCCTCCAGATCTCAGCCTGCTGTGTAGCAAGGATTAGAAGTGTGATCAATTACAGCTCAACTACAGGCATTTTTGAAAAGGGGTAAAAATAAATTTTCTGAAGAGTGACAAGTTTGTGGAACGTCAAACAAAGGGCTTGCAGAATAACAAGAAAACGATCAGCCTTCCTAGTCTGTTCATTTTCTTTTTTTTTTGGTCTGGTCATGGGGCCTGAACTCTGGGCCTGGGCACTGTCCCTCAGCTCTTCAGCTCAAGGCTAGCACGCTACCACATGAGCCATAGCACCACTTCCAGCTTTTTTTTTTTTTTTCTGCTATGTGGTGCTGAGGAATCGAACCCAGGGCCTCATGCATGCAAGGCAAGCACTTTACCACTGAGCCACCTTCTCAGCCCCTAGTCTGTTCAGTTTTGCACTGAGTATCCAGCCAGGCTTAGGTGGAAGAGTCTAAGAAATAGAAAATATGCTTTTATTGTTTTTGAGGTATTAGATGATTTTTTTTTTTGCCATGGAGATATTTGAAACCTATGATACCAGAGACGATTTCTGTACAATTGAAATGGTTAATCAGTTGCTAAGCTCTTCTTCTTTAGGAATTGTATAATTATGGCTGCCATATTTAATCATTGAATCATTTCCAAAGCCTCTTAAAAGTCTTTTATGAGGGGCTGGGAAGGTGGCTCAGTGGTAGAACGCTTGCCATGCATGCATGAGGCCCTGGGTTTGATTCCTCAGCACCACATAAGCAAAAAGAAAAAAGCCGGAAGTGGCGCTGTGGCTCAAGTGGTAGAGCGCTAGCCTTGAGCTGAAGAGCTGAGGAACAGCGCCCAGGCCCAGAGTTCAGGCCCCACGACCGGACCCCCCCCCCAAAAAAAAAGTCTTTTATGAACAACAGGTTCGTTATAATAACTGTGGGAAATAAATGCCTTAAAAAGTAACTGTTAGGGATGACAGTGCCAGTACCGGGAAGAAAGCATGGACGTCTTGCTCTAAATTGCCATCTTCTTTGGTTTATGCAATATCAGAGGTGTATTTTAATACAGAGAGAATTGAGTGTGATGTTTTAGTACTGTGGTTTGAACTTGGGGCCTTGTTCTCGCTAGGTTGATGCTCTACTGCTTCAGCCATATCTCTAGCCAAGACTTTTATTTCATTTTATTGTAAAGATGCTGTACTGAGGGGTTACAGTTACACGAGTAAGGCAATGCACACATTACTTTTTCATTGTTGTCACCCCTTCCCTTGTTGTCCCATCCCTTCCCTCGCCCACCTCCTGCATTCCCCCCACCCCTGCCGAAGGTGTAAAGTTTGTTTCCAATATACTGTCCTGTGGGTATCCTTGTTGCAATGGGTCAGCCAGTGTCCTTGTTTCACCGTTTGTTATTCCCCTCCCCAGATTAGACAAATGGATATACAAGTTAGCCAAGACTTCTGCTGGCTATCTTGGAGATGGAATCTAGTGGACTTTTCTTCCTTGGACTGGTCCTGAACTATGATCCTCCTGATCTCAGCCTCTTGAGTAGCTGTGCTTGCAGACATGAGCCACTTAACACCTAATCAGAGTGACTTTGGCACCAACTTCCCAGTATCTCTTTTTGTTTCTCCAATGGGTAACAAGGTCTATCGGGTGAGTGTTTACAAAACAGAGCTGATTTTCATGAGCATACTACAGTGCCCAACCATGCCAGGCATTGTCAGGAATAAAGCACAATCACAAGGCCGACTCCTGGACACTTTACAGGTCTCTACTCTCCCAAAGGAGACATTACCACCTGCGGAATGCCCAGCAAATGGTAGAGTAGGAAGGTAGAGTGAGCATATGCTATTTATGGAAATGAGTTGCTCAGAGCTTTGCGTGGGGCCGTATTTCCTCTTGTCAACTCATTCCCTGGCTGATCTCAAGAATCTCCATGGCTCTGTGTAAAGTCTGTACACTGTAGACAGTCAGATGTGTCTCTCACCAAATGTCCTCTCATCTGCCTGCTAAATTTGCATATTCAAATCAGCCTCCTCCTTGACCAAAGGCCCAGTATATGCATCCCCATCTCCCTACCCACTAAGCTGTTCATCCAGAGTGGGAGTATTCTCATTTCTCCCTTTCCCTCACCCCAAGAATAAGCTCTGCCCCCTCTATTCCCAAACAGTTCTGTTTTCCACCATCTCTGGTTTCCTCACACTTGTCTGGTCATTGTTGCAGCATCACCCTGACTGCTCTTCCCACCACACCCCTTCTCCTTCCAGCTGTTGGCGTCAAAGCACAAATCAGATCCTGAAGGCACTGCAGTGCTGTACTACAATGTGAGTATGGGGGTACGACTTCAAGAGCTATAGAAATAAGAGAATGTGGGCCTTGGATGTAGCTCAGGAGTAGAGTGCTTGTCTGGTATGTACAAAGCCCTGAGTTCCGTCCCCAGCATTGACAAAAGAAAGAAAAAATAATAAAATGAAAAATGAGTGCATGTGGATACCACTAAGTTCTGAAGAAAGTCTATGTTCTGGTTAAGAGTGTTGACTCGGTATGTGACCCTTCACGCATACAAGGCGGTGTCATTGGGGAAAGCTGAGCAAAGCTTTGACAGAAGTTGGTACTTCAGTGATTTCGTCTAAAATTTGTTAAAAATTTAAAAGGTTTTCAAAAAACTTGTATAAGTGGAAAGAAACTCTCTCACTGATTTGCCACTGAGACAAATCCAACTGCTTTTCATCGTCTGTAGAAATCATTATTGCCATGACCTTCGTCGGCCTCCTTTCCAACCCCACCCAATGTCTTTCCCCTGTCAGTCCCTTTTCAGCTAAGCTAGATTCCTGGAAGTTCCTAAAACACACCAAATGTCTTCCTGCCCCAGCACATTTGCATATGGTATGCCATGGGTCTAGAGTGCCATTTGTATTGTTGTTTCTTCCCCATCTTTGCAAGAATTCTTTCCTGAAGCTTAAGGCGAGGTAATTCTTCACTTGGCTCTCTTCCTTAAAGGAACTCTTGTCATCTGTACTAACGGTTTTCTTCATTTTGGCACATAGATTCTAGTGTAAGTGCAAAAAGTGGCAAGAGACACCTGTTTTATTTACTTGTATCTCTTTAGACATTGGTAGAGTGCTTAGGTTTTAACCAGTGTTCAATAAAATGTGTAGTTAAACTGGGTGCTGTTAACTCACACCAGTAATCCTAGCTACTAGGGAGGCTGATTTTTCGAGGCTTATGATTCCAATGCAACCAGGTCAGAAAAGTTCAGGAGGTTCCATCTCTAATTAACTAGTAAAATGCCAGGAAGGAGACATGGTTCAAGTGATAGAACACAAGTTTTAAATAAGACAGCCAAGCAAGTGCAAGATACTGAGGTCAAGCCCCAGTACAGTGTGTATATGTGAATACACATGCATATATATCTATCTATATATACACACACACATATACACATATACATACATGTACATATATCAGGGATATCAGGAGATGAGGGCATCAGCTTAACAAAATTGCATTTGAGAACTTATTTTAATTTCAATCAATACTGTGTAGCAAGCCTAAAATCATGAGTTCATACCCTACTACTATTTTTTTTTATTAGAAAATGGTATTTGGTATGGCAAAATACTGGGACATGTGTGCACAATTATGCTGGGCATGGTGGCTCATGCCTGTAAGCCAGTGCTCAGGAGAAAGAGACAGGAGACTCATGAGTTCAAGATCAGCCTGGGCTATAGAGTAAGATCTTGTTATTCATTCACTCACCTTCCCTCCTCAACAAAGATTCTGTCTCATAAATAAATATACAAGCATATCATCAATATACATGGGCATATTGTATGCAGTATTGCATGAACTACATTTTATCTACTTTGAACTCTATTGTATATTTTATCTATACTGAACTAAAATCTGTTGTAAAGCTAATTGCAAAAACTACTCCAAGGCCTAAGTTTTTGATGTCTCATCTACTAAACTTATTTGAACTCTTTATGGTATCTTTATGCAGGATATAAAGGAAGAGGGTAGGTTACTACATTTCATTTAAGGTTACTTCATTTAAGAAATGCATTGGTTTATCCTCCTTAATTTGTGTGTGTGTTTGTGTGTGTGTGTGTTTGTGTTTGTGTATGTGTGTGCTTGGGGGGGGGAGGGTGATTGGAGCTTGAACTCAGGGGCTTCAGCTCTCCCTTGGATTTTTCTACTCAAGGCTGGCACTGGACCACTTGAGCTGCACCCCTACTTCTGGCTTTTTGCTGGTTAATCAGAGATAAGAGTTTCTCAGATGTTCCTGCCTGGGTTGGCTTTGAGCTGCAATTCTCAAATCTCAGCCTCCTGAGTAGCTAGGATAACAGGTGTGAACCACCATCACCTGGCTTCTTAAATTTCTAAATGCACCTTTTAGAGAATTCAGACATGTGGAAAGATAAAAATGAAAAGAAATTACCCAATCATTCACATTTGTATTGTCACACTTTTCTTTCTGGGAATATTATATAGATAATATGGTTTCATCTTAAAAAGTTCATGTTAACGCCAGTGAGTTTTCATCAGTTGGGATGATTTGCAGGCTATCATTCTTTACTATTCTCCTATGGTATAGATGCACTATACTTTATCACAGTATTTGAAACTTAATCTATGTGTTTTGATTTTTTACAAACATTTAGTATGACAAATGTCTCCAGGCACAATTATTTCTCAACATTTCTAGCATTAGTTTAAAATAGCTTTCTAGAAGGGCTTGGGGGGGGGTGGGTAGGCTCAGTGGTAGGGCACTTGCCTGACATGTATGAGGACTTTAGGTTTATGGTCTCAGCCCTACTAAGACAAACAAATAAACAAATGAACATCCACAAAACCAGAGCCAAATAGATAAAAAGGATGGCTGCCAGTTGCTGGTGGCTCACACCTGTCATCATAGTTACTCAGGAAGTTGAAGCCTGAGGATGGAGGTTTGAATCCATCCTGGGCAGGAAATTTCATGAGCCTCTTACTCCAACAAACCACCAAAAAGCTGAAAGTAGAAAAGTTGCTAAAGTGGTATAGCCTCTGTCTTGAGACAATAAAACAAAACAACCCCCCCAAAAAAAACCCACAAAAAAACCATGGGAGAGCTCAAGTCCATGAGTTCAAGAGTCAGTACTAGCACAACAAAATAAAACAAGGAAAGAATAGCTTCCAAGAAAGAGATTAGAGTCAAAGAGTATGAACAGTTATCAAGAAGTCGTTTTCCAGGAAAATTACATGTCCATTTCTGCTACTTTAACATTCTTCTTTAGGCTGAAATCTGAGCAAATTAAACTCATCTTGGATTCCTGCTAGAAGTGTGTTACTAAGATATAAGCATGCCTCCATTCTGGAGAGGTCTTCATCCAGAATGATCTGGAAGCGTGGATACACAATGGCAGTATTCTCCCGTCTCCTACATACTTATTTTCTTTATTATTTGAGAAAGAAGGATGAGCCTTCAAGTCTGGTTGTCTGAGCTTTATGTTGGAGGAAAAGACCTGGGAGGCAGGTTGATTTAAATTCTGAGAGCATTCCATCATATCATGAAAAGCTACACTTTTTAAATAGATACCTGTATTTTAGCCGGTCTTCCCAGGGCCTGAAGAATTTAGGGCATGATTAAAAGAGATGAGAGGAAACCTGCCAAAGTCCTAGGAAATCTAGTGTGTGGGTTAGAAAATCAGATCTCCACATCCACAGCTGGGCATCTTGTCACACGCAGGTCAAGGGGTAAATATTGTCGGAAGCCGATGTCCAACTTGACATTTAAGAAAAAAAAAAAAAAGCTAAAAAAAATAAAAATAAATTCTTTTTTAAAAATTTAAAAAAAAAAAAGCCGGGCACTGGAGGCTCACATCCATAATCCTAGCTACTCAGGAGGCTGAGATCAGAGGATCACAGTTCAAAACCAGCCTGGGCAGCAAAGTCCCTAAGACTCTTATCTCCAATAAACCACCAGAAACTGGAAGTGGTGCTGTGGCTCAAATGGTAGAGTGATAGCCTTGAGCTGAAGTGCTGAGGGACAGCGCCCAGTCTCAGAGTTCAAGCCCATTACTGACCAGAAGAAAGAAAGAAGGAAAGGAAGAAAGCAAGCAAGAAAGAAAAAAAAAAAACAAACAAGGGCACAATGATTCCAAGGGGCTGAGAAGTTTTCTGGGAAGTAGCCATTTTATTCTTCATGGGATGGGCTATGACCCTAGAGTCCAGTGCATATTTTTGGCTCTTCTGTGGCTTACGTATTTAATTTCAGCCTCTTATTGACTGAGCACAATGAGAAACTGCTCAGGGCTTTGATGTAGTGAAAGACAGAGAATTAGCAACAAGTCAGTCAGGTCTTTGTGTTGTATATGTGTCTGTGTGTGTCTTTGTACATACTGGATGTGCCTGTGGGTCTGTGTGTGTTGTATCTGTATAGTGAATGTGTGTCTGTGTGTCTCTCTCTGTGTCTGTGTGTCATGTATGTATTATATTTGTGTGTGCCTGTGTGTGGGTCAGTGTGACCGTGTCTTTGTGTCTGTATGTATCTTTGGGTGTGCTTTGTGGTGCATCTGTGCTGTGTTCTTTGCATGTATGTATATGTCTGTTTGTCTAGGTCCTGTGTCTCTATGTATAACAGTGGGTATGTCTGTGTCATGGTCTGCGTTTGTGACTGTATCTTGTCTCTGTGTGTTTCTCTGTGTGTCTGTGTATATCTCTGTGTATGTGTCTGCATGTTGTGTGTGTATTATATATGTCTGTGTGCCTGTGTCTGTGTGAGTGTGCCTGTCCCCGTGGATGTGTTGTGTTACGTGTGTGCATGCACAGACACACTGTGCATTCTGTAGAGCAGGCAGTACAGGGCAAGCAGGCAGGTTGGCAGCTTCCTCTTGGGCATCTTGCCAGTCTGCGTGGTGACGGAAGGACTGGAGCACCTCCTCAGCACGGACTTGGCCCAGTCCCTTGGGAACAGAGCAGCGACTGCAGTGGGCGGGGTCAAGTGCACAGCATTGTGTTCCTGCTGTTCTAGTCCTAGCTGGGCCTGGAGACCCAGTCACTGGGCTCACGCCTGGAGACCCAGTCACGCTGGCTTTGGAAGGCAGGCGTGGCTCTTCCTACTACAAAGGGACTATTCTTTCTCAGAGTTTATTAAAAAGCATGTTTGTTGACACTGTGATGATGTTATTTTTAGGAATCTTTTCAAGCAGTTTTCTGCTTCTGAGCAGAAATGAAATGGCTGAGGGTGGCCAGGGGAAGCTGGGTCAGCTCTGTCCACTGAGGCAGCACTCCAAGGACCAGAGAAACAATGGCATTGATGCCCTGCAGACAATTCTTCGCCGCCGCCGCCAGCCATCTAAAACAGCTATTTGTCATGAGAGTAGCTTTACTAAGAGGAAACCGTGCCCCTCCTGGTGATGTTACCTTCATCACCATCCTGCTATCCAAGGAATTTTTTAACTTTTGGGCTTGATCTCAGAGCCTAAGTGCTGTTGCTTAGTATTTTTACTTGAGACTGGTGCTGTCTACCACTTGTGCCACATCTCCACTTTGGCTTTTTGATGGTTAATTGCAGGAAAGTGTCTCATGGACTTTCATACCGGGGTTGGCTTCACACCTCAATCCTCAGATCTCAGCCTCATGAGTAGCTAGGATTACAGATATGGCCACTGCTACCCAGCCAGGACTTTAGTTTTCATTAGCAGAACTGAAAATGGGCCTCAGGAATTAGCCCTGGCTTTATCTTGCAAATGTTAGCCATCCGCTGTCAAAGCTCCTACTTCAGGTGGGCACAAAGGACGTGTCAAAGCTGGCAGGAGAAAGGAGGCTGAGGCGTTCTGAATGCCCATAGGTCAGGTCCAGCAGGCAGCAGCTTTCTCCATGCAAGACCTAGCCATCACTGTGTCATACAGTCGATAGTTTTGGATGAGATCTGAGATTGAGCACATATGCCTGCCTTTCCAAACCCCATGTGACTGGATCCATCTTCCAGCCTCCCCAGGGTAGAACACATGGCTGGTCTCATCCATGGTGGAGGAAGGGAGCTAATGACACTAATGAGGGAATTCTGATTATATCACTTTGATAGATGTATTTCCTAATTCATTGGAAGAGCTTTCCCGCAGCATTCCCTGCCCATCCTGGTTATTACTGCTTAGAACTAAATCTGAAGCCATCACACAGCCTAGACCCAGTGCTGTTGGAGACACTTCATAAAAACTACAAGTAAGTTGATTGCAAGTGGCTCACGCTTGTAGTTCTAGCCACTCAGGAGGCTAAGACATGAGGATCGCAGTTCCAAACTAGCCCAGGCAGGAAAGTCTGTAGAACTCTTATCTCCAACTAACCACCAGAAAGCCAGAAGTGAAGCTGGGGCTCAAGTGGTAGAGCACTAGCCTTGAGTAAAAACAAAAACAAAGACAAAACAAAACAACAACAAAAAAAACTCAAGGAGAGTGGCCAGGCCCTGAGTTCAAGCTCCAGATCTGGCATAAGAAAAAGGAAAAACCCTAAGAATAATACCATCACATGATAGTAATCATTACTCTCTAAGAGTCCTATAATATAAAGTCTTCCATTTCTTTTCAGAAATCTGGCTTCCATGATACAGGATGATGGAACAAATGGATGTGTTCAACCGATTCAAAGAATATCACAGAATAGCTTCTTTCTCCCAATGAAATCTTAAGGAGTGTTTTCTTGGGTGCCCAATTGGGCTTAACAGAAAGAATGCTTTCTTAGTAGCTAATCCATTCCATCTGTGTCTCAGAGACTGTAGCATTTCTCCCTTCAGTACCAACTGGACATCCCTAAAATGAAAGGCCATATCCTAACTAACTTCCATCTGTCCTATTATTTCCTGGACAGAAATAATAATAATTTTCCTGCTAGTGATTAACTTTCATATTTCTTTCCCATTTCCCTCATTTGTGTTAGCTTACTTGAGCTAAGAGGCATGCAAGGTTGTATTAAGTGACTCTGTGTCAAGTCTATTTCAATCCACAACAGTCTACTGCCCCTGCCTCAGTGACCTGATGAAGAACTCTAGATGGTTGTTCTCTAACAATTAGACTTTTTTTTTTAAATAAAAAGGCAAAAACAATGGCAGTGAAGGTTTTGCGATTGTAATGACATGGGCTATTTTTATTCTATGAGTGGCAGTTTTGATCTAAGGGTTTCCTAAAACTCAACTTCAAGAAGGAAAAGAGAAAGCAAAAGGAATAACAACAACAAACATACATGACCTGGACTTAAATCTGACAGGACGTGTGTCGGGTGTGTAGTGGAATCCCATGGTTCAAATCTGCCGAGGTTTGAGTGAGTGGTTACCCTTCACCGCCAGGTGATTTCCTTCTACCTCTCTCTGGTTCTCAGTTCGGTGTTCAGCCAGCTAGTGATCTCTATATGTGGGTTGATTTGGGGGATGTACAGCATTTTTATAATAACAATTTTAAAAATTGCAAAAAAAAAGTAGATAGCTTAAAACTACTTGGGATCAAAGAATAAAAGAAGGAAGTGAGGTGATGCTGAATTCAGTAGTTGGAATTCAGCCCATGTACTGTCTATACTACAGTCTATACTTGTGAGGTTTAAACCTGGGGCCAGGCACTTGCCAGCCTATTACCTAACTAAGAGCACAGTTACCAAGGGGAAAGTTGCCCTGTCCATTCAGGAGTAAGCAAAGCACCATGACCTTGTATGCAATGTGACAAGGATTTAACTCAGGTCTTGCTTTCTCATAGACCAATTCTCTTCCCCGTGTACACTTTTGAGCAATATTATTGTTTATGTTTACATTGTATTTAACCGAGAGCTGCCCCATTTTTTTTCTCCCGTGACATGCTACAGAACGGACAGCTCCAGCAAATTTAGAAAGTGTGTTGGCAAGATTTGTATTTGGAGAAAGATTCAACCACAAGATATGTGTACAAGCCCGTTGTAGAAACCGCAAGCTCAATTTGTGTCTTATAAAAGTTCCTTTATGAAGCTGAATGAACCAAAATTCCTGCTTTGTGTTTTAACAGTGGAGCGCTTATGCATGTGTATAGTTATTTCCTTCTCTCTCCTTCTCTATTTTTTGCTGTCTGTCTGGTTGGCACAGTCATGGTCTTTGAAGCAGCTGGGGTATAAATATAAAATGGGAATTGAGGCCCATTAAGTTAAAAAAACAGCTGAATAAGCATAGCAAAGCCTCGGGCTCTGCAGGGCTGACTGACCAGCCCAGGCATGCTGGTTTCGGTCTGATTGACTTGTTGGCTTTATGCTGAGCTGGCTTTAATGACTTAAAGGTTGGCATAAAAAGCTGGGTTTCTTGCCACAAGTCTTTCCAAGTCTATTTGTAACCTACATTGTAATTAAAGCCAGACTTTTGGTTGGAGAGTCATCTTTAGCAATTTCTATCTTATTTTGAAAGGGACACATTATAGGTAAAATGTTTAAAAATTGTCTGTGCTTCAAAGTCAGTAGGCATTGTCCTGACCAATTTACAAGGGATTGAGTTGTGAATGAAAACCCTCAGGTGAGCCAGCTGATGGTGGCTCAGGGTTCAAAGCCAGCCTGGGCAGGGAAGTCTATGAGACTCATCCTCCACTTTACCATCCAAAAGCCAGAAGTAGAACTGTGACTCCACTGGTAGAGCACTAGCCTTGAGCAAAAGAAGCTCGGGAACAACATCCTGGTCCTGAATTCAAGCCCTAGGATTGGCACACACACAAAAGAAAAAGCCAGGCGGGTCTTTCTAATATTATGATTCATTTTGCATATGTATAAATATATAATACTATACTATAATGCTATCTATGTATGTATACATTATAGCCTATGAAATACTGGGTCTCTTGGCACAGTGTGCAGCTATGTATGTATACATAGCCTATGAAATACAGGGTCTATTGGCACAGTCTGTGGCACCTAGGGAGTAGTTCATAAGTGTTTGCTACAGTCAGCTATTTGCTGAATGTCTCTCTGGAGTTTGAATTCCAATGCTGTGTGGCTTGCTTGTTTGGATGGTACTCAACTACTTGAGCCCTCCTCCAGCTTGACTTTTTGTTAGATTGGAGAGCGTGTCTCTCAGACCATTTTACAGGGATTGGGTTCCAAATGCCATCTTCTAGATCTCAGCTTCTTGAGGAGGTAGGATTACAGCCAGAGCCACTGGCACCTGGCTGGTTAGCTGAATTTATATGCAAATTTTTCTACTCGATTCTTGTCTCCTGGGGGGGGGGGGCAAGTTAGCTGTTTGTCACCAACTTGAGTTGTAAGACAACTATCATCATTACCCAATAACAGTCATCCCCCAGGAGAAATTTAGAAAACGACTCTTCTGAAACTAAAAACCAAACCAAATACTAAAACCAAAACTCTTGCCAGGGTTTGCAAAATGTTTGAGACACTCACCTGGCAAATGATGCATAGGACTTGACCCGCTCAGAGAGGTCAGACATGCCATGTCAGCTGGAGGGAGCTCAAGCCATGGTCCAAGGGGTAGGGGCAAAGGTCACTCTTGCATGAAGAACAGTATTGCAAAGGCTGTGTGGCAGGTGGCACTATAACTGAGCAAAGAACTGACTCATTACCAGGTGGTAAAACTGGAAATGTTATAAGAAGAGCGAGTTTAGCTGGAGTGTGACAGGAAGGTCTTCAGTGAGTGGAAATGTCATATGATTAGAATGCTAGACAATTACTAGGCAGATGATAAGAACATCTAAATCTTCATTCTTATTGAGCACTTAATTTATGCCAGATGCTGTTTTAAACACACATATTAACTAATTGAATCCTAACAACCATCCTGAAGTCAGTACTTTCATTATTCTGATTTTATAGATGAGAAAACTAAGGAATCATTGGAAAAAAATGGGGCCATAGAAATGTTAGCCATATGTTACCTAGAATATTTAAAGCCAAAATAGGGTTGGGCACATAGCTCAACTAGTAGAGCCCCCACTTAGCAAGCATGAAGCCCTGGTGGGTGGTGTCCTGAACTTCTTTGCTTAAGAACAGCACTCTACTACTTGAGCTGCAGCTCCACTTCCAGCTTTTTGGTGGTTAACAGATATAAAAATCTCAGGGACTCTCCTGTCTGAACTGACTTTGAACCATGATCCTCAGCCTCCTGAGTTGCTAGGATTACAGGCAAGAGCCACCAGCACTCAGCTCCCAATATATTTTTAATTGTGATTACTTGACTGATATTTATGTCTCCTACCACAATATAGGTTCCTTTAGACCAGAGCAGTGTCTTTCTTTTCTTTTTTCCTTCTTTATCATAGTATCCCCATCTACTCCTATCTCTAAATTACGAGGTAGGCAAGTAATAGACATTTGTTGAAAAATGAACTTGAAAGTCATCATGCATTGGTTAAATTTAGTCTATGTATTATTCATTATTTAATTACAAGAGTGATATACAGTGTTTGCAATAAATACTAATTATGCAGAGATAACTTGAACTAAGAAATGTTCCTATCCCCACCCAATCTCATATTCCTGAGATATCCACTATTAATCCACTAGTAACACCAGCTTAGCATACATATTTTAAGACATTTCCATCCAATCATACAGGGGGTCATCAGCTGTATGGTTTTTGTTGTATTCAACACTATACTTATATATAATTAACACTAGAGACTTTTATTTCTAGGTTTGCCGATAATAGATTTCACTTATTAAAGTAATTACGAAATATGTAGGATAAGTCTAAGAGATAATAAAATGAACACTCTTGAATATTCCGTCTAGCTTAGTGAAGCTTTTCAATACACAGATCACATTCCTCCCATACCTGAGCCCCGCCATCTTGAATTTGGTGTTTCTCATTCTCCTGTTAGATCCATTCCTACGGTCACATCCCTAACCCTCTTTATTCTTCCATTACTCAGTTTTTTTCTCTATAACCATTGGAGAGTCTTCGTATATTTCCAATTTTTTTTTTTTTTTTTGGTCCGGTTGTGGGACCTGAACTCTGGGCCTGGGCACTGTCCCTCAACTCTTCAGCTCAAGGCTAGCACTCTACCACTTGAGCCACAGCGCCACTTCCGGTTTTTTTCTTTTTGCTTATGTGGTGCTGAGGAATCGAACCCAGGGCCTCATGCATGCAAGGCAAGCGCTCTACCACTGAGTTACCTTCCCAGCCCCCATATTTCCAAATTTTATATCAACAGTAGAATGTGGTGTGCATTTTCTTTCTTCATCTTGACATTGTCATTCAAAATTGTGTTTGGGAGATTCATGCAAAAATGAAGTGAGTAGCTCAAATTCATCCACTCCCTTCCACACAGACTAAACTTCAGTGCAAACAGGCTATAATTCTCAGTTCTTCTGTTGGTGTAGCTTTATGAAGTCCTCTACTGGCCCCCTTTAGTGACTAATTCAGTTTACAAGTTATCTTGCTGTAAGACTAAGGATAGTCCTGCTCTATGATGAGAGATTTCTCCAGATATTTTCCTTGGAGGCAACTGTTGGAGGACAGGAGAGGCTCATCCTCACCCTTCTTCTTCTTCCAAGTTGTTTGGTTGATTTTTTACCTCTGTCTAACATCCTATGGAAAATAACGTATGCTAACATATTCTACAGCATCCCATGAGAACCAGGTAGGTGAACTTGCCTTTCCCCCACAGCATGTACTAGATTTTATTTTGGGATTAAAACAATAGAAAATATAATCTTTCATGTGGAGATACTTGAATGCATGAGAACCTCCCTTGGAGTGAGGTTAATTATTATCATTGCTATTGTTGTTGCTTTTTTTCAGTGGATGAGGAAACCAAACTGGAGGGATTAGGAACACAGGCAGGTGGAGGGGCGCAGGCCTGTGGCTTACAGCTTGTTCTTCCATAGCTGAATCCTAACTGGCCCAGGCCCGGGAAGTGATGGGACTTCTAAGTCAGCAGCAGACTACAACAAAGAGCCAGGAGGAACCCTTCTGGTTTGTCTGCACCTGTGAAAACCCGGGTATCAGCTCACACTGCCCCTGGGCTCCATTGCTCCATTGTCCGGGGAAAAGGGGAAACAGATGGCAGTTTAATCGGAACCTGATAGCATTGTTTGTGGTTGAGCAGGAGGTTTCTGGGGAACTGGGAGACAGAGCTTTGGGAGGTGTTTATTGCTGCTACTTCCTCCCTCCCCACCTCCCTTACTGAGTGCCACAGCCCTTCATTGTGCTTGCTGCTGATCCTCCCAGAACTCCCCTGAGAAACCAGGAGCTGTGGCCCAAGGGCTTTTGTGTGTGTGTGTGTGTGTGTGTGTGTGTGTGTGTGTGTATGTGTGTGTGTGTATCTCTGTCTAGGACCAGGACAGCACGTTGATAATAATGATTAGAGCATTCAGCATGGACATTGTTATGCCTTTGGGAATAACCACACTCCTTCCTTGCTTGAACCTTCCTTTTTCCTTTTGGTGTTTCATGACCTTCCATGACTCTTATCTGAGTAGTCACAGATGCTGTATACTATCCCCCTTGGGCGTGGTGGGGACGTGTGATTTAGACCCCAGAAACCCCACACTCTGCCAGCCTTCCTAGGATTCTCTTTGAGCTGCCTGAGTCCTTTGCCCACACCTGACAGGGCATTTTGTACCCACTGGGCGGGTCCCAGGCTACTGGCTGCTACCCGCAGTTGAAGTGATATTTACGTGACTCCTTTCCTTACGGCTCCAGAGTTCCACAGGTCACACCTGGACAGCAAAAGGGAGAATCAGACAAAGAATCTGAGTTAAGAACAAGCGTTAAACAGAGGTTTGCACGATTCTGGGCTCTGCTGGGAGTAGGAGTGGGGGAGGGAAAGGAGAAGCTGCTTCCTTTGAGTTTTCCTGATTGAGAAGGTTGAAGAATGAGCCACCAATGTTGTCCTGAAAAGCCAAAGGTTGATGTCTATCCAGCCAAAGCCATGTCCTCCAATCCTTGTAACAGGGGCCAGGATGACATGCCCCTCCACTCCTCTTCCAACAGTGCAACTTAAATGCTGCTTATCCTGACACTGAGTATTCCCAGGACCCCTCCCGCTGCTGCCCCACATCCATCATGGGTCCTCTTCCTGGGGACTCTGTTCATCCCCAGAGTCATGCAAAGACCACTGGTTCCACAGCCCACATCCTCTGGTCAGCTGCCTGCTCATTACCTCCACCCTGGCATTGGACAGGTGTCTGCTCAACCCAACCACGCTCATCCTCACTCCTGGTGGCCTCCTTCTGCACTATTTCTTACCTGGAGTCTGGCAGCTTTACCTAGACACCCAGTAACTCAACTTCTGGGAGGTTTCTCTGGTCTGGCTACTGTGGCTATTTGCCCACATCCTACCAGCTCTCCAGCTACCTTTTGGCTTTGCATATGCCACTCTGATTCATGGTTTCCTCAAACCATTGCTTCCTGTTTCAAGCTAACTCTCACATGAGAACAAAGCCCAGACAATTCCTGCAGGGACAAGAGGCCCTTCCTGACCAAGCCCTGGGCTGCCTTCCAGCTTCTCACCCAGCTTCTCACCAGTTTGAGCTGTCTGTAGTTTCTCCTAACAGCTCTCTCCCGCTCCAGGTCCAAGCTAGTGTCCTTGCTTGATCTGCTTGGTCCCAGGACTTGAGTAGCATCTCTCCTTCTGGCCTCCCATGGCTCTGACTTAGCAGCTCCTCCTCTTAGAGGGGTCCATGTCACTCTGCAGAGCCTGGACCACACCATAAATGACACTATTTCACTCTCTTCTCCGTGGTAGGACCTGTGGCTACTGCCTCTGGCACCATGCCAGGTTCTCAAGACATGGGATAAACATCCCTTCAAAGTTAAAGGGAGAAAGGAAACTTCTCAGTCTTCTTGAGAACTGTGATGGGAAAGTCTTTTACAGTTGTTACTATTAAGGAGTAGTACAAAGGGGTTGCAGTTCCATAAGTCAGGTAATGAGTACAGTGCTTCTTGGACAATGTTATGCCTTCTTTCCCTTTCTTCCATTTCCACCCTCCTGTCCTTGCTTATAAGTTGCTCAGTTCACTTTTTGACATGAGAATATATTGAAGATTATGATTGCATTTGTTCACCCTTCTTCCTTCTATTCCTGCGCTCCCGTTTTGCCCCTCATAAAAGGACAAAAAAAAAGGACAACAAAAATGAACAATTCTACCACCACCAAGAACTACATTTCCATTTCCTGGAATTTGTTTATAGGAAGTGCTTTGGAAGTCCATAGGAGTTACACATCTGAGCTGTGCCCTTAAGTGTATCCTCCATTGGTCTGTTTATTTGTGTGTGGATGCATAGAGCCCTGAATAAATTGTCATGTCCAGTTAAATTTTAGATCTAGCTTCTGCATATGGGAGGAAACATGAGCTGTTTGTCTTGCTAAGCTTACTTCACTTAACATGATTTGTTCTAGGTTCATCCATTTCCCTGCAAATGACATGATCCTATTTTTTTGAATGGATGAGTAAAGTCCCACTTTGTATTGCACACATCCCAGTGTATCTGTGAGATGCATAGAAGGACCAAGTCTCTGAGGACTGCCTTGTCTTCCACAAGTGCTCCCAGGGCCAGATTTCTTAGAATTCCTTGGCCTGCCTGTCACCAGCCAACTCTGCTTTTCTCTGAGGAGTAGAGCATCTGGCACTGGTGACAGACAAGAACCTGGGCATCTGTGCCAAGTTTGGGTGAAGAAGGTGGAAAGCCAAGTGTTGACTGCCTGAGGTACTGGAAGTCAGAGTGGATGGTGATCCACAGTGTTTGTCTGGCCCTTTCAAGGAACTTGGGGCAGCAAATGTAGTTCATTATGGAGCATCTGTAAGGGGTAGAAGGGGTTGACTGAGTACAGCCAGTGCCAGTGTTTTGTGTTGTTCCTGAGAACAGAACTGCAAAGACAGACAGGCAAAGGGATGATGGTCCCCTAAGTCCACTTTCTTGGCAATTTGGCTATCAGTGGGTTAAAGCAGTCTTTGATCCTGACAGAAATGAGGAGACCGTGCCTTTTCTCCACTTGGATGCAAGATGGAACCATACCACCACGAAGCCAAACCATTTCCTAGGAAGAGGACAAGCACTTACCTTGTATGTGATGTCATGTGTGAATGTTTTTCTCTTGGGGTTTAAACTCCTTTGCTCCTCTACTTGTTAGAACTATTTCTGCTATTTCCAGAATTTCCAAACCATGGTTTTGTCTGAAGTGAGTCACTGGAGTCAGCTCTCTGAGTGGTTTACACCGAGGAGACACGATTGCCTTCAAATGCCAGCATGTGACAGGAATTAAGGTGGTTTTATTTTTTTTTCTGCTGAAATTCCTTAAAAAACACCATCATGATTTTTTGAAAGATAAAGCAAAAGGAATTAACCATTGAATTGTGCATGGCAATTCATCTGTTATAACCATATATTTATGTATTTTGTTCAGTGAAGAAAGCATAGGGATTGTGAAACTCAGAAGATTAGAATTGGTGGTAGATGTAGAAAGTAAACCTTGACTAGAATTGATTCCTTGGATTATGATCGTTTTTTAACTTCAAATTTTGTTAATTTAAGATTCCTACTTTTAGCTACTTATATAAAATTAGAATAAGTTATAGTTTGCATCCCCAAAGTGGTTTTTAATTTATAAAATTAACTCATACACAAAAAAATGTGATCTAGTTGAGCATTAATAAATTTCATCAATTCTAAGGAGAATTACATTTAGGATAATATGGGTGACTGCCCACAGAATTTTCTAAGTGCAGCTGTCAGAATAGCAAATAATTTTGGTTTGCCGGCCCTGGGCTCTGTCCCTCAGCCTCTCTGTGTTCTGAGCTAGCTAGTGTTCTACCACTTGAGCCACAGAGCCACTTCTGGCTTTTTCTGAGTAGTTCATTGGAGGTAAGAGTCTCACAGACTTTCTGCCCAAGCTGGCTTTGAACTGTGATCCTCAGATCTCAACCTCCTGAGTAGCTAGGATTACAGGCATGAGCCAGGAGCCTGGCTTGGAATTGCTAGTTAGAACACACTGAAGGATTGGGTTCAAGCTTGGCAACCACTTATTAAAGTTTATTTAGTTTAAGATTTGACAGTGCATAGTGACTAGCAAAGGTGAAGCAAAAGCAACTAGATGTTGCTCTGTCATTCTTTTCTTACCCTCGGGAAACCTAAGTTGGGACTTCCTTGCTCAGAGGGGCAGTACAGCATAAGAGTCCCTCAGGCTCTGGGTTCAAATACTCCTTTAGCTACTCTTTTACTATGAGATCTTGGGACTTAACTTCTCTACGTCCTAATTCCCTTATCAATAACCTCTTCATAGGTTTGTTGGATGATTATGTCCATTTGTGTAAGTGTTTTAGAACAGTTTAGGATCATGTGGTAGATTCTCAGGAGGTATGAATATTATTATCAACGCAACTCACCCTTCTCAAGAATTTGCATGACTGGCAGGCCAGTGGCTCATGCCTGCAATCCTAGCTACACAGGAGGCTGAGAACGGAGGACTATGGTTCAAAGTCAGCCCAGGATAGAAAAATCTCAGATATTCTTATGTCCAATGAACCAGCCAAAAGCCAGAAGTACAGATGAGGCTTCAGTGATAGAGCGCCGACATTGGGTGAAAAAGCTAAGGGACAGCACAAAGCCTTTGAGTTCAAACCCCACAAGAAAAAAAAAAAAAAAGGAAAGAAAGAAAGAAAAAGAATATGCCTGAAGTGCATAGACAATAGCTTAGTTTCATGACCTCTTTTTTTTTTTTTTTAAAGTACACTTAAACACGCTTCATTCCTTAGAGCCAGCAATTTTCAGTGGAGCCGAAATTATTTAGATAAAATATCTTTTCTTCCTGCTGTAGCCTATATGGCTCAAAAGAAGAACATGAGACTAAGGGGGGGGTGGGGGGTGGGGGCTGGGGGACGTGCGTGGGGAAGGGTTTTGGAGCAGTCTGGCGCTCCACGGCCTGTCGGGCCACGGGAAGCACCAGGGAAGGTAACTAGGAAATCAGAGCTCATTGTGCGTCCATCAGATGCTTGTCTGCTCCACCAAACAGATGGCTATCAGCCGCCCACAGCCCACTCCTGTTCCTCTCTCCGCCTGGTCATTTCCTTTAGGGAGCCTGGCTGTAAGAACCACCCCGTGCCTCTCAGGATGATAGGTTTTTAGGTCAAACAGAAACCCTGGGGAATGCCTACAAACAGCCAAACAAGCAGTTCCATTCTGGCCGGGCTGGATGACGTGTTAGCCCCTCTGGTGCGCACAGCGGGAGCTGTGGAGCTCAGACTTGTGTGACATTCCCTTCCTCAGCCAGGTTCCAGCCTCCTGTGGCCTGGGGATCTGGGCTCAGCTGTTGCAGCTGACGCTACAGGGCTCAGAGAGACAGCCCCCCCAAGCCAGGGGTCCCCACTCCCCAGACCCTCTGGGAAGCCTCGGCCCTGGCCCACCATGGAGGAGACACAGGAGCCTCCGGCCATGACTGTCCATTTCCTTGCTGATGCTGGCCACGGCTGGCTTCTTCAGCAGGCTCTGGACCAGCTCCTGGACCACATCTGCCCAGAGGTGCGTCTCTTCCAGGTGTCGGAGCGGGTCCGACCGGTGAAGTACTATGGAAAGAGCCATCCCCGGCGCTGTGAGTTCCCAGGGATGTCCGTGTGGCTCTTCCTGGACGAACGCCTGGGCCAGGAGCGGCTGTGCCAGGTTCTGGACTCCCTGCAGTGTGCGCCCTGGCGGAGTCTCCCAGCCCAGGGCCGGCCCTGCCCTTACCTCCCTGCCAAGCAGGAGACCTACAGCCTGGACAGCCAGATGCCCACGTGGAGCGTGAGGCAGCGCCGGGACGGCCCCGAGATCCTCAGGATCACCCTGCACTGCGGGTTTGATAACTACGAGGACGCCATCCGGCTCTACGGGATGATCTTGCAGAGCGAGGCCACCGTGCAGAAGAGCAGCGTCTGCTTCTTTGTGCTCTATGCCACCCCCAGCTTCACTCTGCAGCTCTCCCTGAAGCAACTGCCCCCCGGAACCTCGGTGGACCCCCAAGAGTCATCGGTGCTGCAGTTCAGGGTTCAAGAGATCGGCCAGCTGGTGCCTCTGCTGCCCAACCCCTGTGCGCCCATCAGCCGCACCCGCTGGCGGACCCAGGACTACGACGGCCGCACGGTTCTGCTGCAGGTATGTGTGACTTAACGGTGTCGTTTGTGCAGGCGCTTGGAACTGTGGGAGCTTGTGGTGGGGGGTCCTGGGGCTTGAACTCAGGGCCTGGGTGCTGTGTCCCATAGCTTTTTACACTCAAGGCTGGTGGTGCTCTACCACTTGAGTCACCCTTCCACTCCCAGCTTTTTGGTGGTTAAGTGGAGAGGTGAATCTCATTGACTTTCCTGCCTGGGCTGGTGTTTCGCAGTGACCCTCAGATCTCAACCTGTTGAATAGCTGGGATTACAGGAGTAATTCACTGTGTGATTGAATATCTAACCAGGTCTTGTGGATGGATGTCAATCCTGGTTACATTTTGGAAGTCCCAGGGAACTTTCACACTTTTCCACACAGAGCTGAACCTCTGATCAGTTAACCACAATCCTTTGAGGGAGACCCAGAGGGGTTTCAAACAATCCTGTCAGCACTGACACGATTGTAATATTAGTTGAGGGGCCCTGATCTGATTTAAAAACAAAACAAAACAACAAACACCTCCTCGTGTACAATAAGAAAGTTCTGACTTGGTGAGCTTGAACCTGAAAAGCAGTTGGTAATCGAGTCAAACAATGCTCTCTCCTGAGATTGCTTTGAACACATCTACCAACTATCCATATTTTATCTAAGCCATGGGTAAGAAGTATAATGAACTCTTCCCACCAGACCTAAGGAATTTCAGTTTAATCTGTATTTGGGGAAAGTTGAGTTTGTAGTATTATCAACTTCATTTTTAAGCAACTCATACCACTGTCAATATTTTTAAATCACCAATCAAGTTAGATGGCTAGAACCCCTTTAAAAAATCTTGAAATTGTACTTCCTTTTGTAACCTTCAAAAGTTCCATCGAAGTTCATTTCCCTGGGTGTGTGTGTTTAACTATGACCGCTGCTTTGCACTGTCCCCTTGTGGGGTGGGAGGTGTCAGCTGAGCTCTTACCGTGGTATGACCTGGGCCTCAGTTTCCCTATCAGCTCAGGGCTGAGCTCTTTCATTAGATGACCATTGGCATCTTGCTAGAACCAAGGTGATTATCTACAGGAAGTGTTCTGACACAAAACACATCTTTAAGACAGGGCCCAGTACTCAGTTTCAATCATTGCAGCTCATATTATGCCCTACGTTAACATTATAAAATGAATAATTTTATTTAATCCTTATAAAACCTTACGATGTTCCTATGTCTTCCTATTTGCCAGGTGAGAAATAGGTGTGCAGAGCTCAGTTACTTGTCTGAGTTAACAGTTAGAAAGTGTTTCTCAGGGGGCTGGGAAGGTAGCTCAGCGGTAGAGTGCATGCCTTGCAAGCATGAGGCCCTGGGTTCGATTCCTCAGCACCACATAAACAGAAAAAGCCGGAAGTGGCGCTGTGGCTCCAGTGGTAGAGCGCTAGCCTTGAGCTGAAGAGCTGAGGGACAGCGCCCAGGCCCAGAGTTCAGGCCCCATGACCAGCAAAAACAAAAAACAGAAAGTGTTTCTCAGGCCTAGAAGTCTATGTTGTTAACAATTGTAGGCTGGGTATGGTGATTCACACCTGTAATCCCAACTATGTGAGAGGTGGATGTAAGAACACTGTCTAAGTCTGGCCCTGGGCAAAAGGGAGACCCTGTTTTAAAAGCAAAAAAGAAGGAAGGAAAGAAAGGAAGGAAGGAAGAAAGAAAGAAAGAAAAAGAAAGAAAGAAAGAAAGAAAGAAAGAAAGAAAGAAAGAAAGAAAGAAAGGAAGGAAGGAAGGAAGGAAGAAAGAAGAGAGCTGGGGTGTGCCTCAAATGATTGTAACTCAAATGCTTGTCTAACAAGAGCAAGACTCTGATTTCAAACCCAGTGCTGCAAAGACAGAGGGGGGTGGGGGAGAGAGATTGAGGGGGGAAGGAAGGAAGGAAGGAAGGAAGAAAATTTCAGTCCAGTCGGCTGTGTATGTGCATATAAATGTGTTCACAGTGTTAATAGGAAAATATCCCAAGAGAAATGATTAGAAACCCCCTTTCAGTCTATCAGATAAAGTGATAGCAAGCTAAAAAGTAATGGCAAGCTGTCCTTCTCTTCAATTCTGTCTCAGTTAATAAAGCAAGACTCCTACTGTTCCGTTACATGACTTCAGAATTGTTTGCCTGTGGTTCGGAAAAGGTGGACACACATCCTCTCCTTCAGATGTCTGTTATGTCTCCTTTCTAAGGCATCTGAGGTTTCTCCTTCAGTGTTAGTCTCCAGAGTCTAATGTCAACATCGCTGGCAAATAACAATGTAGTGTGTGCGTGCGTGTGTGCGTGCGTGCGTGTGTGTGTGTGCATGCATGTGTGCGTGCATGCGTGCGTGCATGTGTGCGTGTGTGCGCGTGTGTGTGTGCGTGCGTGTGTGTGTGCGTGTGTGCGCGCGTGCGTGCGTGTGTGTGCGTGCATGTGCGTGCGTGCATGCATGTGTGCGTGTGTGCGTGCGCGTGTGTGCGTGCGTGCGTGTGTGCGTGTGTGTGCGTGCGTGTGTGCGTGCGTGTGTGCATGTGCGTGCGTGCGTGTGCGCATGTGCCTGTGTGTTTATGCATTTGTGCAGCGGGAGGCATGACTTGATTTATTCCTTCTTTAAAGGAGTCACCATGTTTCCTTCGCAATCACAGTCTACACCATTAGGTCCCTTGTAAAGTCAAGGCACATCTGGGGAGCGTTGGACAAAGGGAAAAACCCATGAGACGTACAAGAGCCCCATCCCCTAGGACGGCCCCCCTCAGGGTGGGCAGAGCCTCCTTCATCCTCAGCCCCGCCCCGCCCCCCAGGCCCCTAAAAGTCTCCCCAAACATTTATGTTCTTCCCTGCTCTGAAGCTGGACCTCCATCCCCTCTCCTTGACATCTCTGTGTCTACGACGTTATGTTTTTGCCAAGAGAATGAGGGATCGTCATCTGGAAAATTCTTCCCTGCCTCGCCAAGCTCCTCCCCAGGCCACCCATCACTGGCTGAGCTGGCATGGCTCTTGCTTGCATGTCCTTCTCTCGTAACTGCCCCGTCCGCCATGGACTAATGGAGAGCCCTACAACACTCCTGAGAACAAGCTGTAACGTTCTGTCTTTACAAAAGAGGACCCACCTAAGCTTGTCGGATAAAAGGTTTTATTGCGATTTCTATGTGCATGCATATGAGGTACTTTGGCCAAATCCATGGCCTCTCTATTACCTTTACTTAAGACCCTCCCTTGCTCCCCCTCCTTTCAGAAAGTTTTGATGGTCTCATTGTGCCATTTTTATACCTATACATGACATACTTGGAACAAATTCATCCTCAATCACCTCTCCTTTGCACCCTCCACTGCCCACAGTTTCCCCCCAAATAGCCCCCTTCTTACAATTATGTCATCCTATTTATTATTACTAGTATGATTACTGTTTGGTCTGCACAGGAGTGAAAAGATGCACTATTTCTTCTTCTGAGTTTGGCTCATCTTGTTTGACATGATGATCTCCAGCTCCAGCCATTCTCCTCCGAATGACATGCTGCATTCTTCTTTCCTGCTGCATAATACTCTACTGAGTCTGAGCAATGTCTTCCCCATCCATTCACCAGATACTGGGCACCTAGGCTGACTCTGTAGCCTGGTGATGGTAAAGAGCGTCCCTATAAACATTCCATGTTTATAAACATGGAGCTGTCTCTTGTGTGAGAGATCTATGCCCAAGAATAGTACCGCAGGATCATATTGTAGTTATAGTTGCCATTTCTGGAGGAACCTCCGTGCTGATCTCCATAGTGATTGCACTAACTTACATTCCTATCAACAATGCGTAAGGACTCACTTGTTTTTTCTTCTGCATCCTTGCCGGCATTTGTTGTTGTTAGTTTTCTTGGTGATGACTGTTGTGACAGATGGGATGGAATCTGAGCGCCAATTTGATTCGCGTTTCTTTTATGGCTAAGGGTGTCAAGCATTTGTTCAGATGCTTACTAACCATTTGAGAACTGTTGGTTCAATTCTTGTGCCCATTTATTAGTTGGATTATCTTTCTTTTGGTATTCAATATTTAGAGCTCTTATATTTTCTGAGTACTAATTTTTTGTGTGAGAAATAGCTTGAAAATATGTTTATCTTGTTCTTTGGCTTGTCTGTTCATTCTGCTAATTGTTTTGTCTTTGCTTCAAAGAACTTTAAAGCAAATCCATTTGTCAATTATTCCTCCTATTTCCTGAGCTAATATGTGTGTGTGTGTGTGTGTCTATCTATCTATCTATCTATATTGATCGATCTGTCTTTTGTATCTATCTATCTATCTATCTATCTATCTATCTATCTATCTATCTATCTATATTGATCGATCTGTCTTTTTTTTCCAGTCCTGGGGCTTGAACTCTGGGCCTGGGCACTGTTCCTGAGCTTTTTTTTTTTTTTTTTTTTTTTTAATTTAATTTTATTTTATTTGAGAACATACTGTACAGAGGGGTTACAATTACATGGGCAGGATAATGCATACATTTCTTACCAAGCATTGCAGCCTCCTCCTTTGTTTACCCTTCACCTCCCTTCCCAGCCTCCCCCCTCCCCCCCACCCAGTCATACCCCTCCTCCCCCCCCACACCGACATTGTAAAGCTGGTTTTGACATGACATTTTGTACTTTTCATTGTTGCAACAGGTCCACCTGAATCCTTAAACGACTTGTTTGTCCCCGTCTCCTCCACATGTTATACTGACATCAAATATAGTGAAAGCGGGGGTTACACTGTGGGGGAGGGACATACAAAGAAATAATCTTATAAATGCGTTAGAAACACATGCATGAAAGAAACAAAAACATTAAAATACATATTTGAGGGCTCGTTTTCCTAACATCACATTATCTGACTTTTTCCGCTTGACTCATACCTATACTAGATATTGCAAATAAGGGAAACCATGGGACCTATGTTTCTTTGGGCCTGGCTTACTTCACTTAATATAATTTTTTCCAAGCCTTTCCATTTCCTAACAAATGGGGAAATGTCATTCTTTCTGATGGAGGCATAGAATTCCATTGTGTATATATACCACATTTTCTTGATCCATTCATCTACTGAGGGGCATCTGGGTTGGTTCCATATCTTAGCTATGGTAAATAATGCTGCAATAAACATAGTTGTGCTGGTAGCTTTAGTGTGGTCTTTTTTGTAAACATTAGGGTAAATGCCCAAAAGTGGGATTGCTGGGTCATAGGGGAGTTCTATGTGAAGTCTTTTGAGGAACTTCCATACTGCTTTCCAAAGTGGTTGAACAAGTTTACATTCCCACCAACAATGAAGTAAGGTTCCTTTCTGTCCACATCCTCTCCAGCATCTGTTGTTGTTAGAGTTCTTGATTTTTGCTGTTCTAACTGGAGTGAGGTGATATCTCAATGTTGTTCCTGAGCTTTTTGTTCAAGGCTAGTGCTCTACCACTTGAGCGACAGCCCTACTTCCAGCTCTTTCTCTGTATCTGGTACAGAGGAATCGAATCCAGGGCTTCGTGCATGATAGGCAAGCACTACCACTAAGCCACATTCCTAGCCCCTGTCTATTTATCTTATGATTAGTAATATGTATGTAGAGTTCTTCTGTACTGCATTTTTTTTTTTGCCAGTCCTGGGGTTTGAACTCAGGGCCTGGGTACTGTCCTTGAACTTCTTTGTGCTCAAGGCTAGCACTCTACCACTTGAGCCACAACACCACTTCTGGCTTTGTCTGAGTATTTTATTGGAGATAAGAGTCTCACAGACTTTTCTGCCTGGGCTGGCTTTGAACTGTTATCCTTAGATCTCAGCCTCCTGAGTAGCTAGAATTACAGGTGTGAGCCACAAGCACCCAGCTTTTCATTTCATTTCATTTCATTTTAATTTTATTAGGGATTGGGCCAGACATAAATCCTGAATACCAAAATTTGTTCTGCAGACTGTTAGCGAGATGAAGAAAATTATCTTTTCCAGAAATCTTCTGGGAGAATGTAAGGGGTAGGGCATGAAGCTCCAGAGTCCCAGGACAGAAGGTGTACCTGTGAGCGCCACCCTCTGGAGGGAGCTGGAAGCTACCCACAGGCTGGGAATTTTGCTGAATGAGCTGGATAATGTTGGAACCAAAGTAAAAATGCCTCTGATTAAAACACCAAGGGTTTCTACAGCTACTACTTCTTTTTTTCTGCATCCACAGCCTCTACTCTACACAAATGACACTCACAAATATATAAGGGATATTTGTTTTTAGAAGATTCCAGATTACTTGCCTGCTTGGAATGTCCACACATCTTAGAATGACCTAGGAGATATGGCATTATTTCAGCTTTGAAAGCTTAGATTCTTATTCCAGTCCTTAACTGTAACCTCACATCTAAGGCTTTAAGCTTTTTGTGCATCGGCAGTGTATCGTTTGTAGCAGTCAGCGAGGTCATCAAACAGTAGCTATGCACGTCTTTTCATCGTGGCAGCGAGATCTCTCAGCAGACATGCAATTCCTGGAGTCTCACCTTGTCCGCAAGTTAATGGAGGGAAATAAGCTGTGTGGAGTGGATGCTGATTGTATAATCAGATTGACCTGCCGCCTCAGTTCATCTCACTACTGAGCCTGCCCCGGGTGTGGTATGGCCGGGGATAAGTAAGGCATTGGGTGGTACTTGATTAATTTTTTAAAGTAAGTTCCATTTCTTTCTCCTTTCCTGACTCATAGGTCCAGCTGAGTCCAGGCCCTGGTGTTGAGAATGGTGAACTTCCCTTTCTTGGCGCCCTGGGATCCAGGCTGGCCTCTGGGTGTGCACAGAGAACCATGGAATGGAGGACCCAGAGGAGCCGGAGCAGGAGATTCAAGGTGCGCTCTCTGGAGTTTCCAGAGCCCAGGGGCACCGCAGACAGCTCGGATGGCCCTTCGTGGAGGAGCCCGGACCTGGCCTCCCAGGTGAGCAGCTCAGCCACGAGCAGCTGGCCGCACCTGCCTCCACACGTCCTCAAACCTGCGTGGGGAACGAAGGACCTCAAGGGAGACGGCTTCCAGAAGCTTGAGGCAGAGACAGATGTAGACACGGGATTCACCATCATCAATCCGGAGCCTGTAGTGAACAGCTTGTCAAAGGACTTGGAACCCAGGCTGCCTCCATCTTGTCCAGAGGAGGTCACCTCCCTGAGTAAAGAAGCCACGGATGTAAGAGTCTGCCCTTTGTCCCTTGCTGGCCCCAGGGAGTTTGGAGCAAGAAAGATCATCTCCACGTGTTCCCATCGTCTGCCAATCCAGGGTGAAGAAAAAGAAGAAGAAGAATTTTTTATATAGCCTAAAACAAAGGCCTTTTCTATATTAGGTTGGATAGGATGGGGACATGGAGCCTGAGTCCAGAATCTCTTGGTCTGAGTGCTCACCCTGTGTAGGGCTATATGACTTTCACTTCAAACGTTCAAAGCCCACAGATACTGAAGAGACCGCTGCCCTGGCCATAGGCAAACACAGCCAGGCCCAGTGGCTGCGTTTCCTGGGAACACGCAGACCCAGCCGCAAGTGTTGCGGTCAGCATCTGTCAGCATACGTGCACTGTATGCAGATGAGCTGGATGCATTATATATCAGTGATTAGCATTTGTAATTTGGTCTTCATTTCCACTTGGCTTTGCAGAGTTTATCCCCTGGACAGCACGGAGTACTTATTCTTCAGTGCTTTTTAATTTTTATGTGACCTCCTTTGGAAAGTAGGCCAGCCCTGTTCACCACGTTGCCTCCTGTGATTTCTGCCTTGAAATGTGCTTGCATCTGCAACAAATGGAAATTCAAAGTGTTTTGAAAATTATCAACAACGTTGGATTTTTTTTTCTGTTTAATGAGCAGAAACATTGGCAGCCAAGAAATCAGGTTAACATGCACGCTAGGCTCTCGAGTGTTGTGTCTCTATCTCCTGGATTGCATGCTCTTGACCAATCAGCAGGTCTTGTTACAAACCAAAAAAAAAAAAATCCCTAGCCTATGGGTAATGTGAGATCTCTGCTAGGCATATTATGTGAATTGGACTGGCTGGGTAATGGCATAGGATCTGGATTCTTTTGACCATATTTAAATACCAAAAGTCCTTTGCAATACTCGTCACTCATCCAGTTATATTTATATATATTCACTTAATATTTTATGGAACACTTCTGCTTGAACAAGGTGTTTGTTGTATATATGGTAACTATATGTTCTGTGCCTGTCCTGCCCATATAATACTTCCCTCTTCCCTTCCTTCCGTCCTTCCTTCCTTCCTTCCTTCCTTCCTTCCTTCCCTCCTTCCTTCTTCTTTCTTTTCCTTTTTTTTCTCAGTGCTAGTGATCAATTCCAAACTTCCAGAATTTTCACAAGTGCTCCACCACTGAGCCACCTGCCTAGACCCCAGCTGGCTCTTCTAAGACCTAAATATTTAGATCCAAAGATTTAGTCCAGGTCTGAAGACAGATCCTATAGAAGCAAGTGTAGGCTGGGATTGTTCAGAAAGCTCATGGGAATGAGATTTCTTAGGGCTGAGGCAGGGGCTCCAGTGGTAGTGTGCCTGCCTAGCAAGATATACCCAAGCTCAGAACTTACACTGCTAAAGAAAAGAAAAAAGAGAATATTTTATTTTTTTTTATTTTTATTTTTGGGTCCAGTCATGGGGCCTGAACTCTGGGCCTGGGCGCTGTCCCTCAGCTCTTTAGCTCAAGGCTAGTGCTCTACCACTTGAGCCACAGCGCCACTTCTGGCTTTTTTCTTATGTGGTGTTGAGGAATCGAACCCAGGGCCTTGAGAATGCAAGGCAAGTGCTCTACCACGGAGCCACCTTCCCAGAAGGGGCTGGGAAAAGAGAATATTTTAAAATGGACAAAAATGAAGCTTCTGCTTTGGTTTTCTTCTGTCCATAAAGAACAAGTATATTTCCATTTCTTTTTTCTCTCTTCCAGATTAAAACTTGAGCTCAGAAAAATAGAATGAATAACTTAATTTTGGTATAGTTTCCTATGACAGGGTTTACAAAATATCTTATTTTAGTTGGACTTTGAGTTGCCTGGAATTGTAGAGCTGGGGGGAAGTTTTAGCATATCATTCTTACTTTTCCTTTTTACTGTTGTCTGATTGTCTTTCACACAATACCTGAGTGAGAATAACTAAATGGAAATCATAAAGAATATTGAGAAATTTGAGCAAGTACCTTATGAAATTGACTTGTAAAGTAAGACACTCTTAACATGCCACCTACTCTAGCCTACAGAATGCTAAAATCCAAATTGCCATATCATACATTGGAAAGGACAGTGAACTGTGTGGGAGAGGCTCAGGTTTTGCATTTTCTACTCATGTGACTTTGAACATGCCAGGCTCCTCTGGAGACTGGGTACTGGAACAAAGGTCATTAGGAGAATCAAGGTGATACTCCTGAAACCTTGTAGATATTACTAAGCACTATAAATGTGGGAGAGAGTTTTTACTGTTATTGTCTCAATTTATTATATATTGTATTAGTACTATAATTGGCCCTTCAGACCCACAGTTTAAAAATGTCACGAAGATGGTTTTCTTTTATAAGTTTTCGCAGGATCAATGAAACAGTAAAATGATACATCCACCTCCCTAATTCTTTTGAGTACTTGTGCCATTGTTTATGTTCCTGTATCTCAGAGGAAGATTATGTGTAGCAAAGATCAAATACATCCTGAAACTGACTAAAAAAGAGATGGAATAAGAATGAAGTAGGACTGATTTAATCCAGTTTATCAAATTAGGTTTCACTATAGTTATATTTTATTGCCTAAAATGTAAAATGTATCACCTGTTAAACCTGAGAGTCGCCTAATAATCAGAATATTTTATTTCTCTTTATAGGTATATTAAAAATCAGCTGTATTATAATTGATCGGCCACTTTCAACTTTATTAATAGTATTTTACACTTTTTTGCACGCATCAATTGGACATTGTTAAGCATGAACAGAATAATAATATTTGGAAGCTTGTGAAGGTATTCAGAAGTAGAGTGAGGGACATTAAGATTTGGGGTGACCAGGGTGAAGACTCAGAGATGGAGATTTACTTGATTCATACCAGCAGGTGGCGCTGTTGCCCTAGCTTCCCATCTGCCCCCTGGTCTCTCATACTCACCCATCCTCAGGGCCAATTCCAGTTACACAGGAAGAGGCATTGGTGGGAAGAGGCCTTTCTTCCCGCCCGAAACTCGGGGTTGGAGCCACATACAGCACCCACTGTGTTTCCTGTTGATTAAAAAAAGTTTCATTTCCATGACACAAAATGTCTAGAAATTCCTGGAACAACTCAATACTGCCTGCTGTTCTAGTACTTTCTCCAAGGCTTCTCAGTCTTTGGACTCTGTGTCTGCTGTTTCTTCTTTTCCCTCCCTATCCCTTTCCGGTGCCTCCTGTTTCCTGTTCTTTTTCAGGTGAGCACTTTCACCCCTTCACCTGCCTAGCTGGGCAGCGCCTGCCTCCTGGCTACTTCTCTTTGGTGTGGGAACACCTCTGCCAGTCCTTTGCCTGCTCCTTCTTTTCCCTGTTTCTTCTCCCAATCCGTGGGCTTTCTACTGATCTTGCTAGCTATGTCCTTTGCCATGCAGAAGCTCTGCAGCTTCATGCCATCCCATTTGTCCAACCTTTCTTTGATTTGTTGTGTTTCTGGGTCTTTATTAAGAAAATTTCAGCCGGTGCCAAGGAGCCCTAGAGTTTCTCCTATTCCTTCCTGTAATGTTTTCAGGGTGTTTGCTTTGACTCCAAGGTCTTTGATCCATTTGGAGTTGATTCTGGCGCAGGGTGATATATAAGGATCTACCTTTAGTTTTCTACAAGTGATTAACCAGTTTTGCCAGCACCATTTACTGAAGAGGCTGTCTTTCTTCCATTCTAGTTTTTTAGCTCACTTATTGAAGATTAGGTGGCTATTGGTCTGCGGGTTTATTGCTGGGTCTTCAGCTGTATTCCATTGGTCCTCAGGTCTGTTCGTGTGCCAGTACCAAGCTGTTTTGATTACTATGGCTTTGTAGTAGAGCTTGAAATTTGGTATTGATATTCCTCCAGCACTGTTCTTTCTGCTAAGGATTGTTTTTGCTATTCGGAGTCTTTTATTGTTCCATGTGAATTTTTGGGTTGCTTCTTCCATTTCATTGAAGAATGAGGTTGAGATATTGATGGGTATCACATTGAATTTGTAGATAGCTTTTGGCAATATGGCCATTTTCACAATTTTAATCCTCTCAATCCAAGAGCATGGGAGGTTTTTCCACTTCCTTAGTTCTGCTTTAATTTTCTTTTTCAGGTTTTTAAAGTTTTCATCATAGAGGTCTTTTACTTCTTTAGTTAGGCTAACTCCTAGGTATTTTATTTTTTGTGGGGCTACTGCAAAAGAAGTTGCTTTCCTGATTTCAGCTGCGGTTTTCAGAAAAGCCATTAATTTTTGAGGGCTAATTTTATACCCTGCTACTTTGCCAGAGTTTCGGATCAGCTCGAGTAACTTGGGAGTGGAGTCCGTGGGGTTCTTCCTCTCCTGGGGCCTGAGACTCCTCTGTCTGTTCCACAGCATGTCCACCCATGCCAGCCCCAGGCTGCTCTGGCCCCTGCCCTGGCCAGCGAAGCTCATCACAGACACCCCTGATGTACTCAGCTGGGGGAAAAGGGAGTTTTGAGGGCTTAAAGGGATCTAAAAACACTTTCAAAGTCGAGAGAGACATGCAAAGATCACCCCAGAAAGGCTGTGGACACTCTTGTCCCAATGCCTTGGAATTCCTGTGGTCACAGACTGTGCTAGATTTCCGCCGCTATGCATCATGGTCCTTTTCCTGTCTCTCACGCCAGACTGCAGGTGAAGTTTGGAACTGCCTGTCTTTTTGCAATTGACAAACCAAATTAAGATGCACTGAATCTCAGCAGAGTTTGATTTTTATGAGATGTAGTTGATTACCTTTAAATAAAAGTTAAGCGGGGCACTGGTGGCTCACACCTGTAACCCTGGCTACCCAGGAGGCTAAGATCTGAGGATTGAGGTTCAAAGCCAGCCTGGGCAGAAAAGTCCACGAGACATATCTCCAACAAGCTACTCAGAAAAAGCTGGGAGTGGCACTGTGGCTCAAGTGATAGAACACTAGCCTTGAGCACAAAGAGGCTCAGGAACAGCACCTAAGCCCTGAGTTGAAGCTCCAGCACTGGCAAATAAATAAGTAAATAATAAATAAATACCGGCATAAATTTGCCACTAGAGGGCACTGTTGTAATACAAACTAAATTACTCTGGATTCTGTGTGTGTGTGTGTGTGTGTGTGTGTGTGTGTGTGTGTGTGTGTGTGTGTGTGTGTGTGTGTGTGTGTGTGTAGGGGTGATTGGGGAGAAAGTTGCCAAAAGAAAACACCATAGATATTTAAATTTTTTTAATTTCTATTTATTTCTATTTTTTAATTTTTATTTTGGAAATTTCCCCCAATGGTCTTGGTAGGAGAAGAGCAAATCTGAAAGACAGAGCCTTGATTGGGCCCATGACCAAGAAGATTGTACTACTAGTTGTATATTCTTACCTGGAGGGTGTGATGGAAACCGTTGTTGTGGGGGGGGGAGGGGTACCTGGCTCTGACCCCAGTGTGTGTGGGGGCGGGGGACCTGGCTCTGATCCCAGGGAGATGCCATGTCCAGTCTGTTTGTTGTGGAGCCTGGCCCCTGGATGGTTCTATGGTCTGATTTTGATTGTGAATCATTTAGGCTAGCCT
This sequence comes from Dipodomys spectabilis, assembly GCF_019054845.1. Lineage (NCBI taxonomy): Eukaryota > Metazoa > Chordata > Mammalia > Rodentia > Heteromyidae > Dipodomys > Dipodomys spectabilis. The sequence continues at coordinate 7,301,496 of NW_024870728.1, forward strand.
CTTGACTTTATGCATTGTCTAAGCCCATTTCTTCAAGGTTCTGATAACATTTTCTTAGCTTAAGTTAGAATGATTATATTCTGATACAAAATAACAGACTGGTACAGGAGCTGCATTGATGTGAATGAAGGCCAAGTTCAAAACTCAAGAGCCACGTTAAGGAAATGAATTCTCTTGGCTTTGATGCATTCACTCTTTGCCTTTTAGGTTGTTTCTTTTCTTCCTGGTGGCTGTGACAAGAAGAGGCCCTGTTCCTTCCTGCTTAGCAGGCTAAGAAAGCAGAATGAGAGCCAGGGAGAGGAAGCAGGGCCCCTTCGGAGAAGGATCTGCTCCCCGCCCAGACTGAACTGGTAAGGACAGACGATGACTCTCTATTGGCCACGTTTGTGGGTCCCTCCTAGGAACTAAGAATCTCATTTGACCAACTGAGACCTTCTGGCATGCAGCATCCATTAGTCAGCTTTGTTGTCTTTAGAGCCTGTGTTTGTTTAACAGGCTGTTTAACAAGTGATCACAAATTTCATGACTGAAGACAGGAGTTATTCTCACAAAGTCCTGGTGGCCATTAATCTAGAAGCAAAGTGGACAAGGTGGGGCTCTCCCTGGGAAGCCCCAGGATGGAATCCTGCCCCTTCTCCTACAGCTTCCGGCAACTTCATGTACTTCCGGGCTGGCTGCCCCACAGCAACAGTCTCTGCTGCCATCTTCCTATCTTCCTCTTCTTTGTCTTTCCGGTCTCTTCTATGGATGCTGGTCATTGGATTTAGGCTCTACCTCAACAACAATCAGCTCCTCAATAAGATCCGTCATTGAATTACATCTGAGAAGACTCCTTCAAATAGCATCCTATTCACAGGCTCTGGATTTTAGGATGAGGACTTACATTTGGAGGTGGGAAGGGTCTCCACTCAATACAGAGCCTTACAAATGACAAGACCATTCCTGGCTCTTTCACTTGCACTCTCTCTCTCTCTCTGTCTCTCTCTGGTTTAATACATACTCTCTGAGGCTGGTTTCCATAATCGTAGGTAATCATTTCTGCCTTTTAATTTAGAGCAATAAAATTTACACACCAAATAATGTACAAGATGCTACCTTAGGAATTAATAAGGAAGACAAGTATAATGTACAGCGGTGTATTGCATAGTTTGGTATCGTAATTGACTGTCCAGATGGAAGTAATTTGGGTCTCTCTCCTCCCAATATTTTTCTCACACCCAATTACAGACTCGGCTACCAATCATGGAACAGCAGTGGCCAAAGCTGGCGAATACTTTTTTTCTGCTTTTTTTCCCTCCTCCTCCTCCTCCTATTTCTCCTTCTCCTCCTCCTCTTCCTTCCCAGCATATTTTTCTTTTTCTTTTCTCTTTAAAGTTATCTTTAAGTAGTTGCACAAAGGAGTTGCCATTCAACCAGGCACTTTATGAATCCAACACACCTTGATCAATGCCACCCCTTCCATTATTCCCCCCCATCTCTCCCAACCCCACCCCTTCCTTCAGTGTTAATTTTTTAGTATAGATACTGACTTTTATGACTGCATTCTCACCCCCTTCCTCCCTTGCAAGTATTTGTCCTGGTGCTTATTTTGTTGGACAGTGAGTTAGCCTTTCAGTTCTCCCTTTTCAATCCCAAGGTGCAGTTTCTTCACTTGGCTCTGGACAATGGAAGGAGAGCCTTTGGACTTCATCCATGGAAAGGTTCAAGACCAGTTTTTGACTGCCTTGGATCCAATCATTCACAAGATCCTAATTGGGGTGTTCTATCACCGGGGCGGGGGCGGGGGGGGGCGTCGGCTTGCACAGCTCCTGGGAAGACGTGTTCATGGGCTGATTTCTATTGGACACTTCACAGGCACAGACAGAGCTCAGCGTCGGTAGCCTAGAGCGTCGACGTGTGTCCTTCAACAGTTGCCAGCCAGTTTCTCAGATGACTTCTCTGAGCCTTCCCAGGCATGACACGTGCCAAGCAGCATGAGTGACTCCAGAAAGGCTTGCCTCGATCAAAACCACAGGGACCTAAACTTCTTCCCCTTCCCCTTTTACAAAACAAAACCAGAAAGTAGTCAGCAGAGCTAGGAGGACCAGGTTCCAATGACTTCACACCTTGCAATGCGAATGGACCACAAATATGGCCCCCCCCCCAATATCAAAGCCCTTGTGAATGCAGCCCTACAAATGCACCTGTCATAGGAATGCAAACCTGATTGAGATCAGCTTCCTGGGATGCCTAAGGCCTGAGCAAGTCACCCGGGGAGAGGCTTTGTCACTGGCTCACAGCAACACCCAGGGACATCGGGCAGCCAGGCAAGTCAACAGCCATTTCACAGGGCTTCAGATTTTGTGACCACTGAGAATTCACACGTGAAACAGACAGCATCCATACAGGCAGTGGAAGCCTGTATCTTAAGGAAGAGTTGTTCTCTTGATGTGAACACAGTTTAGAAAAGAGATGAGGATACAGCTATGTTCTGGGCAGTCCTTATTGAGTGTGAAAAGTGAGTCCATGTTGACTGTTGTGATGTCGCTAAATGGCGAATGCCACCATTCAACTATACAGGCAAAGCCCCATTGGTTATGATAGGGGCAGATACGCATCCATCCATGTTCTATTACAATGAAGATCGTAATTCTCTGTGTCCATGGGAGGTGTCCAAGTTCTGGCTCTTGTTTTTCAAAGGCCATCCTCCAGGGTCTTTGTTTAGTGTGTCAGGGGCTGAACCGATGTCCCTGACACTCTGGAGAATGGGTTCCCATGGGGCAGGGGGTGATTTTAGGGTTCTGAGCAGCTTGGGTAAGGATTTGGAAAAAATGGTCCTGAACTAAGGTGATCATTCGATATGTCTGACGTCCTAGAACTTGTGACTCTTTGGCGCCCAACACAAAACTTGAAAGACCCCATCCCAAATGTCAGCGTGCTGAATATTGAAATCCTTTAGGATCAAAAAATCCTAAAGTCCAAATTCCCCCAACTCATAGTTCTGAAAGATGGAAATCCTGAATATTGGGATCTATCCAAAATCCTATAAATGGTAATTCCTATGTGGGGATGTGGGGGGAGCCATGTAAAAGAGATAATGAACTGAATTCTGGGAAGAGTCTCTGTGTGTGTGTGTATGTGTGTGTGTGTGTGTGTGTGTGTGTGTGTGTGTGCAGCAGCAACACTAGGGCTTGAACTCATGGGCTGATAGCTTGCTTAGCTTTATTTTTCCTTTTCTGCTCAAGGCTGGCACTCTACCAGTTGAGCCACAGCTCTACTTCCAGCTTTTGGGTGGTAAATTGGATAGAAGACTCTCATGGACTTTCCTGACTGAGCTGGCTTACAACTACAGTTCTCAGATCTCATACTCCTGAGTGGCTAGGATTACAGGCATGAACCACCAATGCCTAAGTCCATGCTTTTCTTTTTTCCTTTATTTATTTTATTTTTTGCCAGTCCTGGGCCTGAACTCAAGGCCTGAGCACTGTCCCTGAGCTTTTATTGCTCAAGCTAGCACTCTACCACTTGAGCCACAGCACCACTTTTGGCCTTTTCTGTGTATGTGGTACTGAGGAATCGAACCCAGGGCTTCACGCATGCTAGGCAAGCACTCTACCACTAAGCCATATTGCCAGTCCCATGCTCATCATTTTTGAGAAATGCCCTCAGAAGAGAAGAAAAAGAACTCAGTGAGCACAGTGACCCTCAGAAGCAAGGCCACTTGCTATCACCCTGCCCGATGGAAATCTGTGGGCAAGATTCCCTCCAGAGGAAAGAAGGCCTATTTAGGAAAACCAGGGAAGGCCTCACTTTTGTTAAGGGATCATGCCTTCAAAACAGTTCCCCACATTAAAAAGATCAAATAGATATGATTTTACCCCTGTTACGACTGGATTCTAAACTTACCTGGTGACTTAAGACTTTAAAAAAAGTGAAATACTGTATCAATACTTGTTGGAAGATTCGGTGGGCTAGGTAAAAGAAAGTGAGTCTTTTTTTTTTTTTGTCTTGAATTTCTAAGCTATAATGACAAGATTTGGAATGCGAGGTAGTCAGGATTTCTTTAAGTGAAAGTCAACAGTGAATGTCAAACTTTGACATCCTAATTTCGTGGGATGCATTTGACCGGAGGAGACAGGCAGCGATGAGGATGTCCGTTTGCAGAGGTCTAGTTTGTCTGTGCTGGTGCCCCTCCTGTCAGATGCCAGCCCAGGAACTTTGAGTGAATTACAGTTACATTATGTCTGGAAAGCCAAGCGAAGACCCTGACTGCTTTGAAAGAATGCAACCACCCTTGCTGGCAGAAGGCTTTCCAGTGATAGGATGGTGTCTATGTGTGAGCTTGTGGTCTGTATATGGAGCTTGTGGTCTGTATATACAGCTTGGTGGATGGATTTCCTCCGCATACCCCAAACAACCCAGAATCGTAGCCAAGCATGTGGGAACATTTGACAGGGAAACCTCAGGTTAGAGTATTTTAGATCACGGCAGCATTTCTGAAAGATCAGTACCGGGTAGAAAACAAATGTGGAGGGGTTCTTGTTATTCGTCATCAAATCATTCCTGAGTAAAAAACGAAAAACATGCTCATGAAAAAATGTCCCTGTCACGAAGCAAGGCCAGCTGATAACTAAAGTCAAGTTGCCCACATGAACGAATGGAGTTTTCTAAGTCTTGATGTTGCTTCATTTGCTTCTTTGAAGCAGTTGTAAGCAGCAAGGGTTCATGATTTGTTTCACTTTGCGCATCAGATTTGTATAAGGTAGCAAGAGTTTTACTGAGTTCATCAGGAAAGTGCCCATTTTACGAAAGTTGCCAGGACTAAGACTTGAATTTAGGGTCTCATGTCCTCATGTGGCTTGTTTTTGCTTAAGGTCGGCACTCTACCCTTTGAGCCATACTGCCCCTATTAGCGTTTTGCTGGTTAAATGAACATACCTGTCTCTCTGATTTGTCTTTCTGAGATGACTTTGAACTGGGATTCTCACATCTCAGCCTCCTGAGTAGCTACAATTATAGGCACAAGTCACCAATCAAAAAATCAAAAGTGATTTTTTTGGGGGAAAGCGGTCGGTTTTAGGGCTTGCTCTCAGGGCCTGGGTAAAATCGCTGAGCATTCTTGCTCGAGGCTAGTGCTCTATCACATTCAGCCACAGCTCGACTTCTGGTTTTCTGGTGGTTAATTGGAAATAGGAGTCTCATGGACTTACCTGTCTGAGCTGGCTTCAAACCATAATCCTCAGATCTCAGCCTCCTGAGTAGCTAATATTACAGGTGTGAGCCACCAGTGCCTGGCTTCAAAAGTGATTTTTAAGCCTTATGAATCTCTAATTTTGAAAAGGCTTCATTGTACAGAATAATGAAATATAGAATTTATGTGGGAAAAATAATGTTGGGGTCCATCAATAGTGCATCTTCCTTCCTAGACTTGATCTCTTCATCTCTCATCCTCTCATAATTTCTTGTATCACTTTACTTTTGTAGTCTGTACTACAAAAATAGTAGTCCACTATTTTTACACTGCACAGATAGCTGAGCAGTCTAAGGGCTAATAAGACCACGAAGAGCACTGTTTTAACTTTATATATTCCCCCCATCACACAGTCCAGTGTTTGACTCATAGTAGATCTTAATGTCGGATTCCTGTGGCTACCCACAAGGCTGAGATCCAGAGAATCACAATTTCAAAGCCAACTCAGGTTACAAAATAAGTCTGGGGTCTGGGAAGGTGGCTTAGTGGTAGAGTGCTTGCCTAGCATGCACGAAGCATTGGGTTTGATTCCTCAGTACCACATACACAGAAAAAGCCAGAATTGGTGCTGTAGCTCAAGTGGTAGAGTGCTAGCCTTGGGCAACAGAAGCTCAGGGACAGTGCCCAGATTCTGAATTCAAATCCCAGAACTGGCAAAAAAAAAGTCTGTGAGACTTCATCTCCAAAAATAACCACTGAAAAGCTGAGCTGGGGCAGTGGCTCAATCTGTAGAACACCAGTAGAGCAAGCATAAAGCCCTAAATTTAAATGTTGCTACTGGTACCAAGACCTTAGATAATTATTGCACACATTTTATGGGCAATCATGTCTATGGGTAGGATGGTGTTCTGATAGCATAGAAAATCTTAATCCTATCACAGAGTCTGAAAACTTGCTGAACGCTGTAGAAGGAGAGCTGTGTCATGCTTTGGGTGTGGTTTATCATGGACATCTTTGCAGAGGTGGCACACATTGTGCCCCTTGGGCCCACACCAGGGCTGGTGCGGCTGCAGGGCGAGCAAAGGCAGAATGTGAGCTGGAGTCTTCCTTTATGGTGAGCTGGAAGACAGGACCTGGAATGTTTCCAACAGAAACAAATGATGCACCTTAGGATGCATATACTAAGGGGCCATGTAGCGTGGTACGCATGTGCCAAAACACCACCCCATCCCTTACAGAGGTGTGCAATCATTACGCACTCATGGAAGAATATTCAAAAAAGCCTTTATTGTGGTTTTCTTAGGAAAGAATTGGGGAGGTAGAGCTGACAGGGTGTGGATAGGCCACTTGGGCTGGGCTTCCCGGTGCAGGCTCTATCATCGCTGTGGTATCCACGCCTGGGTTAATGATGACAGGGAATAAATAGTAGCTGACATTGGAGGCCCTGTGAGATCTGCTCATGAGCAGGTTCTGAATTGGGCTCTTGGATGCATTGGATTATACATGCACTAGGTATATTCCTAGAGGAGGGTTTAACTGTCTCTTGGAACTGACCAGCCTGGACTGGCCAGTTTCTCCATCATCGGCCAGGTCCCAGAGGTCAAAGCAACAGGATGAAAAGATGTGTTTCATATAAATGGGGGAAATTCCTGCCAGACACACAAAAGAGTACAAGCAGCGACAAAACACTCACTGAGCATTTGTTCCGTGACTGGCTTTGTGCCCTGCGTTTTGAACTCAGTTAATCCCACCCCGGGCCTCTGATCTGGCGGTTTTAGCTAGATTAGGTAACTTGCCCCAAAGCGTTCTGCTAGTAATCTCTAAATAGGATTACCAACCTAGACAGCCTGGTTCCTGAGAACCACGAAGAGGCAAAGTAAGTTTTGATGTTGGAGGAATGTAGGTTGCCAACAGGACACAGCCCTGCTAGAGAGCATGCACTCAGGGAAAGAAGGTGGGTGCTGAGTAGATTGCTTTTCTTTTACTGAGTGGGGAGAAGAATGGCAGTGTATGTTTTGAATGAATGAAAATTAACTTTCCATAAACTCTTATTGACCCAAAAGACAAGCATGCTCTCAATGATACTTCATTCTGGAACCTGTTCAAGTACACTGAACTTTTTTGCTTGAGAAGGATGGAATGAGGTGGATGGAGGATGGGAGGAGGATGGAGGAGGTTAAGAAAGATGTGCATTGTACACATAAATGGACAGGTTGAATGGAAACCTCCGTTGTACGATTATTTAAAATTAAAAAAAATACATACAATGAACCTTTTTTCTGTTGGTTGTGGGTCTTGAACACTGCTAGTGCTCTACCACTTGAGCCACAGCACCACTTCCAGCTTTTTCTGCTTATGTGGTACTGAGGAATCGAACTCAGGATCTCATGCATGCAAGGCAAGTGCTCTACCACTGAGCCACCTTCCCAGCCCATACAATGAACTTTCTAAAGCAGTAGAAAGGCTGGCCCAGCAGTCAGTGGCTAAGGCAGCATAGAATGAGGTCTTGCATGATGCCAAGAAACAAAGTCCTGAGCCTCACTGGAAGGATGGAGACAGCCACAAATCTCAACAGTGTCGGAGCCACTTGTGAATCCCTGAGGGAGTCCCTTCTGAGGGCTCGGGCAGGGACTGCATGCAGGCAATGGGAGGGTGGGAGGATTGGTTCAAGCCAGCAGGCAGAGTTCTGTTATCAGAGGTACAGAGAAGGAAGGGACCACCTAGTACAGTACCCCTGTCACTCCAGCTAGCGCTGAAGAACAAACCCCTGCCTTTTGTGGTCATTTGTCACAAGTCAGCCAATATTAGGCCGCTCTCATTTGATAAAACGACAAGATCTTGCTTGGTGTGAGGTGTCCAAACTCCTACAGCCTAAGACCAAGCTAGAGGCCCAGACCCAGGTCTGTCAGTATCTAGAAACGTGGGTGAGCTATGTGCAAACACATCCTGAAAGTTCCCTATCAAAACAAAGAATCCACAAGCTTCCTGCAAAGTAGCATTCAGGAAATACACTTCCAACAATGCCATTTTATTGAAAAGGAAAGTTTTGTCCTGCTTAGGAAAAAAGTGTTCCTATCCGCAATACAGACTCTCACCTTTTTAATGACTTCACACTTTCCCAGCATTAGGCTCAGTGTTATCAAATGAGCAGGTGCCTCGCGCCACCTGGTGAGCAGAAATGGAAGTGTTTTCCCTCAGAGCTAGTTATGTAATGGTGTAACTATGGATTCCTTTCCAGCGTTTGCTTTTGACGGTCTTTCATTTTCTTGTTCTGCTTAGACTCACTTACTAAATAAAAACAATCCACATTAGTTTTAAATGTCCCTCCACACACAAGTTCTGAGAAGTCACAGTGAGTTCAGAACAAATCTGTTGTTCTCAGGTAAACCAAATCCAGTAGCTTGGAAGCTAATATTAAAAATAGCAGGCCACTTGTTAGATGAATTCCTAGGGCTGCTAACTCTTTAAGACATTCTTGAACATGTAAACACCAGGAATTGCTCTGTAATCATTGTCGGGTGGATTAGTTATTTCCTATTCTGATGTGGCACATTCTGGAGGGTGGGGGAGGTAGAAGGTAATTTACAAACTCAAACTATGTACTTTGTCACTTTTATCTAGAGAAACCTTTTGCAAACATTGGTTATTAAAACAAGAAAGCACCTCCAGGGAAACTTTAGGTTGACATAGACGAACACCAACCTTAATTTTTTTGGTAAAAATGTGTTAGGAAGTAGCCTCCCTCTACTCCTAATCAGAGAATTATAAGTGTTAAATGCCTTCCATGTCTTCTACAGTCTTCACGGATTCTTCTTGTCAGTGTCACACTGCCTCTGTGGTGACAAATTGCCTCTTGAAGGCCGGTGGTGGTGGTGGGTGAGAGGCGAGAGGTTATTGTCCTTACAATATTTCTTCCTGGCCTCTGATCATTCCTCCCCTTTCATCTCCAGTACCCATATCTCTGTCTCTTTTTATTTCTGTATATAATTGTAAAAACATACGTGTGTGTGTGTGTGTGTGTGTGTGTGTGTGTGTGTGTGTGTGTACACAGCATGTGTGCTGAGACCAGGGCTTGAACTTGGGACCCTGTGATCTCCCTCAACTTCTTGCTCATGGCTGTCACTCTACCATTTGAGCCCGACCTTCAGTACAGCTTTTTGCTGGTTAATTGGAGATGGAGTTATGCAGACTCTTCTGCTCAGGCTGACTTTGATCAATGGTCTCCCTAATCTCAGCTCCTAAGTAGCTAGGATCACAAGCGTGAGCCATCAAAGCCCAGTTAAACATAATCTCACTGTGACATTTTCGTATGTGTATATAACATATTTTGATCATAATCACCTTGCTGTTATTCTTTCTTGTCTCTTCTCTCTTCTCCCATTGGTCCCATTCTTTTTCCCAAATAGTCCTTCTTTTTTGTGTGTCATTAACAAATTCAGATTCCTCATGGGGGAAAATGTGATAATTGTCTTTCTGAGTCTAGCTTATTAACATGGGTCTCCAGCTCCATCCATTTTCCTGCAAGTGATATAATTTCATTTTTCTTAAGGGCTAATACCCCACTGTGAATATATGCCATGCCACTCTGTGTGTGTGTGTGTGTGTGTGTGTGTGTGTGTGTGTGTGTGTGTGTGTATCCCATTTTCTTTGCTCATTTGTCTGTTGGTGGCCATGTAGATGGATTTCATAATTTTGCTATAAACGGGTCTTCACCTCCTATACCTTTAAATGATATTACTCTCCATCAAGCAGGAAGTCTTTTTGTTAAGCATTTTTTGTGTATTTATAGAGAATATGGATCTTTTTATTCTTGTTGGCAAAGAACAGAAACTAGGCCTTGATTTCAGGTTTCTCAGCAAGAACTGGGATGAATTAGACACACTTGCTACCTGGCATTTAAAAGGAATCCTTGCCTAACAGAGTGAAGGGATCTGAACAGTTGGTTTGAAATTCATTTTAATGAGTGATAGTTTTAATCTTGTGGGGAAAAATCTTAAGAGGTTCAGTCAAGACTGAAGGGAGTGTTAAGGCCACTGCTTGCTGTTCTAACGGGGAGCCCTGGGCTGAGAGATGGGGCTCATGGACTCTGGGGGGGGGGTAGGACAGAGAGATGGGGCTCATTTGGCTGACCTGGAGTAATTCTTGAATAATGGCGATTTTCTGTCTTCCAGCTCATCTATGTGTTCCTGAGTCACAGCAAAGCTCATAGACAGAACTTTCTAAAACCATACCCTGATGTCTTACCTTGACTGACGACATTGACGTTCGGCCTTTATCTCTGACCAACTCTCCCGAATGGAGTTCTGGCGTGGTTGGAGGATGCAGGACGGGCTCTTTGGCGTGGTGTGAGGAGATCCATGGGGATGGTTGTCAGAACAGAGCTGCTTCTCCCTCAGCACAGACTCTATGATTTTGAAAATTCTCTTCTGGTTTTTTTAGTTTCCCACCTAAACCGGAAGCTCCTTGAGAGGTAAGTATAACCTTGGTTTGCCCTTAGGGAAGACCTGGAATTCCACAGGAACGCAGTAGTTATATGTGGGGATCATCGCAGAATAAAAAGAGAAAGATGTGTAAGGGAATGTGAAGCAAGCGCGGAAGGTGCGGGGATAAAGGGGCTGAGAGCTTAGCAGGGGATCGGATCTGAATGGGAGCGGGATACCTGAAGGACAAGACAGAGGCCCAAGGTTTAGAAGCCCTCGACTGAAGAGGACCTGCCTGACAGAGGTTCTCCGCTATGAGGCTTCACTGATTCCTTTGTCATCATAACGTTGGTGCCTTGAGGCTCTGCAAGAGGAGATCAAAGAGTGAAGCCGAATTCTTCGCAGAACAGAGTCAAGAAAGAGTCAGGAGAGGGCCGCTTCTCTTCAGCATTAATCACTGCCTAACATATTCAGTGCACACACACTGGATTTGTTCCTGTGTCTAATGAGATCCCACGCAAACAGAAGTCTTGCCCAGACATAAGGTCACCCTGCAAAGGGACAAATAGAACCATTTTACAAGGCCATTAATCCAACAGGGGATGGGTCAGTCTTACGGCCCTGGTTAAATTATACATCACTTCATCCTGACATGAGCTGCGAGACTACAGGACCTTACGAGGCCTAAATGAGCCACTTGGACTCAATGCTAAACCCTGGTTTTCCTCTGAATACCTGTCCTGTTCCTCTCAGCTAGAAAGGGCAAAACTTTTCCACGTTGGGATTCTGTACCTCTATCTCCCAAGGTTTGGAAAGACTCCACAATCCCAAACACAAAGCATACCACTAGTGACAGTCCTCAGGAAAAAGTGATCTCCACACAGAACCTTCAGGGCTGGGTGAGAGAAGTCCTGTGATTCTCTTTGTATCATGTGCTCCTTTCTAGAACCATCTCTGTATTCTCAGCAATGAAATATTTAGAAAGGCCTGCAATGGGTATGGAAGAAGGAGAGGCTTTGCTTCCTTTTTGCTGAAAAACCAAATACTGAATATACACTTTTAAAATGAACTAAACGTAACTATTATAAAGGGAGCTATCACCTACAGGTAGTTATAGAGGTCATAAAATCATGATGTAGAAATAGGTACTTTTTTAAAAACAGGAAATATATTAAATTTTGTCCAATGACTTTGAGAAAGAGCAAAGATGGTCATGTTATTTTTCTGTTCCTTAGTATGATGCTAAATTATATATGCAGATTTCCTAATGCAGAGATTTTCATCTCTAATATACATAGCATCTGGTCACCATGTGTTTTTGAAGTAGTGCTACAAGCATCTGGCTAATATTTTATTGCATTGATATTTATAACTAAAACTGCTTTCTACTGTCCTTTGTCATGGGCTTTCTGTCAGATTTGGGTATTATTATATAATTTCAATTGGAGGAGAAAAAGGAAGGGTTTCTCCCTATTCTGTGCTTTAGAGCCATTTTAAATAATATTGAAATAACTTCTTTCTAGAAATGGTGATAGAATCTTTGTTACAGGGTCTGTCTGGGCCTTACAGTATGGTTAGTGACATCCTCCATCTCTACTTACCAGCAGCCAATTGCAATGCCTTCCTCTAGGTTGTGACAAGCAAAAATGTCTCCAGACACTGCCCAGCACATGTACCCTGGAGAATGGGATGGGGCAAAATCACCAGTGCTGGAAAACCAATAAGTGAGCTGATAGTTTGTGTCTGTTAAAAAAAAATTAATTTGCTTTTCAAGAAAATAAAGCTCTTGGGTATGTTTTTAACTCTTTTATATTTCATATTTTATATTTCTCTGAATTTACTTCTGTTGGCCCAAGAAGCTCCCTTCCCCTAGCTTAGCACGCTCATTCCCCTTTCCACAACCAAGCATGCCTTTTTCCTAAGCAACACTAGGCCCGTTTAGTAAAGGCAGTAGATAATCAGCCTCTAGCCCCTTTACCCTGGGATGGTACTCCTCTGGGGCATCTACAACCATATACGGCAGCAAGAGCCCCTTGGAGTGACCTTCAGGTCTGGGTGGCTGTAGGGTCCCTGATCTACTACTTGGGCAGCAGCCATCAATCCTAGTCTGCCATGATGGAGCCTGGCCCTCACGTCTACACCAGAGCCTCTGCCTTCTAGCTCATTCTAGCCCCTCCTGGCCTCAGTAGGTTATACAGGTCGCCTCAGACAATAGCTGGTGCTTCTTCTCACTCCTCTCTTGTGAGAAGGGGTCTGGCCCGTCCCTTTACCAGCCATAAACCTTTTCTTTGTTCTTTATATCTGGATGTCTGTGTGGTTTTCTGGCAAAATCTAGTACACTCTAACAACTTCTCATCTTTATTTCTTCTTTTGAGCTTCTTTCCACTTTGCTTAGATGCGTTGTTTATTTATTGCATGGTGTGGGGTTTTAGCATTTGCTATCTTTCTCACAGACTGAGTTACTACTTCTCTTTATTTTCTTAATTTTTGAGTTGTGAGGAGGCCATAATATGCATCTGTAATCCACTACTTAATTTAAAACTAAATAATTCAGTGCCAGTTGTGTGGTGGTTGCGCTGGGGCAACTCTACCACTGGCTAGTGATTGTCAGTGTGTGTGTAGTCTGCAGAAATGGTGACTTGCAATGTCTCTTGCTTAGCCCAGTGCTCAGTGTTATCACCTAAGTATTTATCTTTGACCAACTAAATTGCGCTTCCACTCTGTTATGAGAAATACTCCATGGGGGGCTGGGAAGGTGGCTCAGTGGTAGAGTGCTTGCCTTGCATGCATGAGGTCCTGGGTTCGATTCCTCAGCACTACGAAGCAGAAAAGACTGGAAGTGGAGCTGTGGCTCAAGTGGTAGAGTGCTACCCTTGAGCTGAAGAGCTGAGGGACAGCGCCCAGGCCTAGAGTTCAGGCCCCATGACTGACAGAGAGAGAGAGAGAGAGAGAGAGAGAAAGAGAGACAGAGACAGAGAGACAGAGAGAAAAAGAGAGAAATACTCAATGAATTCCAAGTGTCATGTCAGAACACAGATTTTACGGATAAAATGGATTAAGTGTGCATATTGACAACATTTTGGTACTTTCTCTAAATAAAATATACTCCTCCTGTTTTTAGGTTGGAATCTTATGTTCCAAACTCGAAGTGACATCTACTTTGTCAGTCTGGAAAATTTCTCCCATTAAGCTGGGAGGATTTGAAATGAATGAAATTTAAACTCTGAAAATAGTCCAACACTCAGAGGCAGTAGTGACCATTTTATTAAAAACAGTTTGTCATTGTGTCCTGCCAGATTTTGACTTTCAGTGGCAACAGACCGGCTGGAGAAAGGACATACTGTTGTTCCTCAAGATTTTATTCCTCCTTCCCGGTGTTATTGTGTATGGTGATGTTTTTTGAAAACTTATCATTAGTATGATTATATTGAATCGAACAAACAAAATGAAGCATAAAGTACTTCTGAAGGTTGTAAACATTTTTTTTATCTAGAGCCTTTTAATCTCATTTCAGCAAGAAGCATGCATTGCTTTTTAAAACCCTGAGAATGTTATTAAAATGTCAGCAAAATGATATCTTTATTAGGCATCATAATTCTTGGTACCGTTTAACAGTTTAAAACTATTAATAACTTTAGGTTAATAGCATAAATCTCTAGCTTCAAACGAAAGGTGATTTTGGAAGTCTGAGTCACTAACTTTTTCGTAATGATGTGCTGACAGTCCAGTAATTTTTCCCCTTCTCTTTCCTCCTTAGAAACTTTGATCTGGGTGTAGGCGTTATTAGAACCTTGATATTCTCTAAAAAAAAAAAAAGTTTTTAGAGCTACCTTTCTAAAGTATTTTTCTGGAATCAACTTGTGATGACCAAACTTACTTTGTAATGATGAAGACAGAAAACAACAACTACTTATGTTCTTAATTATTCTGTAAAAGATTCCAAAGGGATCCAGTTGATTATTTTGAGGAGGAATTGGGTTTTCCTTCACGGGACAAACTCTAGCAGCCATCAGTGATTACAACACTCCTTCATTTGCTACATGAATGCATTTACTAGTCAGGCCTCTTTCTCTTCCCCTGGCAAATGAGAGAAGCAACCTGGGAAAAATGGAGATTGGTCAACATAAAAACTTAAGGAAGGAAACAATGTCCTTGAATTGAAATGGAGCTAAGGAGTCTCAAGATTTGACTCGTGAGAATTCTCTACATGGAAATGGGAAAGAGAAGGGACTTTTGAGACACTTTCTGGTGGGATATGGCTTTTATTTTCTTTAATGTTTTTTGAGGAACCATTTCCCTTTTAGCTTTTAGTTACTATACTAATTGTGTTTCTTGTAAATATGACTTCTGAGCCATAACTAATAAAAGATACTCCTTCCTCATCAGTTTATTTGAGTGATATGCCTTGACTTGTTAGATAGCTTTTTTTTTTTGTGGTGCTTGAACTTAGGACCTGGACACTGTCCCTGAGCTCTTTTGCTCAAGGCTAGCAGCACTACACAACTTTGAGCCATAGTACCACTTCTGATTTTCTGGTAGGTAATTGGAGATAAGAGTCTCACAGACTTTCCTGCCTGGGTTGGTTTTGGATGGAGACTTCCGAGTAGCTAAGATTGTAGGCGTGAGCCACCAGCACCTTTCTAAATACATTTTTAAACAATCAAAAGTAATCATGATTTTACAACAGATGATTATCATATACCATGATAGAAAGTCTTACCGTATGAACCCTTGTATAAAACGTGTAAATCGTATCATATAGACCTTGTTTTCCAATGTTGGTTTTTTTTCAACCTTTTCCCTGATTTTACCATTGCAATTTCTGTGGAAAGGTATACAATATGATATAAAGAAAAAACAAAATATTACTTTTTCTATGGTAATTGTTGCTAAACTTTTGTCCCTCTCTTGCTACAGATATATACAAAATAGATAAATATATAAATAAATAACATTATTATATATCTATATCTAGATGTTTCATTTAGGATACTGTTTGGTGCAACAAGGTAGTTATTTTTTTTTTTACCCTCTTACATAAAAGTTGAGAAATAAGCTATCACTATGGAACATCTTCCAGGCTGCTGTTTGCTTCTGGATTCCGCTCCACTCTCCCTTGATAAACCCCTGCTTTCATGGTCTAAGGAGTTCAGCCATCTCTCCCATGCTCCCAGTAGCCTGGTAAGGATAGTGTGGATGGAGATGCTCCTGAATTTGTATAATGTGGAAGAAAGAAATGACCTCCTGTGATGGGGAACTTCTAGAATTTCCCCAGTGCTCTATCCTCTCCCCTCCTGAGTGGAGAGGGTGTAGCTGGAAGGAGATGTGGACAGGGCCACCTCGTTGTCTGCGATGATGGACTGCTGGTCACCGGTTATTCATCCACAGCTCGTCCCCGAAAGGTTTCTATAGGAAAGACATCTTGGTATGCTGTCAGCATCTGTGTTTGGGCCTCTTGCAAGCAGGTGTCCAGCTCTATCTGTTGTCATAGAAACTGCATGTGTGTTCTCTAAGTGAGGAGACCTGAGGCCCCACACCCTCCCCCCCCACGTGACCTCAGCAGCGGGAAGCCAACTTGTAGCCTTCCACAGAGGAAGCTGGTCTCTATCACTCACAGACAGGCCCGTCCACCCTGACCTGTGTCCACCCCACCCCACTGTGGGAGCATGGCTCCGGGAGAGACACCCCAACTGTCCACCCTTTCCAATTACGGATCCACTGCTAGCTATGAGGTTGCCTTTGAGGCTGGTTATGTTAACAAGCGTGATTAGAATATTGAAGTCCATCACATTTTGGAATTTTCAAAGAAATGATAGGACAGCCCTTATTTCTGATAGAATATTCTAATTTCAGCCTTGTCTTTTTTTAATTCTTCTCCTTTCTGTAACATGTCATAATTGATTAGACTATGTATAATTAATGTATTGGGATGGAGGGTGGGGTGTGTATGTGACAAAATACCCATTAAACTGGGAGAGGGGGCTGGGAAGGTGGCTCAGTGGTAGAGCACTTGCCTTGCATGCATGAGGCCCTGGGTTTGGTTCCTCAGCACCACACAAGCAGAAAAAGCCAGAAGTGGTGCTGTGGCTCAAGTGGTAGAGCGCTAGCCTTGAGCTGACGAGCTGAGGGACAGCGCCCAGACCCACAGTTCAGGCCTCACGACCGACAAAAAACAAAACAAAAACAAAAACCCAAAAAACCAAAAAACCAGGAGAGGCATCAAACTTCTAATCAGATATTACACATGCACTCAGGGAGCAACTGTTTGTAACATTTAAGTGAGGGGGTAAGCAAATATGAATTAGCACGCTATCTTCAATGCCTGTTGCCCTACTGTATGCTTGTTGTTTTCAGTCTAGTAAGCCCCCAAATCCAGTCTTTGGGCTCTTGCTACATTTAGAAAGCTGAATTATGTTGATTAATTAATAGGACTTTCAGAATACTTCTGTACAGCTCTGTTCTCACATTGACTTTTTGTTTTATCTCCTGACAAAATCATTTCATTGTTTTTTTCTCTATTAAAAAGGAAGTTAGATTTGAACCACGATCCTCAGATCTCAGTCTTCTGAGCAGCTAGGATGAGACTCTTACCGCCAATAAATCACCAGAAAACCTGAAGTGATGCTGTGGCTCAAGTGGCAGAGCACTCACCTTGAGCTGAAGAGATGAGGAACAGTGTCCAGGCCCAGAGTTCAAGCCCCAGGATGCACAATAAATAAATAAATAAATATGTAATTAAATACAAAAAAAGGAAGTTAGAAAACTTGGAGAAATGTCATTGTTCTTGTGTTTATATGATTGGAATTGAACCATTCTAAGCAACCTGGTTTAATGTTGCTTTCTAAATCCTAGCATAACTTGAAATCAGGTTCTCTGCCTGCAGAGAACACCACATACCTTGTCATGGTGAGAAAGCTTCCATTAAGATGCAGGGCACTGGAAGCAAATACATGAAAACAAGGGTTATGCCATGGGGGAAGAACGTACAAAAGAAACAAAAAAAAAATTGCATAGTACATTGTAAGTACATTAAAACCAACAGCAACAAAGATAAAACCTCTTGTGTCCCTAGCTTAGGGTTCATTTTGCTTAGCATCATCTTATACATCATATATACATAGCTTTTGACCTTTTCTACTTGTCCTAGATGTATACTAGTTATTGCAAATAAGGGAAACCATGGGACCTATGTTTCTTTGGGCCTGGCTTCATGTATACTAGTTATTGCAAATAAGGGAAACCATGGGACCTATGTTTCTTTGGGCCTGGCTTACTTCACTTAATGTAATTTTTTCCAGGTTTTTTCATTTCCTAACAAATGGGGCAGTGTTATTCTTTCTGATGGAGGCATAGAATTCCACTACATATATATATATATATATATATGTATATATATATGTATATATATATATGTATATATATATATATAAAACGTTTTCTTGACCCATTCATCTACTGAGAAGCATCTGGGTTGAGGGAACCTATTTTCTAATAGTACTCTTTCTATGTGGCAAAGGTCACCTGTAGTTATAGCAAGATCCAGATAAAAGGTTTGTTCTGTTGAATGGCAACTCCTTTGTACAACTACATAAGGAGATTTAAAAGATATTTCAAAAAATAGAAAAAAGGTAAAAGGATTTGTGCTTTATCTTGGCTGTTTTTATTATGATGACTCATCAACTAGTCTGACTGTGTTCTATTAGATTATACATTAAATCGGAGGCAACTTAAAAGCTCCTAAAATGTATATAAAGAAAATCATCAAATAAAGAAATACACAGTGCATTAGAAGATGATCCCTCAAGCACTTCAGGTCGGTTCTAATGAATCACACTGGCGCCTAATGCCACAAAACCCAGAAAGACAGACTTTTAAAAATCAGCTTTAGTTCAAGTTTTGCAATCTTTTTTAAAAGTGCCACACCCAGTTAAAACCTCTCCAGGTGAAAGTCAGCATTTAAATCATCCTTTCTAACTTCACAGATTGTGAACTTAGGTCTTCTTAATCTTCTTCATAAAGGTTTCTTCTACTGACACCCCGAAAGTCAGCTTCACCCCATAGCCTCTGTTTCAAGAAGGAGCTTGGAGGCCTACCAATTGTGCAGGCACTGATAGAAATCAGCTATCAATACTCGGCCCGCCCATCAGGACTCAGAAGCATAACCCGTGTAAACACTGGGGTAAGAGAAGGAAGGGTCAATGTAGAATCAGTACAAATCTTTCAGGCCTGGAAAATCCTATCTGGAGTCCTCTATTTCTGATTTCTGAAGGTTTCAATGAACCCTCCGCCTCTTCCTCTTTTCTGGCTGCCCAGTGCTAATGGAATCCTAGAAGCTGGGCCTCTTGTGGATCTAAAATAACATTCTATCTCGTGGAGCTAATGAAACTCTAGCCCAAAGATATTTGGCTGTAAGATTTCAAGATGGCTCATTGAGGTTCCAACTACCAAGTAGGACCCACAGACAGCTTGCGCCACAGTGGGAAAGACACAATGCCAAAGCTGTGACTACGTCATGTGATCCATGACCAAACCTACCTTCAGAAAATCCACAGGGAACCTGTGAACTTACCATAGGGATCACAGCTGAGAATTTGTTTGTGCTTTCCAGGAGTAGAGAATGTTCTGGGGGACTCTGGAGTCTCCTGGTGTGAAGTCTGCTTCCACATCGACTCAGCTCAGGTAGGGAGGCTGGGTAGCATCCAGTGGCTGGATCTTTAACGTTCCGGCTCTAGAAGGCTAGGGAATTCTGGTCCTTCTCATTTGGCCCGACTTCCTGGGAATGCTGAGGCATGAACATCTGCGGAGCCACAGGGCATGAAGGACATGTAGGCTTGCTATGTGTGAGCTCTGAAGCAAGGCCATAGCAGAGGGTTCCTGCAGTCCCAGCTCACAGGGGGTTTGCTGCCAGAACTACCCAAAGCCACCCACTCAATCTGCCTGGAGATCATTGAGTGGACGAGTGGGAATTTAAAGAACATCAGCAGGAACCTGGACCGAGCAGAAGGGAGCTTTCAAGTGTTTGGTTTAATGCCTAAGGCCGGGCTTGTGGTCAGCACAGAATCAATGAGTTTTATTTGGGCATCGGTTATCGTTATTATTTCTCCGGCTAGGATATTGCAGGCTGGAACCATGAGGCACTAACTGAGCCTAAGGTAATCTCATAAGGCAACACTGAAGGCTCTCTTTTCCTCTACTCTCCTAAAGTGAAAATAACATTAGTTAAGTGGCGTAAGTCAGAGCCACTTAATTTCTCTCATTGGTGGTAGCTAGTAGGTGCCTAGAGATTTACAAGTAAACATGTTGAATGATATCTATCTATCTATCTATCTGTCTGTCTGTCTGTCTGTCTGTCTGTCTGTCTGTCTATACATCCATCCATCCATGTGGCTAGACATTCACACACTGAGTGAGGCCAAAGGTGGATATACAGAGGAATGGATGGCAAAGGCTCAATAGCTATGTGCAGATGATCATATAAAATAATATTTTATAAAATGAACTCCAAGAAATGGAAATGAGATTTTTTTTTTAGTTGCTGTTGTTGCTGTTTTTGTTTCCTTTTCTTTTTGTCTTGCTTGTTTGTTTGCATTTGTGAGGGTATGGGAGGCATGGAAAAGGTGGAGCAAAGGGTAAACAAATGCAATAGTGGTACTCATTAGAGACTGTGTGGAAAATGAACTGTACATCTTTTGGGTGAGGACAGAAGGGAAACACTGAGAGAGAGACAGAGAGAGAGACAGAGACAGAGAGAGAGAGAGAGAGAGAGAGAGAGAGGGAGGGAGGGAGAGAGAGAGGGAAAGGGAGACATGGTTCAAAAAGAATTGTATTTATCACCCGATTCATGTAATTATAACCCTCTATATCACCTCTGCAATAACAATAAGAAAGAAAAGTAAATAAAGGTAAATCCTCTATGAAACTACCATCACGAGAATGTTTCAAAATGAAGTCAGTGAGGAAGATTGTCTTATCACCTGCCCAAACAATGGACTGGTCACCCCTTTTTCCATAGATGGCTGGTCCGTCCAGCGATTACAGATGTGTTTCAGGAGCTTGTCGACTCTCCCTGTATGGGCATTTTCTTTTTACCAAGGTGTGTGTGTGTGTGTGTGTGTAGTTTCATCTTCTATTTGTTATATAGCTCTTGCTTCCAACTTTAATACAAATTTCTCTTTAAACAGTTTCACTGAGCTCCTAATAGATAAGGAATATTGCCTCTGTAAGCCCTGACTATCTCCCCCTCCTTTGAACCTACAAGTCCCCAAATACCATTCCTAAGACTGAAAGTGAAATTCTTTACTTTCACTGTTTTTTTTAACTTGGATTTGTCAATGCTGATTAAAGTTCTGCGTTAGCAATTCCTTGTTCGTGCATGGTAAATGAGGAAGGATTTTTATACTCTCAGGATTTCAAGTGATTTAGTTTCTCTTCTAAAGGTCTTACCTAGCAACCAGGAGCAGCAAGAGAGCTTTGAAATTTCCGAAATTGCATGCAAAATTCAGTGCTTATATGGCTATTTCTCTGGAGAAAATGCACAGAGGTATCAGCAAATCCTAGGTATGTGACCTAGCAAAGGTGTATGGAAGTCAGATGTAGAAGTCTCTTTACCACAAATGCCCAACGATCATTCATGAGCTGACCTTTTGAGTTCCTGCAAAGTGCTGAGTGATGGAACGGCACTTGATGGTTGAGCGCTACCCTTGCTCCAAACCGAATCAATGGTGGAACAGGCTTGCGGAAGAAGCTCAGATTGTCCACAAACCTTCCCTCTGTCAATGCCCTGGCTTCTGGGAGCAAAGTTCCCACAGTGAAGCAGAAGTGAAGGTCTGAAGGGTCTCTTACAAGGACTTCAGGGCCTCCTGTCTGGCACCCATTTTCCATGGCCGCGTAGTCTGCTGCGGTGAGCTTCTGAGGTAAGGGGGGAAGAAAGGAACGCAAACATTTGTGAGATGGAGAGAGACAGAGAACAATAAGTACGTGCTCTTTTAAGGGCTGTGGAAAGTAGGAATAGATGAAAGATTAGGCAGAAGGGTCTGCTTCCCCAGATGCAAAGGCTGCATGCAGACATCTCCTTAGAGACAGAATTGATAAATGTACACCTGCGGCACAGAGAAGCACTAATTATTCAGGGAAGGGCTGGCAGGAGTTCAGTGACGAGCACATCATTTACTGCATTATTTCCAAATCCCACGTTTTACCCATCTTTTATATTAACATGCTTACAAGCCATTTTCCAAGTGTGAAATCATGATTACTACATGCCAACATGCATATAATTTTATAATCATTCACGTACAACGCTCTGGGAAATGCTTCCTATTAAAATGTGGAATCATAAACTTAGTCTGTTATTTTTTTTCTTTAAACTCATAAGCTTGTCTCTTCACTCTGTACTTTAAATAATTCCTGTGTTTGAGTTCCTCTTGGAAGGAAATGCACAGGAATGGATGGATAGAGCCAATGGAAGAAAATCACCCATACTGAGGTTAATATAGGCAGTAGAGTCTCTCAGTCTCTCTGACTGTCAGTCCAGGATGATAGTTTCAAAGGGTCTAAAATGTATTAAGCCATCTATATCGACTTTCATTGCCAACCAAAAACACTTGGGAGAATTGTGTGTAACTGACAAGGACCACCATTCCCCTCTTCTCCCCTCCTCCCCCAAGATTTGGCAAAATCTGTATAATTTGCATATTCATCACTTAGTTTCCATGCTTGGCATAAACCTCTCCATCACTTTATATAACTGAGTTGGCTAAATTGCTTTTTATCAATATGTGAAAATCTACATCTTATCAGCAAAAACTTGCCTGCAATTAAATACCAGGAGCGCTTCTTGGCTTCTTCCCCCTCACCCTGCACCGCCCCCCCCCAACCCCCTGCCATGTATTACTAATTTCATACTTGCTAATCTTGACTTTTGATTGGAAGGAAGTCGCAGCCTGAAAATTTATCACTGGATTATTAGGTCACTCGTTCTGTGGGTGGGAACTTCCTAACAAGATAGCCATCGATTTAAGATTCACCGGCTTATCTCTAGTGATCTGAAAAGCTATTGACAGTTTTCTTTCCAGTGTTGACAGAATTCTTCTTACCTGGATGGATCAATTCCACCTGTCATGAGATTAGAGCAAGGACTCCATGCATCCTGTGGCTCCCCGCTTATGTTCTGTCCTACATTAATGCTCACACCGTCTTCGGGATAGCATTGATTTATTGAGTACCAATTATATTCTAGACATGCTGCTGGACAGTTTCACAAACTTTACCTCATTTGTTTGAAATAACAGTTGCTGAAGGGGAGCCTTTTTATCTCCATGATTCTAGGTAAGAGCACCATTGTACCGGAGAGCTAATCTATCCATAGTCACACAGCTAACTAAGGACAGCTAGCCAATTTGGGCCACCCCTGCTGATGGCATAATGAAGTCTTCCTGGAGCTTATGGTGTTATTGATGAGCCAATGTTCTAATTCACACCACTCCTTGCTTTACTTAACCAATCAGATTCTTTCCTTCAGTATGCATTTGTTTAGGTTTATTTAAAAACTTTTTTGTTTTTAAGAAACCACATAAATAATTGTTTCAGGGTAGATTTAGGGTAGAGTTTCATTAGAAGTGACTACATGAGACACATAGAAAGGGAAGAATTTCTCCATCTATATTTATTTTTGTCGGTTGTGGGGCTTGAACTTAGGGCCTGAGCTGTCCCTGAGCTTCTGTGTGCTCAAGGCTAATGTTCTACCACTTGAGCCACAACCCCACTTCTGGTTTTTGAGTGGTTAATTGAAAGTAAAAGTCTCGTGGGGGCTTTTCTGCCCAGGCTGACTTTGAACTGTGATTCTCAGATCTCAGTCTCCTGAGTAGCTAGGATTTTAGGCATGAGACACCAGCACCTAGTTGATATATAACTTAAAAACCTGTAAAGTGTACTCGTTTTTTCTCTTCAAAGGGTTACATACTTTCCTTAAGCCAGAAAATCAGAGAACACTCTTGGATGTGTAAGTTACTAGCTACAAATCTTAGATCTTTGGCATATCATTAAAAAATAAAAACAAATCAGCCTTTCATTGACACAATACACGAGGAATTAAACATGGAGGTTTCTTTTGCATCGAGGGATGGAAATGAGTTTGAAAATACGGTAGCTGTCTTTATCCTAACCTGAACATATCTTTCTCATTGCAAAAATTAACATGTAGCCAGGTGCTGGTGGCTCACAACTGTAATCCTTGCTATAAAGGAGGCTGAGATCTAAGGCTCCGGCTTCAAAGCCAGTCCAGGCAGGGAAGTCGGTGAGACTCACCACCAATTAACCACCCAATAAAAACCACAGGAATAAAGCTACGGCTCAAGTAGTATACTGTCAGGCTTGAGTGATTAACAGCACACAGACACTGAGTTCAAGCCTCAGTACCACCACACGTACCCCAAGCATTAATATTTGCCCCTAGAAAGTCTCAGGGAAGAGAAGAAAACTAACTTACTCTGTGAACTTAAAACAGTGCCATTGGTATACTGCACAGACAGTGAGTGCTGACCCTCCCTGCCCGCCCCTCCCCCAATCATAATCTCCATGGTTTGTCATAGCCGTATTTGTAGGCCAAATCCCTAGAGACCCCACAATATGGAAGTTATGTGGTAAATCAGCCTGGGGGAAGTGGGTTTGGCAGCTCAACCATCCTGACTGTAGTGAAACCAAACTCAGGCTGCGAGGGGTTTCCAGATCCAACAAAACTCAGATTTACTGCATAGCTGAACACAGGATACCCTACTTCCATGATAAAGTATGACTTTTTTTTTGGGTCTGTTGTGGGACTCAAACTCTGGGCCTGGGCACTGTCCCTCAGCTCTTCAGCTCAACGCTAGCGCTCTACCACTTGAGCCACAGCACCACTTCCACTTTTCTGGTTATTAATTGGAGATAAGAGTCTCATGGACTTTCCTGCCTGGGCTGGCCTTGAACTACGATCCCCAGATCTCAGTCTCCTGAGTAGTTAAGATGACAGGCATGAGCCACCAGTGCCCAGCTGACAAGGGATGACTTGAGTGTCCATAGACTGCAAAGATATGCTGATCATGACTCCCACCAGGATGGATTCCTTTGTTCCCTCCACCTGGCTTTCCACATTTAGCTCCATTCCTGTCTCTTTCAGAAGCCGCCTGTAATTACAATCCCCATGTCTCCTGCCTGTAAGGCTCCACCAACAGTTAATTTCCATGTCATTTGTGGCTTTATATCTTTTCATCTTTTTTTTTGCCCATCCTGGGGCTTGAACTCAGGGCCTGGGTGTTGCCTTTGAGCATCTTTGTGATAAAGGCCAGTGCTCTACCACTTGAGCTGCAGCGCCACTTCTGGCTTATTTGAGTGGTTTATTGGAGAGAAGAGTCTCACTGGGACTTTTCTGTCCTGGTTGGCTTTGACCCACAATCCTCAGATCTCAGCCTCCTGAGTAGCTAGGATTACAGGTGTGAGCCATTAGCACCTGGCAGTGTCTGTTTGTCTTTATGTCTTTCCTTGTCTAACTTGGCTCTGGTCAGCCATACTATCTTATATTTCTCTTTTGTACTCTCATGTGGAGAATGTACAAAAGTGAAAGCAAAATTTTATAACCTCATAACATTTTGGAAATACAGTATTTATTCACAAGCTAAGAATTCCAAGGATTCTAGGTCATTGCGAAAACAAATTAGCAGTTACAAGAAATGTATCTCAAATAAGAGGATTCTTGACTTTTTTCTCTTTTAATACTCCCATTATTACATTTCGGAAAATTGAGTTGTTTTTGTTTTTTGCAAGTCTCTTTCACAGGATTGAAAACCAAACAAACAATAGCTGTGTCTGTACAGCCATCTCTCAGACCAGTGACCTGAATTCCTTCCTGGAGGAAATTGCACTTATTATTTTATGTTAACTCAAGAACTTTATTTTATTTTTTTAAATTTTATTCTAAAAGTGAGGAACAGAGGGATTACATAAGTCAAGTAATGAGTACATTTCTTTTTGAGCAATGTCACCCCTCCCTTGTTTTCTCCCAGTTTTTCCCTCTCCCAACTCCCCCCTCCCACATAAGTTGTATAGCTCATTTCCAACATAGTGTCTAGTGGGTTTCGCTGCTGATTTGGTTCACCCTTTGTCCCACCATTTCTGGCTTTCCCTTTCCCTCCCCCAAACAGGTAAACTTATATACAAGACAAAGGGTACAGAAATATAACACAGCAACAAAAGGCAATAAAACAAAGGGCGGGAAAACTACAAACTACAATAAAAAAGCATCTTGTTTCCATTTTTTTTGGAGTTCATTTTGACAAGCATCATTTTATATGATCATAACTGCATTTATTTTATTTGTATCTTCCCTAGTTATAAACAATCATTTTAGACACTTAAAATAAGTTTAAATTTTAAATTTGGGCTAGACTTGAAATACAGTCCCATGTATCTCCTTTTGCAAAACAGAGGTTTAATTTACATTTAATCTTTTTAGTGCACACTTTTGGGATTTGACAAATCCAGGTCATCAGTTCACCACTGCACATGCGGTTCTCTTACAACCCCAACGGAGTCTCCCAATCCTTTAGAGCCAACTGCTTCCCTTCCCCGCAGCTAATCACCGTCCCTGTAACATTCTGTCCCCCAATGTTCTGTCCTTTGAGGACATTTTCCATAATGAATTAAATGGAATTGTTCAGGGTGTAGACTTTGGAGTGTATCTTCTTGGATTTAGCTAAGTGCATTCAAAGTTCAGCCACACTGTTGCATGTATCAGCAGTTGTTGTTTTTCCTTTATAGTGTTGCACACGTGTGTTCTTTGTAGTTTTGGAGTTGTGACTTCACGGAGGATTTGAGCTCACTGTGGATGGCCTACTCATGCATGATCATCACTGATTCCTCTCTTGGTTCACCCTATGATGGATATGTAGTAGCTGCCTGTCTCGTGTTCATCAAGGACAAAATTCTCCATCAAAAACTTGTGGAGGGATTGGTTGACACTTCTTGGGAAGGTCAAGGGACTGGAAGGGGTAGATTTTGCTTGGGGACATTTGGGATTTCTAGCTGGGAGTAGAGAAATACGATCACAGATCTCCATGTTGTGCATTGAGCCTTCCCAGTGAGAGAATAATAAATGCTTAAGCACACAAAAGAATTACCAAAGAAGCAAGAACAAGCTTTTGAACAAGTGACAGGGGCATACATAGAAATGCAGAAACATTCAAGTGTCTCAGGATTAAGCCATAAAAGATACCCCAGGAGTGCTATTACTTCTACTTGTTGTTATTTCTACTGTTTTTTTTCTTTATATCCTTCTCAAACTCCATATTTCTGCTCCCCAGAATGAGATGTACTCCTATCTCTTTGGCATTGTTTTGCTTTGGACAATACTCAGAAATCTTTGAGCTTGAGCTCAACAGCACTAACTATTGTCCACAGTGATTGGCCAGGGAGCCCACCAAGAGATTCAACAGAGTGAACCTGATAGGAAGCATCACTGTCTCTCTCAATATTCCATTGTTGTGGTGGTGGTGGGGGGGTCCTGGGGCTTGAACTCTGGGCCTGAGCACTGTCCCTCAGCTCTTCAGCTCAAGGTGAGTGCTCTACCACTTGAGCCACAGTGCCACTTCTTGCTTTCTGGTGGTTTCTTGGAGATAAGAGTCTCATGGACTTTGAGCTAGGATTACAGGCATGAGCCACCAGTGCCCAGCCTCCGTTGACTCAAAAGTCATGCTCTGGGAGTTATAGAGACAACAGTGAAGATTGATCAGTTGTTTACATTAACGACAACATTAATATTCATCAACTTTTATTAATAGTCATAACATTCATAAACTTATATTAATAACCATTAATATTCATTAAGCCATAATAATAGTCACTGATGCTCATAGAGACTCAAATGAATCACCTTGTTAAATATTGGACTTAAATATATCTGCAATTTCAGATAATGTGACTTTTGGTTGCATTATCAGGAATTTTGTATAGATAAGTTTGAATGCTAGGCAGATGTATTCAGCAATTTATCTGCTTCGTTCTTAGTACAAGAAATTCATGGGGAATTCAGGATCCATTGTCTGAAAATTAACTTTGATTTGTTGCAATTGCTGAAAGAGGGTTTAAAATAATCAGAATAAAATACATCTTTTTAAAATATGTAAGTGATACTCTCCACTCCCTTGCAAACTAAAGGTATTCTGTCATGTTTGCAAAGCTAGACTCATGATTTTAAGTCCAAAGTACCCCTAAATTTTTGCAAATATATCAAGTACATGTGCTTGGAGTAGGCTCCCATGTTTCTGGATCACTGATAAGTCAGGGCAGGTAACATGCCCGCGCTGCTCAACTGGCAGCCTCAACCGTTGTCTCTACAAGGCATAGTGAAATTAGATCTTCCTCTTTGTTAGATAATTAGGAGCTTGTCAAAGCACTTTTAAAAAGCTAAGTGAATACTAAATAGCGATGAATACAGTAGGAGAAGGCTTTCGGGCTCTGTCTTATGCTACTTTTGCCATTTGGCACTTTCTCTGAACTTTTGTGACTCCATAACTCCTATGTACCTGTGAGATCTCAGTTCTAATGATGTCTACAGAACTCTCCAAGTGTGTGACCCTTAGTTTTGTTTTGTTTCGTCTTTAAAATAAAAGATCTGGGACTGGCAGGGATCTCAAATGGTAAAGCACCTATCTAGCAAGTGGAAGGTCCTGAGTTCAAAGCCTAGCAGCACTAAATAAATAAATAGAAACAAAGGAATAAACATATTTAATTAAGCAGCTTCAAATTTCTACAGAATCATAAACCATTCTCTTGTTCTTATGTTTAGTAGCTGATAACTTCTTGTTTAGAATTTTCAGGGAATAATGCATAACCTGGAATCTTATGTTCTATGAGACTCTTGAGCTTAAGAATGTAGTTGATTAAAGATATTAATCTCAAAATTGATGATTTGTCACTTTCCTATAGCTTTCATTCATATGTACTATTTGGTGATTAGTATACACAATAAATGTTTTTAATAAATATTAGATTATTGGTCATCAGAATCAGTTGTTTCAAATGTACCTTACTAACAAAAGTATCAATAATACAGTGTAAGTTTATAGTACTAATTGTGAATTTTGGTCTGTATCCTAAGTAAAATTATAATAATATTCTCAAGCTAATCAACAACATATATGTACTTTAGTGAACTCTGAATTTTCTAATTACATTTTACATGCTAAATATGATTTTTACATGAATGATACTTTGTTTAAATATCAAATGTCAGTATTTTGCTACACTTGTATTAGAAAATGTACATTATCACTAAATGAAATCTGATTTTAAAAATCAAATTCACACCAGGCATCAGTGGCTCAGGCCTGTAATCTAATCCTAGCTACTCAGGAGGCTGAGATCTGAGGATCGTGGTTCAAAGCCAGCCGGGGCAGGAAAGTCCATGAAACTCTACAATAACCACCAGAAAACTGGAAGTGGTGCTGGGGCTTAAGCAGTAGAACATTTACCTTGAGCTGAAGCGCCCAGGCCCAGAATTCAAGCCCCACAACCACCACCAACAACAACAAAAATCAAAGATATTATCTTGAACATAGGTCTAGATATTATCTTGAACATAAGTCTCTGAAGAGCTCCCAGATATATCCATGTACATCTGGGCTTATAAATACATGCTACAATGTCTTTCCCTTTCATATTTTAGGTGATGGCACTGTGGAAATATGTATTCACTCCACATAACAACTTAGCTGAACTATTTCAGGCATATGAAAACAATCTGTGCCTTCTAAATTAGGCAACTGATGGCAGCGATTATTGAGGAAGAAAAACTCAATGAAACTCTATGATGAAGTTAAAGTGAATAGAGGATTAGTAGGTATAGATGTTAATTTGTGTGTGTGTGTGTGTGTGTGTGTGTGTGTGTGTGTGTGTGTGTGTGTGTGTGTGGTTTGGTGTGTATTTGGGTCCAAATGCCTCTTTATACATTCTTGACACCAGAACATTGGGCAATAGATCTCCTGTGCCCATATCAGTTAATCAGGAAGAGTCTGCAAAGCACTGCACAATCCCCAGGTGACACTGGCCAGGCAGTCCCTTTAGAGCGTGAAGAATGGTACATCATGTGTGCCTTTTGTTTATTGCAATGCCAGTGAGAATACTTGATCACAGTGCTGTCTAAACCAGTTTATTTTCAGATCTAAAAAGACATTACTGGCATATATCTGAAGGAATGTAAGTCAGCATACAGGAGATACGTACACACCCATGTTTACTGATGGTTATTCATAATACCCAAATCATGGAATCAGCCTGGACAGGTTGACAGATGAATGGACAAAGAAAATGGGAGATATACATGCATACATATACACACACACACACACATATATATATATATATATATATATGAATACTAGTCAACCATAAAGAAGAATGAAATTAAATCATTTGCAGAAAAATAAATAAACTGATGATCATCATATGTAATAAGGTAGATTAAGTGTAATAAAGTAGCTTCAGAAAGCTAAATATCAGGGCTGAGAAGTTGGCTCAGTGGCAGAGTGCTTGCCTTGCATGCATGAGGCCCTGGGTTCGATTCCTCAGCACCACATAAGCAGAAAAAAGCCAGTGGCTCAAGTGGTAGGGCACTACCTTGGGCTTAAGAGCTGAGGGACAGTGCTCAGGCCCAAAGTTCAGCCCCAAGGACTAACAAAAAATAAGAAAGCAAGCGAAATATCACGTATTGTGTCTTTTATGTGGAATGTAGATCTGTCTTTCTATCAAATATGAAGTGAGAATGTTTGAGTGGGGGCCGGAGCAGGAGGTGATGGGGAAGGGTGAATATGATCAAAGTACTTTATGTGTGTGTATGAAAATAGCATAATGAAACCCACTGTAATTATAAGTAAGGGAGGAGGGGGAGGAGATACCAACCTGAAGGGAGGGGCGAAATACAAAGTACATTATATTCACGTATGGAAGATCTTAACGTTTTTGAAAAATCGCGCATTGATAGGAGACACTCTTACAAAGAGCAATACTGTTATTGTTAAAAGTCTTATTCACATTTGAAAGCTCAATGTGACAAGCTACTGAGGCTTTTTGGTATCTCTACTTTTAATCTAGTATTGAACCGGGTGTTTGACATACATCAAGTCTTGGATCATAGCTCAGAGACCTTTCCCACACTAAACCTCACAGCAAAAGGATTCTACCCCAGTGGGATTACCACAGCATTACTTTGTACCTGTCTTAGTATTCACCATATTCTCAATGTGAAGCACCTTTTTGTCCACTTTTGGATTTCCAGGAACCTGGAAGTTTTATTTCTTATTCTTTTTCCTGTGGGGCCTTTGAGCATAAGAGTTACTTAAGTGAGATTTGTTGAATGAACATATTTGTTCTAAATGGTATTGCCAGAAAAGCTGGAGATAATGAAGAGGCACCTTGCATCTGCTCCTGGTAGTAAATCGGGGTCATTACGAATGTCCAATAGCTCATCAGAGATCTCCAATGGACCATGTAAATGATAATGCCTGTCAGGGGTCAGTCAAGCCTGCCATTTAGTGCGCTGAATAGTTCCCATTTTATAGCCAAGACAAGCAGCAGTTTTTCAGTTCAATGTGGGTTGTGCCCATTAAGTTGTAAAACAAAGTCTACCCCATATCAGTGAAGGACCTAGAAGAGGAGGATTCCAGAGAGAAGTGACACAGCTCCAAGTTAGGACACAACTTGACTAGCAGTGGTTTACCTCTTCTCCCTGAGCCTTCTTGCTGGTTTAAGAGTTGCATTTTTTCCCTACTTAGTTCCTTTAAGATTAAACTGGAATTAATAGCATGTTTTTAGAAATGGAACTTATAGAGCTAAATACCTATGGATTGTAATTTACAAAAAAAATTGATGCATTTTTTTTAGAGATCTGATAGTTATAAAAGGTACTCATAGCCAGGCACTAGTGGTTCACACCTATAATCCTAGCTAGTCAGGAAGTGGAGGTCTGAGGATCAAGATTCAAAGCCTGCTGTGCAAGAAAGTCTGTGAGCCTCCCATCTCCAATTAACCATCACAAAACTCAGAAGTAGAGCTGTGGCTCAAATGGTAGAGCATTAATCTTGAACAAAAAGGCTCAGAGACAGTGCCCAGGCCAAGTTTAAGCTCCAGGACACACACACACACACACACACACACATACACACACACACACACACACACACACACACACACACACACACACACTTCATCATGTTATCTTTGAGTTGGTCTGAATTCCAGTGGGCACCTGAGCCAGAGCTACTGAGGTAGGTCTAAACGGGGAGAACCATTTTCTTTTGGTGGGGGTGGGGATGTGTGTGGATGCCACCTGTGGCAGACTCAAGCTTGTCGATCCATTGGAAGCTGGTGTTCCTTTTCTTTTCCTATCACAGAGAACCTTTGTTTTAGTTCTTTACCATTAACCCAGTTGTCCAAATTGTCAAACTCCAGCCGACTATTTGCAGTAGGGCCTTTTATGCCTTCTTTCCTTCTGTGTTATAAAATCCATCCTTCATGGGTCTTGTTGGCCTCATCTAGGCAAGAGAATCCAGAACACCCTCTCCCATGGGGCAGGGTCAAGTAGGCCACCTTCACTTTTCCCTTGTCTTTTCTCCTTTGGCATACAGCCCCCTCCCCATCTCCCGTGAATAGGTCTGGGCACAGCCCCCTTCCCACTGAAAAGCCCCAAAGGCCATGTGCTTGCTTCTCTCTCCTTGGAAACAGGAGTCTAGGAACACAGTTCAAGTTTGCCCAACAAATCTGTCCATTGGACCTGGAACCAGGAGCTAAGAAGGGAGAATCTGTTGTCGGAGATGACACCAGGGCTGTTTGTGGCAGTGAAGACACTGCATGGCGAGTCTGGGGGCACTGGGTGCAGTCCCACCGGCCTGAGGTCACGGGGGCCCTGACCACTCAGCCTCGCTTTGTTTCTGTGCCTTTTTTCTTTTTTTCCTGTTGGTCATGGGGCTTGAACCCAGCCTGGGCGCTGGCCCTCAGCTCTTCAGCTCAAGGCTAGCGCTCTACCACTGGAACCACAGCACCACTTCCTCCACTTCCAGGATAAGAGTCTCAAGGACTTTCCTGCCCAGGCTGGCTTTGAACCGTGATCCTCAGATCTCAGCTTCCTGAGTAGCTAGGATTAAAAGTGTGAGCCACAGGTGTAAGCCACAGGTGTGAGCCGAGCTTTCTGTGCCTTTTAAAAATGTCTTTTCCCAGCCTTATCAGTGGTTCAAGGAGCTGCTAGATGTGTGTGGGGTGTGTGTGGGGTGTGTGTGGGGGGGGATGGGGGGTGGGTGTGAATGTGTGATGTATATGTATAAACTTCATCTTTCACCCATGTCGGGCTTCTTCACATTCTTTAAATATGGAAGTCCTCCTTCCACCTGAAGGCTGCCCTCTCTCTCCTCCACCTGCCATGACCTTACTCCTTAATGGGTCTTTGTTATGACTCTACCATGCCCCCTTCAAATGTGCACACCGCGTCCTCACGCTGAAACCTGCTTACCTGTTCCAACCTGACTTCTAATGGACACCTGCCTGATGTTTATCATCATCTCCCTCACTACACCATTCACATAGATTATGCTGAATAACATGAAATTTGTATTTCACCTTGGTTCAGCTAGATAAAACACACCAGGCTCTCACTGTTCTACCTGTGGGCTGCAGAAGAGCAGAAAGCTATGGTATTTTAACGAGTTTATTTTGATGCAGTTGACATACTGGAAACTGCACATATTTAAACAATATGTTCGCTGAAAAACAATCAGACAGAGTTGTCTCCAAAGAATAATGAACAATGTTCATGTGGGAATAGAAGAGCATTGAAGCGGGATGTATGCATGTATGCCTTCCTAAACTCTGAGTGCATCCAAGGAGGTTGGGGTAAAGGGAAGTTTCAAACTGGAAAAATGGAGACATTTATGCAACTACTTGAATACAAAATTTATTGGCCTTGGGCAGGAGGGGGTGTCAGCTTGCCCATGAAGGAAGTCTGCTGGAGAGCGCTTATGGGAATTGTAATGAAAGCTCAAGAATCATTTTCGATGCAGAGATCCATGCATATATGTAAGCTCTGTAATGCTTGGGGTGTATATAAAGGGAAAGAGTTGACTTGAAGCAGTGTTTATCTCAGATAGACAGGCATGGGTTTACCCTGCCTCTCCTTTGTCTGCATCTGACAAAAGCAGTTTCCTCTTGATCTCAGCAACTCCCACAGGTATGATTTGTCAAGTTTTTTTTTCCCCCTTTCTGGCTTCCACAATAAAGACTGAATATGAATCTAAGAAACAATTTACCTTGGCTAATTTTTTAAAAATATATATTTTTTTATTTTAATTTTTATTTTTTGTGAACATACTGTACAGAGGGGTTACAATTACATGGGCAAGATAATGAGTACATTTCTTATCAAGCATTGCAGCCTCCTCCTTTGTTTACTCTTCATATCCCTTCCCAGCCTCCCGATTTGTCAAGTTTTGACGTAGGGAACTACCCCTGCAGCCAAGACAATGAGTCAGTCATTACCTTAGAAAGATTCTTGTGCTTCGTCCTGCCTTTTACCACCCCCAAATACTCTTCTATCCCCAGATACATACTGATTGGCTTTCATTATAGATAGATGTGTATTTTCTAGAATTTCTTTTAGTCTCATATAATATATGTGCTCTTTTGGTTTGGCTTATTTTGTTTTGAAACTCATTCACATTCGTGTTGTTGCATGCTTCACTAGTTGATTACTTTTTTTTTTTTTTGTGGGTCGTGGGGCTTGAACTCTGGGCCTGAGCGCTGTCCCTCAGCTCTTCAGCTCAAGGCGAGTGTTTACTACTTGAGCTACAGAGCCACTTCTGGTTTTCTGGTGGTTTATTGGAGATAAAGAGTTCTCATGGACTTTCTTGCCTGGACTGGCTTTGAACCATGATCCTCAGATCTCAGCCTCCTGAGAGGCTGAGCCACCAGCATCCGGCCTTCATTTATATTTAAAAAGTGGGAGATAAGAGATAGCAGGCTTATATGGAAGGTTTTTGTCTAAGGAAGTTGACCGTTTTTCCCAATGTTGTGAAACCATCTTAGGTTCTGACTGGCAGTGACGGGGAATTGCAGTTGGCCTAGCTGTTTACTAGGTCTAGATATAAATTGTGGTGTATATCTGATTCATAGAATGATCTCTCACATAAGCCTAGTACCAGCGATGTAAGCCTTCTTTCCTTTACTCATTTCCTGTGTCTATATATCATGTTTACCAAGGATGCCCATTTGTTGCACTATTTTTGGTTTTTTGATGAGCGTTTGTTATTAGAATTTATATATTCTACACTCAAGTCTTTTGTCAGATAAGAAACTTGCAATATTTTCCTCCCAAATTGTAGCTGATTTTCTAATCTTATTATTCACAATTTCTTTCAAAAAGCAGAGGTTCTTGACTTTGGCAAAAGCATCTGCTTTCCCTAATGAGTTATGATTTTAGTTATGTCTCAGAAATGAATCTTCTCCTCACTCAAGGCCATAGAAGTTTTGTCTATGTTTCTGGGGATTAAACTCGGAGTCCCTCATGTTCTAGGCCACACATCGTAGAGCTACACTCCAGAACTGCTATGCTTGTTTTTCATGTTTCGAGAAGTGCTGTGCTTTATTACACATTTAGTTTTCTATATATTATCAGGTACAGATCAAGTCCTCTAAGCAAGAATGCTAGAAATTGTAACTGTGAATGAAAAGCCCTTTTATTTAAACTTCTTGTTTAAAGCAAAAATAGTACCAGTGTAGTATGATATTTAAAATAAATGTAGAAATAAAATTTATAACAACTGTAGCAGAAGGATATGGAAGGGAGCGGTGAAAATGCACTGTTTTAAAATTCTTATTTAGTACAAGAGATGTACTTGAAGTTGAATACACTTCACCTTAATGTAAAGTGTTACACTGTGAATTCTAAAGCGAGTTAAAGTATACGCTGTGAATTCTAAAGTACCCATTAAAGAACAATACAGAGATTTATAGCTACTGTGCTAGTGAAAGATTTTTATAAAAGCAGAAACCAAGGCTAAAAAAAGCAAAGGAGGAACAGATGGGACAAATAGAAAACAAGTAACTAGATGGTAGACACACACCTAACCACAGTGATTACATTAAATCGGGCTGGGAATGTAGCTTAGTTGTAGAGTACGTCCCTAATATACATGAGGCAATGGGTCTGATTCCTCAGTACCACATAAACAAAAAAAAAAAATAAATAAATAAATTTTTGAAAGATTATATTAAATCTAAATGACCTTAAAGCGCTGCAAAAGTTATCTATTCTACTTAATCAGTAACTCCCAGAGGGTATGAGCTGAGTATAATAATGTGGTTATATGTCAATTTCTGGGAATTAAGACCCTGGAAGCAACTATAGCTGTATGACCCTGGCTGAGGGTGTCTCATCTTGTTCAAGGTCAAGGTTCAAGATTGGTTTCTATACTCACCAAGTGTGGGCAGGATCCTTAGTTCCCCTAGAATGATACAGAGTCTTTAGTTCCTTGTACTGCTCTGTTATAGCACCTAGCATACCACCCCCCCCCCCCAGAATGACAGGGGAGAGGGGAGGAGAGAAGCAAAGTCAGAAGTCACAATATTCTTTATAATCCCATCTCAAATAGTGATCCTAACAGAAGGAGTGAGGGTAGATGGGTAGACATGGATGGTTCTGTGGCTCTATTAGATATGAAAAAAAGTTTCCTTTTGATTCTTTACATTTTTCTTTTTTTTTTTAAATTTTATTTTATTTTATTTGAGAGCATACTATACAGAGGGGTTACAATTACATGGGCAGGATAATGCATACATTTCTTACCAAGCATTGCAGCCTCCTCCTTTGTTTACCCTTCACCTCCCTTCCCAGCCTCCCCCCTCCCCCCCACCCAATCCTTCCCCCCCCCCTTTACATTTTTCAACATTGGTTTATAGGAGTATTTGCTGGGAAACTGTCGTCTAATCTTATTCTCTACCTTCAAGCCAAGTATCACTCTAACTTTATTATTATTTTCTTTATTTGTCCCTGGAAAGTTAAGATATAAAAAAGAAATTCCAGAGAAATAAATAATAAACTCAGTTTAATTACACAGAAAGAGAGACAGCCTAATTTTGTTTTTGACTGCTCTAAATCTAGAAACAGAAAAAATTTTCAATATTAATACACAGCTAGGAATCTGCTACCAATGAAGCTCCTTCATTGACTCAGAACAATTACTGGGAACTCATATTGATGTGCTGGTTTCATTTAGACTTTTAGAGCTGCAAAGTCAATTAAATCCCAGCAACTTTCCCCAGTAGCTTTGAGAGCTCACAAGTAACTGTTCCCATGGACAAATGCTTCTTGAACTCCTACTGAAATAAGGATACTGGGTCTAACTGGCACCATCTTGTCTTCTTGGTGGATGAAAGCGAAGTCTTATCACCAGGTATTAGGCATGTCTGAGTTCCTAGATGCAGGGGGTGGGGACTTGGACAATAGGTTCCTGGACCTGCCAGTCCTGTGCCATGAACTCACAAGACTCTCAAGTTCTCTGTGACTCTGTCCTCTGACTATGACCCTATTAGGCACTGACCAGCTCGGCCGCCATTTTGCAATATGCCTCCTGTCTTCTGACAGATCACCAAGGCATTTCACTTCAGCCCTCCATTGGAGTTGATCTCGTTTGTTGGGATTGTTTTCCTGTTCTTTCCTTGCTTTACTACCCTCATTACTCAGTTTTCTAACAGTATTAAGTGTATCTGGATCACAAGATTTCTAGGGACATGTATCTGCAATGCAGTGGCTGGCTTTCTAATAAAGATTCCCGATTCCATCTCTCAAAATGTGGCTTCTCTGTCTCTCACAATTGAATTCCCATATAGCACTACCACACGCACAGCACTGTTTAGATACATCCATTGCTCCCTTATGATTTGTAGCACCAACTTGTCAGGAAGAAAAGAAGACTACTTTTAGATGAGGACTTTTAGAATTTTTAGCCCTTCAAAAAAACTCCTCAGAGTGTACCTTATGAGGACCATAAACTCCTTTCAGGATAAAACTCTCTCAAGTGCCTTCTATATTGGCCTTATTTCAGAAGCTATGGTCCTGTGTGTGCCAGGTGAGGAACAGGTATGAAAACAATTACATCAAGCTGAGCACAGGTGTATCACACCTGTGATCATAGCTACTCAAAAGGCTGAGAGCTGAGGATTGTAGTTTAAAGCCAGGCAGGAAAGTGTATGAGATTTTAGTTCCAATTAACCACCAAAAAGCCTGGAAGTGGATCCTGTAGCTCAAGCAGAAAAGTACTAGTCTTTACTTAAAAAAAAAAAGATTAAAGACAGTGCCCAGGCCCTGAGCTCATACCCCAGGGCCAGCACAAATACAAAGAACTACCTCAGACGAAGCATGACTGAGTGAGACAAAGCTAGGCCTGGTCTGGCTTACTCTATATTGAACAGAATAACAGCTTTAAGGCTACGCTGAGCATCAAGTGACACCAAGTTATAAAGCAACAGTTTTAACCTCGGTTACTCCATCTTGAGTGTATATACTATCATAGAATGATTCCACTTCTTATTGTCTCTCAGTATACCATAAAGGACAAAGTGATAACTAATTTATATTAGCAAATAAATGTTTCAAGTCATACCAGAAACACCAGAGATAGGAGCTTATCAATCCCAGCAGATGTAAGGCCCTCACCTGGGACTATAAAAGGAGGATCTCTACAAGGAGGAGCACCCTAAGACTGAGCTGGAATAGGCACATGAACTCCATCACAAGGTGACCCCTCATGATGAGCGTCATCTAGGACAATTGTCATCACGAAGGACCTCTGCCTCTGTCTGGGTTCCAACTCAAGCTCAGTATCCCCTGATGGTAGAGCATGGCCCCCTTCAAACTGATACTGGAAACCTCCTCCTACCGCCACCTATATTTAACACCTCTGAACTCTGGACAAATCTGTACCTGTCGTTCATTAAAAACAACTTTTGAACTCTGGACCTAGGAGCTGTCCCTGTGCTCTTCAGCTCAAGGTGAGTGCTCTACCACTTGAGCCACAGCACCACTTCCAGTTTTCTGGTGGTTTATTGGAGATAAGAGTCTCATGGACTTTCCTGCCCTGGCTGGCTTTGAACAGCGATCCTCAGATCTCAGCCTCCTGAGTAGCTAGGATTACAGGCATGAGCTACCGGCACCTGGCTCATAACTTTTTATCTAGTCTGCTGCATAGACATTTCCTGTGTCTGTGAGCTCCAAAGAGCCCTCTACACTCTGTAGCCTCTTTAACCTTTTCTTTACCATTGTGTGACATATATTATGTATTCTGTAATAAACACAGTATGTATGATATACAACATATATACAGATATATACATGTACACACATCTGTATGTGCATACCCATACATTTACACATACATTATATATTATACAAAATCATACACATATGTATATGTATTTATATTGCGAATATGTGTATAATTGAGTGAAGAATAATGTGTAATTTCAGAGTTAATATTGGTCATTAAGACTAATAAAAGTGGTTGCAAATGGCCATGTCTATCAAGTGAAGTCAGTAGTACTTGGTGAGATCAATCAAACAAAATTGTTATAACTTGTGAATTTATTGCTATTCAATGAGTTCTGACATTTTGTGTAGACCTAAGCAGGTGTGTCCATGTTTCTGACACAGCTTGCTCATAATAGTTAGCCTCCCTTCAATTTCCAGCAAGAAAGCAATCCATTAAAAGGCAGAAAGATCAATTTGAAGAAGGCACATGTATTGATAAAATTCGGTTTCCATTTTAATAGGCAGTCTCAATTCAGTTTTGTGCCATTTAATTCTACTTAAATAGGGCTCATATGTTTTAAGAAGGCTTAGCATTATGAACCAAGGAAAAATCATCATGAAACTCTTCCTCTTGACCTACATTTCTTTCCTTCATTTTCCTGTTTCAATTTTGCATAGGAATTCTGGGGAGTTTAGGTTAAGAATGTAAGCGTTTTATGTTCCATAAAGGATCAAACAATAACACGACAAGCCTTGAGTGCCAGCCAGACTTGTAGAAAACAAATCATTCTTGCTGTGTGAACCACCCACTTGGCACCTTTCGGAAATAATGGCTTACCTGAGGCCTCAACAGATCACCTCTAAGCTGGCAGCTGTAGGATAAATCACCTTTCAAATAAACCCTGTTCTAAAATGCATTGCCAAATGAACCTTCTAAAACTTTATACAAAATAACCTGAATTCTATTTTCCATTGTGTTCTTAGTCTGGAGCAAGGAAAGTAAGACTTCAACAGAAAAGCTCTCTAGCAATAGAGTTTTAAAGCAAAGCTTAGTTACTATTTTGCACAGCTTCTCTGAAGTCTGTATTCTCAAGCCATTGAAAATGGTAGACGCATGCAAATACACATCTCACAGAAATAATGTTGCCTTCATCATAATGTTAATGTTAAACTTTTATATGTTCAGAAAACTATCAGAGCTAACAATTTATCATAGATATTAGAAACCTCAAGCTTTGCTAAATCTCCTCTCCAAGTGCCATTGCTTCTTTGTCATCAGACTTGACTCTCAGAGACATGGCCTGGCTGTCAGTCACTATTTTTATGGCATCAGTTGCTGGCTTTATTCTATTTTTTTTCTGCTTCCAAGTTTGATCATTTTCATTCCCTCTCCATAATGCACTAAAGTCTAGAATCTTTATAGTTATTTTGGGTACTTGATGATTTATACTTGCATACTGACTTTGTTGAGCTAGAGTTCATGTTCAATCAAATGGCCATATTTAGTGACCATGAGTTTAAAATCAGTTCTATTGCAGAATAATTTACATACAATACAGTTGATCATTTAAAGTATACAACTTCAGTATCTTTTTTTGGGGGGGAGGGTCCGGTCATGGGGCCTGAACTCTGGGCCTGGGCGCTGTCCCTCAGCTCTTCAGCTTAAGGCTAATGCTCTACCACTTGAGCCACAGCACCACTTCCGGCTTTTTTCTTTTTGCCTATGTGGTGCTGAGGAATCGAACCCACAGCCTCAGGCATGCAAGGCAAGCGCTCTACCACTGAGCCACCTTCCCAGCCCCAACTTCAGTATCTTCTGACAAGTGTTACTGTAATGGGAGTAGGAAAAGATTTAGGACATGCTCATCGACCTTAAATTTTCCTAGTAAGTCTTATAACAGTATTTTCCAATATTGAAATAACATATCCTTTACCAAGCAGGGAGGAAAAAGAAGGCTCTTGTGTCACTTTTTAATTGTTTTTTACATTTAACAATCTGATCATCTTAGCAGTACTATAAAAAGTGAACAATTACTGAAGACTCCAGCATCACTGTTTGTTTTCTAACCCTAATTTTGAGGGAATAATGAAGAGCTACTTGGGTGCCAGTGGCTCACATCTGTAATCCTAGCTATTCAAGAGGCTGAGACCTGAGGATCACAATTCAAAGCCAGCACAGGCAGGAAAGTCCATGACACTCTTATCTCCAATTAGCCACCAGAAAACCGGAAGTGGTGCTGTGGCTCAAATGATAGAGCACTTGCCTTGAGCTGAAGAGCTGAGGGACAGCACCCAGGCCCAGAGTTCAAGCCCCATGACTGACCAAAAAAAAAAAAGCTATTTGGCTTCTTGAATGAAGAAGTGCCAGATTAGGTGATTGAGAAAGTCAGAAATGTTAGGCTGACATCTGTCTTTAAACAGCTCTGCAATCTGGAACTTCAGGGGCAAAAAATAAATGCCTGTGTCAAGAAACTATTCAGAGATGGGTTCTCAGTGCTTTTCTTTCAACGTCTTGGAGTTTCTGAGCTGTCATGGGAACCAGGAAAACACCAAGCATTTCCCTGATGTATAATAAAATTCGATAATAGAAGAAGCGAGGTTCCTTAAGCAGAAATCATTTATTGCTACACTTACTTTATATCTTTTTTTTTTTACACAAATGTTTGATATCCAACTATGCATTTTAGGAGATCTAGATTTAGTGCTGAAAGACCATGTCTGAAGCTATGTAATTAAAACAGTAGCTAATGCTAATCTGAGGCTTACCATATACCGAGAATTGTTCTATGTCTTCTTGTATGTGTTATGTTGTTTAATAACCAGCAATCCTGTAAGAGAGAGCTGACTATTATTGACTCTTTACTAATGCATACTCTGTGGCCTAAGGAAAGTAAATGACTTGCACAAATTCAAACAGCAGGCCTTAAAATACCCAGTCAATGGGACAGCTATAAAGTCAGTAGTGTTAATCAGCTTAGGCTCTTAGTACTTGGAAAAACACTTCCAATTGATCGCTCAAGATCTGACACATCTCCACTTTCACCCTAATACCATTTTTTTTGGTCCTGGGGCTTCAACTCAGGGCCTGGGCACTGTCTCTGAGCAGCTTTTTTCTCAAAGCTAGTGTTCTACACTTGAGTTATAGCATCACTTCCAGCTTCTTCTGAGCAGTTTATTAGAGATAAGAGTCTCACAGACTTTCTTGACTGGACTGGATTCAAACTGCAATCCTCAGATCGCGGCCTCCTGAGTAGTTAGGATTACAGGCATGAGCCACTGGTTCCTGGCTTCCTAATACTATCTAAATTTATTCAATTGACATTGAATCTGAAGAGCTATGATGTGTTAACTTACCACCAGATTAGGAACCTAGTGGGGCTGCTTCTTTCTTCTCTCTCCTCTCTCTCTCTCTTTCTCTCTCTCTCTCTTTCTCTCTCTCTCCATTTCCTTCCTCCTTGTCATCTCTATTTCAAACATCCCGGAGGGAGAGATGCTATGATTGTTGTTTGTTTTTCCAGAGGGGCTCTTGGGCCTTTGGGTCAGATTTTCAGAGCAAGTGACAATGATTAGATAACCAGCATGGTGGCGGTGAAGACTGGATGTGTCTTAGTGTCACGTGTATGCTGTGTTCATGTGTTTGTAGTCTAGAAGCCTTACTGAGAAGAGTGCAAAGAAAGGAAATAAAGACAAAGGAGGAGAGGGTGACAGAGGAGCTTCTTAAAAATCTCCCATGCTCACCTTAAAAGCTCCTCTCCTTGTGGCTTCACAGGAAATCCCTCGTGGCTCCTGGAACACCATAAGCCCAGCACATTCTTCCCTCCAACACATCGGTGAAGCCATTAGCAGATGCCCTGCGTCCTCCCATTTCGCTGTTCTATTAGAATGCCCCATTTTAGTAAAGTGTGTGTGTGTGTGTGTGTGTGTGTGTGTGTGTGTGTGTGTGCATGTGTGCGTGTGTGCCTGTGTGTGCTGGCAGTGACTCCGTTTCTTGGTCAGAGATACCAGTGGCACTCTGGTCTCTGGGCCAAGAACCAGGGCCTAGTGTCTTGTGCTGGTGCAGGGGTGAAACTGCTTCCAGCAAGAAGCAACGGCTTCTGCATAGCTGCAGTTGTCTCAGGTATTCTGTCCTGATGCCAAGAATGCCCTCTGCCCTCTGTAGATGAATGCAGTCACTCCCCCCCCCCCCCCCAGCAAAGTCATCCTAATGGCTGCTTCCAGCATCTCGCTTCCGTTTCAGCAGTAAGCAGCCAATCTGCTCACAGGTGTAGAATAATGACCAGGGCAGGTGGTGACAGGTGGGAGTTGCAGAGCCTGGGGTGGCATCCAGAGTGCTGCGGAGGTCGTGCTATGACAGACGGAGCAATGGTTGCCCATTGCCGAGGCTTTGTGATGGACACCCTGTCACATTAAGCCTTATTTTTTACCTTTTATTTTCCTCCTGAGATATTTAAAATATGTGGATATAAGGAGAAAATGCTGTGTGTGTGTGTGTGTGTGTGTGTGTGTGTGTGCATGTGTGCACGCACACACATCGATTTATCAGCTGGAACTATTTTGATATATTTACTCACAATTCTTCTGCATTCTTTCCAGTGTCCTGGTCCTCAATTCCTTGAGGGAATTGGCTTAGGTACATCTTAATGAAGCCCCAAACTACCATACACACACGGGGAAAACACACCCATATTCCAGGGGTATGATTTAGAATAGGCAAAGGTGAAGGCAACTCGAACATTTGTTGAAGGAAGAGTGCATAAACAACACATGGCTATAGACATAGGTAGAATATTATTCAGCTGTAGCAAGACAAACCCTGGAGCATGATATGGGTGAACCTATGGACATTTAGCTAACGTGAAATAAGCCAGTTATAAAAAGGACAAGTTCTGTGTAATTCCACTTCCACGAAGAACAAAGAGGAGCAGAATCAGAGAATTAGAGAGAGACTGGTGTTGCCAGAAGCTAGGAGGAGGCAGAAATGGAGAGCTTGTGTTTAGGAGAGTTGCAGTCTTATGTCGATTATCTAAAATATTTGCATTATACACCTTTCAGTTCTGCATATTCTTTTTTAAGTTGTAAGTTTTGCATGCAGTGACTATCTTTTGTCTATTCCTATGGTTTTAATTTTCTCTAAAATTATTTCAATAAGTTATTTCCATTGTCTTTTCATTTATTTTTCACAATTTCTTCTACCATTTGTCAATTGGTTCTTTATTTCAGTGATGTTTGTTTTCTTTCTGTTAATCTTTTAAGCATGGCCACTCTAA
The DNA here is from genome assembly GCF_019054845.1 of Dipodomys spectabilis. NCBI lineage: Eukaryota > Metazoa > Chordata > Mammalia > Rodentia > Heteromyidae > Dipodomys > Dipodomys spectabilis. Next base: position 7,345,671 of record NW_024870728.1, read on the forward strand.
ATATCTTTGTGTTTTCCTTAATTATTTGAACATTTAAATCTGTGCTCTGATTTTTTTAAAAACAAGCAATTTGTTGTTAAGTCCTTTGTATTTTGGGGGACAAAAAAAATCTTATGTTGCAATTATCAACTGCCTTCCAGTAGCATTTCTCTAGTTTAATATCATGCCCTGCTGCTACACTGGCAGTCACAAAGACAGATGGCAAAAATGGAAAATGGTAGAACCCCGTTAGAAGAAAATTTAAGAATATCCTATGTGCAAACTATTCATCATGTCACCATTTAGAATAGGAAAAGATGGAAATGAGCCAAATGTGAATCTGTAGAATACTGGTAGAATTAATTATGGTGCGTCATACCACAATACCATGCAGCTGTATAAATGAGTGGCGGATCTCTCTATACCTTTCTACAATATTATGAAGTGATCTCCAAGAAATACTATTATAGAAAACAGTGCAGTGGTTCTCACTAGACACTATGGTGAAAAGTAACTATACAATTTGAGGGTAAAGATGGGGGGGGCTGGAAATTGGGAGAGGGCAAGGGAAGGGGTGACACTGTCCAAAAAGAAATGTGCTCTCTCCCTGACTTATGTAACTGTAACCCCTCTGTACATCACCTTTATAATAACAATAAAAAAGAGAGCCAGGTGCCAGTGGCTCATGTCTGTAATCCTAGCTACTCAGGAGGCTGAGATCTGAGGATCGTGGTTCAAACCCAGCCAGGGCAGGAAAATCTGTGAGACTCTTATCTCCAATAAAAACCACTCAGAAAACTGGAAGTGGTGCTGTGGCTCAAGTAGTAGAGTGTTAGCCTTGAGCTGAAGAGCTGAGGGACAGCGCCCAGGCCTAGAGTTCAAGCCCCACAACCAACAAATAAATAAATTAATAAAATAATAAATAAAAATATAAAAGAGAAAAAAGAAAAAAGAAAAAAAATAAGGTGCATAATGATACTTTATCTAATGAAAGGCAGAAAATGAAGAATTTATATTTGTTTTCTATAAGTAGTTATGAAAAAACATAAAATGGTTACATATAATAGAAGGGAATTAAATTTAGGAAATAATACTGTCAGACTTCTCTGAATGTTTTATATTCTTGTAAAACAATTAAACCTGAATGTAGATGTGGAACTCATTGCCTAGTACTTCTGTGACTTAGCCTTGGAGAATTATTAAAGTGAATTTTAAATACAGTGTTTTGACTTGCTACCTCTCCTACAGTGAGTTCTAAGATCGCAGCTGTAAAGAAATAACAATTCAAAAATCATTCCATCTGTCTTAGCAATGTTATTCTAATGTTTGCATATAATGCTTATAACTGAGAGGGGAAAATACATACTTTAATACTTTTAGGACTCAAAACTTTCAGGATAAGGGAAAGTAGCTAGAAATGAGAGACCAAACTGAATTCTGAATTTCAGATGGGAAGATGTGCATGAGCTGATCATGTGTTCCCTTCTGTAACTTTGGAGGCACTTTGTCACTAAGCATCAATGAACACCCATAAGCTCCCAGACTGTTGTTTCTAAATGCATTTCTTACTAATGGGAGCCAAGGTTCTCTAAAAGCAGAATTCAGGTCTAAATTATGTTAGATGGATTTGGAATGTCTCATTAGACCAACAGAACATGAAGATTATTAAAAAGACAACAAAAGGATTCAGAAGCCTATCTGAAAAAGCCCCTCTGGGTCAGCAATCAATGTTTTAAGTCTCAAAATGAAACATAATATTCTCCAGTGAATTGAAATACAAAAAAATGCATGAGTTCACAAGAGGCCTACTCTTTAAAAACTCACACCTGATTGACATCAGACTCCTGAAAGTTACTGAGGAACCAATTTGTAATTTTACAAAACAGGAAATAAATTCAACCTGTAACACTATTTTCTTCTCTTTTCTTCATGAATAGACCCCAGATAAGCAAATGCTAGATAACAGAGAATTCTATATTCTACATTACTGATGAAGTATCTAGCAGAAACTAGCAATAAAGTGAGTTTTAAAGTTTTATCAGTTTTTGCAAATCCAAAAGATTGAGGGGTAATCATTTAATCAACAGATAAGGATCACTGATTGCTTTAAAACAGCAGTTGCAACCAAATTTATCTAATATCAAAAAGAGTAACAGACATTTTAATCCCATGTTTGATACAGCAAGAAATCTATAACCCAAGAATGCTCTGAAGCATTCTTGCAAACATATTTTCAAACAGGAAAATATGATCCAACCCCTTGATGTAAGGGTTAATTTGTTTACACACACACACACACACACAGGAACAGAGAGGTACATGTTAAACAAAATCACAGGCATAATATTAGCAGAATTGAGACTGAAAAACTCCTCTGGACAGAAGGAGAGAAAGTGGAGAGAGAGAGAAAAGACAAAAAGAGAGGCAGAATGGGGGAGGGAGAGGGAGACACAGAGAGAGAGAGGGAGACAGAACTTGTAAAATTTGGGGGGTTGTTAAAAATATTTTGTGTGTGCTGGCCAGTAATATAGCTATAAGCTATCTTATAGCTATCTATGTTGATATTGAATATTCGATAGCTGAGGAACTACATTTAAACAATTATAACATATTCATTTGTAAAATATCCTTTCTGTTGCTATTGTATTGTATAGCATGGCAAAAGTCAGAAAATTGAAACCAACCAAATACAGCGGATAAATCTTGCTTGTGTCTGATAGAAACAAATTAGCAAGATACTCAAAGATAAGAAACCATAATAGGGCTGTTTGAGAAATTTGAAGCCTCAATGGATATTTGATACTAAGAAATTCTTGCCAGTTGTTTCTGTTTGTGTTAAAGAATTGTAATGTATTTTTTTAAGTCAACTTACTTTAGGTAACTCAAGGGCAATATTTATAAAGTATTATTATGCATGTAATTTCCTCCAAAATAATACAATGGAATGAGAAAGGAGAGAGAGAGGGGAGAGGAGGAAGGAAGGAAGATAGAAAAAGCATCCCTCCAAGATTCGGCATGTATTGGTAACTAGTTATTATAAACTTAGTAGTTTAATACAGCTCACCTTTATTCTCCAGTGTAGAAGTGAAGTCCAAATCGGTTTCATGGTGCTGAAATCAAGATGTCTGTAGGTCTATATTCCTTCTAGAGGCTCTATCTGGAAGAAAGAATCTGTTTCCTTATCTAGGCCACTATCTTGAATGATCTTGATTGGTGGCTCTTCCATCCTCAAAGCCAGCAGGGTAGCACTGCTCACCTGTTGTATTGTCTGTTCTCTGAGGAACACAACCTTCCAGTGTCTCTCACCTGTGGGGGGAGCATAGAGGAGACACCATCCACTTGAACAGCTTTCCGAGTTTGGGGGATTGCCTCTCTAGGAACCTCAGGCTTTGGGACCAACAAGAATTGTTTTCTTTTTGCAGACATATTTCTCAATCATTACGATCTGAGGGGAAGAGTCCAACCACAGGAAGGGTCTGCCACCTGTATTGCATTGGTCAGAGCACATTTCTGTGCCTACTTCTGAACATAGACCTTGTAGGTATATCATCAGGGTGAGGTGAAGGGTTCCTTCTGTGGATTTTCTCGGTTCTGTTAGTCTCTTTTTTCATGCATTTTTAACGCTAAATATGCTTCTTTTTCACATCAAATATCCACACATTTTAATTGTAGAAAAGAAAACCTGTCAGTAGAGAATGGATCCCATAGATAGGATAACTTTTCTGGTTATAAGGGAGTATCTTTTGAATAAAATGGACCAATCATGCATAATAATGCCATGGATTTCTCCTTAATGCATGTAATGTACCTAGGAATGACACTTCAGTGAAATTGTAGACCACGAAAATTACTCTTATCATAAAGCAGACAGGTGATCTTTTCTTAAAACAGAACACCAATTGTAACCAGACCTCCTGCTGAGCTTCAGGATATATTGGTGGAGGGAAGAAAAAAAAATGCCACCAAGATGATAAGACTTATTTTTGCCTCAATAGTTTATTCTCTCTCCCTATATTTTTGTTTCTGTCAGCGTAACGATATATACTTAACTTACGTGTATGTAATTATAAACTGCTCATTGAATGAAGTAAAACAAATAGAATGAAGTTTATAAAGTGCCTCTGAAAGTTACAGAAAGTCTGCTGTCATGTCAAAGTCTTTTATTCTCCTTTAAATAAGAAGTAGGAGTTCTTTTAACAACCTTGAGAATGTGATTAGCATCAGTGGAATGATACCTTTATTATATGAGTCATAATTCTTGGTGCCATTTATCATGACAGACCAATAATTACTTAAAGTTCCACCAACCCGTTCCTCGCTGCGATTGCACAAATACGATTTTTGGATTCCAAGTCACTTAATTTTTGGTGATAAGGTGACATTTCAGTAATTATATCATTTCTACATTTTTTCCCATTAGCAACTTGGATTTCTGTGTGGGTGTTAACAATATCTGTTACCCTTTAAAGAATTTTAGATCTGAGTTTTCTTTGTTCATCTCCCTAAGGAAATAAAATAATTTACATGGAATAACTTGGGTTGAGTGAAATTAAAACTGTTTTTCGTGTAAATTGTCTTCATGAGGTTGGAAGTTCTTGTCAAAATTAATTTTTACTTTAATTACCCTTAAATAATTGTTTGGGAGAAGGGATAAAGATGTTTAACTTCTAAAGACAGCCTCTTCAGGTGTTGGCAAAATTGGTTAACACCTGTAGCAAACTAAAGCTAGATCTTTATGTATCACCCTGCACCAGAATCAACTCCAAATGGATCAAAGACCTTGGACTCAAAGCAGACACCCTGAAAACATTACAGGAAGGAATTGAGGGTTCCATGGCAACAGGGTCAAAATTTTCTTAATAGAGACCCAGAAACACAACAAATGAAAGAAAGGTTGGACAAATGGGATTGCATGAAATTGCAGAGTTTCTGCATGGCAAAGGACATAGCTAGCAAGCTCAATAGAAAGCCCAAGGATTGGGAGAAGATCTTCACTAGCCATACAACAGACAAGGGTCTCATATCTAAAATATACCTGGAACTCAAAAAATTACCCAACAACAAATCCTCAAAGAAACAACTGCCCAATAAATAAGTGGGCTAAAGACTTAAAGAGAAACTTCTCTGAAGAGGAAAGAAGAATGGCCAATAGACACATGAAGAAATGCTCAAATTCTCTAGCCATAAAAGAAATGCAAATCAAAACAACATTGAGATTCCACCTCACCCCAGTTAGAATGGCTATAATCAAGAAATCTAATAACAACAGATACTTGAGGGGATGTGGCCAAAAGGGAATCCTACTGCATTGTTGGTGGGAGTGTAAACTTGTTCAGACACTTTGGAAAGCAGTATGGAGGCTCCTCAAAAGACTCCACATAGAGCTCCCCTATGACCCAGCAATCCCACTTTTAGGCATTTACCCAAATGATCACAAACAAGGCCATACTAAAGCTACCAGCACAACTATGTTTATCACAGCATTATCCACCATAGCTAAGATATGAGACCAACCCAATTGCCCCTCAGTAGATGAATGGATTTAGAAAATGTGATATATATATATATATATATATATATACATACATATATATATATACATACATACATACATATATATATATATATATATATATATATATATATATGTAATTCTATGCTTCCATCAGAAAGAATGACATTGCCCCATTTGTTAGGAAATGGAAAGACTTGGAAAAAAATTGTATTTAGTGAAGTAAGCCATACCCAAGAAACATAGGTCCCATGGTTTTCCTTATTTGCAATAACTAGTATATGTCTAGGACATGCAGAAGAGGTCAAGAGCTATGTACATAGGACCATATAAGCTGATGCTAAGTGAAATGAACCCCAAGATAGGGACACAAGAGATTTTATCTTTCTTGCTGTTCTTTTTAATGTGCTTATGTACACCTTTGTATGTTCTTTCCCCATGGAATAACCCCTGTTGTCACTGTATTTGATTCCGGTGTCCTGCATCTTTGAATATATATATTATTGTGAAGATACTGTACAGAGGGGTGGCGGTTACATAAGCAAGGTAATGAGTCCATTTCCTGTGGAGCATTGTCACCCCCTCGGTGTCCTGCATCTCCTATATACATTTTTCTAATTTGGGGAGGGGAAGGGAAATAACAAAATGCTGAAATAAGGATACAGGTTGACCCATTGTAACAAGGAGATATACAAGACACTATGTTGAAAACAAACTTTACCACTTTGGGCGGGAGGTAGAGGAGTTGGGAGGGATGGTAGGGGGGAAACCAAGGAGGGAGTAACAATGCTGGATAGGAAATGGACTCATTACCTTACTCATGTAACTGAAACCCCTCTGTACTATAGCTTTACTATATATATATATATATATATATATATATATATATATATAAATTATATGATGCTTAACTTCTAAATGCATTTTTCCCTCAACTGCCCTCCTGCCCATTCCCTGACCAGCCCAACACCAATGTGAAAAATTTCCTTCTTAACAAAAAACAGACGCTTAGATTTGTGTTGTCAGAAAGAGTTTAGAATTTCCCCTATGCAAGGTTCCCAAGCGGAAACCTGGGAAATAAAAGAAAAGGATTTTGGGAACATTTGATCACCTTCAATCTTTTTTGAAGAGTCAGTAAATAAACATGGTAACTCTATTCAACTATACATCTCTACATTTCACTTTGTACAGAGAATTAGCCGTGCACATAACCCATCTATGAATCTGAAATCCAAAGAGGGTTTTCTGAGTTATGCTGCTCATGAAACAAACAGTTTTCAAAAGACCATTTGTTTGGAAAATCAAGTAAGGTCTCAATCAATGCATTTCAACGAAAAGAGGACTAGGAATATTTGTTCATCACTAAGGTAGAATTTGTCCTATCTTCAGGAACTCAGTTAGGAGGTGATAAAAAGAAGTGAGGGTACAAGTGGGGCTTGGGGGAGTATTTGGAGGGGAGGGCCGAGGAACACGGTGGTATTTCACTCCAGATTGGATGATATCAGAAAGGAGGTGGAGAGATAAATGAATCCTGCATTTGGGAGTTCCAACAAATCGTATCTATGTGGTAGAGAAATAGCAGTCTCCTATTTTGTCCCCCTCCTTGCAAAGGGAATGTTTAGCATTTTTGTATGTCATATGTTTTTGTCCAGGTCCAACAAAATTATGGGAGAATCTGGCTTGGGGGTGGATTTTGGTGACATTATTTTGAGACTTTTTACCCCACAGATAACACAGACTAGTTGTGCGTGGCAGGCTGGCTTCTGAATACCAGGGGGAGCTGAGTTTGGGGTTAATTTTGTTTTCTAATTCACTAACACTCTTTTTGGCCAAGGACAGATAAAGTCTTACTGCAGGGCATTTATCTGTGATCCCCAGGTTTCACCATGGTCAAACTGTGTTGGTTAATGTTAGCACAGTGCCATCTGAACATGATCTCCTGATCAAGGATTGATCTTTCCTTCTGTTAAAGGACGTTGCTGAACTATCAGAAGTGATCATAGCTGTAGAGTAGCATCTAAGACTTAAACAGGGTATGTGAAAACTCACACAACATGCTTGTGCTATCATGGTAGTTCTTAAAACAAAGAGTCTAGATTGCAAAAGAAAAGCATTTAAACCATGTCCCAGAACTTTACTGTTTCAAACAAACAAAAAAAAGCTACCTTTGCATTCCTCCACCAAGCCTACTCTTAGGTATATCTCTACTTGCTCCGTATGACTTTTGTAAATGCAATCAATAGACACAGTTACTATACTACTACTTGTAAGACTATCTGGACTACAGTGCAAATTCCTTCTGGCTGGTGAAGAAAGAGATATTGGGGATGATAAGATTGTCCATGAAAATGGTGATTAATCCTCTTAAGAGAAGTTTATTGGTTTTCAGAGCAAATGTGGGATTTTTATGTCTTCTGCTGAGATTACAGACAGAATCACCCGTTCTAATCATATCAGCTCTACCCTGGGAATTGTAGCTGTGGAACACATGGGAAGACTGAATGTGTTATTCTTCTGGAAGGGTTTTCAAATAAATTGTGCTTACTTTATTTTAGAAGTTTGTAGCATTATTTCTAAGGTAACATAATTTCCTGATGGGAGATAGTTTTACATATCTGGAAATCTCAAACAGAAACTGCAGCTACACAGAGTTCATTCAGGATGATAACCATACACATCACAGAAGAAATAATGACCAGGTGGCGTACATATTATATTGAGATCACAAATACAAATAAATGGATACTAATTCTAGAGAGTTCAACAAATCCTTAAGAGGAAGTAAAGGGTTTCAGTGAAAAGGCTGTAGTGACTCTGAAAAGAACACACAGGCTTTTGTAGCTAGAATAGCACCAGTAATAATTGCTAATTTGGAATAGTAGGCCTTGCTAAGACAGTGATGATGTCAGCCCAAGCATCTTGTCGATGTGAGCTTAAAGCCCAACAGTCACAAGACTGAAGGTTCAGATGAATGATGTTAGGACATTTAAATGCCAGAGGGGAGCCTATTAACGGGAATCTGCCTCTTGAAGCATGTAAAGAAACAGTCACTAAATTTTGACAGTAGGTTCAGGTGATGGATCCAGCCATCTACTGGATTCAAATGATAATCACAGTCTAGAGAAAAGAAGAGCGCTGTCTTTCCCAAGGTGGTAGGAGGAGACCATAGGGAGTCAGAAGGAAGGGGCTGAGATTTAAGGAAAGCCCACTCATATTTTATAGTGCTCAAATCGAAACCATAGTCAGGATAAGGCGTGGAGGAACCAGAAAATTAATTTTGCTCCATCTTGGGGAGCTGTTTAATTCTGTGATTTTTTTTTAAATGAGTGGTTTTGAACAAGAGCAACCCCTCTGAATACAGTGTCTTGCAGAAGAATCCTGAGACCCTTCAGTGTGAGGTTTCCAGATGGGTTGCATGTTGAGTAATCAGGTTAAAGGGAAGTTTCGCTTTTGAGCTGACAACAACCATCTATGGTCAACCGCTGTGTAAGTTGTTAATGATCTCTGATGATGACCTTTCCATTGAGGTTGGAGAGCAGTAGCTCATACTCACATGGTGAAGGAAGCGCTTAGCAACTGTGGCTCTGCTCTAACTGCTGTTTATGAGGCTAAAGCTGAAGATCGCCTATGTCTTCTGTGCAGATTTGTCTTATTTAACTGTCATATGGTAGAGTACTAATAAAATAAGTGCCTCTGTAACTAAAGGAATAAATTGGAAGAGTTAGGCTGGAAAAACATTTCCTTCTATAGTAAAGCCTTACACCTCCCTGAAAGCAAAGATTTAAACCCATACAGAATAGGAAAGAACCAACACATATATAATTCTGGCCTATAAGAAAAATTGTTATTTAGGATATTTGTTTACTCTTCTAAGATATTTTTTCTATGTTTAAATAAGGAGATGGTGACAAGTAGCTAGTTAGTCGACTTACAATTTCCTGGCATGGTTGGATATTTGGAAAACACTTCCTATAAATGCAGGAGAAAAAGCCCCTGTGTATTTTTTTTTGCTTTTAAAAATTGTGAATGCAAATCTCCTTGAACATAAAATCTTAATGAACTCATTTCTTAGAACATATGTTGTGTTGGATGTGAGGAGCAGAGAAACAAAACAACAGCTGGGTAATGATAGGTGCTTATTTCCTGTGACATGAAATTCTGGATGTGGGAAACTTATAATATTGTGAGCGGCGTGGTGATGCCACTGATGTCTGGAGCCACTTCTGGTTTTTTGATCTGACACTCAAGGTGTGGAATATATATTTTAACTAACCACTTGCATTCCAAGCACACAAAAGAGAAAATTCTTACTCCAACTGCCTTTGTATGACCTATTTTGGAGTGCTTGCACCTAATATTTTCAGTTGCATTTTACTGGCTTCAAATTGGTTGGTGTCTGGGTATAAGATAATAGTATGTATAGTGCTTATTTTGGGCTGCCAGCTAAAATTCACGGGTTCAATTATCAAAAGGTAAAAAAGTCAGACTAGATATTAGAAGAAAATCAGGAAGTTGTGCTATGGGTTCCCAGAAGTGGAATTCCTCAGCCAGGCCACAAATATTGTTTTTAGAATCATTTTTGGTATAGGAGGACAAATGTCCGTCAGAAAATCTCTACTGCTTAATACATTACAAGCCTGCCTCATTATGAATGGCAGTACTGAGTAATAACATTCAAAACAAATCTCTGTGAGTTTAATAGGGGAAAAATTATCTCATTCATAGTTATAGTACTTTTAGAATAAAAACTAAATTTGTCTTTCATTTTGTGAAAATCTTTCATCTACTTTTAAATTAATATTGAGCTTGTTAAAGGATTGTATATATTAAATTGAATGTGGTCAGAAGGAAAGAGAATTTTCTTTGTAGGAAGCAAAGCTAAAAAGTTCCTAGGTTTACTATGAACTCATTTATGGAAGAAATACTGTTGAATGGTAACTGCATAACAAATTCCTAGTTTTCTTATGACTGAAGAAACTTTAGCTCAGATAGTACTATCTGACATAGCAGGCAAAGTAGGAAGATTGGAAAATAACATTAAGTATAATGAACTTTGACTTTTTCTTAATTCTCTGGGAGTTAATTTACTGATGTTTTAACCCTTCAGAGATGGTATATTCTCTAACTCTGGGTGATAATTAAATGGCAATAGTTCCATTCAGTATATGAGAAAAAGTGGCCATGAAAGAGAAGTAGTGAAGGACAATCGATTTTAAAGAGTTATTTTCTGTTTCAAAGTTGCCTTTTAATTTTCCTTCCTATTGTCCAATTTGATCTCCTTAGGATTAATGTTTAATGTCTTTAGGATTTCCCATGTGGGTAATACTCTCAACTGCTTTGAGTCTCTCTATAAGGGTTCCTGGTAAAATAATAAAGTATACAACTTCTATTCCAACTTTCCTTGCAAAATAACAACAAAACAAAACAAGCAGACACATGCTGGGGGAAATCTGCTGTACTATCTTAAGTTCTCAGAAGTTAAAATATTGAGCCACCAATTCAGTTCAGATTTCTGTAATTTGGATATAACCTTATACGTTCACGTCTCTGAAAGAACAAAGCCACTTCCCTGCTGATCAGTAGATCAAAATATGCAAACAAGCCTGTTTTGGCTAGTGAATTTTCTTAGTATTTTGGGAATTGAATTAACTTGGTTATTTTTCTCATATGAGAAGGGAGAGATCATCACAAACTTCAAATAACTATGTTATGTAAATCAATAGAATTGAATCTTAAAAATGCAGTGATTATTTTTTACCTTTTCATACCTTTAGAGTTGTCACGGTAGTTGAAAAGATACTGATCATTGGAGACAATTAAAAGAGTCTTCAGAATTGTTGTGGAAATCATAAAATACTCCCACGATGTTGTCAAGTTTAGTCAATTTCAAGTAAGAAGACTAAACTGTGTGCAAGAAAGTCTGTGCAAGATAGTCTGTTATTTGCACTTTACCTCATTCATGTTGCCCTTCCCTCAGGGACTTACCTGAGAAGAACGGAAGACTCAAATGGTCCTATGCTTTTTTGAGTGCTTTTTCATGATGCATATGTTTAGATCATCCAACAGGGAGACTGAGGCCACTACAGGTATTTTAAAGAGAAGAGTAGAGGGCAAGTCTGTGCAGGACATGCAGAGGCTGGCAGAGGGCAGGAAAGGGTGGCGTGCCATCTCTAGTGAGCAGCTTACAGGCACCACAGAACGCTCATCCCAGAGGGAGAATATAGTCTAACAATTCGGGACTCTGAGGGGCAAGTTTGCCCTTTCCATATGGATCCATGATCCATAAAAACTGGGTTACAAGACACAAGGCAGTCCTGGAGCATTTCAAGAACTGTATTTTAAAAAAATTGCCGGGCCCAGTGGCTCATGCCTTATGATCATAGCTTCTCAGGAGGCTGAGATCTGAGGATCCAACACAAGGGGGTTTGTTGGAGGTGAACCACTCAAAAACTAGAAGTGGAGCTGTGGCTTAAAGTGGTAGAGGGTTAGCTGAGCACAACAGCTCAGGGACAGTGCCCAGGCCCTGAGTTCGAGTTCCACCACTAGGAAAAAAACCAACACAGAAAACATTTATACTTAAATTCTTCCTACCCTCATTGAATAAAGAAGTCTTGGTTTTTATATCTAGACTGGACATTTTGATGGTAGTGGTGGAAATTCTGGAAAGTGGATGCATTCTCTGAAAAGTGAATTTGCTAGGGAAGAGAAGATAGTCTATCAGTGGAGGATAAGAAGCAATTACACATGCCTTTCCAAGAACATAAGACTCTTTACGATGGGACACAAAGACATCACATCGTTTTACTTAGAATGGTATTCAGATTGGTACAGAGAAAGGAGCTAGTAGCAGCCAAAGGATTAAAGCTAGATCAAGCCAGGTGTTCACGGAGGAAGACTGAAATGGAGCCATCAGAGGAGTTGCTGGGAGAACCCCAAATCTTGCAGGGAACTCTCACTGGATCCTGCTTATTTTATGTGGGTGCTCGGATATTAGTTAAATTCGGATAATGATAAAAATCGACCAGCAGGGGGTGCCAATTCCTCAAATTTCCTTTCTTGAATGGCAAAGGTCATTTTTCAAAGGTTTTGCATCTTCACAGACAAAAAGAAAAAAAAAAGATAAATTCATCAAGTAATGGAGATCCCTTCGTCATGGTGCTGTCTAGGTAAGATATTATTTAGACCACACGGGGGTGAAGCCATTATCTCTACTTGTTCTCTTAGTGCCATGGGGGGGGGGGGGAAAGGGGGTGTCCACTAGAGACTCCCAAATGTCTGCTTTTTGCCACGAGGGGACAGAAGAAGATCATGTAAGTAAGTGGGTCAACGGAAGCCTACCACCTTCCCTGGAAACCATCTCCACATACACCACCTGGCTAGGGGGGCTGTGTCTCTCTGAAATCAAAACCACTGGAAGAGTTACATCTATAAATGTTCGATGCTGTTCAAGGAAGAAGGTCTTCAAACTCATTGACCTCAATTTACCTTTAACACGCAGGATGACCAACTTTAATATGCTGTGAACTTCTCAGTAGACAATCTGGTTCAAGACTTTTCTATTCTCCTCAGGTTTCTATTGATGTTCTTCGGAATCCTGTTGGTCTACTTAGGGGTTTCCTAGGGAACAGATGCCCACAGCTGGCAGGCTCTAGGCTAGCCCAGACGGCTGGTCCTGATGAGCTGAGGTGGGAAGGAAGGCATTTCCTGTTGTAACCTTGAGCCTCGGGTCCTGCGGGAGGGGGAGGAGGGGTTCACAGTAAGGATGCAGCTGCTTTAGGCCCTGTTTACTCTTAACCTTGCCTCTAAAGCTCCTCCTCCCAGATGCTGTACAAGGGGCTAGCCTGGGACCTCAGACTAAAGATAGGAAAAGAGGGACCAGAACTCTCTTGAGTTTCCTCATCCCAAGTTTTCCCCATCTCTTTCCCCAGGAACCTAGAACCTTTGCCAGCTTGTTTGTTTTTGTTTTTGTTTTTTTTGCTAGCCCTTTAGGTTCAGAAGCAGTGGATGAGGATTCAGAAGAACCAAGCATAAACTAAAGAAGGTATCACGGGACCTCACTTGCACACAGGCACACAGAAGCTCCTTGCAATCTGGGATCCTTTTTAGAGTTTAAATGAAACCTTCTGAGCTTTTATCCTTCTCATTTAATATCCCTCCTCCATAACATTTCATTCTCTGCATTTACTTCATTCTGCCAGCCTTTCTTCCATTCAGACCATAATAAAACATGCAAAGACCCTTGACCAAACTAAACTACAGTTCTCAGCCCTAGCTGAGGCTGGACTGTGGATGGTTTATAAACATACAGAACTCAGTAACTCCCTCCCCTCTCCCCCCACTGTAGACTTGCTGGTCTAGATGCCTGTGTTTCTGTAAAGCTCAGCAGTCCGTTCTGTATAGACACAAGGTTGAGAAAACCTGGAGGAGAACAGCAGAATTCAGAGAAAGAAAGGTTGGCCGTGGAGAAGGAAGGGTTAGTGACTAAGGAAAAGGTAACTGCCAAGAAAGGGGAAATGTTAGCAGAGTTGCTAGGGTTTAGATCTTGAATGATTCCCAAGTGGCCATGTATTCAAGGCTTGGTCCCTATACTCAGGTAACTTTGGCGAGTGAGGGAGCCCATAGGAGATGAGGTTGAGTGGAAGGAAACTGGGGCTTGGCATTGTACCCTGGATGGGCGTATAGGGGCCCTGGTTCTTTCTATTTTCTCTTCCCTCTCTTTCCTGTCTTCCTTTCTCTTCCTTTTCCTTCCCTTCTTTCCCTCTCCTCTCCCCTTCCCTTCCCTGTCCTCTTTTCCTCTTCCTCCTCCTCTCCTCCCTTTCCCTCTTCTTCCACCCCCTCATCCTCCTTTTTTCCCTTCCCCATCCTTTCCAGCTGCTGTAAGTGAATACTTTCCTCCACCACACATTTCTGCCACCATATACTTCTTCACCAAAGGCTCCAAAGCAACATGGCTAACTGCACATTGACTCAGTCCTCCCCAAGTGTGAGGCAAGATAAACCTCTCTTCCTTCTAAGTTGATTATCTCAAGCATACAGGAAAAGCAACTAACAGATGGGTGAATTAATCTTTCCTCCCTATGGATACAAATACATTTTTTTTCTTTCCCTCTTCTCTCCCGTTTTCTTCTTCGCAATGGAAGCGACAAGGGAGGGAATAAACCCCAGACTGAAGGAAATTTGGGTTGACTGGGACTGAATAGCTAGGCACCCTCTGTATGAATGGAAGGCTGGAGCCTGCAGGCAGCATTCCAGATCCCAGCAGCCCAGTCTGGCCACTGGCAACTCTGGCTGGCAGCACCGAGATGATTTTTGAGGACACACATCTTTTCTCTGGACTTTGGGCAACTTGGCCAAGTAAGAGACGTTCTCTACAACTCTCAGTCCTTCTAGTATTCCAGAATCCCTTGCCCTAAAAACGTGTCTTGGCCTAAGGCCCCTCCCTCCAAAGCTCTCTCTTTCTGCTTCCCCTGAAAAAATATTCGTGAAAACCTCATCCAACCAATATAAACCATGATTTGCCAATAAGCAATTAGTTACCTTTGCAGTCTAGCAGGTAAGCTCTACCAGGGGTGTTGGTAGCATAAATATCCCCAAACTTTACTATATATACTATACATAATATATATGTACATACATACATATATGAGTGTGCATTTATTATTATTGTGTGTGTACTTGTGTGTGTGTGTGTGTGTGTGTGTGTGTGTGTGTGTGTGTGTGTGTGTAAGAGAGAGAAAGAGAGAGAGAGAGAGTGTTATTGGACATAAGAGTCTCATAGATGTTCCTGCCGTGGCTGGCTTCAAACCACAATCTTCAGATCTGAGCCTCCTGAGTAGCTAGGATTACAGGTGTGAGCCACTGGTACCTGGGTTGTATTTATTTTTAAAATAAATGTATGTTGTAGAGCTGGATATTTCTAAGGGAAGGCCCCTAATAATTGGTAAATATAAAGACTCTTAGAAGCTGTTCAGAGAACCTTTAGACAAAGGCCTTATTTTGATAGATAATGCCAGAAAATAAAGGGGCTCAAAATCACAGGCCTGGGTATAGAACGAAGGCTTCTTGTTTTCAACCCAGTTGCATTTCTACTTCAACTCCTGAAAAGACACATGGAATTGTATCAAAGTTAATTCTCAATCGCTTATGCATTTTGTACACTTCAACTCTTTAGGCAGAAGCATTATTATCCTGGTTATTAAGCAGAATCACGAGTCAAAAGCTTTTCACATTAGAATGCAAATACTCACCTATGATGTGCCTGACAATACAACTTCAGGTGTCTCTCCATACACTTAAGAATCAATTTTTCCAGCACAATGAGTAGAAATGTACACACTTTCTTAGGTTGCATCAAAAACAAACATCAAAACTGGGCATTGGTGCTCATACCTATAATCCTAGGTACTCAGGAGGCTGAGATCTGAGGATCACAATTAGAAGCCAATCTGGGTAAGAAAGTCTTTGAGACTTTTTTTTTTCTTGGTCGTGGGCCTGAGCACTGTCCCTTAGCTCTTCAGCTCAAGGCTAGTGCTCTACAGCACCACTTCCGGTTTTCTGGTGGTTTTTATTGGAGATAAGAGTTTCACGGACTTTCCTGTCCAGGGTGGCTTTGAACTGTGCTCCTCAGAACTCAGCCTCCTGAGTAGCTAGGATGACAGGCCACCAGCGCCTGGCTGAGAGACTCTTATCTCCAGTTAACCACCAGAAAACAGGAAGTGGAGGTGAGACTCAAAGAGATAAAGCATTAGCCTTGAGCAAAAAAGCCCAGGGACACTACCCAGGTCCTAAGTTCAAGCCTCAGGACCAATATAAAGAAAAGAAAAACAAACATCACTTCATATATAAAACTATACATCTCCTTAGAGTGAGTTGAAATTTTCAGGTGTATTCATCTCTCCACATGGTCATTGCTGTTTCTAGATTTGTTCTCTCTATTCTGGAATATTCTCTTATACCTTAACAGAAGTTTATCCCACCGTCAGAACCTTGATCAAGTTTCCCCTTCAGACTAAATAATAACAGCTTATACCAATGTTAACCATATCACCTCAGGGGACCCGTCGTACCATCAGAAGGAGACACTGCTCTGTGAGGTCCATAGAGGTGAATGGCAGCCTGCCTCACCATCCCATCCCTATGACTGAAAATACGGGCTTGCAACAAGCTCTGTCTCCCTGTATAGAACACCATCCTTGCTCACTTCACACAACTGCTCCCAAGATCTCTCTCATCTCTTAATTTCCCCAGAACACTGAACCCCACCCAGGACCACCTCCTTATTGACTTTGCTCTTCCTCCCTGTGTCTTTATATTCCCAGTAGACCTTGACTCCAGCAAAGACAAGGACTGTTTTCCATGGGATCACATACTAGGCTTCACTAGTATTTGTCATTGGCCAGGGAGAAAACATGGGAATTGTGGAAAATGAGTAAATATGCATATGTTGAACTATAAAGGAAAGCCAAACAACAAAAAATTTCAAAATCAGCTTCTGTGTTTGTTCTCGAGAGGTACATATACATATATTTCCTACATGAATTTAGGGGTGTGGAAGAGATGGAAGGACAAAAATCTCAACTGGAAGAGCATCCTTTCCCACTGACCATTTTGGATGCTTGGCAATCTCAGGCTGGGCTTCTGGGACCACTCTATGAGATTGTGCTGACTCACAAGATATGAAAACTGGGATCTTGTAATATCTTGTTTGGGACCAAATTAAGTCTGTATGAGCAGAGCAATATAGACATTACAGCCTGAAATGGCCTACCCCTAGTCTTTCAACAGAAAATTGAGTAGATGGATTTTTGGATGCATTAATAATTTTGAGTTAGGCCATTTTGTAAAACGGATGGTTTAAAGTGCACTTGCTTTTTTTGTCTTAGGAAGCGAGTTTAAATTTATTAATACTTATCGTATTAGCCTTAAGATTAATGTTGGCTTCAACATTGGTAACTGAAGCTAAACTTAAAGAGGAATTTTAGGTGGCTTCTGACCTAAGTTGAATTCCATTTGAGAGCATTTAAATTCTACTGAGTGAGAAATTAAAGATATTTGCTGGAGTTAATGCTTGCCATGTGCTATTGGGAGACTTGTATTAATGTTAAAATGAGATCATCTTAACTGGTCATTTTTTTGTTTTCTCCCATTTAAATATGTTTTTTCCAGCTGGGTGCCTGTGACTCATGCCTGTAATACTAGCTATTCAGGAAGCTGTTATCTGAGGCTTGTGGTTCTAAGCCAGCCTGGGCAGGAAAATTAGTGATACTCTTATGTACAATTAACCATCAGAAAACTGGAAGTAGAGCTGTGGCTCAAAGTGGCAAAGCACTAGTCCTGAGCAGAAAAAGCTCAGCGACAAAGCCCAGACCCTGAGTTCAAGCCCCAGGACTAGCAACAAAAACAAAACAAAACACTAACTTAATATATAGGAATAATTATAATTGATTTTTACCAGCTTATTTGTTAATTATTTCCCAGCTTATTTGAGCATCTACAAGGACTCTGAAATACTTGGGATGATAATTCCACAGAAAATTATTGGAGAATGTCTTAGTTCATTTGTGCTGCTCTTAAAAATACCTGCTATTGGGTAAGTTATGAAAAAAAATCCCAGAAATTTATTTCTCATAGTTCTTGGCTGAGAGTCCAAGGGAAGACATGTGCACAGTTGTGCGCGGTCCGGAGCCCACACTCTGTGTTCTAGGCAGCGATGGCAAACTCTTCTGTCCAGCCCTTGTAGTTAACCAGCCCTATCCCTTAGGACAGAGCCCTTATGTCCTAACCTCTCTTTAGAGGCACCATCTCTTAATGCCATTACTATGGGGTCAACCCCTGTCTCCTTTTAAGGGACACTTGCATTCACATCATAGCAGAGAGTGTCCCTAATTTTAATTTCGTATGAAGTCAACTTGGTATATCCGGTGATTTAAACCTTTCTATGAGTGAACCATCCTAGAAGTGTACTTGTAGTCAACCTAACAGATGATGTCCACGGTACTGTCATTGTTCCAAACCTTTATAGGTTCAGCTTCCTGTTATGATGGAGATCTGAAATGTCACTCATAGACCACGTGCTGGAGCCACTTGATGGTGGTGTGGGGAGGTGCTGGGCCTTTGCCAGCTGGGGCCCAGTTACAGGAAGTAGCTTACTAGACAGCGCCCTTGAGGGGGTACTGAGGACCTGGGACCCCCCTCCCCCTCCTCCTCCCTCTCCCTCTCCCTCTCTTTCTCTTTCTTCCCCTCCCTCCCCCTCTCTTCCTTTCTCCCTACCCCCTCCCCTTTCTCCTTCCTTCACAAGGTATACCCTCTTCAACCACAACTTATGCAGGGCAAACAAATCAGTAGCTCCCAGGACAAGAAAGTTGAATGATAAAAGTAGATAATAGCTGTGCCCCCAAACTCAGGCTTTGTGCTTATGTTAAATGTTTTTTCTGTTGTTGATTTTACTCTTATATCTGTTATTCCTTTGTAGTGGCCAAGCTGGCTTTGGTAACTCCAATCTTATCTCATTCTTAGGGTAAGATATTCTCTTATCCCTGTTTACCTGTGGCTCACACTTGTAATTCCTAGCTACTCGGGAGGCTGAGATCTGAGGTTTGAAGTTTGAAGCCAGCCCAGGCAGGAAAATCAATTATCTTCAATTTACTACCGAAAGGCTGGGAGGGGAGCTGTGGTTCAAATGGTAAAGCATGAGGGGGGGTGGGGGGGATGGGAAGAGATGGGAAGGGGAAACAAAGGAGGAAGCAACAATGCTTGATAAGAAATGTACTCATTACCTTGCTCTTGTAACTGTAACCCCTCTGTATGGTATTTTCACAATAAAAAAAAAATGGTAAAACACTAGCCTTGAGCCAAAAAACTCAGGGAAGAGGGAAAGAAAGAAAGAAGAAAGAAAGAAAGAAGAGAGAGAGAAAGAAAGAAAGAAAGAAAGAAAGAAAGAAAGAAAGAAAGAAAGAAAGAAAGAAAGGAAAAGAGAAACAAAGGAAGGAAGGAAGGAAAAAAGAAAGAAAGAAAATAAAAAGAGAAAGGAAGGAAGGAAGGAAAAAAGAAAGAAAGAAAATAAAGAGAGAAAGGAAGGAAGGAAAGAAGAAAGGAAGAAAATAAAGAGAAATTCTCTTATCAAAAGAGAGGAATAGATGCTGGACAAATAGTAAGAATATTGAAAGCTTATATTTATTCAGTATTTTATGTGGATTTATTTAGGCCATGCTGGGGTTTGAACTCAGGGCCTTAATCTTGCCAGGCAGTTGATCTACAGCTTGCCCTTCTGTCTTTTGAAACAGTCTCTTGTTTTGCCCAGGATGGCCTGGACCACAATACCTTTCCCATATCCCTACAATGACAGGAATGTGTTACTATATTCAGACTTTTTTTTCTGAGGTGGAGTCTTTTTTTTTTTTTTTAAGCAAGGATAGCCTTGATCTGCAATCCTCCCACTGTCTGCTTCCCACCTAGCTGGAATTGCAGACATGAACCATTGTGCTTGGCCTTCATGGGATTTTAATACTTTATCATATTCAACAAAAGGCTGTGAAAATTTGTGTTGAGGAAATAAATGAATGACTACACTGTGCCAATGGCTTAGTGGCAACTTTAGAATAATGATGAGGATGGTGATTGTTACCATTATCGTATTCACAGCTAGCTCCCTGTATACTTATAACTTACAACTTGCAGCTCAAGTCTCATTTCTGGCTTTGATTTTTCTTGTTCTAGAGCAGTTACCTGCTATCTCCCAGTGTTCCCTTGAGGAAACTGACCAAGTCTTTCTTTTTCCTTCCTTCCTTCCTTCCTTCCTTCCTTCCTTCCTTCCTTCCTTCCTTCCTTCCTTCCTTCCTTCCTTCCTTCCTTCCTTCCCTCCTTTCTCTTTCTCTCTTTCTCTCTTTCTCTCTCTCTTTCTCTCTCTCTCTTTTTCTTTCTTTCTTTTTGCTATTTTAATTTGTACTTTGGGTGTTTGCTTCACTTCTATCTACTCCTCTTTTTTCCATCCACCCCTCCTAAATTCTCAGGGTCTTTTTATTGTTCCTTTGAAGACCCTTCAGAGTTACTAGGTAAGTTTTCTATTTAATGTCTAGTCCAAGGAGATTTGTGTGGCCTTCTTAAATTTATGAATTTTGGCTTGTATTTGATTACTAGTTTTTCTTATTTTCATGTCCCCATTTTTTGTAGATAGTCTGAATTCCACACTAAGAATTTTGGTTGTTTAGATTTTTCTTTTTCCACTGAGTTTTATCCTTCTTCAAGGTCATGTAGTTACATTCTTAAAGTAGGCGCTTGAAATCCTTGAGACTCTGAAAACTTTGCCTGTGGATATATAGATAGACACGGTTTCTAGAAGAGTAATTTTCTCATTAGAGGTCAAGTTTATGACTCATGAATTTTTCCTAGCTGTGGTTCCCACGCCATAATATAGCTGATAATTTAAGAACTGACAACCGGGTTCCCCTTGAAGAAGGGTGAGGGCTAGGGATGCGGGCTATGTTTCAATCTTGACTTTGGCTCAGTTCTGTATGGATGCTGGGAGGGTTTCAGAAGAAGGTGACACAGACTGTCAACAAACTTCTTCTGTCCTCGGTCAGTGAATTTCAGAGGGCCTTGGGACTTCCCTGCCCCTGCCAGGCTCCCCATCTCAATGCAACTCCATTCCTGCATCACTGTATGGGCAAAGATGGCAGGAGAGTGGCCACATCAGCTGCTAGCTTCCTCTTTGTTGCACTCACCCGGAGTTCGACATTTTCCTTGAATTCTTAGACCTCCAAGCTTGTGCTCTGAAACAAGAGTTACCCAAGACGGCAACTTCCTTCTCTTTCTTCTTTATGTCCCCAATTTCTCTCCGAAATGAAGTCACTGTATTTTGTCTCTGGCCGAGACTAAGCATTTTCTGTGCTGGCTGTGTGTTTGTCAGGCAGCTGACTTTTCCAACCCCCCCTACCCCCCTTGCGATTTTCTCAAGCTGCCAGGCCAGGCATCCTTCATCCCCGCCATCACTGTGAAGCAGACGGGCTTGGGGATTGGGCTGATGCCAGAAGGAAGAATTCCCACACTAGTATCTCTGCCAAGCTAAGGTTCAAATACAACAGATTCCTTGTATACACCAAGGTCCTCATGCTGGAGTGAGATTGGAGGACAGAGTTACAAAGACAAGTGTTCTGAAACTGAAAAAGAAGGGACCAAAGGGTGACCAACAGACGTAATGGGCCAGCAGAATTGAGATGTATGGTTGCATTAGGAGGGCTTAAAATAGAAGGGGCAAAAAGCATATTACTTGTGATTCTTTCCTACATGATTTTCTGCATCGTAATTGCAGGGCTAGTGATCGGGTAGAATATACTCTGGGTGGTAAGCCTGTGGGTAGCCATGTGGAAATGGAATCTATGCAGGCATGCAATGGAAGAGTAGGGCTGGGAAGGACGGCCAAAGTCACTTTGTCTTTATTGTTTGAATGTGATGGGAATGTCTGCTTAGAGAAGGATTGTCCTGCAGTGACAACCTTTCAGAGATGAGCATCCTTAGCAGGGTTGTATTTAGTCTTTCACATTCTTCCCGTGCGTATATTAGAAGGCACACATTTTACCCACACGTATACCATTTCATACAGAAATTGTGCCGCCCAAGTTCTGGATTTCGGTGCCCTTGTGACTTTCGTATTCAGTTACAAATGCATTTTCAAGTGCCATCATGTTAAAAATAAATCTTGAAAACAGAATTTAGGAAACTGTTACTTGAAAAGCGTCAGACATGATTACATCTCTAAGGAAACACCAGGAGGAAACTTAAAGGATTCTAATGACTAGTCTGAAAATCACTTCTTAAAATCAATTATTGCTCTCATAAACTCATGCTTTTTTTCTTTTTAAAGGGAAAAGCATGCTGGCACAGAATCAGAGATCATCTGAATTTGCCCACTGCGACAGCCACCCTCAGACAACCGCGGAAGCACAGATGTGGCTTTGCTGTGCCCCTGTCACCGGTGCCAAAGTTGACATTTTTATATCATTTGCAACAGGATTTCAGTCAGACCAGAAATTATTACAGGTCTAGTCAGCATTAGATTAAGAACTGAAATTCCAAGTTCCCCTACATATGCTTAACATTTTTCTCCCTTAAATGTCTCTATGAAATCTGTGTTTAAAGGCATAATTATTAAAATATGTACATTCTGATATTAATTTAACAAGGGATTACATGAGAGCTATCAAGGTCAGAGGCTAAGACACAAAAGTAATAGGGACTAAGGAGCTAAAGCCTCTGACTTTTGTTTCCAGCCCACCAGCCCCACCCCTCTCTCTGCCTCTCTCTCTCTGTCTCTCTCTCTCTGTCTCTCTCTCTGTCTCTTTCTCTCTCTCTCTGCCTCTCTCTCTGTCTCTCTGTCTTTCTCTCTGCCTCTGTCTCTCTGTCTCCCTCTGTCTGTAGTTTTGTCCCAGGTATTGATTTGTATAACCAGCACAGCAGCAAGACCCAGAAGTGTTCCACCTGAAGACTTTCCAGTTCTGCACCTTTCTATGCACAGCTTTTCCTTCTTTCCCGAAGGCTGAAAATGACTCATTTTGTCTCCCTTTCTATTATTTTGTCATCTCTATAATTTCACCTCTATTCAATTCCTTTCTACTTCTCCATCAACAGACCTATGAAATGTCCATCTAGCTTTGTTCCGGCTTCCTTGTTTGGAGACCTCATGATTGAATCAACTCTAAAGTTCCCAGATAATCAGTGGCTGATTCTGGAATGAACAAAGCAGGTTCAGGATAAAATAATGTCAATAAAAACCTGGCTTGACCTATTTTACCTGTGCATTTCTGTAACTAAGGACTAAATGATTGCACGCTGGATGGTGTAAGCAACGGTTTACTGACTTATGGTTCTGGAGGCTGGAAATCTGAGATCAAAGGGTTGACAGAACCATATTCCCTGTGAAGGTGCTAGGGGAGGATCTGTTCCAGGCTACCCTCCTAGCTTCTGGAAGTTGTCTATCTTCTGAAAGTACAACTGCAACTTTCTCACTGTGTTCTCTCTGTAGATGTGTCTCCACGTCATCAATCCCTGTCTCTCTCTGTGTCCAATTTCTTCCCACTTTTTCATAAGGACACCATGTTGGACTAGAGCCAAGTCAACTTATTTCACCTTAACCAGAGCAAATCTCCAGTAAATTCACCTTCCACGGTCCTAGCAACTTAGAACTGCAATGTATGCTTACTGAAGTGAGGAGAGACACATTCTACAAGTCAAGGAATGTGGCCATGGACGTTCTAGGCACACACACACACACACACACACACACACACACACACGGAAAAATGCATAGACATAATAATAGAAACAAAAGGTGGCAGATCATAGAAATGAATACTTTCTATCCTATCAAACTCCCAACCTCTGAACTTCCAAGATTTAACCTGAAAGGCTCAGCCAAGGTGGGGCTGGGCTCACCCAGGAGGCCTGACATGCAGTGGCCTTTTGCCCGCAGTAGTGGCTTTGCTCCAGGAAGCAAGTGTTCCATTGCTTAGATCTCTGGTCCAAGTGTCACCTCTTCCTTTACTTTATCTGAATATAGATAAGAGAGACTCAGAAATGCCTTTACATTTACTGTGGGATAGCAGGGAACGATGAGATCTAGACCTCCAAAGGTGAGGCTTCAACTCAGCAAGCATTCTAAAGGGCAAGTTTCAGATTCTACCCAGCTGTGCTTCTCATAACAGAAAGGAGAACTTAGACAAAGCTCTGGAGAGATCTTTCTTATCTGAATGTGAACATGAAGGGATCAGGGTTTCTAGGTGATGGCTCTCAGGTGGCCTGAGTCCCACATTGTCCCATGTGCTCCATGTCTGACCTCCATTGTCTGACCAAGTAAATATTTTGCCCATCCCCACATTCACATCTTGAAACCCTGGTCTCCCGGTGTGACTGTGTTTGGAGATGGGGCCTCTAAGGAAGTAGTTAAGGTTAAACGAGGTTGTAAGAGTGTGTTGTAGTCTGTTTTAGTCTGCTATACTAAAACACCACAGATGGGGTAATTTATAATGAATAGAATCTTAATTCTCATAGTTGTGGGAAGTCTACAATCAGTGTGCTGGCATCTACTGATGAGACACTTTTTGGCTTTAGCTATTTTTTTGGATCGGATGGTTTCAGATAGGTTTTTGCTCATGGCTGGTCCCAGCCTGTGATCTTCCTTCCAATGTCTCTCCAGTAGCTGAGTTTGCACGCATGACTGTTGCACCCAGCAGAGATGAAGGATTTTTAAGATGCTTTTGTTTTTTTTTTCAAAATCAATTTTAATCACATTGTTCCCAACATCTGATTTTTGAAGTTTACATGACCTGAAACTTTACTGTGTTTTCCACCCACAGGTTATGTGCACCTTTTGAACTGAACTCAAAACTGAGTTCAGTTGTGAACTGACACATTATTTTCTAGAAGTCTTGGATAGTGTCCGTTATGGAAGCTGGTAAGTCTAGTCAAATGGGAAAGGCATATCTTTTCAGGTAAGAAAATAAAGAAAAGAACGGTGGAACATTTGGAGGGAGACAAGAAAAGAAAGTAAAGCCCAAGTAAGCATTTACTTATCTCTAGGTGCCCAAATTAGTTATGGAGAAAATGCATTTCCTTAAAAATTAAATAATGACCAACATTCCAGTACTGAGTATCATTTGATTAGGATAGATTTCTTCTGCAGTCAGGTGTAAATGCATGCCTTTTGCCAAAGTATTTGAAGACCTCACGCTTCCCCCTCTGAACCACCCTTTATTCTAAATACATTTAGAAGCTATATCAGAATAATAGAATAATGGATACTCTGTAAGGCAAAATTCAACCACTTCATTATCATATTTTATTTTGAAATTTTTAATCTCATCAAGGATGATCGCTTGACCTATTTCATAGTAGCAATCATAAGTAAATAGAAAAGAAGCAAATTATGTCTTTTGACGAGAAGAGATTAAGACAGACATTTTAATTCTCAAGCCAATCTCAGATGGGGGAAAATAGAAAATTGAACACACACAAAGATAACATTTCAAAATTCTTCTGATGAACTCTGCCTTGGGGGTAAAAAGCGTTTTGAAATAGAACACTGAGCTTTGAGACATTCAGAAAAACATGGCAATTTTGAGAGATAAAGATGGAGAGGAAGACAATTCTTGTCCTAAAGGACAAGCACAGCAACTCCCAGTTTACATCTGTAACACATCGTCAGTGCCAGGAAACTGACCACCAAAGACTGTGCTACTAGACAGTCAATCTATCGTTTTTTTCATTCATTCTTTCTGGACTGATATTTACAAGTTAGAAAATTCAACACAAGACTCCCAGAGTCCTAACAGGCAATATTGCCAATGCTTTTCAATCTCCATCCTTTTCCTTTCTCTCTCTCTCTCTCTCTCTCTCTCTCTCTCTCTCTCTCTCTCTAACTTTCTCACTTTTTCTTTCCCTCCCTGGAACCCATCCTTCTGTATTGAGAACACATTTAATACCAGGCCATGTGCTCTGTGCCAGGCAGGCTAGTGAAGACAGAAAGTAGTGGCTATCTTATAGAAAACTTTCAGGCCTCTCATGAATTCTTCCAGCTTCTCTCCCTTTCCTGCGACCCCAACTCACCCCTTTCTTACCAGCTCTGCATCACCTTTCCCAAACTCAAGGTCTCATGGCTTCTCTTGACAAAGAATTTTTTTAGAAAACTAATATATGTCCAGTCTACCATTATAGAAAATTCCACTTTGCAGTCTTGAAAGCCTGTGTTCTAGTAGTACCTACTAATTATGGTTCCAGGACTCTTTTGGTATTTTTTTTCCCACTTCCTGCCTCTCAGGCTCTCTAGCAAGCCACCCTTCTCTCCTTCTATCAAAATACATGAAGTGCAACTTAAATACCACCTTGTCTTCTGATATCTGCAGGAAGATGCAATTCTTTCCAACAATCTGCTTCACCACTAGTATTTCACTTCATTCTCACCTCAGTAAGCATCATATGAAAACATGTGTGCCCTGGGACCGCCTCCTCCTTCCCTGGGCCTCCCTCTTGTTGTTTAGGACGTGCAGCAGGAGGTAGCTGAGTTAGATGAGACTAATTCCACGTCTCTCCTACTGTCAATGAAGAGCTTACAACATGGGCCTGGAGATACTTGTAACATTGAAAGCTTCTAGCTTGAGTAAAACATGATTGTTTTTGAAACAGAGAAAAGAGATTTTATAAATGTGCTTATTCTACCATGCATGAGAGGTTCTCGGATTAATGACCACTTGGGAAAATCCAATGACGCATTCAGAATTCTCACATCTCAGCCTTCTGAGTAGCTAGCCTTATAGTGACAGGCATGAGCCACTGGTACCATTTTCAAACATCATTTTAAGCGCTAGCAATAGCAGAATTCAACCACATCCATTTCCCTTCCTTCCCTTCCTCCATACTCTGGGATATTTTAACTGTATGGAATCCAAGGAGAGTTACATTTTTCTTTCCTAGTTCTTTTGGAACCAATTGGCGAACAGAGTTCCTGATTGTTTCTAAAGGATAATTCAAGGAAAGACTTGGCTTATGAGTTGCATATCTGTTACCTGATTTGCATATCATGCATAAATCTTTCTTTTATTAGCCAGAATATTTGAGTTGAATCTATGTGCGTTTTTATGTCTTTAAGGGTAAACAAAGCCCACATTTGATCAGAATTCTGTGGATTTGTTGGCGAGTAGGAGCATTTCTCAATGATTTAATTGGTGGAATAACTCCCTGCCCCTCCATGTTAAAGGACTTTCTTGGTGACCAGTGTACTGTATGTCCAGCTTGGCTGGCAGGAACTCTCAGTAAAGATAGCAATCATTCCCAGGCTTAGGAGTCAGCTAGTATGAGGGCAGCATTCAATGATCCAGAAAAAGAGTTTAGAGGATATTTTTCAGACTGATAAAGTTGTTCTGCAAGAAGGCCAAGTTCTTGTAATTTGACCTTCTGTGAGATTTGAACCAAAATAAGTTTGCTTCAAGAAAACCCAAATATCCAAGGACCTTGGCTTCATTCCGTATAGTTAATACTGATAACGCGTGATATAAATAACAACATGGCAATAGTGGGTTTATCTTGACCCAGACCTTTTTCCAGGCAGTTTATCCTTTATCTGGTGGAAATTCTCACAGTGTCTATGTGAGTCCAGTTTTACAAATGAAGAATCAGGGCTCAAAGATTTTAAGTCATCTGTCTAAAATCACAAGATTACTGAGTCAGGACTTACATCTAAGTTTGTTTGACTAAAAGCCACATCTAAACCACTGTAGTCTGCCCTATACATCATCTTGACTAGTTGGGGGGAAAAATCTTCTTCAAATTAATTTAATTATTTCATTACACCCTTGCTTTCATTTCTTTAATCTTTCTGCATTAAATCTTCTCTTTAGCACGGGGAGATGTCAGATTTACTGAGTTTCCATTATGACTCAGGGATGTGCTAGACCTTTGTCTACTCGGTCACATTTTCTCCTAAAAATCCTCGCCTATTGGCATTTAATGAACATGGAATCTGAGATTCAGACTGCCAACTTCCCTGACCTTGGTCATACAGCTAGAATGAAGCAGTGCCCAGGTGTGTGATCACACTGCATCTGATAGCAAAATGGGGTCTTTCTAAAAGAACCTTTAAAGGGAGCTCATGAGCTAATTAAAATTATTTGTTTTGTGCTGGAACCAGGGCTTGAACTCAGAGTCTTTTTGGTCTCACTTAGCTTTTGTCTCATGGATAGTGCTCTACCACTTGAACCACATGTCCAGCCCAGACTTGGTGAATTTAATAAAAACATACTCAGTAACTTCTTAGGTATGTTTTAACCTGTTGAATTTTCCTTTGAATACCTGTATTTTTTTAAGTCCCTGAGATGATTGTAGTTTACAAGCGAGTTTATTATACTTTGTAACTCCTTGTCTAAAATGTCATAACATGCTTAGAAAAATGTGGGTTGGAACCATAAATATAAATTCTTTATACCCTAGGATTTTCTTAGTTTTAAAAAGAATCTAACTTTTATTTTGAGAAAAGACCAGACTTGGGGATTTTTTTTTAACCTCAAGGGAAGGCAAGTGTTTATATAGCTGTGGTGTGAAAATTAATATCTGCCCTTTGAAGATCCTGGTAATGAAGCAGATGGTGTGTTCATTCCTGGGTGCCTGGTACAGTGTCATGGAAAACTGATACTTGAAGTCTCGTGCCTCAGTCAGTCAAACACAGTCAACACATACCATGTACCAATGGGGTTTGGTTTTGGCTGTATCAAACCAAACAAATCTCATGAAATGTCACTGTGTGCATGAAAACAGTTCTGATTTTCAATATGCATTCAACTCTACGAGAATTTCTCAAACTCAGGATAAAAGACCATTTGTATGAAAATTACCTAGAAAGTATGTGGAAAATAGATTCCTTGGCCGCACCTCAGAAACTCTAGAGTGGGAACCAAGAATTGAGTTTCTTAAGTAAGTGATATTTTTCCAGAATGCAGTTTAAGGTTTTATCTTTGTAGGGCATGGTAGCACATACATGTAGTCCAGGAGTGTTTCAAGTTTGAGGCCAGCTCATGTTTTGGAATTTCTCTGCAAGGGTGGCTTAGGGATCCCAAGTCTGCAAGCAAGTCAGTAAGTATAATTAGATTTAGTTTACAAAATTGTAAGTAAATATGTTGGGTGGTATGCAAGTGTATACAAATGTATTAACTGGAATACGGTAGATTCGAGGGAGAATTCAAATAGTATAATTCCTTAGAAAGGCAAAGTCAAAGTTCAACAAAATAAACACAAGGAAGTAGGTACTGGAAAGGGGTAGGGGGGTGTTAATAGGGGAAGGGATAGGGGAATAAAGAGAAGAGGGGGAAATGGAGTCAAGAATCCAATGTATATCCTACAAAGTGAATACAAGTGAGGGAAGGGGAGGGAGAAGGGGGAGGGAGAGGGAGGGAAGGAGGGATGGGTGAGAACGTCGAAAGGAGTGACATTGATCAAGATGTACTGCCTTCATAAGCTGCTCTGTTAAATGGCAACTCCTTTGTACAACCACTGAAAGATATTTTTAAAAAATTGGAAAACAACAACGGCAACAACAAAAAAAAGCACAGTCATGCCCGCCTGGCATCTGGGGAGCATGAACATTTAAGCTGCTCAAATCTCCTTTATCAGATGACTGAGTGTTCACCTACCACCTCTGCTCATCTTTCTACATGTGCTAAATCCCTCCAGACTACTTATGATCTCTAATATCATGTAAATGATAAGCGAATCATCATAGGACTCTATTATTTAGGAAATAATGACAAGAAAAGTTGGATGCATAGGCAATGTTTGTTTTCTAGTGTGTTCTATCTAAGGTTGGTGAATGCAAGGTATAGAGGCTAATGCAGGCAACACACCTGACCTTCATTCCTAATAAAGCCTTCCTAGGTATTAATAAGCAATGAATTGGCAACCGGGAGTTCAATAACTCTAAAAATATCCCTTCGGTTCCTTTGATAATGAGAATTAACAAAACTGTAACACTTAGGCTTTCAAATAAGAGGTTAAAAAAATTGGAAGATTCTGTGTGTTTGCGTGTGCAATGTATGTGGTGCATGTGTGCGCTTAGGTGAGAGCATGCGTGCATGTGCCAGTCTGTTTATGTGAGGGTGTGAATACGTTAATGTGTCTGTGTGTACCTGGGTGTGTGTTGAGTGTGTGTGTAAGCATATGAGTGTGTATGTCACCAGCTTTGGTTCAGATGCTACATTAGATGGCGCTGGTCAGGAAACCAGTCTGTAACCTTCTGTCCAGTGCAATTTATTTTTCTATACAAAAATACAGGAAATTGGTTAGGGGTGCTTCGTTATTTCTGAGGCTCTTTTTCCCTAGAGATAAGAGATGTTGATCTGGGCTCTTTTCTACTGGATGAATAAAAAATGAGGGGCGCAGAGAAAATTATTAAGCTGGAAAGTAATACAAATGCTTTTCCAACCTCTCCCACCAGCTTCGCTCTATTTTTGTCTGCGCTTGCTGGTGGAAGCAGGGCGGCGTGTGATTGGAAAGCCAAGGCCGGCGGAAGCTGAGGCTGCTCCCAGTGTGAGGGCTGTGGACCAGGACAGCTCAGTCTCCGCGGTCAAAGCCTGCCGGCACCACAAAGCCCTGATTTACTGCTGAGCTGAACAGACTCTCTCCTGCTTCCTAATTAAAACCACGTGGCCTGTTTGTCATTTCCTCTCCATCCTTCCTCAAAAAATCAAAACCTCCCCCCCTCAAACCCAAACGTCTCCCCCAGACTCTAGAAATAGCTGCACCACCATGTCTACGATGCTATAATAACTTAGGTCCAGAAAAGACACTCCCTGGGCCTAATTACGATGTTGTTAACAAAATATGTCTTTTTTTTCTAAGAGTAACAGAGAAGGGACTGTCAGGACTTTTAACAAATGAGGTGTGAAGAGTCAAGTCATGGGTTTCTGCCTCGGTCCCTTTCTGGGTGGATGAGGGTATTGGAGTGAATATTCCTGCAGAAAAGATGTTTTGAAGTCAGCAATGTGGTCAGTTACAGGATGTGAGCACATCTTGTGCCCCAACCTCCAAAAATACAACCAGAGCTCACCTCCTGCTCCTGAGCTCTCCTTTGCTTCCAGCCACCCACTTGGTCAAAAACACAGGATCCCCAATCGCCCATTATTCTGCGTGCTCACATTTCAATGCTTCATAATCTAGATGCGTTGGGCACTCCGTAGTTATCATGAGGATCTTTTTGTTTCTCCTAAAGCCTTGACCAAATGCGACTGACGTTGGGTTTAACAAGTATATGAAGGCTACTTTTTCCTGAAGCCTTTTTTCCAGGCAGTGTTCTAAAGCTGAGGGCACTGAATCCTCACCGCTGCCCATGATGTCCTCCAATCTGCTTATTCTTATCATCCCCGTTGAACATGTGGGCAAACAGATGCTCAGTAGTCATGCAGTGTACTGCAGTCCCATGTGTAGAATGGTTATGTCTCCCTTCTCCAGAAACCTTGCTGCTCTTTCTCCAAATGCCACCCCCCCCTCTTTTTTTTTAAGATCTCTATTGACATAAACTGTCCATACCTGACACAACCCAGGGGTCTTGGATTCTTTTCTCCACCAAATAAAGAATCATGAGGCAGGAAAAGTGGGAACAGAGACAAAGTGTATTTGAAAGTGTGAGTTAAGGTGCCAGAGAAACTGAGCAAAGCCTGTTTGCCATAGGCAGGTTGGTATAAGTCCTCAACCAGGATCTGTGGCTGGGAAGGCAGCCTTCTGCTACAGGAGGTCATCCTGTCCACCTGCTTCTGGGCAGGGAGGAAGAGGAGGAGAGAACAGACTTCTTGAGAGAGAGAGAGAAGGAG